>NC_080405.1:35702500-36327500 GCF_030265065.1 Corythoichthys intestinalis | reverse complement strand
AATGTGCGTTTGCTATGTTTTTGGAGTGTGATGTCATTGTCCAAACATAATTCCTAACATATTTTAAAACATAGAATGAAATGAAAACATGAATGATACACCATATTAGGTATATGGGTTACTTAAAACAAAAATACAAAGTCGCTGCCTTAGAAAATGTAATTTATATTACCTCCATTAATTAGATGCAATTTAATTATTTCAAGTTTTAAGGACTCAAATTAACCTTAATAATTGCATTATAGTAAATTGTTTGTCGTATTCAAAATAACTTGAATGAATTAGATTACAGTAATTTATATTTTGCGAGTTTACAGTACTGAATTGATACCTGAGTTAGCTTTATGACTGCTCATTCATCATATGCACCTCAGCTTCATTTATTTAAAAGTGAAATAATTCTACAATATAAACAGCACATGCCATTTTATTTAATAACATATTTTCAAATATTAATGACTCTATCCCCAAATAAATAAAATTGAGTACTGCTTGTCATTTTCCCTCCAAAATTTCATGTGACTCGTTACCGGAGTGCTGTCAGTATTGCTGCAGAGATTGAAGAGGTGGGGGGGTCAGCCTGTAGTGCTCAGACCATACGCCGTACTCTACATCAAATTGGGTTGCATGGCTGTCCCCCCAGGAGGAAGCCTCTTCTGAAGACCGTACACTAGAAAGCCCGCAAATAGTTTGTTGAAGACATGTCAACAAAGCACATGGATTACAGGAACCATATCCTATGGTCTGATGAGACGAAGATTAATTTGTTTGGTTCTGATGGTCTCAAGCATGTGTGGCGGCGACCAGGTGAGGAGTAGAAAGATAAGTGTGTTATGCCTACAGTCAAGCATGGTTGTGGGAATGCCCCCCCCCCCCCCCCCACCATCACCACCACCTCTTCAATCTCTGCAGCAATGCTGACAGCACTCCTGTAACGAGTCACGTGACATTTTGGAGGGAAAATGACCAGCAGTACTCAATTTGGACATTTAGGAATGTACGTAGTTACCCTGCTGTGTACTCACTTTTGTTGCCAGGGGTTTAGATTTTAATGGCTATATTTTGAGTTATTTTGAGGGGAAAATTAATTAACTCTATTATATAAGCTGCACACAGACTACTTTTCATTGTGTCAAAGTGTCATTTTGTCAATGCTGTCCCATGAAAAGATATACTTAAATATCTGCAGAAATGCGAGGGGTGTACTCACTTTTGTGACTTTTGTGTATTTTAGCATTTACAGTGTACCACCAATAAGGTAAGGTGTCTTACCATATTCTTTGCACATCCTGAATGGCTATGAGTAACTTATGGATACTGCTAAGGTCATAATCATCATGATTTTTTCGGGAGCATAGTTGTCCAGAAAAAGCTTTTCTCACACACCCACTAGCAATTTGTAATTTGTCGTTCACATGTGTAATTGCAAAGACTCATTCCAGTAGTGGTACATTAAATACTTATCCTTACCTACTCAGCATTGCTTTTCAGCACCAGCCATGTACTTTACTTTAAAAACTGTAATTACACAAATTAGTGTGTCCACTGATGCAAACTTGTCCAATACACAAAGTGCATTCCACCATGCTCATTTCACACACACTGACAGAGGCTAACAGCATGCAGGTAAGCTTCCCACTCCAGTTCAGCGAAAGGCTCAGTGATGCAAGGTGGCAACAGCATACTTTCCTGGATTACAGTCTTCAAGGACAGGCTGCACTCTTTTTGTGTGTGCCAGACAGGCAACAGAGGAGCACAACACTGCCTCTAGAGAATCCACTATTACTTGTGGCACTGCTGATCTGCTGTTCTAACCATGACCATGCCAGCTCTGTACTTGAGTGATATGTTAGACTAGACACACCCTTACGTGTTGTGGCAACACTTTGACACCTTGCTCCATCAATTTGGCAGTGGTTAAACTTTTCTGTTTTTCACTGTGATACAGCCTGTCAGTTCTATTTCCCAAGGTGGCAAGTTTCACTGCAGTTACACTCTCACCCCAATAAAACTTCAAGAAGAGATTATAGCATAAACTTTTTACTGTGTCAGCCTCACTGTATATTTTACATGACATCAATGTTGGAAAAAATCATTTTCTACATGAACTAGTACAATTTGTAGAATGAACTATTCAGTTCATTGTTCATAATTCAAGTTAAAAGAAAAAAATAATAATTCTGTTCTTTCTTTTCCCCAATAATTGCTGCAAGCTATTATTGACAGAGTCAATATAGAACTACAGACAGGAATTTCTTATCCACTTTAACAATGAAACTGTGCCAGATCCATCAAATTCAAATCTGCGTCCCTATTGACCTTTTCGTAGAGCTCGCTTAAGTATTGGTACTGGTTCCATCAGATTTTTCACCCATCAGTAATTGCAGGTTTGCGGTTCTGCACATGCTCGTAACGTTACGGACGGCCGCAAATGCATCAATTCCAAAGTAAACACCAAAAATTCTCTATAAAAAAGGAATACTGTATGTACTTATGTTTGGTCATAGACGCACACGAAGGAAAGTTCTCCTCATACTCATCCTACCATGTGGCTGTTCTCAACTCGACTACACACTGTTCTCTCACCGTTAACTTCTTGCCCGTGCCGTTAACCATTTATTTACGGTGTATTCATGTTGTACATGTACCGTAAGTTCCATACTATTGGGCGCCCCTGATTATAAGCCTCACCTAGTACTGTATTTTTCGGACTACAAGTCGCACCAGAGTATAAGTCGCACCAGCCATAAAATGCCCAATGAAGAGAAAAAAAACATATATAAGTCGCACCGGAGTATGAAGGAAATGTACTTGATAAAATCCAACACATAGATATGTCATTTTGAAAGGCAATTTAATATGAAAATACAGTAGAGCAAAAACATGCTGAATAAGTGTACAGTGCATGAACAACGAAATGTGAAATACTGTCCTCACCAGGATGCTACAGCTCGGTCCTTGCTATACAGCGAGCTAAACTCCCAAATAACAATGCTGGACGTCCGTATAATTTGCTGAATCAATTTCGTCCTCGATACCAAACAGGTTCGCATCAACGTAAATAAGTGATAATTAGGTGCTACTACAGCAATGACACAAACAGTTAGCATGCATTTGCTCGCATTAGCATATCGTTCAAATAACCACACAACTGGCTCTAAGTGTCCAATCGCGGGTGGAAAACGCACAACAACAACAGAAAAGATGTTACACACAGGCGTTGCCTCTGTAGAGATATTTTAGAAGCATAAACAATGAACGTAGGTTCGCAGCCGTGTTTCTCTCTCGCTAACTCGCCCACTCACACAGAGCTGCGTAGCTGTCCGTCTTTTTCTGGTGTGTGTGCGCTCTTCTTCATGTAAACAAGTGCGAGTGCGCCCCCACGTGGACGTGAAAGCGCCACAAACTAAAAGCATGCATTCCAATATAAAAAAGTCAATAATACAATTGAACACAGATTGCCAAAGGAATAACGCGAACATGGCCATAGCTATTAACTCATTCACTCCCAGCCATTTTCACCGGAGCAAGGCCCTTCGCTCCCGGCCATTTTACTGGATTTTGACTGATTTTGCAAGGCCCACAAAAATTCTGTTCTATTGCTATATAAACATGGAACCCACCAAAAGAAAGATTAGACTCTCTTCTTTCAGCAGAAAAAAAGTAAGTTCATATCTTTTTCCATTCATTAGAAATCAGCATTAGAAAATAGCTTAGTTTGAGCAATTTTCCAATTTCTGATGAAAAAACGGAGAAAATGAGCTTTTTGTAAACGCAAAAATTTCAAACATAACTTTGACTTTAACACGGCTATTTTTTGCTTCAGTGACATCCCAAACATCTGAATAATGTTTTCCTTGTTAGGTTTTGTGTTGGGTTTTTCCTAGTGTGACTTGTCTCTGTGATTACCCATTGATTTCACCTGTGTGTGTTCTCCCAGCGTATCCTGCAATCTGCATCCACCTGTGTTACCCAGCTGTTCCTCGTCTCGTTACCCCTTGTCTGCGTGTGTATATAATGACCCAGTTTCTTGTCACCCCTTGTTGCGTCATTGTCAATGTCAGCGTCTACGTCCATGTCAAAGCCAAGATCTGCCAAGCCCTCGTGTTCCGTGTAAGTTTTGAAAAGCAGTCTTTTGTTAGTGATACTTTTGTTTGCCTCAGTGTTAAGACTTTTTGGATTCCCCGGTCGTTTTGTTGATACTTTGTTTTTTGTTGGCATTGATTAAAACGTTTTTGCACCGTCTACCTGCCTCGCCTCACTTTCCCTGCATTTGGGTCCACACACCTCCTGCCTGCCCACACACCTCGTGACATTCCTTTTACAAAATAACATAAACAACCAGCCAAATAGAGCTTTTGATAGCAAAGTAACAATTTATTTACACTTACCTAACTGAGAGATGACGTTTGGTGGCTGCGACAGCGGTTAAACTTTTCCCTCATTGCCGACTGTCTCGTAAAGATGGATTTTTTTTTTAGTCTTTATTTTGTGGTGACCACTGTCTCGTTTGCCTGGGGAACTTATGTTCCTGGGGGGGAACTGGTTTGGCCGTGCGCGTTTCCGTGCAGGACACTCGAGCGTGCGGTGGACCTAAGCAGCAAGCTGCAGAGGGGCTCTGCTAACTTCCCTAATAAAGTTGTACCGAGGAAAAGCGGCATGGAAAATGAATGAATGAATGAATGTTTGAATTGGGCTGTGGGGTCTTAACAAATGCGCTACTGCCCTCCAGTGGACAGTTTTATTGCTTTAAAATTGGTTTTGAGGCTTGTTTTTTGTTTCGGCGATAGATTGGAAGCTCTAGATGCTTCTTGTACAAAAAAACGCAAAAGACGTATAAATATGTTTGTGGGACAATTAAGCATTTAAAAATAGAACGTCTTTATACGTTTCTGGGAGCAAATGAGTTAAGGGTTATTCACAAAGTATATATATAGCACAAAGTACATGCTAACAAGTTTACCAAACCATCAGTGTCACTGCAAAACACCAAAATAACATGTGAAATGATATCATAACGTGTTAATAATTTCACACATAAGTCGCTCATGAGTATAAGTCGCACCCCTAGCCAAACTATGAAAAAAAACTGTGACTTATAGTCCAAAAAATACGGTACATTTTAAAGGAAAAACCATTTCGTACATATATAAGCCTCTCCTGACTATAATCCACGTGTGCCCACATAGTAACATGAGATATTTATAAAGAAATACACGAAGTTTTAATATCATACTATAATAACGAATCAGGTTATGATATTGCGCGCGACTTACGGGCGTAAGGGAGGTGCGGAAGATAGAAAAACGTGCCTTCCTGTTGGTGTTTCGGGTGTGTCTGTGTGTGAGTCGGCTGCTGCAGACAGGAGTCGTGTGTTGTTCCACAATTTTCCAAAATAAAGAATTGCAACCTAACTAAGCGGGTGACACTTTGTCAAAGTTACAATACCTTAACTTTTCTTTCCAAACAGTGCCAGCAACATGACACTTAGCTGACTCCTCGAACGTGTGTCGTCCTCTTCGTCACGCAGCAGACAGGCTTTTCGAAACCCATTGGTGATGGTGGATTTTTTTTCACACTGCTCCACGCTGTCAGACTTGTGCAAAAGTTGCTCTTCGCATGTGGACAGTTTTGGTAAACGATCTCTCGCCGCTGGTCATCCAAGCCTTCAATTCAACTCGGCACGTCATATCCATTTCTTCTAGCATTTCCCATGATGTGGGTCTGCTAATTTTACTTATGCATAAAGATGAGGGTCTGCTACTTTTATTCGTGCACAAAGCACAAAGTTAAAATACGGGCAAGAGTGCAAACTAGAGTCTTTCTCGACACATATATTCCACGTGTCTTACTCTTACATTTTATGCTCGAGCGCTCCTGGCGGTCGTAAAAAAAAATTATAAATTGGCCACATCATTGCATACGACACAGGATTCAAAATGAGGGAAAAAAGTAGTGGCTTGTAGTCCGGAAATTACGGTATGTTTCTAATGCAACTTGTTTATTTAGCACCTTTGGATGATATCTAATCCAACTGAATGTAAAAGAATGCTTATTCGCCACCATAAAAGCTTCGGAGGCAAAAGCTTCCATATTTGTTAAAACAACACAGCTGTGACAGGCAGCTTGGGTTACCAGGTTGGATTGTTTTCCACTATTAATGTTGCTTTTCAAGATGTGTTTTTAGCCAATGGATTTATCTGCAGTTTTGTCGGAAAGGCAGAAATTCTGAACTCATGAACGAGGTTGTAATCGCTGCTCACAACCGCTAGAATAAGGGCGTTCACAGTGATGTTCATGAGACAGAAATATGATGCGTTCAATTCACGTTCGCCCAAAATATGAACGTGTTTATGAACAATCATTCAATGAAGACTTTCTGCACAACAGTGCATGACAGCATAGGTGTAATTTATGGGTGGATGTGTGGGTTGCTACCCACTCAATAATAATCCAAACCAGCCACCACAATCCCCTCAATATCGAATCATAATTATTAAATAAAAACAACAATGTGGTGGATTTTTGCAATGTCAGTCAAAAAAAGTTGACATTATTCTGGCCCTCCCTAAGGTGAAATTTGGATCTGCCCACTATGGACCCTGTCTCCCTCTCATACACAGTGTTATAATAATGAGATTCGCGCAACCAACAATTTTAACTTGTTCGTTCGAAGGGCACCAACCACTCAAGTTGCCCACACCGCGAGCTATCTACTATCTCTGAAGAGTCTGAGGTAGTCTTTTTTTTCCTCCGTTTCCCCCTCAACAAGTTTTACATGTCATTGCGCAATCAAACTTGTTCTCAAAATGTTTTGCACTCTTCTTTTTTTGCAGTACGTCTTGTCTATAGTAGACTTATGAAAATATGTTAGGAGTGTACATCTCTCCCATAAATATAGTTAGATATGTATCTCGATGTGGAATTATAATTCGGTTTGATTCATTAGGATTAGGATTCAGTAAAATTACAGTTCAACTGGATAATACATGGCTCATTTTGAAAGGATGTGATGCAATGTTTTGTTAAAAGCAGACAATCATTTTACAATTGTGAATGAACTTGTCTTTGTCTTTGTTTTCCTTCAGAGATGTTTGAAAGAATAGAAATTACACGTATTTGTAGCTTTTGTCATAATAATTAAAATGCAACAACAGGCTCTCCAAAGCCTGAAATATTCAAGTTAATTAAATTCAAAGTAAAAACAGAGGCACAGATCAAGACACACTGAGCTAATGAAGTAAAAAAAAAAGACCAAAAAAGGACATCACTTGTATATTTACCTATTTTATTATTATTTTAAAATACAGAACAGAACAGTCAGTTTAAAATTACCAATAGCAGACTTTTTAACACGTGCCTGCTCAACAAAACCCTCCACTAATAACTACTTGTGCAATCTTGCTACATGTAAACTAAATAACACAAAGTGTCTCTCGTCAGTGCCTTTTTGATTTTTGAAGCACCAGAGCGAGCATCATAAAACGCAAGATCATAATTATTCCAGATGGCATTAAAGCATGCCTATCCATCCACACACGAAGCGTATGATGCAATGTCAGACGAGCGCCTCCCGTCAAGCACATGCATACAATAAAAAGACAGCCAGACAGCCTTTTCACTTCATCGGACATCTGTTTTGCAGACCACATATCCTTATAATGTCATTGTTGACAGACACACTCAGTGCAAATCAACAATGAGCTCATGAAAAAAAAATATTGTTGTGTGTACTGGACACAGTTTCATCAGGAACTATATTATGTTGAGAAAATTAGCTGGAGACATGTTGTGCATATTTTACAGGGCTTTAAACTCTAACAGGTTCACTATGCATAATATGTGAATCAAAAACTAATCACCCCCCCCCCCCCCCCAACTGCCCTGTGTCAACTGTCGAGATGTTCACTTTCCTGGGAATTACAGTCTCTCAAGACCTGAAGTGGGAAGCCAACATCAGCTTCACACTCAAAAAGGCTCAGCAGAGAATGTACTTCCTGCAGCTGCTGAGGAAGCACGACCTGCACACGGAATCTATTTAGGCACTTCTATACAGCAATCATTTAATCAGCTTGCCAAGTTATGATTTTGAGGGTACTATCATAGTCACTGTTGTAGTCTCATTGTTTACATCTGTACAACAGTACAATACATAATGGTCTTGCTGATAAGTATGTCATCACTTTATTTTGCTCAGCTGTCATTGTTCAATACCATTGCACTACTACGTACATTACCTGACTTAATGGCGCTTTCTACTCATGTGTTGCGTACTAAATTCACTTTTGTTATAGTAACTACTTTGTTTTGAAACTAGAGTGGCTTTAAATTGTGTATTTCTGCCATACTTAATGCATATTATTCCACTGCCATTGTGTCACATTTAGAGAACTGTAAGGAAATAAAACACACAAGTGTTCTATTCGACAGTCACAACGAGAGACACCTCCCTCCTCATCGGGGATTAAACCATTTGCAGTCAGGAATCACTCAGGTCAGCTTCAAAGTTTAACATGCGCACGGGGTTGGCAGCTGCGAGGCTCCACATAACTGTGAAGCGTCGCAAGGCGTCTCCCACCTGCTGAGTTCCTGTGTTTCCTTCTTTCACAAGAACGTCATCTACAGAAGATTTGGTGACTACT
Source organism: Corythoichthys intestinalis (assembly GCF_030265065.1). NCBI lineage: Eukaryota > Metazoa > Chordata > Actinopteri > Syngnathiformes > Syngnathidae > Corythoichthys > Corythoichthys intestinalis. The sequence continues at coordinate 36,318,858 of NC_080405.1, read as the reverse complement.
GTTGTTTTCATCAACAATGATGATAATAAAATAATAAAATATAATAAAAAAATAAAATATTTTTTTCGAACAATTTTTTCATTACGATAATATGACGATCACGAACTAAAAACGTAGCTTGGAAGACTAAAACATAACGAGACAGTGACGTGCGGTGAGGTTCATGGTTGGTGAGGCACTGACTCCTTTAGTGTCAGATTTCCAAATATATAAACCAAAAAGGGTAGCTTATTCAATTGGCTACTGGTTATTTCATATCTCATCAGCATTCTTCACAAAACACGCACACACGGTACATATTATCGATACGTAAAAGTAAGAAAATAACATGCATTTGCGTTAATTCATGCAACATAAATGAGAGTAAAGAGTGGTGTAAAAACCACAGAATTCTGACCTTTAGTGAAATATTCAGTTTTTAAAACTTGTAATTCTGATACGTTAATCAACTTATTACAGATTGCTAAACAAAAAGTGTGAAAAGAAAAACAAAGAATATTTTATTTAAGGCCAAAATTTAGTTTTTAAATATTCTATTGTATTTTTCTTAGTCTAAGCTCTTTTTTTTTTTTTTTTTATAAGATTGAAATGAAAACTGTTTGTGGTCTTGCGCCTGTCCTTCACCACAAAAACCGCCGTTACTTTGGAAGAGCATAGGTTTGGTCTCAACATTCATAGGGACGATATAACAGCATAACCTGCATGTAGGTACACTTTTTGCTGGGGAAGGGACATTAATAAGACCAAACAGATTGGATGAAGGGGGCAAAGGGCCACATTGCTCATGTATATGAACCTAGTTAATTAATAGGCAAACTGATCAATGCAAAATAAATCCTTATCTACTGATAATAACTTTTATGTGCATTGGTTCAGATGATACACTGCTCGATTCAAACCTTTGTTTTCAAAAAATACTAAAGAAACATTTTGAAAACTTCCTGAATAAATGTCTGGTTTTTATTAGCATAAACATAATGAAAATAATTCACTTAATAATGGTGGGGTCAATTCTATCCTTACAACATATGGAACTATTGAAAGATCTAAATTCTCTATATAACTGAACATTATATCATGCAAAAAAGGTAAGGTTGCTTGAACGTTGGTGGGGACAATTTTAGCATCCTGAAAAGTTGGTAGTGTTATGTCCCTACCGTCCCTATGCAAACCTACGCCCTTTTTGTAAAAGTCCTCCTTATTTTCCTTTACTTTAAAAAAATCTCTCCGCCTCAATGGAGAGGCTTGCTTCAATTAGATCGCTGTGTTCTATTTGACAAGCCAGAACACACAGTGGATGTGTCCAAATGTCTAGCTAACCTTTCATCTTTCTCAGAAAAACCATGTAATCGTTCTACATATATGCCACGTTTAGAAGAGCTTACACGCTCATCGTTACCACAAAATGTTAACTCCCGTTTAGCTAGGATGCAGGTTGCATTAATGAGGTATTTCAAACTCTTTACCTTAGCGTTCTGGATGCTACCGTTGAGCTTCCGCTGTTCGTCAAAGCCAAATCGATCCTTGAGCTTCCAAAAGTTTTTAAAGCAATCAGGCTTTGAATGTGAGTGGTCGAGCTCTCGTGTTTGCTGAGGCTTCGTGGTAGTTTTTTAATGTCACAATATCTCGTGTTAGTCCAGACATTGGCACAAGTTGAGAAAAAAAGGCAGGGAAAGCAGCAAAGCCGATTTTTTCGAGTGTACCAGTCCGTTTGAAAAGCGCGAGTTATCTTCTGTCCCGTAGTTTGAAGCAAACCTTTTAGCTCCGGTGTTGTTAATCGCATCCACTTTTGACGGAAAGTCCAGTTTCACGTACGCCCCCTTTCAGTGCGGCAGAGTACTATCTGCCGCAAACTGTGCCTTTTCACTGCGGTTTTATTTCCCATCAGCAAAACTAAATATGTCGCTAACAAAAATTAAACTTTAAGGGTTAAATACATTAGCCAGACTGTGGAAAATCAGGTCAAATAAACGTATCTGGAAACATTATAATGGCGACATGCAGATGTATGGCAACCAGCACGCTCCAATTCCATGTATCAACCCAGTTTGTTATGGATTGCGCAATCAGAGGTGAGGCTTTACTCGTTGCTGCCGCACCTCTTGTTTCATTTCGTTATTTGAACAGGAAATGGGCAAATTCAGCGATTTTGACAATAAAAAATGTTTGAAATGAGTCATACATAAAGAGCAATGGACAAATATTAATATAAATTTGATGCTATAATTATTTTTTTGTCATGATGACAGGTGAGGCTCTGCCTCACCTGCCTTCCCTGACCGCACGTCACTGTAACGAGACAAATGCCAGTTTTGGTCTGACAAGGAGACGAAAATGCAACATTTCTGTCATATGTTCACAATGCATGACATTTTCATATTGTACGTGGAGTATGGCAGCTTGCATCGTAGCAGTGTTTGGGTTGTTTCATTCACGTGAGATGTGCTGCACCTCTCCCTCCTCACCGGAGTTTAGAATGTACCTGAAGTAGGGTTGCCAACTGTCCCTTTAAAAACTGAATCGTCCGGTGTTCGGCCATTCCTTACTACGCGGCGAAACGTGTACACAATGCTCAGCGCGCTTGCGCAAGCATCCGCACGCATGCGCACATCGGTTAGAATTGGCGAGTACTCACTATTTTTGTTTTTATTTAGTTTTTTAGAACCTTTTTACTGCCTCAAAGATACTTTTTGCATGTATTACCCTCTAATACTTTTCACCATTGTGTTTTTTTTTTGTGTTATCTTTGAAGCAGTTGACCACATTAGTCACGTAGCGAATTTAAACCATCCTTATTTGATATAACTACATTTAAGTATTTTCTTCAGGCATTTTTTTAGTATGCTATGCCTGTATGCATCTAAACAAAACAAGTTTAGAGCGCACGGTAGTACTTTGGGTGTCAAGTTTGACTAAAGTAGGACGTTTCGCCGATGTAAGAGATTTTGGCAGAACACCGGTATTCAAAAACAAAAATGCGCGTCCCATATTAAGCTTACAAAGGACACGTTTTGTCCAGTATTATCATTAAAATAAAAAATAGTGTTTTATTTGTGGAACAAACGAATACTAGTACAGCATGTCAAGAATATGTAGGGGAGCATATTCCCCCGCCCCTCCTGCTTTTTGACCAGTGAGCTGACAGAACAATGACAATGCCGCTCATCTCATTGGTCGAGGAAGTTCTGTGGCTTGCCATGAGGAAAACAGAATCCAACATAAACCAATCAGTTGTGACTTTTTTTTTTTCAGGGAGTTGGCAACCGTAGTCTCAAGCTAGGCTGTGCTCCATCATGCCCGTTTGGAAACAGGATAAGACCTGCTTTCTTATCTTGGCAAGAGAGAGTATGCAATGTTGCTTTAGCCTTTAAAGGTCTGTGCTGAGTGATCATCAGACACTTAATATAATCCTAGCGTTAGCATAGCATTTGTTAGCATAAGCTCCAGAATGGCGATCATCCTCTTAAAACACTGGCCAGTCGAAAGCAGAACCACTTGTCTTTTCTGTTTAGTAAGTCTAGATAATTTTATAGTTTTTCCTCGATTGTTAACACACAAAAATCAAAACTTTAGCGCAATTTGCACAACCTTAACTTATGTACTATTTGTTCAACCCGAATAGTCACTCCTTCACACTCCCATATCTTCCCCAGACTCTGACTTTCTTTCCCTTTTTTCCCCTCAGATGTCAATTGCACGCCATGTTGTTGTCTAAACACTACACACAATGTTCAGTTATTTCACACACCTGTCATGTAAAAGATCAAAGCTACAATTTCCAACACTGCAGTCAATTGCAGAATAACCCTTTATCAAAACACCACACTTAATGTTCTGTTGTCACACACACTTCTCATGTAACATGTCAGTCGTATCAACCTACAACACACAAGCATTGAAATTTCAACACATTCAAGTCTGGTGAGCAAATAGAAATCAGGACTGCAGCATATTAGTGCCTTGCACTTCCTCTGTGTTTGGTGAACAATGGAGAACCTTGAAGAGAGCAACCAGAGAAATGTAAGAGTGAGAGGAGGAGGAAGAGGAGGAGGAGGAAGAAGGATTGGAGGATGAAGAAGGATTGGAGCAGGAGGAGGACAGCGAGGAGGAGGAACACGAGGAGCACGAGGAGAACAGAAAGGAGGAGTAAGAAAGAGACCTATTATATCTAATGAGATTTGGGCTACTGTGATAGACCACGTGCTGAACCATGGTGTGAGCATGAGGGAGGCTGGTTTGAGGAGCCGCCTCAATCTCAGACAATATACAGGTATACCTCTTTTTCGCGATTAATGGGCATCAGAACCCGCCGCGATAAGTGAAAAAACACAAGGTAGCGTCACTCCCCTCAATTTTTTTTTTAAATATTTTTTTTGTGTGTGTTCAATGTATATATTCAGATTTAGCAACGGAAAGATACATATAAGACATGTTTTTTTACTTTTTACCCAAAATAAAATGTTTAAAAAAATTGTATACACATATTTTAATAAATGGGTTTCAAGCACTTCAAATGTAATCATTATGATAAGTTTTAAACATGTTAACATCCCGCCAAATTATTTTTTAATAAATATTTTTCTACTTTATTCTTATCTTTATTAAATGCTTCATTGAGTGAGTCCGCTCAAGCGGCTCACTTACACACAATGAGTTGCCACAGCAACTGTTTAACTAGCTAAACGATGGTTGACGTATGCGGCGCTTTGAAGTTTTGGCTTGCAAGCATCACTGGCAAGATCAAACCCTAATGTCTGTCATTCATCAGTAACTGTTATAAGCAACTTCAGTGAAATGCCTAAGAAAAGCAGCGGATGGGAGAGTGGGACTACATGATCAGATCAGGACAGCTCATCTGTATTTATTTTTTAATTGAAAAAAATCCACGTTGGACTGACGGCACAAAGTTTGAAGCGTGAAGTAGCAGGGATCACTGTACAGTTGGTGCCTTTATAAGAACATTACGGATGAGGAATAGGTAAATCTATGTCTCTATATCTATGTGTACTTAGATATAAATAAAAAAGATAAAAAAAGACAACATTTGTGTACTATGTATTTGTTACTATATACATTGTGTCTTGTGTACGCTGTGTACTGTAATACAAAACTGCTTTTCAATGTAGAGTAATAAAGTGTGCTCACACTACTTCTAATTTGCAGGACCGAAAGACAACCTCACAGTGCGGGCAAAACACATGTTTTCACACCAGACCAAGAGACCCGAATTGTGAACATAATTTGTGAAAAGAAAGCAAAAATCCTAAAACAAATTAAATAGAAGATCCTAGCAGATAATGCAGCATTCAATACGACACACGCACCACACAAGCCACACAAGGCGGTTCTACCAGAGATGTCTAGATCAGGGGAACATCGCCCGTGATGTGGACGAGGCCCTCTGGCCTGTCAGAAATCAAAGGCATGATGATGCTTCATCATGATGAACCTCCAATCATGTAAAAAAAAAAAAAAAAAAAAAATTGGGTGCATTGTTTGAAAGATTAGTTTTTTTTTTTTTTTTTTTTTTTAATTAGGCCATACTGAGTCATTTTTCCAAAAGGGGAACTATTTTTTTTCATTCATTCAGATTCAGTGTCACTAATATGGTGAGTTCCAGTTAACTCCACGGTTTTCAGTTTTGCACTATAATGTGCTGTAAACAGTGTTGTTAATAATGGCGTTAGAATATAACGGCGTAATTTCCTCAGTAGTGAGTAATCTAATTAATTACTTTTCTCATCTTGGCAACGCCGTTACCATTACTGAGGCGGAAAAGGCATGCGTTACTATGTTGGTTGAATGACGCGAGAAAAGTCTGAGAGAGACGGACTCACAGAGACGACAGAGCAGAGCAGGAGTGGGGAGGCCGTTGCAAACGTGATGCTAGGTGGCTCCAATAATACCTGACTGTAGCAGATAGCGTTCAAACTATGCCCACATTATGCTACGGTAGATATCACATACTATAGAACTAGATGCGAATGACGAGACTAGCAACATGTATAAAGAACTAGATGTGTTAGTAAACAGCCGCCATCTTAAAGCAGTAGACCTCTCAGGAAGGCTCTGTTGTAGAGAACCTTCCTAGCGAACCTAAGTAATTTTGATATAAAATGCTGCCTAATGGGCAAAATCTTGACTTAAATCTATATTTAAATGATGAAACAGTTTTATAACTTACACATGTCGAAAGCAGACAGAAGGGAACTAATGCAATAACAGGAGCAATTTTAACAACTTTATGGTTGATTCACAACACTAAATGACTTCCACAAATAGCAAAGGTTCCTATCTAGTTATTGCAATATCCGCAATACCCCTGTGTCTAGTTAAGTTTAGGGTAAAGAATTGGGCTTGGGCCAATTGTCCCAAAAACCCTTTAAACTTCACATTGTGTAACCTGTTTTTTTGTTTTGTCTTTTTTTTTTTGAGAAAAAAATAAATAAATAAAATCACCAGTTATCACCAGTTAGTTTGCCAAGTAACTAATTACTCTTACATTCAGGTAACTGAGTTACTAACGCAATTACTTTTTGGGAGAAGTAATTTGTAACTGTAATTAATTCCTTTTTTAAAAGTAAGATTAACAACACTGGCTGTAAATGCTTGTTAGTGTGCAGAAAAAGCTTTGCTGTGTGTACTTACTGAATGATATGTGTGTCATTGGAATTATGACTGTGTATATGAAAACATGAGTGAGCACAATATAGATATTTGATGGTCTTCTTGCAAAAGGAGTTTCAGGTCTAGCATTTTGTGTGTGCAGTTTTCAGTTTTGTGGGTGCAATATTGAGGAAGCCGTTATTTTATTGAGAAAATTGTGTTAACAATCGTGAAAAACTGTAAGCAGGCAATAAAATCTAGAGGAAAAATGTACACGGGGGTGGGAGTCGCCGAAGCTTGCAATGGTAAAAGTATGGGTCTCTGGGAAAAAAAAAAGGTTGGGAACCACTAGCCTAAATGACAACTGCTCCTATTTTGCTTCATTGGATTTTCCCAACTTTGCAAAAGACTGTGGTTAATGCAACAAAAACTCAAGGCCCTTAATACCCTCAGAGGATTGAGGAAGCAGGGAAAGCTGTCCGAACATTAAACAGCTGCTCAGCAAAAGCCAAGACCACTTGAAAGCTCTCTTAGCTTAGTGAGAGCTACCCCCAACTTGATTGTTTTTGCGCTTGAAGACCTTTTCATGACTTTCATAAGAATGTATTTTTGGGATATGGAAGCAATCTGTAACTGTAAAATTACCTTGACAACTCTAACTTTACTCGTAGATAAAATAATAGACATGCCACAATTAGAGTTGCTAAATTAGATGCGATGCTCTCGCGGGCCCTTCCATATCAAAATATTTACATAAGCAGGGCACTAAAATGACAATGTGTTCCAAATAATTGCTATTTAATTTGTACTGCACATTTTAACAGCACACAAACTGAAATAAAGAGGTGACTGAATAATGTGGAAATGATTTGGTGTGATATCTAGTGTTGTCACAGGAAGAGTTTAATGAAGCAAGAAAATTTTGCATTATATCAAGTTCACTAAGAGAAAAGTGAAAACAAAACTGCCACTTGTTATGCTCCTCAATCATTAGACGATGCAATAGTACATACTGTAGTTTTAAAAATATTTAATGAATATTTATTAACACAATAAAGATTTTTTTTTTTTTTGGTTCTCTATAGGGCCATAAAGGAATGGATGGATCCAAGATGAATCATGTTGGTTCGATAATTATGAATCACATCACAGCACTCTGAATCACATACAGTGGGGCAAATAAGTATTTAGTCAACCACTAATTGTGCAAGTTCTCCCACTTGAAAATATTAGAGATGCCTGTAATTGTCAACATGGGTAAACCTCAACCACGAGAGACAGAATGTGGTAAAAAAAAAAAAAAAAAACAAAAACAGAAAATAACGTTGTTTGATTTTTAAAGAACTTATTTGCAAATCATAGTGGAAAATAAGTATTTGGTAAATACCAAAAGTTAATCTCAATACTTTGTTATGTACCCTTTGCTGGCAATAACGGAGGCCAAACGTTTTCTGTAACTCTTCACAAGCTTTTCACACACTGTTGCTGGTATTTTGGCCCATTCCTCAATGCAGATCTCGTCTAGAGAAGTGATGTTTTGGGGCTGTCATTGGACAACATGGACTTTCAACTCCCTCCACAGATTTTCTATGGGGTTGAGATCTGGAGACTGGCTAGGCCACTCCAGGACCTTGAAATGCTTCTTACGAAGCCACTTCTTTTTTGCCCTGGCTGTGTGTTTGGGATCATTGTCATGTTGAAAGACCCAACCACGTCTAATCTTCAATGCCCTTGCTGATGGAAGGAGATTTTCACTCAGAATTTCTTGATACATGGCCCCATTCATTCTTTCCTTTACACAGATCAGTCGTCCTGGTCCCATTGCAGAAAAAAAACCCAAAACATGATGTTTCCACCCCAGGCCTCACAGTGGATATGGTGTTCTTCGGATGCAATTCAGTATGCTTTCTCCTCCAAACACGAGAACCTATGTTTCTACCAAAAAGATATATTTTGGTTTCATCTGACCATAAAACATTCTCCCAGTCCTCTTCTGGATCATCCAAATGCTCTCTAGCAAACCGCAGACGGGCCTGGACGTGTACTTTCTTCAGCAGGGGGACACGTCTGGCAGTGCAGGATTTGAGTCCCTGGCGGCACATTCTGTTACTGATAGTAGCCTTTGTTACTAAGGTCCGAGCTCTCTGTAAGTCATTCATTAGGTCCCCCCGTGTGGTTCTGGGATTTTTGCTCATCGTTCTTGTTATCATTTTGACGCCACGGGGCGAGATCTTGCATGGAGCCCCAGATCGGATGAGATGATTTTTCTAATAATTGCTCCTACAGTTGATTTCTTTACACCAAGCATTTTACCTATTGCAGATTAAGTCTTCCCAGCCTGGTGCAGGTCTGCAATTTTTTATCTGGTGTCTTTCGACAGCTCTTTGGTCTTGGCCATAGTTGAGTTTGGAGTGTGACTGACTGAGGGTGTGGACAGGTGTCTTTTATACCGATAATGAGTTAAAACGGGTGCCATTCATACAGGTAACGAGTGGAGCCTCTTTAGACCTTGTTAGACCTTGTTAGAAGAAGTTAGACCTCTTTGACAGCCAGAAATCTTGCTTGCTTGTAGGTGACCGAATACTTATTTACCACTGTAATTTGAAAATATATATTTTTTTTAAATCAAACAATGTGATTTTCTGTTTTTTTTTTCACATTCTTTCTCTCGTGGTTGATGTTCACCCATGTTGACAATTACAGGCCTCTCTAATCTTTTCAAGAAGGAGAAGTTGCACAATTTGTGGTTGACTAAATACTTATTTGCCCCACAGTAGTAATATTAGAATGATTGAGAATCACAACCTTATTTATTTAGTAAGTCCACTTGAGACTTGTCTGGGGGCCCCACTATAATTTTTAAATGAACGCATATTTATATGTGATATAGGGAACCTCGGGCTCTAATAAGCCCCAGTTGCTCTCTTTTACTAAAATATGTCATTAGAAACACATAAAATATTGCCATTGATTTAAAAATCTATAATATTTAGTGCATATTTGACATATGGAGGGTGCCATGTTTTATGGCACAATGGACACTCGGGGTGATGATGTGGTTTGTCACTTTCTAAACGAACACTACCGTTCTTCTGCAATTCATTCTATGGGCGAGACGACACATGCACACACAGGTTAAAAGCAGTGAGTACTTACTATTTATGATTTTATTAAGTCTTTTATTACCTTTTCATTGCCTCAGAATACTTTTTGTATGTGTTTCCCTCTCATACTTTTAAGCCTTGTGTTTTCTTGTGGTAGCTTTAAAGCTGTTGACCACATTAGTCATTCAGTTTATTTAAAGCACCCTTGTTTGATGATACTACATTTAAAAATGTTCTTAAGGCATCATAGTATGCTCTGTCTGTATGAATCTAAAAAAAAAACAAGCTGAAAGCACACGGTAGTACTTTGTTTGTCAAATTACACTCTTGTAGTACGTTTCGCCGGTGTAGCACATTTTGGCAGAATACCAGTTTTGTCTTGTCTCATCCCGCCTTTCCTGTTCATTTAGTTTTTTCTGCTCGTTTTTTGGAACACAGACAGTGCTTTCATGCTCATTATTGTTCCTCTTGAGTTCAAATTGAAAGGGTTGAACACATGACATGCTTATGTTGCTCGAGTCTTACTGTGGAAGCCTGGAAGCATAACCAAGTCACGTCACCGCCACGTCAACGTCAACAACAATGGCAACCTACAAGTTAAACTAATTTTACAAATTGTATAAAAACGAAACATCAAGAGGGGTTTTAATGTCAAATTATTTTAACTCATAATAATGTTTATCTTTTAAAAACTACAAGTATTTCTGTTCGTGAATCCCTTTAAGAAAAGCTTTAAATATATGCTAATATGCAAATAGGAATCTTTCCATCTTGACAGCAATCTGCACTCTGTGCCCTTTTTTGTGTGTATGGCTTGACCACAGTAGGTCGCAATATATTATTATAGATGTAATAATCTTATCTCCTGTGATATTCCGTGACATTCAGTATTTGACTCACCAACTTTAAAACAAACCTGGTCATGAAAAAATGTGTTGAGTTTCCACTCATGGATTGACCACAACACGTGGTCAGACCGTATCACCACTGATAATCTTTAAAGTGTGATTCCTCAGTGCTCTGTGACTATCAGTTTTCTTGGCTAAAAATGCTAAGAAGTTTTTTCAGAACACCAGTGCGGCAACTAATAAATTGTTCGATACTGCCCCTACCAGCACTATGCTCAAAGCATATAAAACACTTTATTAGAAATGCGAGCAGTCATTTTTTGTAACAACCTATCGTAAATTATTTTTTTGTATATTTATTTCTAGATATGACATAATTTATAATGTAGTGTGATGCAAAGAAAAAATATCTAATGCCACTTCTCAGCTCCAATTATACTTTAAAATGTTGTGTTGATAAAATTATGTAACACTTTATATGTCAAGTGACTTTTTTTGGTAATTAAAAAAAAAAAAAAAAAAAAACTTAACCACATAGATTCCTGGTGTCCACATAGGTAAACATTGCATTTTGGGCCATGTAGTCCACAAAAACACTTGGTATACAAATGTGGTCTACATGACCCAAAATGTTATGTGCACACATATGGAGGCCAGTTCTCAATCATTATAGTAATCATTATTTTATTTCTTTTAAATAGTATTCATATACATACAGTGAGGAGCAGAAGTATTTGGACCCCTTGTGATTTTGCAAGTTCACCCACTTAGAATGAAGGTAGAGGCCTGAAATTAAGTTAAATGGGTACCCTATAAATGGTTAACAATTGCCAAAAAGTGAATATCAAAAAACAGTTCTTTAGAAAGTCTAATGTTTTTGTGATTTGAACACAACTGAGGATAAAAAAAGGAAACGTCAGATTGGATTTGGATTAAAGCCACATGCGTCCTTATTTGATTTTTTTTTTTTTTTTTTTTTTTTTTTTACTCCTTTTCTGTTTTGTTCGGTTCTTTATCACAGTAGCATCCCTGCTACTTCCTGCTGGAAAGACTGAGCAAGGCTGTGAAGAAACCAGTCAAGTGTTAGGCTGACGCGTAACTTTGTGCATTTGTATTTATCTGCATTCTCTTAGCATTTTATTTAAAAGATCGTATGAAAGAAAACACTGTATGTATAAATAATTACATAGAAGTGTTGCGTTGACCATATTACTAATCTCAAGATTCTAGATTAAGTCCAACATGTGCAGGTAAGTAATCATGTGTCACTTTGCGCTGCTTGAGTCTGACACGGTAAAGCCGTTTTGACATATATTTAACACATAAATTTATCACACAAGTATGGGTGTCTTGTTAACAACAGTTCAAATACCTGGCATGATCTCATGACCACTTTGTCACACTGTCAGCAAAAACAGTAGGCTTCAGCTGAGAGGTTAATAAAAGACTGCTGTGGCTTAATAAAGTCCATAAATATTGATGCGGGACTGTAACTTGCTGTCAATTATGAAAAAAAAAAATCCATACAACTTAACTACATACATATTAATTAGATGAAATTAAAAAACTGTGCAAATTGTGTGTTTCCGAGGTGAAACTTATACTTGGTTTGGGATGGATGAGAAGCCTACAAATTTCTGACCACACTAAGGGTGACCCTTTAGCAGCATATTAAAAATGACCCGTTGACCCAGGGGAAGGTCTTTTTCCACAATTTGAAAAACATGAATCTCACCCACTCATGTCGTTAAAAAAATAAACAAAAGGTCATTTTCCCACTGGCAACAGCAACGTCATCAGAACTGTGTCACTGCAATCTCCATAATAAAGACTTTCAATTTAGTGACTTAACCACAATCACTTGACAAAAACAATTTGTGATTCAGTGAAGCAGTAAGTTTCATTTTAAGAAATTCTACAACTACAAAGAGCAGAAATAGTATATTCTTTTTTTTTTGGGTTACTATCCAGGTGGACAGCAATGCACTGTTCTCAAAGTTCAGATTTGGACAGTTCATCTGTGCGTCAGTAATGGTAACCATTTTGGCACTGTGACACTTGGGTTAGCTGAGCCACTGATTGACCTCCAGGTGGCCAGAGTAGCTGAGTCACAAGAATCAATAGTTTCTCAAGGATGAGAGCATTAATTTTAAAAGTAAATGCCTGCTGCAAACTACAGCCATTACCTTTGGTATTCAAGCATTACATTTACGCTATTAAGTAACTTTTTTAGATAAATAGCACTAGTTTTAACCATAGGAGGAGTTTGACTTTTGGGGCACGGTGGGCACAACATGTTGATGACCCCGAAATGCAGTGTCAGCAATAAAATTAACTTACAAAAATATTTATAATAATAAGTTGACAATGAGCATTTTTTGCTTCCCATCATTCTTGAGGGGAATTCTAAATCAGGCCGCTTAGGCAATACTTTTCGCAAGATCGTCATCCACTGAATATGGAATGCCCGCCGGTGTCGTGCCAATGTAGTTACCCCAGTCAGAAATTGTATCCCCTGGGCGGAACCTTATGGAGGTAGATTTGTGTCTTTATTATTCAATCAAAAAAAAAAAAAAAAAAGTTGCTTCAATCAAAATTTATATTTTCAATCAAAAAAAAGTCGCTTCAATTAAAAAATGTGTTTGAATGTAAAAATATATTTGAAACTCAAAAAAATGCATGTGAAAGCTATTTTTCTTTGATTTTTTGGGGGGATTGTTTTTTTTATATTTTTTATTAAAGCAAATTTTTTGATTGAAGTAATGTTGATATGGGTTTGGGCCACATTTGGGCTAGGACGTTTTTGTCTTTATTATTCAAAAAACAAAAACAAAAACAAAAATCAAAAATCATCAATATCAAAAAATAAGTTGCTTCAAAAAAATATATTTTCAAAAAGAAAAATCACTTCAATCCAAAAATGAAAAAATTCAATCATAGATGTTTTTGAATGCGAAAAAATATTTGAGATTGAAAAATTTGCATTTAAACGCTTAATTTTTGATTAAAAAAGTTTGATTGAAGCAATCTTTTTTGTGTTTGGGCCATATTATTGGTAGGACATTTACTTCTAAATCATTATATTCCCCCCTAAAAAGTTGCTTCATCAAAAAAATATTTTCAATCAAAGAAAAAAAGTAAAATATAATAAAATATTTGAAAAATAAAATTGCCCTCCCCTAATTTTTTTGTTTTGAAAATTATATGCTAAGCAAATCACCATCTAAGGTGCTAGTCACATGATCTGTTCAAAAAATAATAATTTTGAGCCCATTATAAAAATATATTATATTGTTCTTTTCATTCATTTTTGTTGCAGTTTTATTGCTTTACAACTTTTATATATATATAGGAAAGTCAACTTCATGCAATACCACTTTTTGGCCACCAGGGGAGACTGCCCCCCGGCCCCTCCTTAAAATCCGCTTATGGTTTTAACATATTTTTGCTCCAGCTTACTCTGTAAATGTATTTGTGTTTATCTTATATTGCTTGTACGGTCTTCAGCATTTGTTTTAGTACTGGATGTGGAAAAGACTTGGAGTTCTTTAGGCATTGTCGCATGACGTGTTTCACCAATACAATGTAACCACTAACAACATATTGACACCTTCTTATAATAATTTTCGTCATTTTTCCCTGGATTTTTCAGAAAAAAAAAAAAAAAAATCATTTCTTTTTTTGTAAGTTCAAACTTGGGCCAGCACACATCTGTGCCAAGCAAAGAAGTATTTTAAGGTTTTTGGTATTTTTTTTTAGGAAGAACATGAGTAATGGCAGTGGATTTGTCTGCATTGCTTATCCTCTACTTGACAGGTTTGCTCATTAAACTGTTGATGAGACGCACGCTTGGTGTGAGGACATGCATGCAGACCTTAACAGGAGATTAGTAATTTGGTTAGACAATATTCGAAGTTGACATTGTCTTTTATCACCATGTTTTGCTCCAATTGAAAATTTGAATGCAATTGTTTCTCAGTTTTCACTTACTCACTTAGTGCTTACACAGAATTGAGTAATATTTTAGAAGGCCCCTTTTTACTTTAACTTAAATAATATAACCCTGAAGTAACAATTTTCTTAAGTGCAATTTTTACCTACAGGCCTACTAGCTGGTGCTACAAGAGATTAATGGTAAAAACATGGCTTTCGCTGCAGTCTGATTTGCACACCACATGTTATCATTTGGATATCACCTATTGAATGATGACTATGATTTCCTTCCTTCCCCTGTAGCTTTTAAATATGTCAGCTTTATGGAGGAAGATCCAAACTACTCCTTGAGCTGTAGGTTAAGCTTTAGAGCTTAGCGGGCCACATTCAATTCTTTGTGCAGTAAAAGGAACAGGCTTCTGGTTTGGATTCCTGGTCACTTGAAGAAGGATGATAGTGGCTTAGAGTGGGTGATCAGTGAAGCACAGATTGACATCGCTGTGTTTATCTACAAATGGAGCTGAGAACCGGGACAGAGGCATTTGAACCCAAACACAATTCAAGCATATGCACATAGAAAAGGATGGGATTTTGCACATGACTCGACTTATCCAGTTCCGACAATGAGCCACAGTTTGTGAAAGGTTTTTATATGATTTTTTTTAGTTTTCTGAAGCTGAATAATAATCATTATTATTATTTAACACAGGTATTTTCTTTTTTTATAACCGTGTGAAAAGAAAACCCATTTAAAATGTAAATTGAATAAATCATTTCCTCTTACTTGCCTCACTTCACTTTATAAAGTACATTTTTATTTGAGGTTGTGGTGACTCCCTATGGCTCAATCCCTTCGTCATGTTCCGTCTCTGAAATCTTTTCATTAAGACAACTCACGCTGAGTTGTCTCCCCTTCAGCAGGTAAGTTACAGGCGTCAGTCTGAGGATTGCGAAATGATGTCAGCATCAAATGGAAGCGCTTCAGGTGAATATACTATAAACTTGTCCATCTTCAACAGTGGAATCACCTGTCGATCTGAAACTTTTTTTTTTCCATAGGCCCACTGCACGAACACGAACAAAAAAATATGTCCTTTTGCTTCTTTAAAGATCATTATTTGTGTACTATACATACTACAGTGGTGCGAAAAAGTATCTGAAGTTTTTGGAATTTCTCACATTTCTGCATAAAATCACCATCAAATGTGATCTGATCTTTGTCAAAATCACACAGATGAAAAAACTGTCTACTTTAAAACCACCCAAACATTTATAGGTTTTCATATTTTAATGAGGATAGTACGCAAACAAAGACAGAAGGGGGCAAAAAATATGTAAGTGAACCATCACATTTAATATTTTGTGCCCCCCCCCCCCCCCTTTGGCATAACGTCCACCAGACGCCTTCTGTAGCTGCAGATCAGTTTGGCACATCGATCAAGACTAATCTTGGCCAATTCTTCTCTACTTAACTGCTGTAGTACAGTGTCTTTCAGTCATGCCACAGCATCTCAATGGGGTTCAAGTCTGGACTTTGACTTGGCCACTTCAGAAAGTGTATTTTGTTCTTCTAAACCATTCTGAAGTTGATTTACTTCTGTGTTTTGGATCATTGTCTTGTTGAAGCATCCATCCTCATTTTAGTTTCAACTGTTTGACAGGCAGACGGCCTCTGATTTTCCACCAAAACATCCTGATAAACTTTTGAATTCATTCTTCCATTAATGAAGAAGTTGTCCAGGTGCTGAGGCAGCAAAAACAGCCCCAAATCATGATGCCACCATGCTTCACGATGGGGATGAGGGGTGGATGTTGGTCAGCTGTTCCATTTTCCCTCCACACATGACGTTATGTGTCACTCCAAAACAATTCAACTTTGGTTTCATCAGTACACAAAATATTTTGCCAAAATTTCTGTGGAGTGTCCAAGTGTCTTGTTGGACAATGTTTTTTTATGACAGCAGTGGCTTATTCTTGGCCATAGTTTTACATATATTTGATGTGTGCACAGAGATATTGGACTGTGCCAGTGATTTCTGTAAGTCTTTAGCAGACACTGTAGGGTTCTTTTTTACCTCTCTGAGTATTCTGCACTGAACCCTTGGCGTCATCTTTGGTGGACGGCCACTCCTTGGGAGAGAAGCAACAGGGCCGAACTCTCTCCATCTCTAGAAAACTTCTCTGACTGTTGATTGATTAACATCCAGACTCTTAGAGATGGTTTTGTATCCTCTCCCAGCTTTATACAATTCAACAATCTTGGTCGCAGGTCTTCAGACAGCTCTTTTGACCAAGCCATGATGCACATCAGACAATGCTTCATATCAAGACAATTCTTACCAGGTGTGTTTTAAAGTGGGCAGGGCAGATTTATACCACTCATCAGTGATTGGGCACACACCTGACTTAAATTGTTTGGTAATAATTAGTTTCAATTGCTTATTAAGTCTCCTTAGGCAGAGGGTTCACTTACTTATTTTTCCCCATTCTCAAATTGTTTGCATGCTATCCTCATTAAAATATGAAAACCTATAAATGTTTGGTTTTTTTTTTAGTTAAAGCATACAGTTTTTTTCATCTGTGTGATTTTGACACAGATCAGATCACATTTGATAGTGATTTTATGCAGAAATGTGAGAAATTCCAAAATGGTAAATGGTGTTATACTTATATAGCGCTTTTCCACCTTTCAAGGTGCTCAAAGCGCTTTACACTATTTCACCATCCACCTACTGGTGACGCAGCACCAGGAGCAACGTGGGGTTCAGTGTCTTGCTCAAGGACACTTAGACGAGTTCATCAGGGCGGAGAATTGAATCCACAACCTCTGGGGTGGGGAACAAGTACTCTACCACTGAGCCACGCCACCCCAAAACCCCAGAAGGTTCAGATACTTTTTCATACCACTGTAGGTATAAACTAGGAAGGAGGGTCTCAAGGAAAATAAATGGGTAGACAAACATTAATTAATTTCGGTCGACCCAAGAATAATTTTTTGGACATAAAGTGGGAATCTGGTAGCCTTGCTAATCAGGGAAAAGAGGTGATCGTTGCAGATATGACATCACCAGGAAGTGACTATCTGGTTGAATACAATGGCGGAGTGCCAAGCGGTTCTGGTAGACAGGTACATTTTCAATTTTTTTTTCAGAAATACACTCTATATCCTCATTGAAAGAGAAGCAAGAATTGTCTCTTAAAGCTTTTTTGATGGGAAACAATGTTTTTGCCCTTCTGCCGACCAATACATCATACTGTGGCTTAATGTCAATTGGTCGGTGATGAGTGTGACTAGAAGAGTCATTGTTCAATCAGCAGCTGTATATTTTTTTAAGGTTCCTCCCTCAAGGGTATTTTTGAAGGATAACATTCAGTAGATATCCCCCATGACATTATTCTGCGGTCACACTCTGGACTCTATCATGGTAAATACAGTGTACGAAAGAATTGCCTTTCTGGGTTCTTTTGATCCATGCGCTATACAGTCCCTGTATGTACATGTACTGTATTTTATTCTATGCTGACAATTCCCACAGGTGATGGTGTTGAGGGCATCTGTCTACCTTAACATACCTCTACTTTTATCATGCCACAATATTTCCTCAGGGAATCGACATATGGATGCAGTTTGAGGTTTATGAAGTCTCCCAGGAGGCACCATAGATGCGTTGTTCGGAGTCAACATTCAACAGTGTTTCTTTTTACAGTAAAGTATCTTTGGTGTTTTGTTGTTGACATAATTTGATTGTGCTAAATTTTCACACTCACAGACACCCTCGCCCTCTTAACAGAAAAGGGTTTAAGGGGACAAGTCAAGAAAACAAGCATATTTAATAGGAGCTCAAAGATATGATCAAATACCTAGCTAGGCTAGCTATAAGATGCAATGTTATAAAATCTTCACATTTCACTACAATGAGGAAGAAACACATACCAAGGACCAAGGAAGGTAAGGTAATGGTTAGGGTCCTGAGTTAGCAAATAGTGCGTATTGATAACAATTTACAGGGTTGTTGATTTATTATATTCAATTTTATTTGTATAGCCCTATATCACAACAGGTTTGTCCCAGAGGGATTTATAGTCATTTTGATACACAGTCAGATACAGTAGATCATAGGTGTCAAACCAGTTCCACTAAGGGCCAAGTGGGTGCTGGATTTTGTTCCAACCGATACTGCGCAAACAGTTTAACCAATTAATTTTCTGTTGAAACAAGCAGCACCTGACAACGTTTAATTGATTACCCATGTAAGAGATCAGATTGGTCAAAAGGTGTCCTCTTCATTGGTTGGAAAGAAAACCTGCACCCACTTGGCCCTTTATGGAGTCAGTTTGACACCAGTGCAGTAGATGAATGAGATGAGTCCATGTCCTGGGCATCCCCCATCCTTAGACCCTCCATAACGGCAAGGAATAACTAAAAAAAAAAAACATGGGAAAAAAGAGGAACCTTGGGGAGAACCACAATCAGGAGAGATTCACTCCTAGGACTGACAGGCTATAGATGCACCACGACTAGTGATGGGTAGTAGCAGAAAGAGTTCCAGTTTGTAGAGATGCAGTGGAGTAAGGGAACATGAGGAGGTCCATCTAGCCAGATGAGGTGGGGGGTGGGGAGGGGGGTGGGGCAACGAGGACGTCCGTCCATCCAGCAGAATAGTCTGGCGGCGTAGGGAAAGGGGACACCGGGTGACTAGTGATGAAAAGACTAGTCAACTAGATATTAGAATTAGAAAAGAGAAATAAAGTACGGACAAATGATAAGTAGAGTGGAAAAACAGGGGATAGGACTCAGTGGCTATCCTTCCCCCAGCATTATAGCTCCTAGGGCAGCTTAGACTGAACTGTGAGTCTGTTTTCAACTAGCCTGACCATAGGTTTTGTCAAA
The DNA here is from genome assembly GCF_030265065.1 of Corythoichthys intestinalis. Taxonomy (NCBI): domain Eukaryota; kingdom Metazoa; phylum Chordata; class Actinopteri; order Syngnathiformes; family Syngnathidae; genus Corythoichthys; species Corythoichthys intestinalis. Next base: position 36,299,476 of record NC_080405.1, on the reverse strand, counting down.
TAGGAACGTTTTTAGTTAAATCTTAAATGTACAAACTGTGTCGGCCTCTTTGATATTAGCTGGAAGCTAATGCCATAAGACAGGAGCTTGGTAACTAAATGCTCTAGCTCCTATTGTACTTTTAGAGACCCTGGGAACTACCAGTAGACCTGCATTCCGAGAACGAAGTGTTCTGTTGGGGTGGTATGGAACCAGCGCATCTGTGAGATAAGATGGCCCCAAATCATTAATGGTGTTAAATGTAAGAAGGAGGATTTTAAATTTAATTCTAAACTCGACTGGAAGCTAGTGAAGGGCTTGGAGCACAGGTGTGATGTGCTCTCTTCTACTAGTTCTGTTAAAAGTCTTGCTGCTGTGTTCTGGACTAGCTGAAGACCTTTTAGGGAACTTTTAGTACAAGCTGCGAGTAAGGAGTTACAGTAATCCAATTCAGATTATTTTTCATAATTTAAAAACAGTGTTGTTTTAGTCAACAATGACATAAACAAATATACTTCGTCGACGCACATTTTTTTAATGAAAATTGTGTGAAGATGACGAGCTAAAAACGTGGCTTGTCAATCATGTGAGATATGCTGCGCCTCTCCTTCCTCACCGGTGTTGAGGATATGTCTTAAAGCTAGGCTGTGCGTTAAAATTTGTTTTCTAATCTTGATGAGAATTTGCAATGTTGCTTTAGCCTTTACAGGTTTGTGCTGAGGGATCATCAGACGTTTAATTTAATTCTAGCATTAGCTTGAGAATGGCGAGCGTCCTCTTTAACTGTGGCCAGTCTAAAGCAGACCCACTTGGCTTGTCTGGTCAGTAAGTCAAGAGTATGTGAAACGCTCGGACAACTTTTTTTTAGATACAGTTCGTGTCTTCTATGTAGCTTTGATTGAATAATTTAGTGCTTTTCCTGCTGAGTGTGTATTACCATCACAAAGTTGGCGTTGTCCTTGTAGATGTTACAATATGTGCTCATCTGTCTACTGTATTTTCATTCGAAATTGTTGTCTATTTCTTTTTGGATTAAAACTTTCAATTTTACTGATGAAACCAGTGACTATAAAACTAGACGAAATTTGTATGTGATTTTGTCGACTAAAAGTTGACGAAGACGAAAACATTTTGAAATGTCTAAAGTGTGACTAAGACTAATCAGTATTTTTGTCCAGAAGATTAAGACAAAAATTCAAAGGGCTGCCAAAAACAACACAGCTTAAAAAAAACTTAACCTCCTAAAAACCTGGTGTCAACATATATTGACGTCACATTTTAGGATTAGGCCACATTATTAAAATTTGGTAGACAAGTTGACCCAAAATTTGATATCCTCATAGGTGGATGCCAGGTCGCAATTATTATGATTTTATTAACTCCTGAATGAAATGGACCGCTTGGATGTGTGTGGAAGCGATCGCCATGTTCATTTAGTTTTTTGAATCCCGCGCCATGAAAATGAGTGACCTCCGGCTCCAGTCTCTAGTTGAGAAAGAGCGCGCTGTGACGCGTATGGTAGAAGGAGTCCTCTTCACTGTCCAGCCGTACTGTTGTATGAGAAGGACTAAGGATTCATCTGATTTTGTGGATTAATTCATTTATTTTTCGCATCATGCCAGCCAAACGGCTAAAAAAAAATTCTGCACCAGGGAGAGGGGTTTGAGCCTTTTTGGGGTTTCAAAAGGTTCCCATTCACCGGTGGATATTGGCCAAAACATGCCCTACTACTGTGGGACCAATGGACTTACGAGAAAGTGAGTTAACATCGTGTTTTGTATTATGTCAAATACTGGGATCATTTTAATACATTGGTGGCTTGCATTTTGAGGCTGACATGTTCCTTGTCGACTCGGCCGACGACACCGGCAGCTTGTCGCACATCCCCCTGCCGGGGGAGACCACTATACTCAGCTTGTTGCCCTCTTCATGTGCCCAGTGTTCTGTCAAATTTTCCACCCGGTCAGAAATTGCAACTTTATGTTTAAAAATAGCTGCGAATACAGCGATTACATAATAAACACTACAAACTTTCTTTAAATAAAGGACTACTTACATTTGATCATGGATGGGCATGTAAAAAGCTCTCCTCATACACATTGTCATGTTATCTGCACAACAACTGCAGACACTCTCGTATCACTCTCGCTGTTTATGTCTTTCCCGTGTAGTAAAGCATTATTTTGCCATATTCGTGTTGACCATTTGGCAGCTACACTCTCCTCCGACGTCGGCCACTTTGTTTGGCGGTCATTGTCCAGCTGCTTTCCTGGCGAGCTCTCCTGTCCGTAGCAGCAGGGGAACGAGCTGTAACTTGCTCTCCGCCAGGCGGGTTGCCGATCGGCAAAGACAATCGACAACCCTGTGGCAGTGTGACATGATCTGGGCTAGTTTTGTGTGATTTTTGCATCAAAAGCGAAAATAAGACTTTGAGACTTCACTCGGTTCCGGTTAGCATGTTGGCTAGCTGTCATGCCTCTAGGCATGACAGCTAGCCTCCGGGGGGCAGGGAAATGTCAAAAGCATGACTAACTACGGTGGCATAATATAGCCTTTGGTGCGACAGTAAAGGTGAAGTCGACAGTTTTGACCATTATGGAGTAATTATGCCATGTCGTACTGAATAAATGCATTTTTATTATTTCATATTTCATTTAGCACAACATTTTAATTGTCATGACCATAACATTTATTTAGCAATTGGTAAAAATACTTCAATAAAAAGAATATCCTTTAAAAATATTGGATTAGAGAGACTGAAACAATGACATATTGCGGCTCTCTTCGTCGCATTTTCCTCATTCTGAATAATTCCCCCTCAATGGGCTGCATACTAAATCAGATGAAACCATTCTCCCGCTGACGTGATCCACCTGTTGGGGACGCTAGGGCCCTATAATGGTAGGTGTGGTTAGACAGCGGATTAAAACGCTAATTCCTCGTAATCTGCGTTTAGCCAAATTGTTGTATATAGTCGAGTCATCTCAAAATATGATTCTAATTCACATAATAATGATATTTGAGACTTTTTTTTATCCTGTCGTACCACTTTAAGCATTATTGCAATTTTTAAATACAACTTTTGTAAATTTTTAATTAATAGCACTCTAAAGTTTTTTTAAAATTTCCTTATAATGTCATAGTGTTAACTCATTACCTGCAATTGACAATGACACATGTACTGGGAAAACTGGCTATGAATGCTTATGTTTTGTTGTTATTGATAGAATTAGACATCCAATCCATTTCAAGCCTCTCTGGTCAAAACGGACTAAACATCTGGTGCTGTGCATGGCAGCCAATGAGTTAAATGATTGCCCTATATAATGGGTTAAGACGATTCATCCTTGATGATTAGTGAGTGGACGACTCCTATTATTCATAGTGTTAATTGTAATCCCAATACAATTTGAGCATAATTTTCTTAAGAAGCCAAATAGCAGGGAATCTGTGATGCTTATTAGCCACGCAGTCCTCTTAGGCCTGAATTTGTCCCTCTTGAGCCAAGAGAAAATTAACGGCTCTTATGCCACTACATGCGTTAGTCACTATGTTTACCATATAAAGAGCAGGCTTTTTTGACGTGTGGTGTATATGTGGCATTTTCAATGTGTGTATAGTTATAGAAAATGGAACAAACCACAGTGACTATGATGAATGGCTGTAAAATGTTTTGCCAATTTTGCCAATACTATGCATGTTGTTAAACAACAATAAAAACAGCAATCATGATAAACATCAGCTTTTTAAGGCACTATTCTTACAAGAGTCATTTTCCATGAAAAGCTTTATGCCTGGTGTTCACATTATCTCTATGGATGCAAAGAAAAGAATGACAATTTTGTGGGGTTCTGTGGTTACTCTCGGATGTTTACAGCAATACAGCATGAAAGGCTCCTTGGGAGATGAGAGCAGCTATAGGAATCAAACATTCTGCAGCCCCTGTGTGACTAACGTACGGCCACGTACGACCACCATGATGTGATCTGACAACTCAACACCCGAGTCAATGCACAGCAGGCAAATTGTTGGGGATCATGCAGATTGATGGAATCTGACAACATTTTTCTATGTATTTACAAAAGTAAAAATACTGAGGATGAAGAGCAACACCTAGCAGTCGTTGCCTCGGGAAAATATTATTTCACTGCAGGAAATATGTTCTTTCATAAAACAGTGCTGTCTGCGTAGTGGAGAGTGAAAATAATTTGCTTTGAAAGTGGTGCTTGAGTGTAAATGGGTTCCAGGATTTTTTTTCTTTGCTGAAGGGCATTTAAAGCATTCATCACAAGGCATGCATTGGTCCTGTGTTATGCAAGGTTGTGACGGTAGAACACCAACACGCTCATTGTTTTAGTTACCAAATGTTACCCAAAAATTTGGATTTTAAGTAAATATGAACTCTAGTTATGTAATTTTCCTTTCCAGATTACACTAAGAGAAGGATGTAAAAGAATAGACAACAACAACTAACTTGCAGATCTTGTAACTTGCAGTGCGTTGCAGAATAGTTCAGTGAGTGGATGACGTAATGTTGTGGTCAGTAGTCTGCTTGCAGCGGCATGTATACAACTGAAAGTTAGCTTTGGTTCTTTTAAGCAAAAGTCAGTCATTTATCTTGGCTTGGTACCAGCAGGAGCGCTCTGGTGGCTAAGTGAGGGGTCATTGGCTTGGAACCAAACCCGCAGTGACTGCATGGAAAGCATTGTGTACCACTTCTTTTTTTCAACTCATTCAGTGTAGCCAACTTTTTGGTGGAAAGGGCGACTTTGATTTTTATTTTCTGTGACTGGTGTTGTGCATGCAGGTCCCATTTGTTTATGCCATTGACAAAAATCAACTTGTAGGCCGCTATGTTAACTTCTCATTAGCTGGTGAGGTGTTGGATGCTAATTCGCTTGTCATTTGTTGTCAAAGAGAGGGGAGTTTGTCACATTCCTGGGACAGTTAATGTAAGGTGAACATAAAATGTTCTATAATTTAATGTAACGCCAAAATGAATGTTGTTAACCCTATTTGTAATTCTATTTTAGTTTATTCTAATTTGTTTGATATAATTTTATGCGCATTGCATTAATTTAAAAATATTTTATGGACAAGTTTCCTGAGCAAACTGCAAAATCAAGCCAGAGGAACCCACGGAATCTCCAAAAATGGATTCAGTCCGTTGTAGATGGTATTGTATGATTGTTTTTGTCACTTCGTTGATCATTCGTGGCCAAAATTATCACAACCTGTCAGCCTGTGTTGACGTGAGGTATAGATTGATATGCCGTCCACTCGAATGACCACAATGAGGTGAAATTACAAATTATATTACATTTGCCGAATGCAGAAAGGCTGACACGGATTTTGGTGTTAAAAGGAAATGCTACAAGGTATGTACATATAAACAAAAATAGAGTGTCATTCTTTTTTATTGCAGATATTGATCGCAGTAAAACATTTGGACAACATGATTCCATATCTTGTTTTATCTAAAATGGTTAGTGCATGTGCAAAACAGGTCAGGCTCGTATTTGGATCGAGGCGAGCCACCGTCTCCAGCCCCAGCCTCTCGGCCGCCCCTGGGTAAAACACACGTAGTCTCGATATACAGTATGTCCATCAATGTACAGTAAGTGTTGAGGTGAAGCTCGTTAACTTATCTTCCCTTGCTAATAGCATTTTCCACCTGTAAAGAAACGAACAAAAAATTTGTAACACTTGCATTTATGCATTGACATAATTGTGGCATCTACACTTACTGATTAGCAACAGGCTAGCAGCAGATACAGTAGTTGTAATAAATAATATTAAAGATCATCATACTTACAATCATCATCGTAATAACAATATCAAAGGCAACAAGTCGTTTCATGCACAAGATTTTAGCTTTAGTATTTTTTCAGCACCGGACACATGAAAATGCAGGGATACCTTCAATAACACATAGCGGCAACATGGCTACAAAAACACCCAGTCTTTGTGGTGGCACGAGCTTGGCACATCTGCCTTCATGAACATGTTGTCCTCCCCTGTCGTGATGATTGCAGATGGATGCGATATTTCCAAATGGTCTCTTTTTAAGGGGATTTTGAGAAGTAATGTTACTCCGGCTTCACTGTTGTTTTGGATGGAGAAGTTCTAAAACGGAAGTTGCTTGCAGACATAAGGAAGTAAAGCGGAAGTACCTAAAGATTTTGTCTATAGTTTAGGAAAAAAACAGCTTTCAAAATCGAAACATCTCAGTGCACTGAACTTAAATCAAACAAACAAATCTCAGAATTGACTTTACTGGGTCTTTAAATGGTGGTTAACTTTTTCTTAAGCTTTGATTATCATTATCACAGTATGCAGCTTAACAGATTTGATAGAAAACATTGAGTTTGTTTTCAGATTTAATATTTTTTTATGGCATGTTTTAGCAAATATTGTCCACCAATTGTGTTGATCAATGTGCTTTATTTGAATTTGTAGTTTGCTTAAATGTAACAAAATCAGTATCATCCTTGGAAAAAGACTTAGATTTTTTTTGCCTGACTGTGTTCGTTTTCAGAGGTTCCGCTGTCCTACCTGTTTGAATTGATGCAAAGCACTTGAAAATAAAAAAAACCCTCATTTTAGAATGATGTGCTTTCATATGAAATCATATTAAGAAATATGAGCTTTTGTCAGAGAGAATGTGATAAAACAGACGGTCCATGTATTTCTTAAACTGCTGAAGCAGTAATATACAAAATACAAAGTCTAAACTAGCCATCCCCAATTCCAGCTATTTGTCTTTGGTCAGTCAAAGTGTAAGTGGAAATATGTAATTATTGTCTCTCAGGCTGATAAAAAAAACTCATAACAGCTGTGGTTTAAGTTACAGACAAAGGTAGATGCACATTTATTTATTTATCTATTTATTCATTCATTTATTTATTAGGTTACAATATAGTTTATGAATGTACTGTATGTCTATAGACTTCATGATGGTATTGACAGGTCGGCTCGGTCATGCACTGCACCTCGCATTCAAGTAGGGGGTAGCCTAGAGTTCCAAGAGGAACTATTTGCAAACACATGCACGCAGCGATCTAACGCTGGATTTCTGTTGAAAAAGTACGCATACAAACAAGAAGGATTGTCTCAGGAGTGATTTGTTCGAGGATTCAAGGTAATTATTATATTTTTCGTACCATGCAAGCATTTTGAAACGTGAATATAAAACAATGGGAGAAATTAGCCGCTACTGTATTGGCATCATAGTTCGCAATATTTACCTAAAATAAATGCTAACTACATTTTTTTTTATGCTTTTAACCAAGAATCGAGACTGTTTTACATACATTTCTATAAAGAATTCAGGGATTTAGGCATTTATTCACAATAATTTTCACTGGAAGAGCTCTGTTTACATAAGGCTGCCACTAGCTACATTCACTAACAGACTAGCATTGTACTTCGACATATTCACTTAAAATAAATGCTAACAGCAGGGTTTTTTTTTTGTGTTTTTTTTTTTTTTTTTTTGGTTTTAACCAAGAATCGAGACTGTATTAAGTCCATAATTATAAAGAATTCGGGGAGTTAAGCATTTATTCACAAGAATTTCACCGGAAAACCTCTGTTCACATAAGACGGCCGCTAGCTACATTCACTAACAGACTAGCATTGTACTTCGACATATTTACATAAAATAAATGCTATGTTTTTTTGCTTTAAACCAAGAATTGAGACTTCAAGAATTGAGTTTTAAGTCCTCATCTATGAAGAATTCAGGGTTTTAAGCATTTATTCACTAGAATTTTCAACGAAAAAAGCTCTTTGTCTGTGATTCCACTCAGTCAGCTTTGACGGCCTCGCCAACAATGCAGGCCCCCTATTTATCGGCTCAGCGCCTCGTGTCCCATCAATACATTATGAAGTCTATGGTATGTCACACCTTCTCTCAAGGTCAAGAGTGAAATTGATTCGGTAAAAACTATGCACTAATTACCTACTGTATGTTGCATGCAGGATGGAATGAGACACTGCCATAAAGGGTGTGCGTGTTAAACAAATTGCAGTATGTCTGTCAGCTTGGTTTAAATGGAATGCGCCTCTGATGAAGTATGCAATCTGCTGACACCTTTTGTTAGAGCCATGCAGGCACTTACCAGTCGTGACATTTAATATAGATTATATACAGTATATATTGCCCACATTATTTGGATGATGGAGGCAAGGAGAAAAATATTTGATGACATCATGTTGTTGATCAATCCATAAGGTGACCTTCACAATGAAAATAAACTTTAAAACATAAACGGTCAAGGTTTGAAAGGTATGCCTGAGAAATTAGGCACACTTAAGAAAAAAACATGTAATTCCATTTTAATCATAACTAGAATATTCACATACTTGGAATGGAGGTCAATCTTGGATCAGAGCAGCTCTCCAATATGAAAATATTGCCTGAAAGCATCTAACAGCTGAAGCAGTTAGAGATATGGTCGTGTGCCAAAAACAGCGTTTGCAGCATAGCCGTTGGTAGTCACTGGCTTCTGTGGCATGCTGTGGTATTATTAATAAATATATTGTCATTGCGATCACCATCAGTAGTTGAAAAAAATCCCACACTGCTATTTGAGCCACAGGTGTTAAGCTTTTGCAAGAAATCCATTACAACCTCCTGCTATGCAACCGTGTATGAGCCCTGTTTCTTCGCTATGGATGCCCTGTTTTGTCACTATGAATAAGAATATGTTCTTAGTGAACTCAGCCAGTAAATTAAGGATTTGGGAAACTATCCATCATGTTCATTTGGTGAGAGCAGGTTGTTCTACACAGCAGTTGCATATATCTCCCTCAAGAATCTGTGCTACTTTACACTGTCGCTATTTTTTTTTTCTTACAGAGAATCTGAAGCGGAACAAGACTAAAAGACCAAGTGGCATATTGTTTGGGGTAACAGACTCTAAGAGATAGTACTTGCAGCTTTGTCTGTGCACTCACTCTTCCCACCTGTGCCTTGTCAGGATGGAGACAGATGGATCAAGACAGCCAATGCATACTAATCTGGTCTTTAACTCCTTTAATGTTGGAGAAGAGCTTGCGGACTGCCTCCCTCTGTTACAATGTGACATCAATGATTATAAGAGCTCCACCAAGGCACTGTGTCTGCTAAAAACATTTAAATACTCTCTTCAATGCCTAAACACTAAAAAAAAAAAAAACTGATGTGATTTACTTGATAAAATCTTTGTAACAATTTGCACTTACAAAATATTAAGTTCAGTTAATTTACCATAATCAATTAAACTTTACTTACCACAGAACTGAATGTTGTCTTAACTATCAAGTAAATGTTACTTTGTTGTAGTTAGTCAATGTATGTGAAATCTAATGAAATTTAGGAAAATCAATTGTTTTATATCCAGGAGCAGAACTTTAAGGTACATGAAAATATTATGTAAACCCAAAATAGCTGTAACATTTACTGTAATGAAACATATGTACTGTAGATTTTAATAGTTTTTTTTCTTTATTATTTCTACACAAAAGTTGTGGATTATGTAATTTTTTTCTATTTTAATATACAGATACTACCTGGGAAATTAGAACATCAAGTAAAAGTTTTTTTTTTCTTTTTAAACTACAAGACCTCTTTAAAAAAAATCCAAAGGAATTAATCTTGAAACCGGTAAGGTAAATCTTTCCAGGTAAATTGAATTGCAAAAATAAACGAACTTTTCAGGATATTCTTGTTTTCTGAGTAGTACTTATATAATACTAGAGTGTGTACATTTATCAGAAATCTCAACAAAAATACAATTCAAATTCACATTTATTTTTTGTATAATAAATGCCTTAAACTGTCACAACTGTCTGATCAACAATCAGAATGTAAGCTATGTTACTGCGTGAACAAGAGAGTGAGCGTAATTGATGCACACCTTCAAAATGTGCTGACATCACGGGTTCTGCCCTCCTGCATGAAATGAGCAAAAATTCGAATAAAAGCACATAAAACTACACATTTTGAAACGTTTACTTATATAATTTTTTAATCATAATTTCTCCAATGACAATCCAGACTGAGATTTAAATGTGTTTCCTTTGTGTGCCCTTCTTTCTACAAAGATTTGCACTTTAAATATGTATGTCAAAACATTGTGGCATACAAGAAACCATGTTTTACCTGGCAGTCTTCAAAAAAGTTCCTCTTCTTTCTTACCAAGATAGAGTATTAGACTGCGGAGAACTGTTTCACGCCTCAATTCAATGCCTTGGAACTTTCAACCGAATGAGAAAATTACAAAACAAACTACTCCTAAACAAAGAACATGGGCATGGAAAAACAAAGTCAAACAAAACAAATGGTCAAGGAAATTATTTGACAGACACAATTTACAAGTCAAAAACCAATGAGCACGTAGAGCACTGCTTACCTGATATAGATATTCCATGGATGGTCTCAGCTTTGCACCCAGGACGCCTCCCTTAACTCAGATCAGATCGATGAGTTTTGGTGTGTTGCTGTCAAGTCTGTACATAAAGGTCAGTTCCAGGGAAATTGTTGTTATGCATTTTGCATTTTTTACACGAAAAAAATCTGTAAATATGTATTCTTTTACTTAGGATTTTCTTGTTGTCCTCCAGTTACAATATTATTGTGGAAGTAATATTATAGCCAATTTAATAGAATTTACAATACCTCAAAGTCATTTTTTTCAGTGTATAATCGACACAAATTAAATAAGGTTCAATGAATGTTACTGTCAACTAGTGGTATTTCTCTGTCAACATCTCTTTAGAATGACATTAAAGAATTTGTATTGTATTCTATAAGTATTACAAAAAATAAAGGTGGACAGTAAAAGAAAATAGTAATGCTGCAGTGATTAATCGATTAACTCGAGTATTCGATTAGAAAAAAAATATTCGAATAAAATTTTGTTGCCTCGAGTATTCGATTAATTAAAGTGGCGCTTTAAATTTTTTTTTTGAAAGTCTTTACATTTAGTTTATTGATTAGGGTGGATACATTGCCCTCTGGTCTGCCTCATTTCACATGGCTGAATCCAACTGCTCCCTGTTAAGACCAACGTAAGCTAAGTTTTTCTTTGGGCTAATGTTTTTTAATGCATTTGTAATTTAGTTTATATGTATATTTAGCTGTTTTTTGTGGGAATATGAGTCTGGACCATTTGTTAAGAGCATTGGAAAAGAAACGTTAGCATTTTATAGCATTTAAGCTAGCGGACCTTTGCCATGTAAGTTAGCCAATTGTTCTTTTGTTGTACATAAATCTTCATTTGTTTATTTTTAATACCGTTTGAGGCTTAGCTCAGGTATTTTAATTTTTCATGTTCCTTTTCCGATTACTCGATTATTGGAACTAACTAGTTCATTGATTAATCGACTACTAAAATAATCAATTGCTGCAGCCCTAGAAAATAGCGTGCAAATTCCTTAAATTTCACCATAAATTGGTCATAAAATCTATTTAGATCATCTAAAACACAAGATTAAATAAACAGTTGTCTTAAACTAACACATCAAAAACAATTGTTTAAAGTAAAGTACAGATTCAAAGGACAGGAAGGAAAAAGTAAGCGAAACCCTGGATTTAATCACTGGTTGTCCCTCCTCAGGCATCTCAATCGTGTTGCAGTCAGAACCTTTATAAACTTTCTAATACTGGAAAACGTTACAGAAGTATCTCTAAAGCAAGGGCGTAGGTTTGCTTAGGGACGGTAGGGACATAACACTACCAACTTTTCAGGATGCTCAAATTGTCTCCAGCAACTTTTAAGCAACCTTATTTGCATTATATAATGACGAGCTTGCCTTCCCATGTTTTAACGATAGAGTTAACTCTACCATTATTAACTCTTTCACTCCCAGCCATTTTCACCGGAGCAAGGCCCTTCGCTCCCGGCCGTTTTACTGGATTTCGAATGATTTTGCAAGGCCCACAGAAAATTCTGTTCTATTGCTATATAAACATGGAACCCACCAAAAGAAAGATTAGACTCTCTTCTTTCAGCAGGAAAAAAAAAGTTAATATCTTTTTCCATTCTTTAGAAATCGGTTTAGAGCAATTTTCCAATTTCTGATGAAAAAACAGAAATTGAGCATTTTGTAAAAGCATACATTTCAAACATAACTTTGACTTTAACACAGCTATTTTTTTGCTTTTGTGACATCCCAAACATCTGATTGTTTTCCTTCTACAAAATAACATAAACAACCAGACAAACAGAGCTTCTGATAGCAAAGTAACAATTTATTTACTCATAACTAAACTATTGAACTGAGAGATGACGCTGTTGTGGCCGCGGCTGTCTCACCAGACGGGGTAAACTTTTCCCTCATCACCGCCTGTCCCATCAAGATAGATTTTTTTTCATCTTTCTTTTGTAGTGACTACTACCTCATCACAGAATTCACCTAGGGAACTTGTGTGGGGCATGTTGTGTTCCTGAGGTGGAACTAATTTAGCCGTGCGCATTTCCGGCTGAGTCATGAGACACTAGAGAGTCATGAGAGAAACGAACACCGCAACGCAAACTCTACTCAACGAGCAACACAGACTCAACAACATCATCTACTACACTGGTGATCCCGATCGTTCTGCTCGGTCGTCCAACGCCTGGCATCCCGGCTGTCCTCCCGGTTGTTGGAGCAGTTGCATCAAAACCTAGAGATCTCTCTTGTGAAAAAACAGACGTAAAAGATGTATAAACACGTTTTTGGGACACTGAAACAATTAAAAATAGAACATATTCATAAGTTTTAGGGAGCAAATGAGTTAAATGAATTACAGTACTTTCAATATGTTCAGACTTACGTACATTGACCCCTTTTTGACTTGCTGTATGGGCCAGTCCATTTTTTCCCCCACAAACGCAAGCTTGATTGGCTGACGACTTACTGACCCCCCACACACACACACACACACCCACACGCATGCATTCACAGCCGGTGTTCAGTCACATTTTTTCCCAATTATAATATTTTGCTCCCGAAGCTTTTATGGTGAATAAGCACTCTTTTACATTCAGTTAGACTCTCAATGTTATCCAAAGGTGCTAAATAAACAAGTTATATCATAAACATACACGTGCAACATGAATATGGCATAAATAAATGCTTAAAGACACGGCGAAGAGAGCGGCGTGCAGTTCAGTTGTGTGCAGCCACATGGCAGGATGTGTCTGACGAGAACTATTCTACATGTCCATCCATGATCAAATGTAAGTACATATTCCTTTCTTTATTGAAAGTTTGTAGTGTTTACTTTTGAACCGCTGCATTTGCTGCCATTTTTAACATAAAGCGCATGCACAGAACCGTTTATTTTTTGCATTCCTGAATAGTTAAGAGATGATTAACAAGTTTGTATTTCTTGTGTATGATTGTTAATGTAATTTGTGTTTGGATATTTGCAATTTAAATTTGCTTATACAATCCAGACACTTATTCTGGAAGTTTTAAAAGTGTTTCTTGAATAGTTTTGAAAACAAAGGCTTGAATCGAATGGTGTACCACCTATGCTTCAAGAAATTTTACTCACTTAGATTTGTTGAAATAAAATAGCTAGCTGAAAATAAGCTTAACAGACTTATTTTAAGCAAAAAGTTTGTATATTTAATATTTAAAAAAACAGACTTTTTTGTCAAAAATGTTCTTAATTCAAGAATGGATATAGTTGATAACATTATTTGAAAGCATTTTGTTCTTCATTTAGGTGAAAAATAACCAACTTGTAGATGTGTGGGCTTAATAAGAACAAATACTGTAGTAATATTTACTTATAGTAAGTGGAAAAAGCTTGTTTGTAGATGACCAAATACTTATTTTCCACTCTAATTTTGAAATAAATTCTTTAAAAATCAAACAATGTGATTTTCAGTTTTTTTTCCACATTCTGTCTCTCATGGTTGAGGTTTACCCATGTTGACTATTACAGGCCTCTCTAATCTTTTCAAGTTGGAGAACTTGCACAATTGTTCGTTGACTAAATACTTATTTGCCCCACTGTATCTCCTCTTGCGAGAAGTAAGGACTTACTGCATGTTTGACGTTTTTCAAAGAGAAATCAGACGTTCCACAGGTCTAGTACACAAAAAGTCTGTGACGTTCATGATGCAACAGGACCACTAAGCTTCTCTAAGCTTTTTTTTTTTTCCGCCTCTTAGTATGATCAGTTAATAAATATCCAATCATTATTTGCCTTACTTTCTAACTCTTGATTGGCCGACATTGATGTTTGCAATGCTACTACATACCATGCAGCGTAAGTAAAAGGGCAGTAGTTTGAATACATTGTGGAATGCACGGTGCCAAAAGATTCTCTGGTTATAAGGACAAATGTTCTCAACAAGTGTTTGGAGAAAAATTGAGTAAAAATGTGCTTTTATACAAAATATATACTTGAAGGAGTATTTGTGAGCATAAAATGCATTCCTGAAACCTTTTGTGATTGTGACACAAATTTAAACTCAGATTTTACTGGAAATTTTTGTAGTCTGTAGAGGAAAGTCTGAATCTTGCCATTATAAATCTTGGTTGGACATGTCCTCCCCCTGCACCCATGGATTCACAAGAGTGATACTGTTCCCTCTGACTATTTTCTTTTTGAAATATGTTTTCAATATAGTTCTGATCTGAAGAATAAAACATTTTTCTACCTTGAAATGACATTAATCAGTCATTCATCATGGTGAGTACTTCTTTGGGACGTGTGTGGCTGTGTGTTGAAAGGGGACTGCTGTTTTATGTAGCATTCCCAGGCATCCCAAAGCACCCACTGGCATAAAAGCATGTGTCATTATGATGCTCTCATGGGGCGAAAAAAAGTTCACATCCATCAGCATGAAATGTTTTCAGTGATGGCAGCTATTCTATGTCCCTTAACACTTTGCTGATAAATATTTACCCTCTGTAAATATTTGAGGGCAGAACATTGTGCACTCCAATCATATTGCAACTTTCATTATTTTTCAAAGGCTTACCAGCTCAATCTCTGCACACTGTGCCGAAATGCGTTTAATTTTCTGCTGCTATTAATCTCCAGCCCAATGAGATGATTAATTGTGTCGTAATAAAGGGTTGTCATTGTTGGAGCTCAGGGTCTCTATCCAGAATATCCCACAGCCACATTTACATTTAAATGCATTCATTGCTGCAATTCTCTTATCTGCTTCACATAGGCTAGAGGGGCTATGATGGGCCTTAGGCAGTGCCAACAAATGTGGTAGTCCAAGTGATGTCCGTCGATGAATTGCCTTGTTTGCAAACAACTACAGAACAAATCTCACGCATGCAGAGGTTGCCAGAGTATAACATTTGTCCCATGGTAGTTTAGGAAAAAGTGTTAGTGCACAGTAGTGCTTTCGTAATAAATGTGCAGTGTCATTACTTTTAGGGATTGTGAGTCCAACAATTCCCTGTTGACTGAATTGAATACCTGCCTCATTTATTGTTTTGAAAGTTTGAAATACACATCGACTGCACCTAAAAAAATAAATAACTTCTCTGCTATCTTATTCATTCCAACTGATGCTATCCATTCATCTCCACTCTCTACAATTAAGATGTTCTTTTAAATAAGCAACTCAATCCTTGAGAAATGACAAAGAGGCAAGGGAGAACTTAGGAAGGAGAACTTTAGATTTTTTTATATACCCTTGGAGTAAAGCAATTCATTTGACCTTCGTAGTGTAGAGATTTTGGGGTAGTTAAAGGGTTAAATCCGATTTACACGAAAATTTGGGTTACATCGCCAGCATAGAAATGGAACTCATTTGTAACCTGTACATATAAAAAAATCCTCTAAATAATATTTATGTATTTGTTAATTTAACAAAAAAATAACATCTGTATATATTACAACAACAAAAAAAAACATAAATAAAGAGAGAAAACAAGGTTTAAAAACACTCAGTTTTACAGGTGGTTGAGCCATGATTCAGTTAAAGGGTAATGTTACCAAAGTGTCATCTCGATCAGGTGTCTTTCTTTTCTGAGAGAGATTTTTCTGTACACTAATCTCAAAAAATGGAATCAGCAGTTACATAATAGCATGCATTAGTATTACTATTAATATATAATAATTCACTCACATTAGTGACACTGAATTCGCCATATTAGCTCAAGCTACCGATAAGTTACATAATGTTAACCGACGGTAGGGACATAACACTACCAACTTTTCAGGATGCTCAAATTTTCCCCACCAACCTTTAAGCAACCTTATATGCATGATACAATGAGTTTAGTTATACAGATAGTTTAGATTGTCTTTCCATATGTTGTAAGGATAGAATTGACCCTACCATTATTAAGTAAATTATTTTCATTATATTCAAACTTACATTTACCCCTTTTCATTTGTTGAATGCAATGGTCCATTTCCCCTCCGTCAAACGCACGTTTGCTTAGCTGATGATTTGACTCACCCCTGATGCACACTCACACAGCCCCGACAGAAATACATGTCGACAACATGCCACCTCCTCCGCCCCCCTTGAAGAGGGATGATATTAGAAGTTGTTTTTTTTTCCCCCTGCCAGCAGCAGCAGCTACTGTAAGTAATGTAAAAAGACGTCAATGTAGTGGAGGTGGGGAACACACCACAAATTTTGCTACTGAAAGTCTGACCTGCATCAGAGTTAGCATAACATTAAACTGTGTGAATTTTCTAACCTGCAAAACTTGAGTAGGAAGCTGCTTAGAGAGAAGTGTCCTTCTGTTGATTTTTTCTACTATTAACGTGGAGGGAGACTGGTGCTGCATAATCTCATATGTTGCTCACACAACACAATATGCCAAAACCTCTGTTCACCCAATCTGTGTGGTCTTATTAATGTCCCATCCCGAACAAAAAGTGTACACGCAGGTTATGCTGTTATATCGTCCCTACCAATGTTGAAGGCAAACCTGCGCACTTGGTTAAACGGTCACCAAGATATTGTGGTTTTTTTTTACTTTAATCGCACAGAAATGAGACATGCAGAGTCTAACTAGCTCACATTTTGCAACACGTATACTCCATGTTTCTTGCCACAGCAGTTAGCCAATATTTTCCTAAACAGTTAGGGGTTGGGTGAGTGCAGGAAAAAAAAAAAAAAAAAACTCTGCTATAGCCAGTAATAGCTCAAATGTCCGTGTAAATTTCCACCTGGTTTTAAAATGTCAGCAAATATGCGGTGCGTTCACAATTCAATTCGAAGAAGTGGTTGTTGATGTTTGTAATTTTGGGTTTGTGCAGTGCAGCACTGCTTCTGCGCATACAAACACAATACAGTGGTACCTCTACATACGAATTTCATTTGATCTAGGACCTTGTTTGTAAGTCAAAATGGCCGTATGTCGAGTGGGATTTTCCTGATGTTTTATGTTTGTAATTTTGGGTTTTTGCAGAGCAGCATTGCTTATGTGCATAGACTATCTATCTCTCAGGGTGCAGACAATTAAAAAACCGTGTGGTATTTGCCAAGGCCCACAGCCTGTCAAAAGGATGGACGCTGGAAAAGTGGCAAAAGGCGGATTTTTCAGATGAATCTTCCATTGAATTGCACCACAGTCGCCGCAAATATTGCAGGAGACCTACTGGAGTCCGCATGGATCCAAGATTCACTCAGAAAACAATGGTTTGGTGGTGGCAAAATCATGGTCTGGGGCTACATCTACTATGGGGATATGCAAGAGATCTGCAGGGTGGAAGGCCACATAAATAGTCTGAAATATCAACAAATCTTACATTCCATGCCTCTTACATTCCTAACCATAAAAAGGGACAAATTCTGCAGCAGGATGGTGCTCCATCGCATACTGTCATTACTTTTAGGGATTGTGAGTCCCTGTTGACCGAATAGAATACCTGCATCATTGTTTTGAAAGTTTGAAATACACATTGACTGCACCTAAAAAATAAATAACTGAGCTTCTCTGCTAACTTATTCATTCTAATTGATGTTATCCATTTATCTGCACTCTCTACAATTAAGATGTCGTTTCAAATAAGCAACTCTATCCTTGAGAAATGACACAGAGGCAAGGGAGTACTTAGGGAGGGGAACTTAAGATTTTTTATATACCCTTGGAGTATAGCAATTCATTTGACCTTCAAAGGGTTTTAAAGCGAATCACATTGAGCCATGTAAAGAGAAATGGCTTGTGTTAATGCAGAGCTATGCTGCTTGAATACAGAGCAGACCCTAAATATGTTTGGCTTATGGCATGCGTACTAATAATGAAGCCCTGCTCACCAGTGCTCTAAAAAAGATAGATGGATGCGGTCTGCTTGTCCACCACTTTAATCCTACATTCTTTCACACTTCTTTATCACCCGCCCTCCCCCCTTTTCTCATTCAATCTCACCTAAGCATATTTTTCCCATCATTCCAACCTGCAACAAATTCATGAAAAAATATAATAAAATAAAAAAAAATAGAAACCACATGATTATGGGGAAAAAATGAAATGCATGAGTTTTAATAAGGGGAGAGGTAATTTGAAAAGTCTTAGAATGTGTTTGGGAATTTATCAATAACAACCAGCTGGGATTTCATGCATGAGAGAATTCGGTGTAATTGCCTGCACATCCCTGATAGAGCTTCCTCTTCAACAACAAAAATATGCTCTTAATGTAAAAAAGGCTGACACTACTTACCAAGTCCATCCTTTTAGTCCTCTTGAAAGAGTTCACAAAAAGGGAAACCGTCTGTTGTTTTTGACCTCTTAAAAAGTTCATTTTTGATTTATTCACTCTGTCACTTAAATGTTGTATTTTAATAAGTTCATTCTTATTACTGTGTATTGCTCATGTTATCATAATCCATGGACAGTAACTCCGCCACCGCCTCTGATGGCATTTATTTACACAGCTGCAGAACTGTGTTTTTTATTAGTGGAAGGCGTTTGTTAGGTAGTGGGCTTTATACAGTATATACAAAACCATTTTTTGTAATGAATGAATATATTGTTGTCCAAAGTAAACTATTACATGACAGCTAAAAACATTGTGTATGCCCGATAATGTATGGTGATTAATATAGTCATGTAACTTCAACATAAAAATGGGGCCACATAACACCCAGAGCAAAGCGATAACTTGAATGTTAATTGCCAGAAAATCCACATAACATCTATAAACTGAGGTAATTAAAGTTACCATACGTATTTGTTTTTCCAAAAGGGCAAAAAAGGAGGCCTCATTACGGCCAATTTAACATCCAGTACAGGAGCTGTATTTAATATGCTGCCTTTAAAAATATATTAGTTTATTTCTGACAGTGTCAGAGAGGAAGAACAATACTACAAGTGTAGACTATATTGGATAATGTTTTTTTCTATTATCATGTATGTACAATTATTGAGTATTTACCAAAAATATTAAGGACTGCTTTCAGTAAGACGAATTACAGTACCATAGCACCTTGAAATGCTGCCAAAATAAGGCTTTAGTATTGGTTTTGGCTATAGAGTGTTCCTCATGAAGTTTTTGCAGCAGTGGATGAGGAATGAATTTAAGTAAATACATTTTAAATGTTTGTAAATTGGTGTAATTACTACATAATTAAATGAAAATAAAATACAGGTAGTCCTCAGGTTATTTGATTTTGACTTTACAACACTGAAGTCTCTTCTGCCATTTTGTCTCCAGTCTTTTTTTTTTTTTGGTCAAGCAAACAGTACCTTATTTTACCTCACAGTATCTTATTTTTTACTTTATTATTATGAAGTGTTCTGTCGTCACTAAACTTGAAGTTGTTCAGCTTGACAGACAGCAAACAAGGCAATTGCGGTTTTTGAAGCTTTTTACCTCTTTCACTTTTGACAATTTGTGAAGCTGTTACACACATATGTACACTTATGTTCAAAACGACACAAATTTTAACACTAAAACACTTGAACTAGCTTAATTTGCCAAACAAAAGTCCACGAGCTTAAATGCTACGAATGCTAACGTATTTATAATTCTCATAGCAAATCACTTACACAGACGTAATTTCACAAACTGTAGCTCTAAACGTTCTTACAATTACATACACAAACATATACTGTATTAGCTGAAACAACTTACAGCTTTATGTGGGCCTAACCAGACCACAGTTGTCTTTTGTTCATGTCAGAAGAATCTGCTCCTCAGTCATACAAGGCAATAGTCCACCCAGATCCTACACCGCCACCAGAGGGCAGTGTATCCTCCCTCATTAAACAAAATACAATACTTTTGGACTTTTTGGATAACTATTTTGAGATTTAGGGGTAGTAAAAGGGTTAAATCCGATGTACGCGGAAATTTGGGTTACATCGCCAGCGTAGGAGCGGAACTCATCTGTAAATCGGGGACTACCTGTACATATAAAAAAATTCCTCTAAATAATATGTATGTATTTGTGTTTTAACAAAAAAAAAAAAAAAAAAAAAAAAAACATCTGTATATACAGTGGGGCAAATAAGTATTTAGTCAACCACCAATTGTGCAAGTTCTCCTACTTGAAAAGATTAGAGAGGTCTGGAATTGTCAATATGGGTAAACCTCAACCATGACAGACAGAATGTGAAAAAAAAAAAAACAACAGAAAATCACATTGTTTGATTTTTAAAGAATTTATTTCCAAATTAGAGTGGAAAATAAGTATTTGGTCACCTACAAAGAAGCGAGATTTCTGGCTGTCAAAGAGGTCTAACTTCTTCTGACGAAGTCTAACGAGGCTCCACTCGTTACCTGTATTAATGGCACCTGTTTTCACTCATTATCGGTATAAAAGACACCTGTCCACAAACTCAGTCAGTCACACTCCAAACTCCACTATGGCCAAGACCAAAGAGCTGTCGAAGGACACCAGTGACAAAATTGTAGACCTTCACCAGGCTGGGAAGACTGAATCTGCAATAGGTAAAATGCATGGTGTAAAGAAATCAACTGTGGGAGCAATTATTAGAAAATGGAAGCCATACAAGACCACTGATAATCTCCCTTGATCTGGGGCTCCATGCAAGATCTCACCCCGTGGCGTCAAAATGATGACAAGAACGGTGAGCAAAAATCTCAGGGGGGACTAGTGAATGACCTACAGAGAACTGGGACCACAGTAACAAAGGCTACTATCAGTAACACAATGTGCCGCCAGGGACTCAAATCCTGCACTGCCAGATGTGTCCTCCTGCTGAAGAAAGTACACGTCCAGGCCCATCTGCGGTTCGCTAGAGAGCATTTGAATGATCCAGAAGAGGACTGGGAGAATGTGTTATGGTCAGATGAAACCAAAATAGAACTTTTTGGTAGAAACACAGGTTCTCATGTTTGGAAGAGAAAGAATACTGAATTGCAGCCGAAGAACACCATACCCACTGTGAAGCATTGGGGTGGAAACATCATGCTTTGGGGCTGTTTTTCTGCAAATCTTCTGTTTTTTTTTTTTCCATATTCCGTCTCTCATGGTTGAGGTTTACCCATGTTGACAATTGCTGTCCTCTCTAATATTTTCAAGTGGGAGAACTTGCACAATTAGTGGTTGATTAAATACTTATTTGCCCCACTGTAATACAAAAAAATAAAGACAGAAAACAAGGTTTAAAACACTCAGTTTTATAGGTGGTTGAGCCTTGAATCAGTTAAAGGGTAATGTTACCTGACTGTCATCTCGATCAGGTGTCTTTCTTTTCTGAGAGATTTTTCTGTACACTAATCTCAAAAAATGGAATCAGCAGTTACATAATAGTATGTATTAGTATTAATATTAATATCTAATAAATCACTCACATTAGTGACACTGAATTCGCCATATTAGCTTAAACTACCGATAAGTTACATAATGTTAACCGGTCACCAATATATTTTGAGCTTTTTAACTTTAATCGCACATAGATGAGACATGCAGAGTCCAGCCAGCTCACATTTTGCAACATTTATACTCCATGTGTCTTGCCACAGCAGTTAGCCAATATTTTCTAAATCGTTAGGGGTTGGGTGAGTACAGGAAAAAAAAAAAAAAACACTCCTATCCAGTAATAGCTCAAATGTCCGTGTAAATGTCCAACTGGTTTAAAAATGTCTGCAAATATGCGGTGCGTTCACAATTCAATTCGAAGAAGAGGTTGTTGATGTTTGTAATTTTGGGTTTGTGCAGTGCAGCACTGCTTCTGCGCATACAAACACAATACAGTGGTACCTCTACTAGGCGTGTGACAAAATATCGAAATGGCAAAATACCGTGATACTTTGTATCCCAAAAGGTTATCGATATGCTCCTGCCAAGAATCGAGATATCGTTTTAAAAAGCTGTCATTGTTAAAAAAAAAAAAAAAAAGGAACCAACAAGTTGCAATCAAAATCTTCCACCATAATAGTGTCTTAGTTAACTCTATGGCTATTGATGCCGCTTGACACCCATTCCATTTAGACTGGGAGGGTCGAACGAACCTTCATTCATTTCAAACCAGAACATTCACAGTCACTCTTTCCAATTTTCAGGCAATTTACAGTTACAGGCCACTTTCTGTTTATTTTAGGGCATTTATGGGTCGCTTCCTGCTGAGTTTGAGTCACTGCCTATTCATTTCCTGTTCTGTAACACAAAATCAGCAGGAAGTGACTCATAAAATGCCCCAAAATCAACAGAAAGTGACTGAAAATCAATAAGATAATGATTTGAAATGCCCAAAAATTATCTCGTTGCCTAGCATTGGCTGCCATTGATGGCCATAGACATTCAATCCGTTTGAAGTGGAAGGGATGGCAGCGAATGATTTGCTGCGACCCTCCCACTTCAAATGGATTGTGTTGAGGTAATTATCGAGGTTTGATTGATTAAATATGTTGAGGTAATTATCAAGGTTTGATTGATTAAATATTTGCTTGATTGATTGATTGAATATTTGCTTGTGCTCATATATACCATAAATAATACATATTGCCATATTTTTCTTACTAATTTAACCAGTAAATGATTCTTGCTTGCTATACCAGGTTGTAGTATAATGCTTAAGTGTTACAAAGAGTAAAAGAGGGTCGGGATGACAACTGCCTTGCTTCATGGCCGCATCATTGCGTAACTAGACCTTCCGAGGCATCTTCAGCACCTGGCGTCTGGACTTTCGTCTAGACCTTCGAGGACAATTTTCCATCCGAGGACATCTTCCATGGCCGCAGCGTTACATAACTGAAGTGTCTGGGTCATTTTGACTGTTTACATGATTGTTTTGACTGTTTACATGATTATTTACATGAGCCCTTGCTTACACAAGTGTATTTACTTAGTTCCACCTACATGCACACACATATCCAATCGAAAACCACATTGGTGTCTCCAGCTTGCTCTCCCCTCCCTCAGGGCGACATCCAATTTTTAGGACAAACCCCTAAATAAAATACCAAGGAGGAGTTTTTTTCTTTATATCAATTTTGGTGACTGTCCCTAGTCACTTTTTGCTCTCCTTGGCCAAGAAAACTGAGTGTCTTCTCTCCTTATTTCTGGGTAATTTTACAAATGTCTACCTAAGGATCTATTTTTGATATTTTTTAACTTGACAGATTGTATGTTTACTAGATATAAACTCATTCCAATTCACAACAAAAGCTTTTTTTTCTGTTTATTAGTTGTTTTGTAGAATATCTTAGGATGATTTCCTGACCAATGCGATAATCGTCGTATCGCCATATCGTGAGAACATCGTTATCGTAAGCTTTGTATCGCAAATCGTATCATATCGTGAGGTACCAAGAGGTTCCCACTCCTAACCTCTACATACGAATTTAATTTTATCCAGGACGTTGTTTGTAAGTCAAAATGGTCGTATATCTAGTGGGATTTTCCTGTAAGAATACATTATAATTCGATTAATTCGTTCCACAGCCCGAAAAACCGAAAAGTCCTTAATAACTACTTCGTGTACAATTAGAAATAGCAATGACACATAGCAAAACAAATAAATGATGAATTCCAAATAATAATAATAATAATGTAATGACTCGGGCTCTAATGTGGTGGTTGTGTTACATTTACTATATGCTGTTCCTGAATGCACCGTGTGGCTGATGACAGAGTGAGAGAGGTGCGGAAGAGTTTTTACTTTCTCTTATCATGTTGTTGGCGTCTGAAATTAATGATTATAAACCTGATGAAGCTGGCGACTTCCTTGCCAATGTTACAATAATAATAATAGTAACCTCAACTAATAAAGACTGGCGAACGGAGGTCAGAGTAGGGCCGTCGAGATCGTAGACATTTTACGGCCGTATTGTCGAGCCAGTTCACTGATGCGCACACCATGCTCATATTTTCTATCATTACCATCTTAATTTCAATGCTAAGCGTCACTTTTTTCCTTTTTGCTCCAACTGCACTAAACTTTTCTTGCAAGAAAATCCGCCGTGCGTCTGTCTTGCAGGAAAACAATGAAATTTTGCCGCTGTCATAAATCGTATTTCGAGGCAAATAAGTCAAATTTACGTCAGATGTCGAAAGGATTGTATATTGATGCGATTGTATGTCAATGTACCACTGTACCCACACAAAATAGAAATTGTATTCATTGGTCAACTGCACTGATGTAGTCAATAATTCTTAATTCATAAATCATCATCTGTAAAACAGTTTCTTGGAACGTTACCCCAAACAAAAACACTGAGATTAAATTTCTTGTATGGTGCCTTCATGGTGCATGTAAAACTAAATGATGACCACCAGATGTTGAACCTGTTTGTCTTGGTCTTGTTGACACTCAATAAAAGCTTGGGCTGAGATTGCGCTGCAATAAAATGGTGCATGAATTCTCTCGCACAAATTACACATGAATGCTAAGGTCATGGTCAATAGTGGCGTAATCATCCAAACCAGAGATTGGATGTCTTTTTGTGTGATTGTCAAGCAGAGGGAGGCGAAGGCTCTCCGCTGCAAAAGGAACAAGTTTCGACTCTCCGAGTGTATTACTGAAAGAATAACCCACACTGCCACCCCTGCTATCAAAATTGCTTGGGAGGAGATTGCTGGGGGAGGTTGTGTCTGTCTGTGTGTCCCAGTTCTATATTTTGTTCTCTGCCCAAGGTGCTTCACTGATCTCGGGCCAAGAGTTGTGTGAAAAATTCTGCCAACTCATAGAGGATGATTGCTAGAGGAGGAGAAATACACTCAATTCATTTCACCAGAGAGCTGGTGAATAGAAGACAGTGGAGAAAGAAGAGAGGCAATGTGGTCATATTAAAAAAAGTGGTATTTGAGAACCGAACTTGTAGCTGCTTATCTTCTCTCGTCTTTATCTACTTTTCCCTAGACAAGTACTGCATTCATGTCTGCTGGAGCAAATTACTGCTAGAACCTGCTATGCTGCTGCTCAACTGGCCTTTGGACCCCGCACACTTTTTGTTGCACCCCACCACACCCCGCCCTTTCAAAGCAAGAAACTCCCCTATCAAGCCATGGAAGATGTTGTGGGGAGAAGTTCAAGTCACTCGAAAGGCGGAAGCTTAAAGGTCATCTAGTCAGAAATTATGCATCCATCAGTAAACAAGCGTGCCATCAGGGTGTGCTCACGTGCCTGAATGGTTAGCCGCCTACTCAGCGAAAGCCACTCTACATTAACTGTCAGCTGCTGAATTGTAAATAATAGATGTGTACAGTGCTTAACAAATTTATTAGACTACCACCACATCTATAGTTCATGCCACAGCTAACATAAATTAACAGCATTTGGTAATTACCGTAGTTCTCAAAAAGTTAAATACAATTCTTTTTTCATAAGCTAATTGTGCTTATATGCAGTTTTTTTCTGTTATTATTTGTGTATTTTGGGCATATATTTTATTTAACTCTTTATAGGGCACTCATTTAGCTCATTGTCTGCCTATTATGGCCAGAGGTGGGTCGAGTAGCCAAGAATTTTAGTCAAGTAAGGGTAACGGGTGCACGATATCCATTTTTTGAAACCGATACCGACAACTTCCTGCTCCTCAAAGCCGATACCAATATCGATAACCGATAATAAATATATATTTTTTTTTAATGTATAACCTGAGTTTTTCAACACCTGGAGGTTTCAAAAAAAAAAAAAAAAACTAGTGATGGATTCAACATAGATTTGCCTTTGATCTCACCAGATTTTTCATAATGACATCTCCGAAACGAAACAGTGCGTTTCACTTCTGCACTGCCCGACAGCCAGCTAAAAATGAATGCAATTCCATAAACCACAACGCTTGGTCTTTTCTTGCTTTTATGGGAAGACACTCGTCTTAATTATGTGAAAGTACAACAGAAAAATACACATATTCATACTCAATATACAACAAACTGCACAATACACTTATATACACAACTATTATATGTATAGCATAGCACAATAGCTTGAGCTACTAAAGCATTGGCTGGCTTCTATAACACAACAGCTTATCAAGTTCTGTACATATGACCCTTCACCACAGAAGTAAACATATGGTGCACATCCATACAGTGCCTTGCAAAAGTATTCGGCCCCCTTGAACCTTGCAACCTTTCGCCACATTTCAGGCTTCAAACATAAAGATATGAAATTTATTTTTTTGTCAAGAATCAACAACAAGTGGGACACAATCGTGAAGTGGAACAAAATTTATTGGATAATTTAAACTTTTTTAACAAATAAAAAACTGAAAAGTGGGGCGTGCAATATTATTCGGCCCCCTTGCGTTAATACTTTGTAGCGCCACCTTTTGCTCCAATTACAGCTGCAAGTCGCTTGTGGTATGTGTCTATCAGTTTTGCACATCGAGAGACTGACATACTTGCCCATTCTCCCTTGCAAAACAGCTCGAGCTCAGTGAGGTTGGATGGAGAGTGTTTGTGAACAGCAGTCTTCAGCTCTTTCCACAGATTCTCGATTGGATTCAGGTCTGGACTTTGACTAGGCCATTCTAACACCTGGATACGTTTATTTTTTAACCATTCCATTGTAGATTTGGCTTTATGTTTTGGATCATTGTCCTGTTGGAAGATAAATCTCCGTCCCAGTCTCAGGTCTTGTGCAGATACCAACAGGTTTTCTTCCAGAATGTTCCTGTATTTGGCTGCATCCATCTTCCCGTCAATTTTAACCATCTTTCCTGTCCCTGCTGAAGAAAAGCAGGCCCAAACCATGATGCTGCCACCACCATGTTTGACAGTGGGGATGGTGTGTTCAGGGTGATGAGCTGTGTTGCTTTTACGCCAAACATATCGTTTTGCATTGTGGCCAAAAAGTTCAATTTTGGTTTCATCTGACCAGAGTACCTTCTTCCACATGTTTGGTGTGTCTCCCAGGTGGCTTGTGGCAAACTTTAAACGAGACTTTTTATGGATATCTTTGAGAAATGGCTTTGTTCTTGCCACTCTTCCATAAAGGCCAGATTTGTGCAGTGTACGACTGATTGTTGTCCTATGGACAGACTCTCCCACCTCAGCTGTAGATCTCTGCAGTTCATCCAGAGTGATCATGGGCCTCTTGGCTGCATCTCTGATCAGTTTTCTCCTTGTTTGAGAAGAAAGTTTGGAAGGACGGCCGGGTCTTGGTAGATTTGCAGTGGTCTGATGCTCCTTCCATTTCAATATGATGGCTTGCACAGTGCTCCTTGAGATGTTTAAAGCTTGGGAAATCTTTTTGTATCCAAATCCGGCTTTAAACTTCTCCACAACAGTATCTCGGACCTGCCTGGTGTGTTCCTTGGTTTTCATAATGCTCTCTGCACTTTAAACAGAACCCTGAGACTATCACAGAGCAGGCGCATTTATACGGAGACTTGATTACACACAGGTGGATTCTATTTATCATCATCGGTCATTTAGGACAACATTGGATCATTCAGAGATCCTCACTGAACTTCTGGAGTGAGTTTGCTGCACTGAAAGTAAAGGGGCCGAATAATGTTGCACGCCCCACTTTTCAGTTTTTTATTTGTTAAAAAAAGTTTAAATTATCCAATAAATGTTGTTCCACTTCACGATTGTGTCCCACTTGTTGTTGATTCTTGACAAAAAAATTAAATTTCATATCTTTATGTTTGAAGCCTGAAATGTGGCGAGAGGTTGCAAGATTCAAGGGGGCCGAATACTTTTGCAAGGCACTGTATGTTATAGTAAACATAAAATACTTACAGACATATTTCCGAGGCGGAAACGTAACAAAGCATTCACGATTGTCAATGTGACCGCTAGACACCGCAATGTGTATGTGAATGAGCTTGTAATGTGAACAAAACTACTGTGACAAAAAATAAATGCAACAAATTATTCTGACCAGCAGGTGGGAGCAATGCCCCGCAAATGGTCAACTGCTTTCCTATACTAGTGTGTAAAGTCATTGTAAACTGTAAAGCCAGCACAAAACATATCATCGGTCCTCTTAATAATGTTATTGGATTTATCGGGATGACGTCATAATTCCTATTATTGGACCGATAATTATCGGACCAATAATTATTGTGCACCAGTAAACGTTACTTCGAAATAACATTACTCAAGTAAAAGTAAAAGTAGTCATCCCAAAAATGTACTCAAGCACAGGTAAAAAAAAAAAAAAAGTATCCTGTGAAAGGATACTCAAGTAATGGCTAACTTTGTGAGTAACTGGTTATAGTGTCGATATATATTTTTTAAACAATGGTGTATTTTTTTCTCAGCACAACATCATCTATATAAACTGTTATTATTATGCTATACCACAACCTATTACATGACCATATTAGGCCAAATAAATAAACAAAAAACATCTAATTCAAACTAGAAAAGTGAAACATTCCCCATCCAAAGAGCAAGCGTGCCTACTAGTGGAGAAAAAACATATTTCCACCATGAATTGAAAACGAGTCTATCAGTGTTAACTAAATCGCTGCCAAATATAAATTGTTGGAAAGGTTCAGACAAATCCGCGCTTTCGAGAAGTGTTGACTCTAAGTAAAATAATTTAATTTTCGCAGCGCTTTAAAGATGCCGCATGATTGAACGGGGCGGGGTGATCATAGGACTTCAGCATGGTCATGTAACTGTATTGTTACGTCTGATTGGTATAATGGAGTCATGTGATTAAAGTTGCGTCATCTGATTGGTGAAACTGGTAGAGCCACTGTCGGCATCTCTGGGAAAAATAAAGGCAAATCTAGTAGCGATAGTCCCCAGGTTACGAATGAGTTCTGTTCCTAGGCTGGCCGTGTAACCCAAATTTCCACATAAGTTTGAATTAACGCTTTGAGTACCCCAAGATACCCTCTGAACCCCAAATAACTGTCCAAAAACATGTATTATACGTCATTATATGTGGAGACAGAATGGCGGACGAAACTCCAGCGTCATAAAGTCGAAGTAATGTAAGTCGGGTATGTCGTAACCTGGGGACTACCTGTATGAAGAATAAAGAGGAAAAATGTAACTCCAATGTAGGCCAAATGGCAGAGTAGGAGTAGCCTTCACAAATTTACTCAAGTACAAAGTGTGGTGTGGTAAAACAACTCTTAAAATACATTTTTCTCAAAAACTTACTGAAGTAAAAGTAACGGAGTGAATTTAATGCATTTCTGCCCACCTCTCATCATGTCTATTGTAGAGCTGTCCCGACTAGTCGATGTTGTTGACGTCATCGATGACGTAAATGCGTCGACGGGCAAAACATGCCGTCGACGGATAACGAAAAATGGAAAAATGGTTAAAAAAATTTACATGCAGATAAAGTTTAGAATGGCGGGCGCTCGCGATGCAAGTGGTTGTTACCGGCACCCCCAAGGAGGCCGCTGTTATTATCAATGTGACCGGCATTGTCAGATTGAGCCGAGAGAAAGAAAGTGGGCGAGCGAGATAGGGAGGGAACGAGATCCGTGAGAGTTGGAAAAGTGCGCGGGCAGCGCCGAGTTAAGTGGCTGCATCCATCACGTTTTTGTTTTGGTCAATAAAAGTATCCAGAAAAAGCCATCCGACGCCTCTCGGTGTTTTTATGCCCGCCGCCGCCTTCCTGAGGAGGAAATCGGATGAACCGACGACAATGAGTCAAGTGAATCGCCGGTTCACTCCTCACTGCGGCGAGCAGTTGAAAACAACGCCAATTACCAAGAAGGACAGAATTGGTAACACGGTGAAAGCGGCATGAAGCCAAAAATGCGGACAGGACTAGCCTAAGCCTGACAATAATTTCAAGGAAAATATGGAGGGTGGCACCACTGTGTGTACTCTTTGCTAAGCTGAGCTCGCATACCACAGTAGCACGTCGGCTATGGACGAACACTTGACGCGCCGTCACCCAAGTGTATTTCGGAAGACAACAGGAAACAACGAGCTAGCGGATTGTAAGTCCATACAACTTTCTAACGATTTTTTTAAAAATTGAAGTTGCCTTTATGTGCGTCGTATCAACGTGCATTTTTATTTAACAATAATAAATAAATAAATTATATATAATGGAATTATATAATATTTTATTATTATTAAATGAATTAGGATCATGGAAGGTCCCACTTGGGGGAAAAATATATACAGTATATATATCCTGTATATACATAATATAATAAAAATATATATGGAAACACAGCACTGGCCTGCTTACTGTAATCCATGACTGCACTAATGTTAGTTACTTTTTATTATAAAGTATTATTGTATTATTGTGTATATATACATATAGTAGTATACTATAAAATGAATACTATATATTTAATTTTTGTTTCTATGACTATGTGTGCCTTTCATTCAAAATAATTGTGGTAATATTTCACTGTGGCCTCTGCTTTATCTATTTTTAGGTTAAAACAAACAAAAGTTGAACAGTTTTCCCCTCCCCCAAAAATGCGGAATGCACACCAGAAAGAGCATCTGAACTCACACAAAGTATTCTGAAAATGATTGTCCGGGACATTGCAATTCATTGTAACATTTAGAACAATATAGACAATGACATACCGCAAAAAGAGTAAGAATTGTTTTGACTCCTGTTAAAAAGGTGAAGTCACAGTGTTTCCGTTTACATTTTTTTGCACCAGTTAATGCCAGCAACATTTGACCTCATTGTTTGTGATTTATTATTGATATGTCATTTATTTATACGTTAATAAAGAATGTAGGTGTTACAAAATGTTTTTTGTGAATTAATAAGCTTTTACAAAAATGTCATTATTAAATTAGTAAAAAAAAAAAAATTATTAGATTAGTCGACTAATCGTAGAAATAGTCGGCTGACTAATCGGGAGGAAATTAGTCGTTTGGGACAGCCCTAGTCCATTGATAAGACCTTGATTTCCTGCAGTGACCCTAATAGGACCCATATGTATTTCAGGTCAAACTCTGAACTAAAAACTTCTCTTGGAGGTCTTCAGAGACTGCCCAACTTTTTACTGAGTTGTTCAGCTCTACAGAGCTTTTTTCAAGCGCTACTGCACTTCAAATCATAAATACGCAGGGCATCACTGACATTGCAGAACAATGTTATCTCGGCCACTGATGTGAGTGCAATGGCTTTTTTCTCACGGTGTGGCCAGTTGCAAAACACTATTTTGTCTCAAGTCAGGGAAGATTGAAAAGCATTTACCGCCATGCAATGTGCTGCTCAAAAAGCTTGCCTTTGCAATATGTCTTCATAACGAAGCTGGCATCACTCTACAGGACGTCAATGTTTTCCATCTGCACAAGTGAACCCTTTTTTGCTTTTGCTTGTTGCTTTTCAACAGTGGAGTCAAGCTTATCCAAGCAAAACTCACTATGGATTATGCGTCAATTTTCCACATGAAAGATAGTGTGACACGGGTACATAGGTACTGTGTATACTTCACTGCTGTTTTGGTGACATGGTGTTGTCTCAGAAAATTATAAACACGCACATACAACTACGACTACAGTTGCACATTATATTCATGAATGTATTTTTTTGGCAACCTCCCTGGACATGGCTGCTTGTGGAAAATTGATAATAAAAAGCCCAGAACAAAAACGAAGAAATTAAAGATCAACTCCAAGGTCAAAGGACAGCAGTTGTCGGATGACACCATCTGTCATTGTGTGAGCCAAAGTAGACTTCACTGGAGATGACCAACAGGACACCACTTTGAAACTGCAAACCGTGACAGGAAAGGTACACTGTTCCTACTGTGAAACATGAATGATGATGTTCTGTTCATGGGCTGCTTTTCTGCATCTGACATTGTTAAATGTGTCCAGGTTAAATTGAAAACACAAGGCTATCAAGGTATTCTAAAGAGAAATGTCCTCTCCTTTGTCCAATAGCTTTATCTCAGTCGCAGGTCATGGGTCTAGCTCAGGGCTGGGCAAACTATTCCACAAAGGGTCGCAGTGTGTGCGGGTTTACGTTCCAACCCATTCGGGGGGAAAACAATCTAAACCCTAACCCCGGGGTCCTGAATTAGCGGACCGTGATCCACGACTGGACCACAGCACACCTCTCTGCAGACCCAGAGCAAATTGCAAAAAAAGCGCTACTATCCTAACGCTGATTTTTGTAACAGTTTTAGTCAAATATAACATGTTCACACTTCTGTTGTCATCTGTATGACAACGATGCGCTGATTGGCTGAGAGAGCCTGCATGTTACTGGCTAGAATGGACGGACCGCAGCAGTGTGAAACATGAATCGCACCTGGCACTTTGCAATCCCAGTAGAAAACCGAATTTTACAAAATGGCATGCTCAAAGTTGACCAAGAGAAGAAAAGTGGACCTCAAAAATCGCCATTTAAATGAGGAATGGACTGACAAATACGCGTCCATTTTACCAACTGCAAGTACCAAACCTACAGGCTGACCCAAAAAAAAAGTTTACACTGCCATAATACAACTTAAATGCCATGTTTATTCAGCTTAGAATTAAAATTTAATCACAAATTATACATTATTGTAAAGAACATGTACAGTACACTCTATTTTTCAGTGTGTCCTCCCTTAAGTGTCACAACAGCCTCCAGGCGCATACGGAACGCTTGACAGGTCTTCTTTATGTAGGATGCTGTCATCTTTCCCCAAGATCTAACAATGGACCTCTCCAAGGCTGCCACAGAAGTTTGTGGCTTCTTACAGGCAATGTCCTCCACAGTTGCCCATATGCTATAATCCAGGGGATTGAGATCTGGACTCTGGGTGGCCACATATCACCTTGTCAATCAACTTTTTGGTCCCCACAGATCGGGCACTTCCAGACCCAGGTTTTCGTGAGGCTGTTCCAGTATCTTTCAGCTTCTTTTTAACTTTGTATACTGCACATCTGGATATTCTCAGATTTGCTGCAATCTCAGTAGGTGTCAGACCGGCACGCAGCAATTCAGGTACAGCTAAAGTTTTCTTCATTTTCAGCAGAAGCACAGGAATTGTAGAGACGAGAGATTACCAGCTGCATTGAGTGACCTTAATGAATCTCTTAAGCATGACAACCTATTTAGATATGTTTCAATGGCTTTTAAACAAGCAGTCAACTGAGTGTAAACTTTTTTTTGGGTCACCCTGTATGTGCTTAATATGCTTCAAGACAGTTGCTCTGTTAAAAAGTGAAAATGTGAAACGCCATTATGTTACAGAGCATAGCTCTTTTGAAGAGAAGTTTTCTCCCAAATCAGAATTGAGAAGGAAAGAAATTAACAGGTTGAAGCAGTCATATCAAGATTATTGTTAAATCTTTGACTAAACAACAAATTGCAACGAAGTGCGCACTCAGTGTCGTGGGTTTGGCCAAACATAAGAAGCCGTTCTCTGATGGAGAAATAATAAAAGTGTTTAAGACTGAAGTGAAGGCAGCATGGTTCGAAGAAAAAGAAAAGGAGGAAAGGACAACAAAAAACAAATCTCACTGTCAGATTCATCAACCACAAGACGCACTGAAGTACTGGCTGATGATGTGAGTAAACGGCTTTGTGACCCCCAAATGCCATTTCCCTCATTGAGCAGTGTTTTACAGTTAAAGTTACGGTCAAAAATTATTTTGTTCCCCTCCCCTCAAAATCCCAAATCGGTGCTGGGTAATGGCTGCCAGCCGGGAACCTGGCAGCCACAGTAATCGGGTTGTAGGAGGTCAGGGCTCCGATCTCGCGTCGCCCCACGGCGGCTCCTCGCCGTCCTCCTGCCTTCGCCTTCCCCTCTCTTCTCCGACTGGATGTCCGCCCTGTGCTCCGTCGTGGGTCGCTGTCTGGGCGCCGGTGTATCGGCTGGATGTTGCCTGCTCCGGCAAGGGACCCTGCCCTGCCCAGGGTTTGGTGGGCCGCTGGGGGTCCCGTGGCATGCCGTACCTGTTTGGGGGCTGCGGCTGTGACGCGTGGGCCGGGTGAGCGGGCGTGGCTGGGCTTGGAGATGGTGGTGTGTCCCCTCTTGCCATCCCTGAAGGCCGGTTGATGGGTGCGCGGGTGGCCTGGAGGATCACCCTGGATCCCGGGGGGGTGGGGACGATGGC
Organism: Corythoichthys intestinalis; assembly: GCF_030265065.1. Classification (NCBI taxonomy): domain Eukaryota; kingdom Metazoa; phylum Chordata; class Actinopteri; order Syngnathiformes; family Syngnathidae; genus Corythoichthys; species Corythoichthys intestinalis. The sequence goes on along the minus strand of NC_080405.1, from coordinate 36,265,157 downwards.
TCCTTTGCTGGGCTGCCGGAGGAGGGATGGGCTGCGCTGAACCACCCCCCACGGGCTGGCTGGGTGGGAGCCATGGCCCTGGGTTGGCGCCCACGTGGCGTCTCCGCTCGTCTGCATGGCTGTCGCGTGCTTGGTGGGGCTCGCGTGCAGCTGGATGTGATGGGGCATGCTTGGGTGGGGGCCCCGGCGCCTGGATTGGCGATGGGGCGGTGTAGGGTCGGTCGCTAACTGGCTTACACTCACAAGGGATTCACACGATTACTGGGTTGTAGATCACAGAGCTGATTTGTGTACACTCTACCACTTTCAATCACTCAGCTTACAGATACCCCCACCCCCGTCCCCTTCTTTTCCTGGTCAACAGGTCCCCCACATGGTGTCAACCGGAAATACATCTAGCTGACGATAGCGCCAACATGTTAGTAGTCAGTGTAGACGTTCAATGTATTTCTTGTTATTGTTTGTGTGTCTTTTCTTTCTTGTGTTTCTTTTCTTCTGTTCCCCCATAACCCCTTCCTGTTTGCTGTTTTGTCATAATAAACGAGGTATGTGAATGATCACAAGGGGAGTATGTCATACTCTCAATGTGAATCATTAAAACTGTTCAGACCAACCGGGCACTCAGACCTCCATTCTCCGTGTCAAACAGCTGAACAGGACAGGTTAAAAAATATATATACATTTTGTTTGCACTTTAATGACAGAGCTTGTCATTTTTGTTCTGTACATGTGAACATGCACTGTACTACTATATTTGCACGTTTTCTTTTTTGTCCAGCACTGTTTTACAGTTACAAAATGTACTGTCAGTCAATCGTCATTGTTTGCACCTTAATGACAGAACTTGTCAATTATTTAGTGTACATGTGTAAACATTCTACCTGTATGTTGTTTTTTTTTTTTAAGTCAAGAAAATGTTTTGTTAATTTATTTTTATTTAATCAGAATGTGCAATGTATATATATTTTTTTTTTTGTCAAAGGAAAACCACCTTTACCACCTTTGACCTGCCTTGTACTTGACCGACTTTAATAAATGGATCCTTGCTTTCATGAAAAAAATAATTGTGGATCTTCAAGATTTGTATTTGAGGACCCATACCCTAACCCAATAACCAATCTGGTGTCTTGCAAGCACATTCAGTTGATCACAGTGAGGTGCTTCTTTTTTCAGCAGAAACCTCATTGGTTAAACTGTGCTGGATCAGTTGGATCAAAGACCAGGACCCACTACGGCACTTGAGGACCGGTTTGCCTACCCCTGGTCTAGCAGTATTATATTGACCCGTAACACAGATAAAACACCAAAAACTAAAAAATGTTTTTGTTAATGTTAATTCTTATTGAATTTGTATTATATTTGTAATTTCTTATATCAAACTGTGACCACTAATGTTTTTTTCTTTCATTAACTCAGGGGCACAAACAATTTTGAATATGTGTGAGCGGTATAGATACATACACACTTTATTTTCATCTTTAATCCAACTCTATCGGTCTTGTGTATTCACATATTGTTAGGATACTTTTATAACAATATTTTCAGTGGAAGGAACCTTCAGCTAAAACATTATTTTCTTTTTTCTTTCCTTTTTAGTTGTGTTGGCCTTGACAACCTAGATCTTGAATGGCGCTAGGTTTAACGTTATTGAGTGAGCAGAGTTGAAAGCTAAAGCTTCCGTCAAGGCAACTTTGTAGCTGAAGCGCTTCATTTTTTGAAAGCCCTCAGTTTTTTTTTTTGAAGGGCAAGTGGACAACCTTGTGTATCAAGTTTTAATTTCAAAATGTATTGAATTAGGAAAAATGTGCTGCAAACAACTCATCTACTAATTTGGCAATTGAAGTGCATTCATTTAACTCTCAAGTGTTCATTCCGATAACCCCATTTTTAAATGAGGTTGGGGGGGCATCCGAAAAAGTTGTTAGATTTGCACAAATTAGTGAAGTAAGATATGCAAATTTGCTTGTATTTATCTCTCTGAATTACGATATGCTTGCAATTGACTATGTACAATATGCCAATTGATAAAAGTCCCATTGACCACCAACACACTCTACTGACAAATTCTTTCCAAGAACGCAAAACAGCAATCTGTCCGCACCCTGAACCAACGGACGTTGACCCTGGCCAATGGTGCCAGGAAACAATTGAGTTCAGTTTGCCTTTTGTAGAGTACAGTGGTACCTTGACATACGATCGCTTCGACGCACAATCTTTTCGACACTTGACGTAAATTTTGACTCGTCATTTGTTTCTACATCCGACGACATCCTCGAAATACCACGATTTATGGCAGCCAGCGCCGCAGTTCTTTTGTTTTCCGACAGACGCACGGTAGATTTTCTTGTGAGAGAAATCAACATGGTCTCCAAGAATGTTAGTGCAGGTGGTGAAAAAAGGAAAAAGGTGAGGCTTACCATTGAAATGAAGATTCAGATTCAGATGGAAATGATAGAAAAATATGAGTGTGGTGTGCGCGTCCGTGAACTGGATCGACAATACTGCCGTAGAATGTCCACAATCTTGACGGTCCTCCTCCGACCTCTGTTCGCCAGTCTTTATAAGTTAAGGTGACAACTATTATTGTGGTAACATCGCCAAAAAAAAAAATCGCCAGCTTCGTCCAGAACTTGTGCAACACAACATGCCTACTGTCCGCCGCAGCTGAACATGAAAAGTGAAAGTAAAAAGTCCTCTCTCACTCTTTCAAGTTAGCCACGCTGTGCATTCAGGTACACCATGAAAAAAACACATCAGCCACATTAGAATCCAAATCATTACATTATTACAGGTATTATTATTATTATTACTATTATTATTATTTCGATTTTTATTCTTAATTTATTTGTATTGCTATGTGTAATGGCTATTTGCAATAGTAGCAGCAGCATTTATTAAGGATTTAGTACAGGTTTTCAGGCTGTGGAACGAATTCATGGAATTATAATGTATTCTTATTGGAAAATCCTGCTCGTTATACGACCATTTCGACTTATAAACAAGGTCCTGGAATTAATCAACTTTGTATGGAGAAGTACCACTGTATTCAAATAAATTTAGTTGGAAAAACTGAAAGCGGTTTCATTAAATTGAGTCTTGGCTAGAGAACTTTGGGCACTAAACAGTCACTTGACTTAACTGACTAGATATCATAAAAGAAGTTTAGATTGCTTGCAACATTGCATTTGAATGTATGAAAGATTTCTTCCGCTAAATTACAATTTATTTTATTGAGTGAAGGGAGAGTCCTTTTTGTGTCTAAAGGCAACAACATCCATCAGGAATGGCAATTTTTGTAGGAAATAAAGCTCATATTGGCTTAAGATCAACATTCTAACGGGGTTTTGCTCATTAACCCAAAGCACCTTTTCCAAGAGATATACAGCATTTTTCAGCAATGCTGTAACTTTCTCATATTACTCATCCAAAATGTCTTTGGAGGATATTGCTTGAGAACAGTCATAAGTTATTAATGAAAACCAACATCTAAGATTTTCGTCACTGTATAAACTGGAATTTCTGTGGTACACAACATGTGAATATTATCATTAATCCAGGTCATTAGTTTCTTAAAGCATTGACTTGATCACAACTTGACTCTTAAAACTTAAACTAGTCTTAAAACAAACAAACAAAACAAACATTTACACTGACCAATGCTATACTCTTTGACTCACATAACCAAAATGGGACGTTATCAGATCTCTCCAATAGGAAGTTGATAATGTTCCTCTCTTTCCACAGGCCAAAGAGAAAGACCAGAGGTAATGGTGAACATTACTGGTCATTTGTAGAATGTGCATCTACCATTTCCTAAAGGACAACAACGGATGAGGAAGAAAAAAAAAACAGCAAAACAGTAGGTACTGTCATACTGTATATCTGGTCAGCCGTAGAAATACAGAAGGACTTTTGACCACTTCAACATCCAGTGCACTTCAAACCTGGTAACAGCCTGATAGAAAAGACAAACTGGTGTATGCTGTCAAGTGCAGTGAGTGAGAATTGCATTGATATATCGGGTAAACCAAGAAACGTCTGAGCATGCAGGCGAATGTCACCACATATTGTGGATGGGCTAACTATCCAGATCAAATCTCAGCTGTCTAACAACAACATGAGGAGAAACATCAATCTTTTAAGAACAAAAAGTGTGTATTCTGGACAAATTCAGATGGTTTGAAATGTATGGTAATGTTTAAAAAAAAAAAAAAATGTCTCCAAATATGAAATGACGAAGTTCTTATCTACAGTGGGGCAAATAAGTATTTAGTCAAGCACCAAATGTGCAAGTTCTCCTACTTGAAAAGATTAGAGAGGCCTGTAATTGTCAACATGGGTAAACCTCAACCATGTGAGACAGAATGTTGAAAAAAAACAGAACATCACATTGTTTGATTTTAAAGAATTTATTTCCAAATTAGAGTGGAAAATAAGTATTTGGTCATCAACAAACAAGCAAAATTTCTGGCTGTCAAAGAGGTCTAACTTCTTCTAACGAGGTCTACCGAGGCTCAACTCGTTACCTGTATTAAAGGCATCTGCTTTAACTCATTATCGGCATAAAAGACACCTGTCCACAACTTCAGTCAGTCACACTCCAAACTCCACTATGGCCAAGACCAAAGAGCTGTTGAAGGACACAAGAGACAAAATTGTAGACCTGCAGCAGGCAGGGAAGACTGAATCTGCAATAGGTAAAACGCTTGGTGCAAAGAAAAGAACTGTGGGAGCAAATATTAGAAAGACCACTGATAATCTCCTTCGATCTGGGGCTCCATGCAATATCTCACCCCGTGGCGTGAAAATGATAACAAGAACGGTGAGCAAAAATCCCAGAACCACACGGGGGGACCTAGTGAATGACCCACAGAGAGCTGGGACCACAGTAACAAAGGCTACTATCAGTAACACAATGCACCACCAGGGACTCAAATCCTGCACTGCCAGACGTGTCCCCCTGCAGAAGCCAGTACACGTCTAGGCCTGTCTGCAGTTCGCTAGAGAGCATTTGGATGATCCAAAAGAAGACTGGGCGAATGTGTTATGGTCAGATGAAACCAAAATAGAAGTTTTTGGTAGAAACACAGGTTCTCGTGTTTGGAGGAGAAAGAACACTTAATTGCATCCGAAGAACACCAGACCCACTGTGAAGCAAGGGGGTGGAAACATCATGCTTTGGGGCTGTTTTACTGTAAAGGGACCAGGACGACTAATCTGTGTGAAGGAAAGAATATATGGGGCCATGTATCGATTGATTTTGAGTGAAAATCTCCTTCCAACAGCAAGGGCATTGAAAATGAGACGTGGCTGGGGACTTTCAGCATGAGAATTATCCCAAACACACAGCCAGGGCAACAAAGGAGTGGCTTGGTAAAAAGCATTTCAAGGTCCTGGAGGGGCCTAGCCAGTCTTCAGATCTCAACCCCATGGAAAATCTGTGGAGGGAGTTGAAAGTCCATGTTGCCCAACGACACCCCCAAAACATCACTGCTCTAGAGGAGATCTGCATGGAGGAATGGGCCAAAATACCAGCAACAGTGTGTGAAAAGCTTGTGAAGAGTTACAGAAAACGTTTGGCCTCCGTTATTGCCAACAAAGGGCACATAACAAAGTATTGAGATGAACTTTTGGTAATGACCAAATACTTATTTTCCAACACGATTTGCAAAGAAATTCCATAAAAACCAAACATTGTGATTTTCTGGGGTTTTTTCAACATTCTGTCTCATGGTTGAGGTTCACCCATGTTGACCATTACAGGCCTCTTTAATATTTTCAAGTGGGAGAACTTGCACAATTAGTGGTTGACTAAATACTTATTTGCCCCACTGTACCACTCAATAAGTTCACCACTTCCAAAAAAAAAAAAAAAAAAAAACTCAATAGATTGCCCTCTGTCAAAGGAAATTTTAAGCTTTTAACTTTCAATTTCTGCATCTGAATACGAATTGTTAACCCAAATGATTCTAGACAAAAAAAAAAAAAAAAACTTTTGTTTGCGGGTAAAGTCCTCTCTTCAACAAATCCCAACGTCTGTCATTTAGCATTCCGAAAGACTCTTTTGTGATTTGAGGAGTGAAAAGCATAACCACAGAGATTCTTGATGAGTGAGTCATTACACGTCAGTGAGTGAATAATTTCCGCTGACTATTTTGCATGCAGACCCCCCCTTCTTTAGGAATTGATCAACAATACTCGGCGCATCAATAGCAGAGCTCTCATCTTTTTTCGAACCTGGGCAGTGACAAGAAAATTGCTGCTTGCAATATCAGGTAGCATGATTGAATGACCTTTGTATTTAGATTTGCGCAATTACCATTCCTTGGCTCATAGAAGTACTTGCTCCTGTCATTTTAATCATCTTTGATGAAAAAGACCACTTACAGAGAAAACCTCACCTAGGCATAAACATCAGTCAATGGCACAATCATCTCAGCAGCAGATTATATATATATATATATATACCCCGACCCGAACCCCGGACTAAGCAGAAGATAATATATATATATATATATATATATATATAGATATAGATATATATAGATATAGATATATACAGTATAGATATAGATATATAGATATATATGTATATATATACGGCGGAAAAAACTCAGGCGACTTGAAGTTCCGCTCTGAGACCCATAATTTGGCCAACTTTCAAAATTGTCGGATATGCAGTGGAAAGCTTAAAATCTCAATTTTCTGGGGGAAGAAAAAAGGAGGTCATTAAAAAAAAAAAAATGCTTTTTAAACTGCAAAACCCTATCTGGAGGTGAGAGCACGTGAGAGCAAAAATACAGACGCTTCTTTAACGAGATATCATTGCGTACTTACCTTGTTTCGATCCAAAAACTCCATGTCGCATGTATAACAGAGTGTCAAGACACAGCTGTGAATGGGCACAGCTGGATTTTTTGGGGAGTTTATGGGTGAAACATGGTAATATAACAAGGGTTGCGATGCAGAAATCGCAGACATCAAGGAGTGGTCGAGATTTTCTTTTCTTCTTTTTCTTATTTTTTTTTTACCCTTTTAAACTTTAAAATTTTTCATTGTTTGAATTGATTATTTATCATCTAACATATCAGGGAAATGTGACAGTAGCAAAAAAATAAATAAAAATACAATTTCGCAATTGTTATGAGATATCCGTGATTTTTTTTACAGACGCCATTTTTTTCATTGTGACGTAATTTGTTTAAATGTTTAAAATATGCGAGTAAATAATTTTTTAAAGTCGTTTTTTTTTTTTTTTTTTAAGAAATATTAGACAACAATGAATGATTCTAAGATAAAAATGAGAGACATTTTGAATAATAAATATAATTACTTACCTTGTTTTCATGGCTGGGTTGAAACAAAAACGGTTGCACGACATCTGCAAACGGGTTTTTCCAGGGTAAAATGGGCAAATTAAAAATAGTTCGGGGGCTTAATGTGCCATGAATCTGCAATGGCAGCATATAGACGTGTTGTTCTATCAAACACAACAGTTGTTTTGGCTTAAAATATGGCAGTTTCTTTTAAAGAGGAGTGCAAAAGCAGAAACTGCTGTTTTCAGTCTTGTCTGTGTTTTCCACCATACATATATATATATATATATATATATATATATATATATATATATATATATATATATATATATATATATATATATATATATATATATGTGAGGTCTGTCGATACCTGGGGACTACCTGCATTAAGAAATATTATTACATATATATTATTAGTCTAAGCTGCACTAGAAGCTATAATGCTGGGGGCAGTACAGCCGCTGAGTTCTATCTCCTTTTCTTACTCTACCTACCACTTGTCTTACTTTATTTCTATTTTCCAATGTTAATATCTAGTTGTCTAGTCTCTTCATCACTAGTCACCCGGTGTCCCCTTTCCCCCCTCCCCTCTGGGGAGGGGCTATTTTTCAGCTGCAGCCTCCTGACTGTCCAGACCCCTGGCCTGATAGACGTCCTCGCTGCTACCCCCGTCTCATCTGACTAGAGGGACTTCTTCTTGCACCTTCACTCCACTGTATTTTTACGGACTATAATTTCGCTTGCTAATTCCCATTAGCCGTTCTGGGGTTCCTGTCTATCCGTCCTGGGAGTGGATCTCTTCTGACTGTGGTACTCCCCAAGGTTTCTCATTTTTCTCCCAATTGACTCTGGAGTTTTTGGAGTTTTTCCTTGCCGGCATGGAGGGTCTTAAGGATAGGGGATACCCAGGACTTGAACTGCATCTATTCATCTTTGTTGCTTCATTTCTAATTGTGTATCATATTGCCTCTGTAAAGCCCTTTGAGACTTCTGTTGTGATTGAGGGCTATACAAATAAAATTGAATTGAATTGAATTGAATTATGAAATAAATTAGACATCAAACCTGAGTAGAAGCAACAATTGTAAGCCTGGCAAAAATCTCTAAAGAGGAATTTTGAATTTGGTCCATGTCTGGGCTCCAAACTTTCAACTATCATATACTAGTAGACAAGTTTCCGAGGTACTTCCGCTTTACTTCCTTATGTCTGCCTATCACTTTCGTTTCCGATTTTTTTACCATTGACTTCAATGGCACTGGAGTGGCACCACTCACTAAAAACTCTGAAAAAACACGATTTGGAAATATTGCATCCTTCTGCCATCTCGACATGGGTAGACAACATCAAGAAGTTGCCGAGGGTGACCACTAGTAAAATATTATCACATTTTATTGACTCTACAGCAGTCGATGGAAACACCATCAGGAGCTCAGAGGCATTCCAGTACTAGTTACTCACCCACAAAGTTGGATATGTCCTCATTCACGAACACAGTAATTTCGTCTTCATGAAGGCGGATGTAGAACCAAGCCAGTGCCTCAATGCTCCGTACCACAAACCATGGGTGCTCGTAATACCGGAGGGAGGGAGGTGTCCAAACTGCAGACTGTCCCGTGGGTTACGACTGTTCGTGCCTGACACTGTCTTATGGAAGATATGTGCTCCAAAAACACAAAACCTAAAATCTGGCGCATGAAACGACTTGTTGCCTTTGTTATTGACATTACAATGATGATTGTAATTATAAAGTTTAATAATTTTTACAACAACTACTGCTGCTGCTAGCCTGTTGCTAATCAGTACGTGTTTGATGGCACCGCATGAATACAAGTGTTACAAGTTTTTGTTTGTTTGTTTACTGCTGGAAAACGCTATTAGAGAACACAACTTCACTTGTACATTGATGGACATATTAGTATATTGAGACTACGTGGGTTCTACTTTGATGATGGACGGCTTGAATCCCGGGGGCGGCCGAGAGGCAGGGCCTGGGACAGACGGTGGTTCACCAAGATCGCCAAGATCCAACTACAAACTTTTTACCTGCAGCATCTTTAAGATATGCCATTGGAGCTGGAACGTGGGAGAAAGCCCATCTGAATGTCGGGTGAAAGTTTGGCTCCCTTAAGATCTGCTGTCTGAAAACACATTCCTCGTATACTTAACCTTCATTAATACTTTTCCAATCATTTTATAAACTGTGATTTATTGACCTGTTTTGCACATGCACGTTTTATATACAACAAGAAATGTAATCATGTTGTCCAAATGTTTTCTTTTGCGATCATTTTCTGCAATAAAAAAGAATGACATACTATTTTTTATTATATGTGCATACCTTGTAGTAATTCCTTGTAACAACAAAATCTGTGTCAGCCCTTCTTTATTCGGCAAATGTAGTATAATATGTAATTTCATCTCATATTGGTCACTCAAGTGGCCGGCGAATCAATCTATACCTCACGTCGACACAGGCTGACAGGTTGTTATAGTTTTGTCCACGAATGATCAACGAAGTGATAAAAACAATCATACAACCTCATCTGCGTCTCATCAACGCTGTGCCGAATCCATTTATGGAGATTCTGTAAGTTCCTCTGCTTTAATTTTGCAGTTTTAACTTTGAGAAAACACTGCTTACTTCAGCCGTAATTCATGTATTTTTTTCTGAACCGGAATGCAAATAATTTCTATATCAAATTTGTCTTCAGGTTTGTATTTTGGTGATATTTTACTTACAAGTAGTAGTTCCTGGTTTTGTTTCCCTGTTTCTTGTACTTTTGTTGTCAGCCCCTCTACATGTGTTCTTACTTGTCTTGTCACCCTATTAGTATTTACTTCTTTGACTTATTGCTGGTGGTGTCATTCCTCATTTGTTTTCATATGGTCATGTGGCATTTTTTTTTTTTTTTTTTTTTTTTGTATTTGGTTCTCTCCTTGTACTCTGTATTCTATGATTTTTTTTTTTCAATAAAGTATGTACATTTAGTCTGTACCTGCCTTGCCTCCTATACTTGACTATTTGGTTAAATTATTTTCCTAATTTAAGTTTGTCAAAGAAACGAAGGTAGTCTGTAAATTGTAAAATGGTTTAATTTCATTAAAGGAAAATACATTTGCATGAGGCCTCTTCAATACAAACTGGTGGTCAAGAATTTTTCGTTTAAATGCTTCAAATATTAAGTAAATCGTATTGTAAATCATTTGGACATTTGACCTGAATTTAATGTAATTAATTTAATTAAATTTATTAATTAATTTATTTTTAAATTTCATTTAAATGTATTTTTCATCATTTTGTAAATTAAATTTAAGTAAGAGAAAATGGATGAATGGTGGATGTTTTTGTCACAAACTGTGTGTATTCTCACCAAGAATTTAGAAGTTACATTACATATCTTCCTTGATATAAGAGAAAATGCAGCCAAACATTCAAGCTAAGATAAAAAAATAATAATAATAATTAAAAATAATCCCTTACTTGGGAGGTAATGACTTTATTCCCATGTGTCAGTAAAGAGGTACTTTAGTTGGACTGCCAAAGGACCACTTTCCCTTTTTCCCCCAAAACAGGAGTTAGACACATTTGAATTCCAGGAAGGAGGACAGGGTAATACATCAGGCCTTGATCAAAGCGTTCTCCTGAAGTCAGCACAATCGCACAGTATTTCTCAGTCATGACAGAGAAGCAAAGTGAAACGTTTTGAAAACAAATTTGTCACAGGGGATTATTTTTGTCTTCACAATGACCTTGCAGTAAATAAAACAAGCCGCATAACATATTAGCACCCTGTCGGAATGCTTTCCACAGCTTGAATGGGTGCAAAACCCCAGGCGACACAGGCTCCTGGGTTCGAGTGTCATTTAGGCTAGGTTCATATTGCAGGTCTTAATGCACAATTTCGATTTTTTGTCATATCTGGGTTTTTTTTTTTTTTTTTGGGCGTGCCCGTTCAGACCGCCTTTGTCCATTGAGCCCGTTCAAGTATTACGCATGTGGACTAACTCGCAGTCCGATACGCGCTGAGCAAACTGACCCGCATACCCGCAGAAGCATCAAAACAAATGACTACATATGCTGGATGTACGTCATTCCTGGGTGATCATATTTTGATTTCCAAAAAGAGGACACAAATAACAGACATTAATAATCCTGTTTAGTCTTATATTTAAAGTTTATATGTATTGATAGAACACATGCATGTACTGTGTGTACGTTTTTGCGCAGTTTACCCCGACTCGGCCATGTAAGCAAACTGAAATATTGCTCATTTGGCGCACAGAAAGAAAACCTATCAGCCTCCTTCACTTCATTTTATTTTTTATTTTATGACTGTGGTCAAGCCCGCCTACAGCGTAAAAGCCGATTTCAAGCTAGGCGTTTCGCGTTAGTGCCGAGCTTGAACTCTACTGATTTATGCTTCTGCATTCCTGTGACGGTGGAGCGACGGCGTGGACCCTATGACGTCATTGCGCATTTGAAGTTCTGTGTCAAAGGAACATAATTCACCTCCATGCCACTAGAGGGGTGTGGCTTTGTCTTTGTACGGTTTTGAGGGACACTTGTCGAATTCCTTTAGTTTTCTTCCGGTCATAGACAGCAATGGCAACGAAGATGGAACGTGTGTATATGCAGCTGCAGCTAATCAATATTGAACAACAAATGTTGTTGAAGGGAATAGTTACCTTTTTCGCACACACCATATAACTGTTTGCATTACTCCAACACACTTAATATGATCAATCAAGGAATAGTACCGTTTCTCATATGTACTGTAGGATTGTTTGCACTACTCTAACACACCTAAAACAAATAGCACACCATAGTTGAATGAAAAGAAGCAGAATAGATACACAATGCCATCTTATCACAGAAGCCAAACGTGTGTGTCACGAACAAGATTGACGCACCAACTCTTGCAATCAGTTCTCTCGGCCACTCCAAGGACAAAGAGCAGGGCGCTCCGTCCTAAAACAAGTAGCGTCTCGCCCAGCCCGGATAACAAGTTGATAGTGGGCGCTTGGGATGTCAAGACCAGCGTCGGTCGCTGTGGTAACCATGTCCCAGCCATGCATGAACCTAACCGCCCAAAACCGGCCACAGAGGGATTATCCCAAGACAATACCCAGCCACACCTTCGGCCTGGCCTACCCCACCGCAACTTTCAAAAAAGACTGGACACTGACATAACAAACGGTTCACTGCTCGGGATCATTGCTATGCAGCCGTTGTTTTGACGACCCTGGATCCAGAATTGTCCCTCCGTCGTCTGTTTTTGCCTTGCTTTTTGACCATTGTCGACGAATAAATTGTCAACCTGTTTCAGTGAGCCTTTTTCAAACTTTTGGAACATGGAGTCAGTACAAAGGGTTAACACAGGAAGGGAACGCGCGGAATATTGGCCCCCACCGGTTGACTCATGGAGGCGGCGTCAGCAGAGCGGCACTTCGTTCAGCTGTCGCCGTTTCCGCGGCTTGGCGGGGGGGAGCCGAATTCCTTCATTGTTAATACAAATGTTGAAGGGTAGGTGACACAAAAGAAGTTTGCGAATGTTTGAAAACGGCGGTGTTGTTGTGCTGAGCAAGAAAAATAGTTCTGAGCGGACCAATCACAGTCCTTCGATGTTCACGTCACGCGCGATCACGTGACGCGTAGTCAGGATTTCTTTTGAGGTGCAGGTCAGGCTACTGCATAGGGTCGTAATTCAGGTCTTCGTTAACGGCATAGGTCTTCTGTCACCGCTACGCAGAGGCATGAATCAGCTTTAATGCACAGCTACATTGCTGCCATCCTGCCTGACGGTCTCGCTTTTTGCTGGCGTAATTGCTGCATGAATTCTGATTTGGGAGACTTGACATGTCAGACCGCTGCCACATTCTGGAAATATGTGGCCCAGATCGGATTAAAACCACATGCGAAAGCGACCTAAATCAGATTTGAAATGGTACACTTTTATGCGACCTGTCCCGTTCAGACCGTCAAGTTAATGCCTCACTCGAGTCGGAAAAATACGAAAAAATTGGATGTGCATTAATACCTTCGGTCTGAACCTAGCCTTAGTTTTCATTTCCCTCATTAATGTAACAAATATACAGCTTGGTTTTACATACAAAAAATGGTTTCTAACTAGCCGTTTATAGGAAAAGTGGCTAGTTTGGGTAATTATATTAATGTGATGGCCATAACGAGTATGTGGATACCAAATCTCAAGTATAATAACATTTTTTTTTTTAAATCATCATTTTTATATGTATGTACTTTTTAAATGAGCGAATAAATGTATCAACATTTCATGTTTCATAGTAGCCGGTCATTGATAACAATCGACGTTCATTTCATTTAAATCGGGAAGTCTCACTGTGAATGCTCATCTTTCAGTGCCATCATTTGGTATCATTCGCTACCAGCCTCTCTCAGTCAAAAATGGATAGAGCATCTATAGTGCCGTCAAAGGCAGCCAATGAGTTAAATGAGTGTCCTTAAAAATACTTTGTTTTTACTAATTGAGAAAAAGCTCTGCTAAACACGTGCTTGTTCAATATTCTTCTGCAAACAGACAGTTAAGAAGACAAACCATGAAGCAATCCAGGATTTATACACACTTCTCTTGCTGGGTGCCTACTGTTGCACTGAACTGAAGCCTGATAGATTTGACTTTGGCCCACAGTCTGAATGTGATTTATGATCAAACAACACCTGAACCCGGGATTTATTATCCATTACTGCTGTCCGTCAGGCAACATTACATTACACTCTGCTGTTCATCTCGCTTTACTGAGCAGCAGCACACCGGCTGGGAGAAATATGCTATTTGATTTGATGGTACAAACTATTGAGTGTCATTGCAATGAAAAGAGGTTTTCTTGTGAAACAGTGTGTTCTTGGCAAGTCCCTCCTCAGGTTTTATGTTGCTGTACTGCTTTCATCACAATGCGTTTTTTGTGAGCTTGGCATTTAAAAACGGCTGGATAATAACTACATTCAGCCCATTGTCCGTTTTTATACTGGATTTAAGTGCTCAATAACAGTAATACTCCTGTCACTGGACTACAAAATGTTATTTTTGATGCATACTTGAATGTGAATCACCACATTAAAAGCCATGTAATTCCAGATTCTATAACAAGTGGAAGTTTCTAAATTTAGGAGGATGCTCCCTGGAAACAGAAAAACAGAAATGATCCATTCCACCATTTGCCTCTGCCAAAAACACTGCAACTATTTACATGTCTGAATGGTTCAGCGACTGAGCATAAACAACAGATTCCGAATTCAGTACAGCTTCTGAGAAATGTTCCAACGTGCTATTTTAGTCCTGCTGCACTGCATTGACTTTCAGTGCATTTTTAAATCCCAGAATTTTCTTGCTTTAACAATTCACAAGAAAGTAAGGCTACTTAAGTATTTGCTCAAAAACGGAAAATCAAGATTTTAATGTTTATCTCAGCATAACTTCAGCTTGCTCCACTTTTGCAGTTACAACAATATACTGTATATGTAAGTGATTATTCATTGACCTATTGAGTACAGCACTTTAAAGAAGCTCCACTACATTAACAACTATTTTGCCATCATTAGTGTGTAGCATGAGCCATTATTTAATGAACACTCACATTACAATTCATCCAGCATAACTCAGTAAACATAAAAACAGGTAATTGTGGAAAAACTGTTAAGTGTGCTCGACTTGCCAGCACAATGGTGAGCATGTCCTAATGAGAAATTTAAGCTTTCTAGAAAATTAATGGAAAGATGCTCAACTTGTGTGTAGCATGTAACAATTCTAGTATGACTGTTTGTGCATTTTGTATTTGGCATACCTGTTGTTGTCTTTTACTCCAGAGTAATCATGACAGTCAAATGCCCGAATAAGTGGGAATACATGATGTGGCATTATTAAATACAATTGCAACATTTGTTCCTGGTAAATCATTGACTGCCATTGGCTACGTTTACATGCACATTTATTGAGATTAAAAGCCTGATCGGTAAATGCTTCATGTCCACATCCCATTCGGAATAGTCTAACTCGATCAAGCCCATTCAAATCAGGATTCTATTCTGAACAAGAGGGTTTTTTTTTTTTTTTTTAAATCTGGATTAATTGTCTGATCGTCATGCATGAAAACATTTTTCCAAAATTTCTGGTGGGGAAAAAAAACAACAACTTTACGCATGTCTTTGACGTTAGTATAAGTCAGTGATCTCCAAACTATTCCGTATCGGGCCGCAGTGCATGCAGGATTTACACCAAAAAATCAATACCACACCGTTTCACTAATCTGTTTTACAAGTGTGCCGTAATTTTGTACCGTGATGCACCTGACTATAAGCCGCAACCCACCAAATTTCACACGAAAACGGCGTTTGTTCATAGATAAGCCGCACTGGACTATAAGCCGCAGCTGTCCTTACTGTATTACAGTATATTTATACCACAAGATATTAACCGGTAACACTATATTTGACAGCGGCATTATAACACAAATGACAATAATCACCATGAATCTTTGAACCAATTGCCGGCAAAGCTTCATTGCTTCAAGAAGTTTCATTTGGCCATCACTGCTTCCTTGGGGGAGAAATTCAACCTCTGCTGCCACCTGCTGTCAACACTGTTGTTGTCCGACATGCCTCCTAGCATTCATTGCAGCGCTACAGATATAAATAACAATCAAAGTTATGTTCTATGCTAATTATTTCTTCAGTTACTAATCCAGTTGTTTCATTAATTGCTATTTATGGTATTTGGTAACACTTTATTTGACAGTTGTGCCAGTGGTGCCGTAAGACCATCATAATTATGAAATGACACTGCCATGAGAATTAATGAATGCTTATGACCAGTGTTGTTAATAACGGCGTTACAATATAACGGCGTTACTAACGGCGTTATTTTTTTCAGTAGTGGGTAATCTAATTAATTACTTTTCTCATCTTGGCAACGCCGTTACCGTTACTGAGGACGGAAAGGCATGCGTTACTATGCGTTACTATATTGGCCGAAAAGTCTGAGGGAGACGGACTCACCGAGACGAAAGAGCAGAGCAGGAGTGGGGAGGAGGCAAGAAAATTGTGACGAGATGCTAGGTAGCTCCAATAATACATGTTGTAGCCGATAGCCTACAAACTACGCCCGTATGTTATGGTAGATATGGTAGACATGGTAGATATCACATGTACTGTATATAGATATAACTAGATGCAAAATGACAGACATGGCACTAAATGCGTTAGTAGACAGCCGCCATCTTAAAGCAGTAAACTTTTTAGGACGGCTCTGTTGCAGAGAACCATCCTAGCGAACCTAAAGTAACTTTTTATCTAAAGTACTTCTAAATCGGCAAAATCTTGACTTGAATCTATCTTTAAATGATGAAACAGTTTTAAAACTTTCATATGTCGAAAGTAGAGAGAATGGAACTAATGCAATAATGGGAGCAATTTTAACAACTTTTAACAGTTGATTCAGTGTAAAGGGTAAATTAGGGTAAAGAATTGGGCTCGGGCCAATTGTACCAAAAACCTTCACAAAAAACTTCACATAGTGTGGCCAATGTTTTTTTTTTTTTTTTTTTTTTTTTTTTTGAGGAAAAAAAAAAAAAAAGTAATTATCACCAATTACTTTGCCAAGTAACTAATTACTCTTACATTCAGGTAATTGAGTTACTAACGCAATTACTTTTTGGGAGAAGTAATTTGTAACTATAATTAATTACTTTTTTTCAGTAAGATTAACAACACTGCTTATGACAGGTGTCAATTTGTGTCATCTGGCAAATTATCTCACTTTTGAATGGATGTAAAGATTTGAGCTGGACATAAATGGAGTTATTGACATAATTAATAAAGTTATCAATGCCCATGATAGTGTCATGCCATCTAATAACCCAAATAACTCAGCAAATAAGCCGCACTAGACTATAAGCCGCAGGATTTAAAATGAGAGGAAAAAGTAGTTGCCTATAGTCTAAAAATGACGGTAATCAGTTGATTTCAGTCAGGTGCTGCTTGTTTCATCAGAAACCTCATTGGTTAAACTCTCTGTGCTCGATCACTATGAAAAAAAAAACACTTCGGCCCTTGAGAGCCAGTGTTCTGCAATTCCTTCCTACGTAGCGAGACGTCTACACAATGCTCAATTCGCTTGTGCAAGCATCCAAACGCATACACGCATTGGTTATAAGCGGCGAGTACTCACTATTTTTGTTTTTATTGAGTTTTTTTATTACCGTTTCATGGCCTCAAAAATATTTTTGCATGTATTTCCCTATCATACTTTTTACCATTGTGTTCTGTTATGGTACCTTAAAGTGCCTGTGACACGAAAAAGCATGTGTATTTCATAATACACGCGGTATTTTATGCTCCTGAATGAAATGGACCACTTGGATGTGTAAAGGAACGATCGATATATTTATTCAATTTTTTGGATTCCGCGCTATGTAAATGACAGACTTCCGGCTTCGGTCTTGCATTGAGGAAGAGGGCGCTGTGAAGTGTGGGGAAGAAGGAGTCCTCTTCACTATACAGCCGTACTGTTGTATGAGAAGGACTAAGGATTCAGCTGATTTTGCGGATTAATTTGTTTATTTTTCGCATCATTCCAGCCAAACAGCTGCAGAAAAATCTTGCTGTACGACAGAGATGCGTGTGAGAATTTTTGGGGTTTCAAAAGGATCACCAGTGGATATTGGCCAAAACAAGCCCTACTACTGTGGGACCATGGGACTTACGAGGAAGTGAGTAAATATCATGTTTTGTATTATGTCAAATTCTGGGATCATTTTAATATGTAGGTGGCTGACATGCTCCTTGTCCCCTCGGCCGACAACCTGCGGCTTGTCGCACATCCCCCCTGCCGGGAGAGCACTATACTCAGCTTATTGCCCTCTTCATGTGCCGGGTGTTCTGTCAAATTTTCCAACCGATCCCACCGCCCGCCCTCCCTCCCCGGGCTGGCTGGGTGGGGGCCGTGGCCCTGGGTTGGCGCCCGCGCGGTTTCTCCGCCCGTCTGCGTGGCTGTCGCGCGCCCGGTGGGGCTTGCGTGCTGCTGGATGTGGTAGGGCATGCTCGGGTTGGGGGTTCCGGTGCCGGGATTGGCGATGCGGCGGCGTAGGGTTGGTCGCCAACGGGCTTACACTCATAAGAGATTCACACGATTACTGGGTTCTAGATCACAGAACTGATTTGTGTACACTCTACCCCTTTCAATCACTTAGCTTATAGTCTTATAGACACCCCCACCCCCATTATCCTCTTTCACTGGCCAAAAGGCCCCCACATGGTGTAAACTGGAAATACATCTCGCTGACGATAGCACCAGCATATTAGTAACTAGTTTAGATGTTCAATGTATTTCTTGTTGTTGTTTGTGTATGTGTTTCTTTTCTTTCTTCTCTTGTATTTCTTTTCTTCTGTCCCCCCATAATCCCTTCCAGTTCGCTGCTTTGTCATAATAAAAAGGTATTTTGAATGATCACAATGGGAGTATGTCAGACTCTCAATGTGAAACATTAAAACTGTTCAGAATCCGGGCACTTAGACTTCCATTCTCTGTGTCAAACAGCTGAACAGGACAGGTTTAAAAAAAAAAAAAAAAAAAAAAAAAATTCCAACCGATCAGAAATTGTAACTTTGTGTTAAAAATAGGCCCGAATACAGCGATTACAAAGTAAACACTACAAACTGTCTGTAAATTAAGGACTACTTATGTTTGATCATGGATGGGCTTGTAAAAAACTCTCCTCATACACATGTTGTCATGTTAGCTGCATAACAATTTAAGCCGCCCCCTACAATGAGTCTTTCGCAGTTTACGACTTTGCCGTGTAGTAAAGCATTATTTTGCCATATTCGTGTTCACCATTTGGCAACTACACAGTCATCCGATGTCGGCCGGTTTGCCTGGCGGTCATTGTCCAGCTGCTTCCCTGCAAACGAGCTGTCTGCTCTCAGCAGAGGAACAACGAGCTCTAACTTGATCGCCGCCGGGTGGGTTGCCGATCAGCGAGGACAATTGACAACCCAGTCGTCATGTGAAATGATCTGGGCTAGTCATGTATGATTTTCCACTTCGAAGATTTTGAAACATCACTCGGCTTGGGTTAGCATGTGGGATAGCTGTCACACCTCTTGGTTTGTTTACATTTTCCGAAGCCGGGGAAGGGAAATGACATAAGCCCGATTTAGGTGGCATAAAATATTGTTCGGGAGGTGCGACAGTAAGGTAAGGTTGACAGTTTTGACCATTATGGAGTAATTTTGCCATGTCGTCCTGAATAAATGCATTTTTATTATTTCATATTCCATTTAGCTACACATCAGCAAGACTATTGTTTTTCATGACCATGCCATTTATTTAGCTATTGGGGAAAAAAATACTTGGATAAAAAGAATATCCTGTAAAAATATTGGAGTAGAGAGACTGAAACAATGACATTTTGCGGCTCATTTCGTCGCATTTTCCTCGTTCTGAATAATTCCCCCTCAATGGGCTGAAAAGTAAAACCAATGAGCCCATTCTCCCGCTGATGTCAATCCACCGGTTGGGGACGCTAGAGCCCTATAATGGTAGACGTGGCTAACCAGCAGATTAAAAGACTAATTTTTCGTCATCTGCGCATGGCTAAATTGTTGTATACAGTTGAATCGTCTCAAAACATTATTCTAATTCACATAATAATGCTATTTAAGACTTTTTTTTCTCCTATCGTACGCACTTTAAAAGCAGTGTTAATCTATTGACTACATTAGTCACGTAGCGTATTTAAACCTTCCTTATTTGATATAATTACATTGAAGTATTTTCTTAAGACATTTTTAGTACGTTCTGCCTGTATGCATCTAAACAAAACAAGCTGAACTCGTACGATAGTACTTCGAATGTCAAATTAACCTCATGTTGGACGTTTGCCGATGTAGCACAAGTTGGCAGAACACAGGTTTGAAGACGGCGTGTATACGTGTTTCTGTTCTTCCCAGAAATTTCTTCTACATATACTGCCTCAGCTCCTGACTGTGACATTTTACTGTATTTATTTTTAAGGCGTGGGTGCAAAGTATAGCGCGTGGTATTCAATAATATATCCTCAAGTTACCAGGACAACCTGCTTCTTCAGTATGGTGTTAATTCTAGAGGGGATCGAAGGAAACAGCTCAGAATCCTTAGAATGATTTTGAGCTATCAAAGCTCTGTTCCTGCCCCTCTCAGGAAGTATGTTGGCTCATTATCAAAAATTCCATGAATGTAGGGTAATGGCATAGGCTCAACATTTCCAAGAGGCAGAATGTAATAGGCTGATCGAGAAAATATGTGTGTTGTCTGCCAAGACAGAGAGAATTCTGAGTGTCTGTTTTAGCCTGTGATCATGCATGACAGGCCACCTTCAAAGCCAAGACAATGCAGTATGTGAGTGCAGCATGCTGGCGAAGACAGATGATCAGTGCGTCCAGAGGAAACACACATCCTCATAATTTACGGCTGACAGTCTCACTTCTTTAGTCCCCTTACGGAGACAATGTGTAACTCTTTTGCATAGTTAATAGAGGTGAGGTTAATACCCATGTTGTTAAGACTACTGTTTATAAATAATGCAAAGTTAAGACAGTCCACTAAGAACCTCTGAGTGTCGTAAAGCATCTGCTGGTTTGTGTGATACCAATGCACTATGACTATCTTGCACTTTTTTTGCATCTAAGTAATGGTTACCTTTATAATTTCATTTTTTTTTTTTCTTTACTACATATGGTAGAGAATAAATAAAGAAGCTGTGTTTTTGTGATCTAATACAGCTTTTTTCAGGAAAAGAAGCAGCTAATTCTAACATGAGTTAGCTAGTCTGGAAAATACCACACCAAATACAATAATAGCCATTCAGGGCCGGCCCAGGCCATTTAGGGGCCCTAAGCAAAATAATGCAAAGGGGCCCATATTTTTGGCCCACCATTTCGTCACAGCGTACTGTGAAACCCATACATGCAATCCAACCAATACGTCCATATTTTGTATATTAATCAGATTTTGTTGCACTGCATACTTCAAACTTCTCACCCCAAATTATTGTCAGTACTTACAGTAGATAGCGCCAAACCTTTTTCTAAAACAGGAAAGAAAGAAGTTAAGGAAGAACTTTTATTTTTTTAAGCTTGTAATCAAGTATCAAAACTCACAAAAGTCAAATAAAGCAAACTGTAGTAAACAAAATAGAATATAAATTAAACAATTGCCAGATTAGGGGGCCCCTAGTGGTCAGGGGCCCTAAGCAGCTGTATGTCTCCGTATAGGCTGGGCCGGCCCTGTCCGTATTAATGCTAACACAGAAATTCTTTCATGTTACTGTATCTTTTTGTCTAAATTAAACAATTTTATTGACTAATATTATGCACTTCATGTTTGTTTTTCCTGTCTTTCAACACAAGAACACTGACCAAGAAGAGGAGCAGACGAAGTAGTTTGCATTTATTTGGCCTTGTTGGAAGCAACTTGATGCTTGCAAAGTACAGTGGGGCAAATAAGTATTTAGTCAACCACTAATTGTGAAAGTTCTCCCTTTTGAAAATATTAGCGAGGCCTGTAATTGTCAACATGGGTATACCTCCAACATGAGAGACAGAATTTGGAGAAGAAGAAAAAAATTCACATTGTTTGATTTTTAAAGAATTTCTTTACAAATCATGGTGGAAAATAAGTATTTGGTCAATACCAAAAGTTCATCTCAATACTTTGTTATGTACCCTTTGTTGGCAATAACGGAGGCCAAAGGTTTTCTGTAACTCTTCAAAAGCTTTTCACACACTGTTGCTGGTATTTTGACCCATTCCTCCATGCATATCTCCTCTAGAGCAGTGATGTTTTGGGGCTGTCATTGGGCAACACAGACTTTCAACTCCCTCCACAGATTTTCTATGGGGTTGAGATCTGGAGACTGGCTAGGCCACTCCAGGACCTTGAAATGCTTCTTACAAAGCCACTCCTTTGTTGCCCTGGCTGTGTGTTTGGGATCATTGTCATGCTGAAAGACCCAACCATGTCTCATCTTCAATGCCCTTGCTGATGGAAGGAGATTTTCACACAAAATATCTTGATACATGGCCCCATTCATTCTTTTCTTTACACAGATCCGTCATCCTGGTCCCTTTGCAGAAAAACTGCCCCATAGCATGATGTTTCCACCCCCCTGCTTCACAGTGGGTATGGTGTTCTTCGGATGCAATTCAGTATTCTTTCTCCTCCAAACACGGGAACCTGTGATTCTACCAAAAAGTTCTATTTTGGTTTCATCTGACCATAACACATTCTCCCAGTCCTCTTTTGGATCATCCAAATGCTCTCTAGTGAACCGCAGACGGGCCTGGACGTGTACTTTCTTCAGCACGGGGACACGTCTGGCAGTCCAGGATTTGAATCCCTGGCGGCGCATTGTGTTACTGATAGTAGCCTTTGTTACTGTGGTCCCAGCTCTCTGTAGGTCATTCACTAGGTCCACCCGTGTGGTTCTGGGATTTTTGCCCACAGTTCTTGTTGTCATTTTGACGCCACGGGGTGATATCTTGCATCGAGACCCAGAGCCAGGGAGATTATCAGTGGTCTGTATGTCTTCCATTTTCTAATAATTGCTCCCACAGTTGACCTCTTTACACCAAGCTTTTTACCTATTGTAGATGCAGTCTTCCCAGCCTGGTGCAGGTTTACAATTTTGTCTCTGGTGTCCTTTGACAGCTCTTTGGTTTTGGCCGTAGTGGAGTTTGGAGTGTGACTGACTGAGATTGTGGACAGGTGTCTTTTATACCGATAATGAGTTAAAACAGGTGCCATTAATACAGGTATAGAGTGGAGCCTCATTAGACCTCGTTAGAAGAAGTTAGACCTCTTTGACAGCCAGAAATCTTGCTTGTTTGTAGGTGACCAAATACTTATTTTCCACTCTAATTTGGAAATAAATTCTTTAAAAATCAAACAATGTGATTTTCGTTTTTTTTTTTTTTCTCCACATTCTGTCTCTCATGGTTGAGATTTACCCATGTTGACAATTACAGGCCTCTCTAATCTTTTCAAGTAAGGGAACTTGCACATTTGGTGGTTGACTAAATACTTATTTGCCCCACTGTATATACAATAGTTTTTTTTTTCTAACAGTGCAATACAGTGGCATCACATTAACATTATTTGGTAACACCAACAACACAATTATTCTTAATTTGTTTTATAAGCAACGAGTAGGCAGACTACTGCATAATGGACATAACGTGTTGACAAGATGATCGAAAACAAGTTTAATTTTGCTAAACCACAGAGTGATATCCCATTACCTGTGAGCAGCAAATATTACAATGCTTTCAATGTAAAATATTGAGGCACTGCGACATAAATGTCTTGCTTGCTACTCTCTCTACTTTCTATTAAGAATACACAATGGATGTGCTCCCTACAAGCATTGTGAACGCTGCTTTATTTCATAACATTAAAAGTAAATGGCTGTTGAAAGTATGATTTACAGTAGAGTTGTCCGGACTAGTTGACGTCTTCGATGACGTAAATGCGTCAATGGGCAAAACAAACCGTTGACGGGTAATGACGGGTTAAAAAAAATACATGTGGATAAAGTTGAGAATGGCGGGCGCTCGGGATGCAAGCAGTGAAAGATGCATACAGCCAAAAAAAGCGTACCAGAGTGGCCAAACCCTGGAATTATTTTAACGAAAATAAGGAGGGTGCTACTGTGTATGGTCTTTACAATGCTGAGCTCACATACCAGGGTAGCACGTCAGCCATGAACGAACACTTGAAGCGCCGTCACCCAAGTGTAATTTTGGAAGACAACAAGAAACAACAAGCTGGCGGAGCGTAAGTCCATATAATTAACTAATGACTTTTTTTTTGTTTGTTTTTGGTTTTTTTGGAAGTTGCCTTTATGTGTGTCGTATCAACGTGCATCAGTAAGTTTTTTTCACGTACTTCACGTATTTATGTACTCTGCTATCTAATTTACACTTGTTCTAAATCTATCGAATGACCATGGATGTGTTTTTACAGTGTCCTGTTTTTGTGGGATTAACTGGTATTTCATCTGAATGTTATGATGGAAATACAGGACATGAAAAAAGACCCTCAAATTCCACATGACTGCCATAATTCATAATCATACCAAAAATGATCAAGCCAGTCCTTTGGCTGTTAATAACCTGCTATAAATTAGGGTAGAACAAAGCATTGATGGGATTGTATTAGACATCAATTTTTGTTAACACCTCACAAGAATTGTAAACAGGTTGCAACAAAACAACAGCTGTGCCTTGAAAGTGCTTCCAGCTTGAAATGTGACATAAAGCAGACAGGAATAATTATGTGTGCACACCATCCCTAAGGCCAGCTTCCCTCAGGCATCTTTGCCTGAGGTGTGCAGATTTGTCAGAGATTTGTCACTTATTTCTGGACATAGTGACCGATGGAGTCCATTTTCTTGGTAGACAAAGGCACATCAACTCAATGATAAAGTTCAGCCAATTGCACCAAAGTAATGGGATAAGACTAACATCGTTTTAAATAATAATGATAATAATAATTTATATATTAAAATAAATAAATAAATAAAATTAAATTAAATTAAAAAAAACACAAACTTACTACATCCTAGGGCTTAAACTTGACTAATCCATTTTCAGAGGTTTTCAGCATATCTAACGATCAGACAAGCAGCTTGGTCACTTGCAAATGATCCTTATATACATGAAAAGTGCAACAGAAACAGTAAGAAAAATGTATATACTGTCTGCCTCAACTCAACAAGAAAACAGCTATGGTGCAAAAAACCCTTGCGACGTGCCGAAAGAATAATACCTAATTGAGTGGGGCAAATTAATATTTGGTCAACCACTAATTGTGCAAGTTCTCCCACTTGAAAATATTGGAGAGGCCTGTAATTATCAACATGGGTATACCTCATCCATGAGAGACAGAATTTGGAAAAAAAAAAAACAGAAAATCAGAGTTTGATTTTTAAATAATTTATTTGCAAATTATGGGGGAAAATAAGTATTTGGTGTATTCCAAAAGTTCATCTCAATACTTTGTTATGTACCCTTTGTTGGCAATAACAGAGGCCAAACGTCTTCTGTAACTCGTCACAAGCTTTTCACACACTGTTGCTGGTATTTTGGCCCATTCCTCCATGCAGATCTCCTCTAGAGCAGTGATGTTTTGATGCTGTCGTTGCGCAACAAGGACTTTCAACTCCCTCCTCACCGCGTGGCGTGAAAATGATAACAAGAACGGGGAGCAAAATTCCCAGAACCACACAGGGGGACCTAGTGAATGACCTATAGAGAGCTGGGACCACAGTAACAAAGGCTACTATCAGTAACACAATGCGCCGCCAGGGACTCAAATCCTGCACTGCCAGACGTGTCCCCCTGCTGAAGAAAGTACACGTCCAGGCCCGTCTGTGGTTCGCTAGAGAGCATTTGGATGATCCAGAAGAGGATTGGGAGAATGTGTTATGATGTGTTAACTTTTTGGTAGAAACACAGGTTCTCTTGTCCGGAGAAAATAGAAAACTGAATTGCACCATACCCACTGTGAAGCATGGGGGTGGAAACATTATGCTTTGGGGCTGTTTTTCTGCAAAGGGACCAGGACGACTGATCTGTGTAAAGGAAAGAATGAATGGGGCCATGTATCAAGAGATTTTGAGTGAAAATCTCCTTCCATCAGCAGGGGCATTGAAGATGAGACATGGCTGGGTCTTTCAACATGACAATGATCCCAAACACACAGCCAGGGCAACAAAGGAGTGGCTTCGTAAGAAGCATTTCAAGGTCCGGGAGTGGCCTAGCCAGTCTCCAGGTCTCAACCCCATAGAAAATCTGCGGAGGGAGTTGAAAGTCCGTGTTGCGCAGCGACAGCCCCAAAACATCACTGCTCTAGAGGAGATCTGCATGGAGGAATGGGCCAAAATACCAGCAACAGTGTGTGAAAAGCTTGTGAAGAGTTACAGAAAACATTTGGCCTCCGCTATTGCCAACAAAGGGTACATAACAAAGTATTGAGATGAAATTTTGGTATTGACCAAATAATTATTTTCTACCATGATTTGCAAATAAATTATTTAAAAATTAAACAATGTGATTTTCGTTTTTTTTTTTCCACATTCTGTCTCTCATGGTTGAGGTTTAACCATGTTGACAATTACAGGCCTCTCTAATATTTTCAAGTGGGAGAACTTGCACAATTAGTGGTTGACTAAATACTTATTTGCCCCACTGTATCTATCCATTTCACACTGCTTTTTCAGTCATGGACATAGTTATGTGAAGAATTTACTGTTGCCGAAATTAAAGTATTAACTTTTGAGGAAGGTGACAACTACGCTAAATTGTGCAAAGCATTCATCAGAATATGGTGTCTCTTTACTTAGCTTTACAGGCAGTAGTTTGTTTTTCTCTTTCTATCTCTCTAGGCATGCTGCAATTTGTCCAGTTTAATTAGGGTCATGAAAAGGGTGGTAATCAGTAGAATCTTTCAGTGCTTAAGTGGATCTTAAGTCCAACTCTTTTTCTCAGCTTTTTTTTTTTGTCCAGTTGTATTTTGTGTGTCCCCAGAGCAGAGAGGGGTCTGGTTGCCATGGTGAGAAGAATTGATAAAGCAGCACATACTGGTCTGTTCAAATTGAGACACATTCAACAAAACATTGTATCCATGAGGTTAAGCATGTTATTAAAAGATAAACAGTAATTGATTCAGTAATTGGAAGGTAAACATAACAATGAGCTGTGTAATGAAATATGTACAGTATATACTGCTTGACTTTAATTAAAATACAGTAACAACAGTGTCCACCAACAAAGTCATATTTAATCAATGGCTGGGACTTGCGAGCCCACCAATGAAGAGCTCACTCAATTTAAAATGGGTCAAGGTAAAGCAAGCACATTAATTTTTTAGATCAGCGTCTGTATTTACAAGGCTGTAAGGCACTACATTCATGAATTCAGAATACATTTGGAGAGCTGTTGGCACATCAAATTCTGAGGAATAAATTGTACAGCAGGTTAATTTAAGAATATGGACAGATTAGCATGTTCACTATGAGAGGCTTCAACTAGTATGAACATTTAACCACAGAAATGCAGTTTACACTTTGGTATTTTTAAACTTTTAGTAATTTCACTGGCTTGCATAACACCAGACAAGGAAGGCTTTTGCGACTAAGTGCTGTATTTATCACTAATGTTGTAACGGTTCACTCCACAGACTTCACTGCAGGCAGCATGAGTTTAATTGCCAATCACTGATGGCGACAGTGTGGAAGGTTGTCTTTTCACCGGTTCAGGGTGTAGTCTGCTTATCGTATGAAATCAGCTGGGGTAGGCTCCAGCGCCCTGTGACCTAAACAAGATAAGCAGTATAGAAATAAAGTGGATGGATGGTCAACTGGGTTCTTTGTCAAGAAATATTTGTGCGCCCTTTAGACTTAACAACTGTTTTCATGTATGCAGACATTTAATTACAGGTAACGCTGCCAATTATTTTTTTTTGTTGTGAATATTGTTGCTTAATAACTTTTTTAAACCCGTCTTCAAACTGCATATTTTCTAAGTTAACTGAAATAATGTGCATAATCAGGGCTTTGATCTCCCGCTATTTTTTTTTTTTTTTTTTTCTGCTTTATATGCTATCTAGAACCAATCAGATTATGTGTATTCAGTTTTGGATGTTTAATGATAGAAGATACACAGCACTATCGAGATAACCTCGGCACAGTTGCTAGATAATTTCTGTCAGCTCCTTGTTTATTCCTCCTGTCCTATGTTGTCTTAATATGAGTCACTCAAGGTCTGTAACTGGTTCCATCTAGTTTGAGTGAGCTCTGAATGCAATAGGTAGAAGCTCAAGGCTGTGGACACGTAAGACTTGCATCTGAGCTGATATAAAACATATGCCTGAAGGAGGCCTATTCTAAAACTTGTAAGAAAACATGAATAAAGATGTTGCATTCACAAAATGCTGCTCTGACTCTGTTGCTGCCCCTTGCTCTGGACTATGCAAAGGTTTGTCCATCTCTGCTGCTGTGCTCTGCATCACCCAGCGGCTACTCCACCACTGCTGCCTAACTCCCAGTACCACCAAGCGACTACACCTCATCTGTCGTTGTTTCCCAATCTGCACTACCCAGCAGCTTCTCCACCTATGTTGCCTCCTACCCTAAATCCTGGAATGACTTGCTGAGGGTTCGCATCGGAAGTTCGGCTGGGCCTGATGGTGTAATCACCACCTGAGGGACTATGCTCCCAAGTTGGCAGTGTCTGTGTAAACCATCTTAAAATGCAGTATTCAAACAGCATGTGTCCCTGCCCAGTTTTAGACTTCATGCTTTGCATGTGTCCAAGGTAGCGAGGCTGGCAGGGATGAAGGACTACAGACCAGTGGTGTGGATGTCCGTATTAAGATCATGGAGAGGGTAGTGCTTTGACAGCTCCGATCTCTAGTCAAGCAGTCATTGGATAATTTGCAGTTATCTTACCAGGAAAGCATGGGGGTGGATTAAGGGGTTCGCTATCTGCTTCATGGATCTCGGTCTTTTTTAGTCTGAAGGCTATGTGAGGCTGATGTTTTTTGATTTTCTTTCTTTCTTTATTTTCCCTTCAGGCATGACAACTCCAAACAAACATTCAGCATTTATATGTGTTTACATTTAATTCAACCCAAAAAGAAAAGGGCAGACAGGAGAAGCCGAAGCTTATTGAATCCTGCCCCCAGTATACCATAGGACGGAGAACTTATCGAATAACAGTTTTTGACATTCCAGATTGTGTAGTAATTTCAAGGTCGTCCCCCCCCCAAGTGTTCATTTTCCCAATAGTACATTGTCGATCGTGGCGATGTACTCGTTATGTAGATTAAATCCAGTAGATTAGTTCATAATTCAGAGGTTAGTTCATTCAGCTGATTTGATCCATAATATAGGGAATAGCTGAGGACCGATGGCAGGCCGTGTCTGCCACCCCCATTTCGTCGATTTAATCCTTGTCGCGGTTTTCATTCCTTGCTGCATTCCGACGAACATTCATCTCCAGGTTGTGCAGCTCCGTAGTAATTTTCATTACCATTCTGGTTGTGGCAGTGTTGGATGCCGCCAGGTCATTCTTCACCTGTAATATGTCATCACAGGCCTTGTTGAGGCTGACATGCACTCCGACGATAGCGCTGGCCGCAGTAGTGGACAGTTCCACTGATCGCTTTTGGTTATCCAACACTTTCATGATGTTCCGACAAATCAAGTGTGCTCCAAGCCCCTGCAGAAGAATCGCAGCCAGCAGCGCAACAAAAAGATAAACATCTTCGATGTCTTCAACTTCGAGTGTGGTCAGACACAGTGGCCGCCATTTCCCCCAGCTATCCTCCATATATCCAGACTTGAAAGTGTTTCCCGGGCAGCCGCGTTGTTCAGATTCTGATTGCATTGTAGAAAAGATCTTGTCCAGGGCACCCAGTGACAAATTGACCAGTTCCATGTCTTTTCAGAGTGTCACAATACTACTATTAAAAGTCAACTGTCTGTGCACTTACAGCCAAATGATTATCTGTCCTTGTGATGTCTGGTTGAGTTCTGTTTGCATTGGCTCTGAGTCCATTTTTTTTTTTTTTTTTTTTTTTTACCCTCATCTGCTTTGGGTACACTTGGTTTTGTTTACAGGTTTGAGTTGTCACCCAGACATTATTTTGCTTTTGTACTTGAGTCAGCAACGTAATTGTTTAATAAAATTTGTTTATACCTCCTCTTAAAAACAGCCAATGACCCTGAGCTGGTCACTGCAGGATCTAATTTGTTCCAAAGCTGTACCCCAGTGTAAAGGATCGAAAATGATTTTAGTGTTGTTCTAGCATAGTTAAGTTTAAATACATTTTCTCTCCTCAAATCGTATTTCGATTCCCTAGCCTGGAGACGACTTTGCAGGTTATACGGAAGACTATTAGTAGAGGCTTTATACATCATCTGTCCCGTTTTGAAATGTATTAAATTTACAGCTTCAATAAATTGGATCTAATAAATAACTCGTGTTTTACCAGGTTTCTGGGGGCAAAAACACCCTCTATGACGTTTAACAATTACATTTCATCACTCTGAACCATTCTGAGAAAAGATCTTTTTTTCCGTTTAAAGAGTGAAAATGTACAAAAACAATGACAAACACTGGAGTTGTCCGATATTTTTGAGTAGCCGATAGTATCAGATAATATCGACATTGGTTTTTCATTATTGGTTTTGGGCAAATATGCATATGGCAGTGTTGTCATGTCCACTTTTTGTCTGCCTGACTTTCTGGTGTTTTGTTGCTCCCTGCTGGCGCTTAGGCATAATTAGTTTTGATAAGATCCTGTTAAGATATATATAATAAGATCCTGATCCCATAATGATATGTCGACATGATCTCATTCCGAATAGAGAGACCTGAATGGATGAACTAACGTCTGCAGAGCAGTCAATTTGTGTACCCACACACGCATTGAGGACAGAATAAGGGCCTTATTGGCACTTTGCACTTGCACTTGATTCAATACTGATGTTTGCACTATTTTGATTTCAACAATAAATATAGCGGTGCAATTTAGGCACTTTTTCCATTACTTCAGTTGAAGTTGTTCTCTTATTTTTCACAGAATGTTTATTTGGAAAACCTTGTTGTTCAGTTGTTACATTTATCATTAGTATTCAGTGAGGCATCACAATAAAATTTGCCATAATATGTTAAGTCTACAACCGCATATATCGGTATCACATTGTTGGAGTTGGACGGTATCGTCATATCAGTTAAAAAGTCATTATCGGACAACTCCAACAAATGCACACAGTAAAAAAGTGCTATCAAATTAAAGCCCTATGCATTCTGCCAGTGTTTTAGTTGAGATGAAAATTTAACCTATTTTCTCTAGGATTCCCAAAAGTAAAAAAAAAAAAAATAAATAAATAAATATCCTGGGCATGCTAGTTTAAATGACTACGAAGTTGAAATCCCAAAAGCTGCGTTAAAAGTATGTTTTTGAAGTACTTTTGCCTATAATATGCCAGTTGTCACATTAAGGCAATAAAAGTATTGAGTGTTGGGGCCTCAAGGCAAGCAGGTTTGGCCACAGCTTGTCACTCAATTTGATGGGTAGTTTATACAACACTTAGCCTTAGGTTGTTGAACAAAAACAAGCCATTGACAGGACTGGAGACAAACTGTAGTGCAAACACAGAAATTTAACACACTGAAGTAGAATGTCCAGACATTGTTGTATACATACATTACATTACAGGAAGTATTTCCTTTTTAACAACAAACTATAACAAGAAATTCCAAGTGAATTTAAGCCAAATAAAAATACCATCAAAACTATAGTGATTGACATTGGATTCTACCCCGGAGGTCATGTAGTTGATGCATTCAATATCAGCACAAAATGCTTGAGGCTATGACAAAGTGCAATTTTCTCACTCGGTACTAATTGCAGAATAATGAATCTACAGCAACTCTTTCTCACTTTAATACTGCAAACAACTAGACACTTGTATCTGGCTGGTTTGGGTCAATACAGTCAATTAACAAGTAGCAGAAGCTTCCAGTCCAGAGAGTGTTTTTGGCTTATTCTGCAACTTTTCTCCTTGTCATTGAGTCTAATCGATGTCTGGTTGTGTGTTTTGCTGATTATCTTTAAGCCTGTAAGAGCATGTATCAGTTTGAGAACAGATCAAGGGAACAAGATGGATGCTGTGTTAAAAAACCCTTGGTGTATAGTTTCATATCAATGTAACTCAGTCGACCATACAGTCCTTGTGTCTCGCTTAGAGCACTTCATAGGTATCTGTGGTAACGCTCTACAATGGTTTAAATCGTACCTGGAACATAGGACCTTCTCGGTAATGATTGGGGAATTTTCCTCCTCACGAACTTCTCTGTCTTGTGAGGTGCCACAAGGCTCTATTTAAGGGCCTGTTCTATTTGCACTTTATCTTCTACCTTTAGGATCAATTATAAAAAAAAAAAAAAAAAAAAAAAAACATAATATCTCTTTTTATTTTTATGCTGACGACCTGCAGCTGTATCTGCCCCTGAGACCCAACGAACAAACCGCCCTCACTAAATTGATGGAGTGCATATCCGATGTGAAGCAGTGGCTAGCACGAAACTTCTTACATCTTAACGAGAGCAAAACTGAATATACCGTATTTTCCGCACTATGAGGCGCACATAAAGGCCTTAAATTTTCTCAAAAGCCGACAGTGCGCCTTATAATCCGGTGCGCCTTATATATCAATCAATATTGAGCCGCAACAGGTTTCTTTTTTTTTGTTTTTGTTTTTTTTTGTGTTGTGTTTTTGTTTTTTTGATAGATTTATACAAATTTGCAAACAAAGATGGGCTTACTAAATTGCACCATTATAATAAGAAAACTACAAACAACACTCTCCATTAAAATATACAAAATCTTACTTGCTTGTCATGTTTGTATTCATACATGCACTAACGTTTAACCCTTTAAGGTTTGGACCTTTTTTGTCTGATGTTGCATGCCTTTGACATTGCATTTACATTTCAAAGAAAGAATTGTTCAGAATGGCCTGGTTTGGTTCCTTTTTTCAGGACACCTTGAACTTCATGTCCAAACTATTTTTTCTTCACTGACCAATTATAAACATTTTGGGACCAAAAACACAAAAAAAATTCCCCCCAAAATTTGAATAAATAGTTTTATATTTGATAATTCAACATAAGCAGCAGGTATAGTCATAGACGTTTTTGGCCTTTATACATGCTCTGGTCAAATACAGTGCATACATTGCAAAACAGTGGACAAATTATAATCCATCTAACACAAAAAGGGTGACTGTGGAAAAGAACGAAGTTCCCTTCCACTATATGATATAAATGTTGCACTACATGTTTTACCTTGCTGTTGTATTGCTGTTTTGTTGACATTCCCTTTAGTGCAGCACCGTCTAATGCAGGGGTTTTCAACCCAGTCCTCAAGGCACACTGTGGGTCCTGGTTTTTGTTCCAGCCGATCCAGCAGAGACAGTTGAACCAATGAGGCTTCTGCTAAAACAAGCCACACCTGACTGCAATCAACTGATTGCACTTGTAAAACACCAGATTGGGGAAAAAGTGTTGTCATCTTGTTTGGTAAGAATGAAATCCTGCACCCACAGTGTGCCTTAGTGGAATAGGTTGGGGACCCCTGGTCTAATGGATGCATAAAATAACCCCAGCCTCTACTGCAGCGTTTATTCTATGCGCCTTATAATGTGGTGCGCCTTATATATTGAAAAAGTTTTAAAATATGTAATTCATTGAAGGTGCGCCTTATAATCCGGTGCGCTTTATAGTGCGTAATATACGGTAATTTTGGCACACCTTCCATGATGAAGGCTCTTGAGCCCGACACTAGCGCCCTGGCTCCCTTTTTTAAGACAAAAGTTAAAACTCTCCAAGTAATATTCGATAACAGGCTCAGCTTTGAAAAACAGATTAGTTCTGTTGTAAGAGGAAGTTTTTTCCAGCTCCGTCTCTTGGCCAAAGTGAAGCCTTTTCTTAGTCGCCACGACCTTGAAAAAAATTAATTCACGCTTTTATACGCTCAAGGGTGGTGTGACGGCCCTGGCTGTTTAACTGTTGTTTTATTTTGAGAAGCCTCCAGTCATCTGATCGTCACCGCCGCCAGCTGGCTTCCTCCCCTCCCAACGTGACGTATGCTGATTGACGCTGGACGGGAAGACGACGTCGCCGCCGCTGATTGGCCACCCGAGGAAGTGTGCCAACTTCAAAAACCAGCCGCTGTCAACACTCTGGGAGGTCGCATTGACAGCATTCGTGCCGTGGTCCACCTCACCAGCTCGTTGCTTGCCATCCATCCACTTGTGCATTTGATCGATAGTTGGTTACACTCCTGCTTTTTTTCAGTGAGGTCTTTTGTGTTTATTCATTATTGGATCGTTTTTGTTGACCATTGTAAATAAGAGCACCGAAGCAGTAGGGGTAAGCTGCCATTTCTGTTCAACCAGTTTTCTCCTTTTTTGTTTATTGTAGGAAGCCAGGGTAGTGGCTGGATTTTTGTTCTTTCATTTTTACGATCAGGGTTTCGTTAGCGGGTGGGGTTTAAGTGTTGATTTCTTTTGCTTGTTGTTTTGGCCTGGGCTTACCCTGAAGCCAGCTTCTTCCGCATGTTGTATATTTTGTTCATTGCGAGTTTGACTCTTGTAAATAAATTGTGCCACTTGTAAACTCCATGGGACGTAACAGCTGGACTACTGCAATGCACTTTATGTTGGTCTTCCCAAGTCCTCCATTTCTCATCTTCAACTTGTTCAAAATGCTGCTGCTCCATTTTTAACCAGTACACCTAGACGTGAACATACTACCCCCATGCTATTATCACTCCACTGGCTTCAAGTCTATTTTAGAATTGTTTTCATTTACTGTTTGTTTTTAATTCTATCAATGGCCAGGCTCCCTCTTGTTTATCGGAAATTTTAACCCTCTGTAATTCTGGCAGGGCTCTTCGTTCTACCGGCCAGCTTCTTTTGCAAGTTCCGAGGTCAAGACTTGTGGGCGGACCGATCTTTTGCAGTTGCTAGGTTGTGGAATAGCCTACCCCCTGAAATCCGCACCATTACCATTCTAGGTCTTTTTAAATCTCTGTTAAAGACGCGCTTTTTGAGACTCGCTTTTTCCCCTGTCTAGGGTAGCATGGTTTTATTTCTTAAGGGTTTCAATGTTTTCAGATTTTATCTGTTTTATTGTTTTGTTTGCTGATTTGACTTTTGTGGTGATGCATTGTAATGTTCATTTACCATTTAACGTCATAATATAGTACTTTCCTTTTATCTATCATGAACCATTATGGTCTTTGTTGTAAAGCAAATTGAGGGCCTTTCAGGTTTTTGTAAAGGGCTATAGACATAAAATTGATTTGATTGATAACAGGTAAAATGTTTAATAAGCCCCCCCCCTTTAATTTAACAAATGACCATATAGTAATAGGCGAGTGTGTCTCCGATTCAAGCATGTATTACTGCATTCAAACTGGTTTAATGCCAAAAGGCTATATTTTTGCAACACATGAGCAATTATTAAACAACAAAAGGAATATAAGTACTAATGGCAAAATGCTATATTTCTGCAACACATGAGCAATCATTAAACAACAATGTGAATATAAGTACAATACAAAACAATGAAGATTATTAGAATTGCTTGAGTTGGGAAGTGAATGATCTTGCATATTATCTCTTGTGCTTGTCCTCACTCTGGACTGGTTGCCAGCCAATCAGAGCGCTTATAAACAAACAGCTATTCACATTCAAGCTTTTCGAATAAACAATAAAGCTTACATGCATGTTGTTGTTATGTGGGAGGAAGTCATGGCGCCTGAAGAAAATCCACATAAGCACGGGAAAAACATGTAACCTCCAAATTAGAAGGCCAGAGTTGAGATTTAAACTCAGAACCTCTCATATGCAAAATCAAATCCTTATGTGCTGTCAATTATTAATGTAGTTCCTAAATGTTATATGACATGTTATATTTCACATGATTCTGTCAGGATTATTGATTTGTGCTTCAAAAAATATAGAGAGTACAGAATAAAACAGCAAAAACAATATATCTGGCAGCATATCAGCAGTGTTACGATTACACACATTTTGATTTGTTCATAGATGAGCTTTTATGGTTCAAAGCTCCAGACGTTTTACTAAGAATCACATCATCAATACAAGGTCTTGGACATAAAGCAATGCAACATATAACAGAAAATAATATGACATTGCATTATGTATCAAAAATTATTTTTCCCGAATTGTTTTTCCGAATCAATGATAGAGGGAGTTATTTTATACGGACATGAAATAATTAATAAATAAAAATGCAAAATATTTCAATCAATTCATACATCTGCTAAGAAAACCCTATTTCCTCTGGTCTACTGACAGCAATCCAGGGCAGAATTTGTTAACTTCCTGTCATCCTGCTACAAAGCTAGGTGCAATGCTTCCACAATGATACTGATCTTTCTTCTACAATTACACACTGTGAAAAATGTCTACAAGGCTATTGGGGATGTGGAAATGTTGAGGCAGCAGGATTCGATGAGTGGAGGCCAATCTCGTCTCATTCAGGCGGTTTAATTTGTTCCCAAGTAGAAGTCTTTATAGTCACTAATACCTTTATGCCTTGTGAAGGTCATCTATTGACATCCATGTGGAAATGTTAAGGTCTAAGGTGTGACCAACTAGGCCAATATGGTGTGAACACAATTTGTCATTTTCTTTTTTTTAATATTAAAAAAATATACTGTCTGTTCTGTGACATTATTATACATTATATTTGTTTGATCTTTGAAATCTTTTTATGATCTACAAGTGCAAAAATTTAGAAAATTAGTTGACCACTGATCATACTGTATAAGAGTAAAAACAATTACTCGCAGGGCGCATGAACACTCACTCACTCACTCACTCACTCACTCACTCACTCACTCACTCACTCACTCACTCACTCACTCACTCACTCACTCACTCACTCACTCACTCACTCACTCACTCACTCACAAGGACACCTATGCACAATTTATGCTACTGTATGTTTGTTCACACCTCCCAGATCCAATTCCATTTTTTTTTTTTTTTTGCCTTTATCCAACTCAAATAACATGTTTTCTTGATGGTTTGAATGGGCCAAGTCGCATGGAAGCCTCTTTTATATGACAATTTAAATCCGATGTGGGTCACATTTTTCAGAATGTGGCTATTGTCTGAACTTGTCAAGAGCTCCCAAATCGGAATTCAGATGACCATTGATGATGTCAATTTGTATTTCTTATCGATAGGTGAGATGGACAACACTCCCCTGCAACGATTCTACAGTCATTAATTGTTCATATAAAGTGGGGAGAACAAGTATTTGATACACTGCCGATTTTGCTGGTTTTCCCACTTGCAAGCCATGTAGAGGTCTGTAATTTGTATCATAAGTTCTCTTCAACTGTGAGGGACGGAATCTAATACAAAAATCCAGAAAATCACATCGTATAATTTTTA
Source organism: Corythoichthys intestinalis (assembly GCF_030265065.1). Lineage (NCBI taxonomy): Eukaryota > Metazoa > Chordata > Actinopteri > Syngnathiformes > Syngnathidae > Corythoichthys > Corythoichthys intestinalis. The sequence continues at coordinate 36,227,759 of NC_080405.1, read as the reverse complement.
AATAATGCATTTGTATTTAAATGCATGAAATAAGTATTTGATACATTACCAACTAGTAAATATTTCGGCTCTTAGTTCTTTTTTAAGAACCCCTCCTGTTCTCCACTCATTACCGGAAGTAACTGCACCTGTTTGAACTTGTTACCTGTATAAAAGACACCTGTTCACATGCTTAAACAAACAAACTCCAACCTCTCCACAATGGCCAAGACCAAAGAGCTGTGTAAGGACATGAGGGATAAAATAATAGACCTGCACAAGGCTGGGATGGGCTACAGGAAAAAAAGGAAGCAGCTTGGTGAGAAGGTAACAACTGTTGGAGCGGTTATAAGAAAATGGAAGAAGTTCAAGTTGACGGTCAATCTGCCTCGTTCTGGGGCTCCATGCAAGATCTCACCTCGTGGGGCATCACTGATCATGAGGAAGGTGAGGGATCAGCCCAGAACTACACGGCAGGACCTGGTCAATGACCTGAAGAGAGCTGGAACCACAGTCTCGAAGAAAACCATCGGAAACACATTACGCCGTCATGGATTCAAATCCTACAGAGCACGCATGGTCCCGCTGCTGAAGCCAGTGCATGTCCAGACACGTCTGAAGTTTGCCACTGACCATCTGGATGATTCAGAGGAGCAATGGGAGAATGTCATGTGGTCGGATGAGACCAAAATTGAACTTTTTGGTCTAAACTCGGCTCGTCGTGTTTGGAGGAAAAAGAAGAATGAGTACAACCCCAAGAACACCATCCCAACTGTGAAACATGGAGGAGGAAACGTCATTTTTTGGGCTGCTTCTCTGCCAAGGGTACAGGACGACTGCACCGTATTGAGGGGAGGATGGATGGGGCTATGTATCGCCACATCTTGGCTGACAACCTCCTTCCTTCAGTGAGAGCCCTGAAGATGGGTCGTGGCTGGGTCTTCCAGCATGAGAACGACCTAAAGCACACAGCCAAGGCAACTAAAGAGTGGCTCCGTAAGAAGCATCTTAAGGTCCTGGAGTGGCCTAGCCAGTCACCAGATCTGAACCCGATAGAAAATCTATGGAGGGAGCTGAAAGTCCGTGTTGCCCGGCAGCAGCCCCAAAACCTGAAGGCTCTGGAGAAGATCTGCATGGAGGAGTGGGCCAAAATCCCTGCTGCAGTGTGTGCAAACCTTGTCAAGGACTACAGGAAACGTTTGGTATCTCTAATAGCAAACAAAGGTTTCTGTACCAAATATTAAGTTTGATTTTTGTGATGTATCAAATACTTATTTCATGCAATTAAATGCAAATGTATTATTTAAAAATCATAAAACGTGATTTTCTATTTTTTTTGTATTAGATTCCGTCCCTCACAGTTGAAGAGAACTTATGATACAAATTACAGACCTCTACATGCTTTGCAAGTGGGAAAACCAGCAAAATCGGCAGTGTATCAAATACTTGTTCTTCCCACTGTAGGGAACAATGAATCAGGAACATATTCGCTTTATGCATCTTTCAGCGAATCATTTTGTCACATCCATGTGTGCTTTATGAACTACAAGACTGTGATCCCATATTTATCTTTCCTTTAACCCTCCCCTCCTCTGCCCAAAAATCATTTACCATAATTTTCGGACTATAAGTCGCACCTGAGTATAAGTCGCACCGGCCATAAAATGCCCAACAAAGAGAAAAAAACATATATAAGTCGCACCGGAGTATAAGCCGTATTTTGGGGGGAAATTTACTTGATAAAATCCAACACATAGAACAAACCAAGATCTTGAAAGGCAAATTAAAGTAAAAATACAATAGAGAACAACATGCTGAATAAGTGTACAGTATGATAATGTTACATGATGCATGAACAACGAATTGCGAACGTGGCCGGTATGGTCACGTAACATAGCTATTAAGAGTTATTTAGACAACTATAGCATAAAGAACATGCTAACAAGTTTACCAAACCATCAGTGTCACTCCAAAACACCAAAATAGCATGTGAAATGATATCATAATGTGTTAATAATTTCACACATAAGTCGCTCCAGAGTATAAATCGCACCCCCAGCCAAACTACGAAAAAAAACTGCGACTAACTGTCGATAGTCTTAACCTTTTAGTGTAATTATATACACAATGATGTACACTAAGATGGCAGAGTATTATCCATACATGCATGTGTGCATCCATGACATTCAAATCTCATCAGTTGTGAGGGTTTCCAAATGTAATTGCATTTCAAAGAAAGAAAACATTTTCAAATCAGAAGAAGGATGGTACATGCACGGACACACAGGCATATGCATATTTAATCAAACGAAGTGGAATAATTCTTAGATCTATTCTGTGCTGTTGAACTGCTAATCCCCTCAGCTGTCAATGTGTTCAACAAGTAAATGCCAGATGGTGATGCAGTTTGGATGTCAGATAGTTAGGTTAAAGGTGGAAATAGTGCTTTCACGTGATAAGGCCAGAACCAATGCATACATTTAAATACTGCGGATATCAAAATCAAAAGTAGTGATTAAGTAGTCATGAAAGTTAAAAAATCTCATTGGCAATTCAAAGAGTTCCTTTTAGTTAGGATGCTCTAACTCTAGGATATGCCATCGTTATTTATCATTGCTGTTAATAATGCCCTTCAGGATATGCATTTTCATCACTGAAGCATTTCTTCGAAACACTGCCATGAATGTGTTGTATTTAAATGCCATTTACGCTCAGCCTCACATTGACTATGACACGACAAAATTGTGATACTTTGCACATTGCTTTCAATGCAAAGGGGTCGCTGGAACTTGCCAAATCCAAAGTACTGGACAAACATGTCATGTTTATACTAGGGCTATCAAACGACTAAAAATTTTAATCGAGTTAATTACAGCTTAAAAATTAATTATTCGTAATTAATCGCAATTCAAGCCATCTATAAAATATGCCATTTTTTTCTGTAAATTATTGTTGGAATGGAAAGATAAGGCACAAGACGGATATATACATTCAACATACAGTACATAAGTACTTTATTATAACAATAAATCAACAAGATGGCATTAACATTATTAACATTCTGTTAAAGCGATCCATGGATAGAAAGACTTGTAGTTCTTAGAAGATAATTGCTAGTACAAGTTATAGAAATTTTATATTAAAACCCCTCTTAATGTTTTTGTTTTAATAAAATTTGTAATATTTTCAAATCAAAAAATAAACTAGTAGCTCGCCTTTGTTGATGTCAATAATTAATTACACACTGCTCATGGTGCTCAAACCCATAAAATCCGTCGCACCCAAGCGCCAGCAGAGGGCGACAAAACACCAAAAAATACAAGTAACAAGTGGACATTACACTGTGCTGTCATTTTAATCTGTTTGAGCGGTGCATGTGCGTTAAATGCGTCAAATATATAAACGTGATTAATTTAAAAAATTAATTACCGCCCCTTAACGCGATAATTTTGACAGCCCTAGTTTATACACATTTCCTCAGATTAATGAGTAATAAAGCAAGAACATTTTATATCATCCATCCATCATCTGCCGCTTAATCCAGGAGTCGGGTCGCGGGGGGCAGCAGCAGCAGGAAAGACCAAACTTCCCTCTACAAAGCTTCCTCCAGCTCCTCCGGTGGGATTCCTAGGCGTTCCCAGGCCAGCTGAGAGACACGGTCTTTCCAGCGTGTTCTGGGTCCTCCCGCCGGTGGGAGATGCCTGGAAAACTTCTCCAGGGAGGCGTCCAGGAGGCATCAGAACCAGATCTCCTTGCAACCTCCACTGGCTCCTCTCAACGCGGAGGAGTCGCAGCTGGACACCGAGTCCCTCCCGGATGACCGAGCTTCTCACCCATCTTATATCAATTTCATAGAAAGAAAATCTGTTCTACCTAATGTGACGACATTTGAAGTAAGGTGTAAGACATGGTGAAATGTGAAAGTCAACACCGTTGAGCTGAAAGCCAATGCACTGGGCGAGATGCGACTGTAGTGGCAAGCGACACGCATCGCCCTCTGCCTGTGTGTCATCGCTAGTCTCTGATTGGCCATGAATTTGCAGGGCACTTCAAAGGAACAGTCTTTTCTGAGCACCAACAACTTCCCATACTGCTGCGTTTTATTTATATCCCATAAATCATGCCGAGAGTTATCAAAAAGTATGTGCTGGTCGAACACTGCTAAAATGATAAGCTCCTCCATGTTGACAGTGTGTGGCATGTGGATGTCAGTTTCTGGGTTGGCAAGTGTTCTCACAGGTGATTTGTCGATCAATAAAGCCGTTACAGATTGGTTGTAGTGCCAGTTGATTGCGAAGGAAATAGAACCATTTCCCATTTTCTTATATAGTGTCGCCGGTTCGCATGTGAACATATAAAGTGGGGCAAATAAGTATTTAGTCAACCACAAATTGTGCAAGTTCTCCCACTTGAAAATATTAGAGTGGCCTGTTACTGTCAACATGGGTAACCATCAACCATGAGAGAATGTAGGGGAAAAAAACAGAAAATAAGATTGTTTTAAAGAATTTATTTGCAAATCATGGTGTAAAATAAGTGTTTGGTCAATACCAAAAGTTCATCTCAATACTTTGTTATGTACCCTTTGTTAGCAATAACGGAGGCCAAACATTTTCGGTAACTCTTCACAAGCTTTTCACACACTGTTGCTGGTATTTTGGCCCATTCCTCCATGCAGATCTTCTCTAGAGTGATGTTTTGGGGCTTGTCGTTGGGCAACACGGACTTTCAATTCCCTCCACAGATTTTCTATGGGGTTGAGATCTGAAGTCTGGCTAGGCCACTCCAGGACCTTGAAATGCTTCTTACGAAGCCACTCCTTTGTTGCCCTGGCTGTGTTTTTGGCATCATTTGCATGCTGAAAGACCCAGCCACGTCTCTGCTTCAATGCCCTTGCTGATGGAAGGAGATTTTCACTCAAAATCTCTCGATACATTGCCCCATCTATTCTTTGCTTTACATAGATACGTCGTCCTGGTCCCTTTGCAGAAAAACAGCCCCAAAGCATGATGTTTCAATCCCCATGCTTCACAGTGGGTATGGTGTTCTTCGGATGCAATTCAGTATTCTTTCTCCTCCAAACATGAGAACCTGTGTTTCTACCAAAAAGTTCTATTTTGGTTTCATCTGACGACACCACATTCTCCCAGTCCTCTTCTGGATCATCCAAATGCTCTCTAGCGAACCGCAGACGGGCCTGGCGTGTTCTTTCTTCAGCAGGGGGACACGTCTGGCAGTGCATGATTCGAGTCCCTGGCGGCACATTGTGTTACTGATAGTAGCATTTGTTACTGTGGTCCCAGCTCTCTGTAGGTCATTCACTAGGTGCTTCTGGGATTTTTGCTCACTGTTATTGTTATCATTTTGACGCCACGTGGTGAGATCTTGCATGGAGTCCCAGCTCGAGGGAGATTATCAGTGGTCTTGTATGTCTTCCATTTTGTTATAATTGCTCCCACAGTTCTTTACTCTTTACACCAAGCATTTTACCTGTTGCAGATTCAGTCTTCCCAGCCTGGTGCAGGTGTACAATTTTGTCTCTGGTGTCCTTTGACAGCTCTTTGGTCTTGGCCATACTGGAGTTTGGAGTGTGACTGACTGACTGAGATTGTGGACAGGTGTCTTTTATACCGATAATGAGTAAACAAGTGCCATTAATACAGGTAACAAGTGGAGCCTTTTTAGAAGAAGTCAGACCTCTTTGACAGCCAGAAATCTTGCTTGTTTGTAGGTGCTTGTAATAATTTTTTTTCCCACTCTAATTTGGAAATAAATTCTTTAAAAATCAAACAATGTGATTTTCTGTTTTTTTTCCACATTCTGTCTCTCATGGTTGAGGTTTACCCATGTTGACAATTACAGGCCTCTCTAATCTTTTCAAGTCGGAGAACTTGCACAATTGGTGGTTGACTAAATACTTATTTGCCCCACTGTAGTGTCGCTGGTCCGCATGTGCACGTATACTAGTATGTGCACGAGCGTGAAATTTCACGTGCACGAACTCCGTGTGAGGGTTGGCAATTTTATTTTTTGTATTGAAAGAGAGCGAAGTCACCTCCCGTGTGTCTTGCCCCTAAGAATGGGTATTAAAAACGGACAAATATTGATATATACAGCTGTGGAAAATTGTGAATATGTGGAGATATACTTATGTAGATTAAAGTTGATATGTTGATTTTGTCACGATAAGATTTTTTTATATGGGTTAACAGATTTTTATCTCATTGCATCGACACTGTAGTTATGTTTCATTGGCCATTGCTTTGAATATATCAAGCTGGATTTGTATCAATGATAGATGCACATTCTTCACAGGCTGTTCTGAAGAGGTTTATAATAAATATAACATAATGCACTTGCCCTCGTGTCTAAAATTAGTACTATTCAAATCCTTTAAAGCCATGAATGACTAATTGCCATCCCTTTTGAAAATACTGTGTGCCAATGTCATGTAAAGTGTCAGGCAATTGCAGATGATTGAGGATTATCACAATGCTTCAATGTGTCTTGCACATTTTCTGGCTGTACGTTTCATTCATGCAGCATGTACAAGTAACTTTTGACCCTATTTCAAAGGAAACAAAAGCTCGAAAGACCAACTATGCCATTCCTTATAAACTTGCTGCTTACAACTGAGAACCAGCAACTCCGATTTTGTGTGGTTCAGTAAACAGAAGCGTCAGCCAACCAGATGCAAAATGATGTGTGGAGAAGGTCTCTCAAAGATGGAGGGCATGCTGTTAGATGTGAAAGCGCGATTGTGAAGCATAGAGCCCATGTATGACCTTTGAACTCCTCTTGATGGATTTCTTCCATCAAAAAGCTGCTGGCTGTTGCAATGGCAGATCCAACACATGAAGGTCTCCTGCATTCTAACATGTAGGTGAAATGAAGGTCTTTGCTTTGGAAAAAGGAAGATGATTGAATTACGATTGATTTAATCCATAGAGTTTATGAGCGCCATAAAAAAAGTAAATGGGGGGGAAAGAAGGTTGCAATGATAATAATTGAATGCCTACATCCCATCTTTTGACTGTCTATTATGTACGTTTAAAGTGACACATATCTGATATGACGTATGAAGTGTGCAAAGATGCTCAAAGTGTACGTAAATAAATTCCATGAGTGTCAACTCATCACTGGCAGTGACGCCATGGATGTCAAAAAACACTCCCGCTGTCATATATCCTATATGTATCGGATTTTTATCTACATTCAATGGAGGTCTGGTTTTTATTCAAATATATTCAAAGTGAGTGGTGTTTTCTATTTCCGCTGCAATGCAATGACGCATACCTGAATTGCGCTACTTAAAATTTGGGAATTGTGTCACTTTAACCATGCATGAAAATCCAACTACACAACCCTCTGATATTCATACCTCAGGGCCATTTGGAGTCTTCAGTTAACATGTATATTTTGGGGACGTGGGAGGAAATAGGAAGACCTGCAGAAAACACACACTAGCAGAGGAAACATGTGTATACTCCACACTGAAAGACCCAAGCAGTGTTGACGATTATTATATCACTGATTAAAAATAAGCAAGTTACCATTTAATTTGCCATTCAAACCTGGTAGAAGAGCTACCCCAGCGCAGTGCATATTGGGCCCAAATGAACTGAAGTAGACTTGGTTTTCTAACCCTTTCATTGACTCTTGCGGTCATATGCACAACAATCTTTACTTGCCTTTGCTCCATGTCCTGCTTCAGTGCACTCTAATGACATTTATATCGTTTTGCGACCTGCCTACTCATGCTACTTGTAATTCCACACATTCGCAAATGCGTAATAGTTTATGCTGTAAACTGGAGAAACATTGTGATGATTACAGACTGAATTGTAAATTGGAGAGAATCTCATAAATTGCCCATCACCGCTGGCCGGTAACTGTGTTCTACTGCTCGGTCGGTTATCATTAATTTTCTTGTAGCGTATGCCTTTAAATAGGAATTCTCTCACAAAGTGTTTAATCAGCACTGCGTGTGCCTGGAGTGCACCAAAAGGCCCACAAGGTGTTAAATGAATCATGGACTGCAGCCGCTCCTCCAGTTTAAGAACCCAGAAGGTCATATCAGACTGAAAGAGTAGAGGGCCAACATAGTACTTGTCCAAATTACTTTCCCTGTTCGAGAGGGGGCCACATATTATCTAAGGATGTCTTTTTTTATAGCCTGTGGACCTGGAATTTAATTCCTGTTTTAATTAAGCTTCGCAGGGCTTCTGGTACAACTGGAGAAATGTGCACTTTACCAGCTGTCTTCCAGTTTGGGTACTGGAAGAAGATTTTGATTTAGTGTACAGATGGATATACTGTAGTTTCAGAATTTGGACATTTTCCATAGAAATGATGAGAACAGAGGAATTAGGGCTTGTGAACTTTTACGAGTTTACAAGGCCATTTATATAATATCCCAACAAATTAACCATGGTGGACCCATTTTTATTTATTTATTTATTTTTAATGTGATTAAATAATCTCACACGCGTCCATGTGTTTAGAATATTAAAACGTGCTTGTTCCAAATTCAGGGCCAAGGAAAACTTCAGCAAATACTGCGGCAAAAAATTCAAATGACTTGTCAGTGTGAATTTGAAAAGCATGCGGAGGAGTGCATCACACTTTCCTTCCTCTTAATAACTTCCATTTCTGGTTGTATGGTTATCATTACATTTTTCCTGAATCTAAAAAAAGTGAGACCTGAGAAAGGTAGATACACTTGTCTGACATTACACTTTTGAGACATTTCTTGAACATGTTGGTTATACTCCGAATTCATCCTTATCTCCGACACACGATCTTTTGACATCCACCATAAAATTTGACTCGCCATTTGTTTCTACATCCGACGACATGCTCGAAATACGACGATTTATGACAGCGCCGCAGTTTGTTTTCCCGCAGGACAGATGCACGGCGGATTTTCTTATGAGAAAAATCAACACGGGTTCGAAGAATGTTGATGCAGGTGGTGAAAAAGGAACAAGGTAACGCTTACTATTGAAATGAAGATGGAAATGATAGAATAATATGAGCGTAATGTGCGTGTCCGTGAACTGGCTCGACAATACAGCCGTAGAATATCTACGATCTCCACGGTCCTCCTCCAACCTTCGTTCGCCGGTCTTTATAAGTTAAGGTGACAATTAGTATTATTGTAACATCGGGTTTTTGATCATTTATTTCAGAACTTTTGCAATACAACACGGCAAGAACAGAACATGAAAAATAAAAGTAAAAACTAATGCACCTCTCTTACTCTTTCACGTCAACCACGCGGTGCGTTCGGGTACACCATGCAAAACACAACCGCTGCTTTAATTTAGTGTTTTAATAATATTTGTAAATTAAACATGTTGAACATTTCAATTTTTGTGCCTTTTTGAACAAAAGGAAAATGAAATTGCTTCGAGTGGGCGGGCATATTTTTTCCGGGCTGAGGGAGCTTGGTGGGGTCAAAGTGCATCATTCTCTGTCGCCCTGTAAATCTGCACTGCCCCCCTAGGGCATGGCATGAATACTACATCGTTTTCATGCAACATTGTTCAAATGGAGACGCAAATGCAAATGCAAATTTGTGTATTCTCGGAGAGTCACCATGTAAACGGCCCCTAACTCAAAATATAGCCATTAATATCCAAACCCCTGGCAACAAAAGTAAGCACACCCCGTAATAAATACATATATCCCTTAATGTCCAAATTGAGTTCTGCTTGTCATTTTCTCTCCAAAATATCATGTGACTCATTACAGGAGTGCTATCAGCATTGCTGCAGAGATTGAAGAGGTGGGGGGTCAGTTTATTAGTGCTCAGACCATAAGCCTCACACTACATCAAATTGGTTTGTATGGCTGTCACCCCAGGAGGAAGCCTCTTCTGAAGACGGTACACAAGAAAGCCCGCCCGTCTCACAGACAAAGCTGCGAGCCCGCAAACAGTTAGCTGAAGACATGTCAACAAAGCATATGGATTAATGGAACCATGTCCCATGGTCTGATAAGATGGGCGAGAGGTGTACTCACTTTTGTGATACACTGTATAATAATTAATAAAATTAATCTATATGACAAGATCATTGTATATCATTATTTAGTTATTGGTATCCTAAAGTACCCAAAAACAACAGGACATTAAAAGTGAAAGTAAAATCTCTACCGCACCCTCTATCTCACTGTCAGCCACGCGGTGCGTTTACGTCAGTACTTCTCAAATAGTGGGGCGCGTCCCCCTGGGGGGGCGCAGAGCGATGCCGGGGGGGCGCATGTGACCTCGGGGAACATGCTTTTTTTTTTTTTTTTTGGCCGTACTGGAATAAAGTGTACTTGCACATCCACTCAGTGGGTGGCAGTGGCGCTCTCATTTTCAGAGTGCGCGCAATATTTTTGAACTAAGGAAGAGCACTCAGCACACACAGAAAACAGATATGAAGAGCAGTGTGCCGCCGCCGTTTTCGAAAGCAGTTTTCCGACCAGACTCACTCACGCAGCAACCCACTGTCTTGTCTGGTTCTCACGTCGCCGCCCGAGAAGTGCCATTTTCGGCTTGGGATCGTCACGACGACCGCCCTCACCTTCGGTTCTACCTCAGCCGCCGAGAATGTGCTTTTTTCGTGCCGTTTGCCTTTTAGCTTTGACTTTTAATACAGTGGGTGATGAAGAAAGACCACTGTTTACTGTGTCTAAAAATAATTATAGTGGACAGCCAGAAACCAAATCAATTAAGACGCCACTTAAAGACATTCGACCCCAATCTCTTTGATAAGCCGCTTGATTGTTTTTCAGCGAAAACGTGCCGAATATTGCCAACAATCGTCCTGCTTTGTCAGTGTTATATCAGTAAACCAGTGAGTATTGTTAGCATGCTCATTGCAAAATGACTCCACACCATTGCAAAGGAGGTAATACTGTGAGCAGCAAAAATAAAAACTGTCCTTCTGTCCAAGGACACTCTTTTTTTCTTTTATTCAGTTTTGTTTTTTCGGTCAAATTTTTTGGCATATTGTCCTCATGAGTGAATGTTTCTAATCAATTTTAATTTGTTATTATTTACTGATTTTATTGCATTTTATTTTTCTGTATCAAATGGTCAAAAATGTACCTTGAGTGTATTTTTTACAGTTTGGATTTGACTTTTTTTTTAATTTAGGCAAATTGATGCGCGTCAAGTCTTCTCTGTTACAAACAAAACAATGTTAATAAAGTTATACTTTATTATAAGTTGATCTATGTTACTTGTTTCTTTATTAGGAAAAAAAAGGACACAATGGTAGGCAGATGCGTATTTATAATAGTAATTTTATAGACAAATGATACTATTTACAGTGGCGGCAGAGAGTTTGGGGGTGGTGCGAAACATTTACGTCTCCCTTGGGGGGGCGTAACAGAAAATGATTGAGAAGCACTGGTTTAGGTACAGCATGAAAAACACATCCGCCACATTCAAACGTGATTCGTTACATTGTTACAGGAATTATTATTATATTAATATTACGATTTTAATTGATAATTTATTTGTTTGTTTGTTTTTATGTGTAATTGCCATTTATAATGATACCAGCAGTATCTATTATGGATTTATTACTTTTCGGGTTGTGTAACTAATAAAGGGAATTATAATGTATTCTGATGGGAAAATCCTGCTCGACATTCGACCATTTCGACTTACAAACCACGTGCTGGAACAAATTAACTTCATATGAAGAGGTATCACTGTATTTATGTTTTAGACAAGCGAAATGATGAATGTTTATTTGAAAGTGTCGATGATTAGACATCTATAAAGTAAAAGTTGAAATATAAGTGTACTTATCACTAAGCATACTTGTCTACTTTTAAGTATTAGCTGAATAATGAGATGCACTCATGCTATTCATGCGCACCTCAGAGTCAAAAAGAAGAGCATAAAGTTCACGGATTTATTGAGTCATGGTCGAGACATGCTGTAGGTTTTAATAAGCTATTAGTAAGATTTTGCATGAAGTTGAAATATTTAAAACCTCTTTGCGACAGCATTCGCATTGTAGTATGTACAGTATAAACCTATCACAAGATGTATTTTGTATTTACCAGTTTTCCTGGTATGTCAATAGACTTCTGTGTCAGGGATTCAAACACTGAGAGATTGTGTTTCCGCGTGACGTTTACGTCCATCTCACAATCTATCTGGTAGCAGTGAGTTTATAAGGGGAAATGATGAGAACACTGAGGCAAAATCTTTACTGTGCACTCTCGTTCCCTTCAAATGGCCCATTGAACCATGCAAGTCAACTCTCAGCCTCCCGCAACACGCTCACATATTCCCTCGGGCAAGTACAGTTTGCTGAGTGTATGTACTGTACATGTACATTGGGGTCAGATGTTGGAGTCAAAAGTACACTTTTTTTTTTTTTTTTTTTTTTTTTGCACTTTTACTACTCAATGCACATATTGTTACTTTGGAATGTAAAGCATACATTTTGAAATTCCATATGTTTGTTCTGACAAATGGCTCATCTTTTCACAAGAATACAAAGAAATTTAATTAAGTATGCTTTTGATTGGGCAGTATTTTATTTTTCTCATATTAGTAAGTGTCTTTTGTATTTGCAGTTAACATGAGCTATTCTGGCATGAGCTTCTTGTTAATGTATAAACCACACTGCGCAGTCTTTTTAAAGACTACTGTGGCTTATACTACGATCTGAGTTCAACCTCCCCAGAAGTAATCCAGTTTACCAGCGGGTAACCGGAGTTGACAAAACCTGGTTGTCTAGTTTGTGGTCAGTCGGTGCTACGACGCTGATTATGAGGTTGATTAGTCGAACCTGTGTCAACCCAGTCAGAGTTACTGCGCGTTCACATAAAAGGGGGCGGAGACCAGAGTCAAACACTACTTGTGACGATGGCACGGGCACCTTACTTCACGGAGGAGGAATGCGCGATGATCATGCGGGGTTTGAGGAATTAAAATCCACCCTCACCGCGAAATCGAACATCGTTTCAGCGAGTAGAGCGCGACGGGTCTGTTGACAGCGAATTTACAGATCGTGTGATTTGTGAATGCGTCAATATGCCAGTTTACTTATGTCCATGCAAAGAAATAAAGCCTGCTGTCAGCACAATAAAATAAGATTTGGTACGTTAACAGTAAAAAAATAATTTATCGCGCATCACCACATGAAGCAGGATGATTGTATGTTTAGTCCCATTGACTGTATGAATACGTATGTCCTTTTTTTTTTTTTTTTTCCTTAGTTTGGGCCTAAAAAATCAAGCCCGACCCGAGCCCGATCAATTAACTTGATTTGCAGGCCCGAGCCCGACCCGACCCCCCCCCCCCCTCCATAATTTTATGTTATCTTTGTGAGGACTCAGGAGAAGAAGGAAATGCGGGGATGCCATGCGTTGTTGCGTGAATTAAAGCCCGTCTTTTGTAACGAATTTTCACAGTTAAACAAGACTGTAAGATGAGTATTCAATAAACATTTATATATTTTATATTTGTGCGTCTGTCCTATCAGTGGATTTGACATTTAATTGAATCTCTTCGAGTTGGCAGAAAAAAACGCAAGTTTTCTCAATGTTTACATAGTCTACATATTTCTATGATTATTATTAACTCATTTACACAACGAAATAACGCTGGAAAAGTCCGTTAAATATATTAGTTTTATATGAGAGCAAAGCTCCGCATTCGTTTACATTCAGCAATTTCAACGATCAATTTGAAGCGTTTCCGTACCCCACTTCGAATCGCACGGCATACAGTGTTCTTACGCAGATATTCAGCATCACCATTGGAATGCATATATTTTCCCTAGCGAAAGAGCGCACGGAGAGGCACACAATCTGCCCGTTTGTGAGGGCCTGACTTCAGCGGGTTACATTATAGTGACGTCCGCCTCGATCAGTTGGCACAGGTAAAGAATTCCCTCAGCTGAAAATCTATATCTTTCATGGAGAACATCTTCCGGGTACGCCAGCGGATTCTGGTGGACTCCAAAAACCCGTGCCCTCCGAAGAGAGCCCCTCACAATCCGCGCGCCAATGTCGTATGGGTCGTCCAGGTACGCTGTCATTGTCAGGAGGACACGTCTGCGGAGGAGTGCTGTTTAAATATAGCGTGGTTAATTAGAATTCTGGGATTAAGCAAGATCTAACTCTGAGACGACCAGGTTTGTCGTGTGGCGTGTGTTGCCATGGCAACACTTCTCGGTTCCAACATATCCACCTTTCGTAGTCTCGCTTAGCTGCGAACTTACAGTGCTGCTCAAAAGTTTGTGAACCCCCTCAACATTTTGGAATTTTCTATTATTTCAACCTGATTTCCTAATCAATCAATTCAGTAGTTTTTTTTTGTTTTTTTAACAGTTGTGTTGTCGAGACTAAATTAAAAAGAGTTTTCATCAACTGATGTAGGTGCAAAATTGAACTGTTTGGTCACAACCAAAACCGCCATGTCTGGCGAAAAGTCAACACTGCATACCACCAAAAGAACCTTCTCCCAACAGTGAAGCATGGAGGTGGGAATGTCAAGATCTGGGCTTGCTTTTCATCCTCAGGACCTGGACAACTCCACATAGTCCAGGGAATCATGAATTCTGAGGAATATTGTCAAATCCTAGAACATAACCTGACGCCATCTGTTTTGAAGTTAAAGCTTGGCAGAAGGTGGATCATGCAACATGATAATGATCCAAAGCATTCCAGCAATACAACCAAGGAATGGCTGAAAAAGAAGAAGATTCGTGTTCTGGACTGGCCCAGTCAAAGTCCTGACCTAAATCCCATTGAAATGCTGTGGCGGGACCTGAAGCGAGCAGTTCATGCCAGACGCCCATCAAACCTCTCTCAACTGACTGCGTTCTGCAAGGAAGAATGGGCAAAAATCCCCCAAAGTAGATGTGAGAGGCTGATTAGTCACTACAGAAACCGTTTGGTTGAGGTAATCTCTGCAAAAGGAGGCGCAATATCCTATTAACTGAAGGGGTTCACATACTTTTGCACACATGATATCTGAGTTTTTCTTAAATCAACCACTTTTGTTAAATAAAGAATGACAATATAACTATTTCTTTTGTTTCAGTCCATTATTTGGAATGTCAGTATTGTGGATTTGGGTATAACTTAACATTTAATAAGGTTATTTTAGTTTTTTTTACAAAAAATCTGACCATCGCTGTGGGGTTCACAAACTTTCGAGCAGCACTGTAGGTCGCACGTGATGAAGTTACTCTCGAAGTTACCCTGCTAAGCCAGAAAACTGGCTTCGTAGTATAGGCCACTGTTGTCGCGATACCATAATATTTTCAATTTGATATATACCGTATTGGCCCGAATATAAGACGGCCCTGATTATAAGACGACCCCCTCTTTTTCAAGACTCAAGTTTGAAAAAAGACTTTTTGAACACCAAATGAATTTTTATACAGAAAATAATTACAGTACATCTGAAAAAAATGATTATTACAACATTTGAGAGAAAAAGCATGTTATTTTGCCTCATTCAAATCATAATATCTGAACATTTAAATATATAACTTAAAGTGCAATCACATTCGTAAATGAATGGCTTCTGGTTTTTGAAATGTAAATAAACCAATCTATTGTTTTAAAACAACAAAATTGCAATAACAGCATTAACCATCAAAGTGAAGTCTAACTGTAACTGTAGTCTTGAAACAAATCTGAATAAGGAAAAACATTGCAATAAAATAATGCAAACTGGTTAAACTTGAGAGTAGCTGAGATCTGTCATGACAGAACATCGCTTCAAAGATATCTGGCGCCAACTAGCGTCGTGCATGGGTATAATGTCTAGACCGCGAATATAAGACGACCCCTTCTTTTTTCAGTCTTATTTCAATGCAGTTGTCATACCATTTTTGATACTGCATTAATTAAAAAAAAAAAAAAAAAAAAACATGAACGTTGTTTTAGGAACTCTTTCAGTGCCATTGGATGATGATAGACATCCAGTCTTGTTGCTCATGAAAAATTAAAACACTTCAAAATCCACTGGGAGGGGGGCAGCGAATGAATGTTCAATCGCTTTCAACCCTCCCACTTCCAATGGATTGGACATCAGGCGGGTCAACAGCAGGCAACGAATTAACAAGGAAAATGCAAAAATATCCCCCAAAACTATCAAGAGTCATGCAGAATTAAATTTACCCCATGACAACAAAATTCTCTCAACCTGTGGTAACCCAAAAACCAATAAAAGATAGATAATTGTTATTGAGCAGTCATTTTTTTATGACTTGTTCACCCCTTTGCACCCCTAACCGTAACCTTCCAACCCCTCAGGGGATGGAGAGCCCCCCCCTTTTTTTGTGTGGGGGTGGGGTGTCTTGGGGTTGGAGATGGATAGGGGTGAGGACTTTTGCTGGAGGAGGGCACGGCTAAAGCCAACCAACCGAATGGCGTACCGCACGCATGCTATTTTTAGACCGTGACGTCGCATCGTAAAGCGGAAGTAGAGTAGAAGTGGGACATTTTAGAGCCACCCTCACATAGAAGCAATGGAAAATCTGCTACTTTTCTCCGGTAATCTTTCAAAAACGAGCATGCTGATCACACATTGCTTTTTTGGAACTTGTAGAAACGACTCTAGACATTACGACATATGAAGGATGTTTTCTTCATACGTTTCCCGAAACTAAAAACTCGGAGGAGAAAATGTGAAGACTGAATCAACTTGCGCGGACTTTTAACGCCAGCTCGGCAGTAAACATTTATGCAGTAAACATTTCGTTTCATTGTCTTTCAGAGAACAAAGAGGTGAGCCATTTTGATATTTTTAACTTATTTTTTGCCGTGACGTGCCGGGTGCTGCTTCTGTCTGACAATGAATGACCAAAGAAGAATTAAAATGGTATCTGACTGCCACTGTTACATTTTCTGTTGTAAAAAAAAAACTTTAGTAAGGGGGAAGTGTAAATAAGTTATAGAATTAAGATTTGTTAACAATGGAAAAAATTAAAAGTGTTCGTTGGCTGTCACCGAGTAGCATTTGCGATCGCTACACAAAGCTAACTAAATTACCCCCATGAACGGTAAGAGACGTAGGACAACCAGAGGATATATAGGAAAGACAGGGCTGATGGTAAAGGATAGCTTGTTGAAACAGGAGAATGTCATTGTCAGTCGCGTCGATAAAAAAGCGAAGGCTATGCTTAGGTCGGCTCGTTCTTTTCGTCTTTTTCAGCCTTCGACACTCAAGCCAACTCTTTAACTGAACATTTTTATGTTCTTCCACATCTTTGCCAGTGAATTTGGCACTAGGCACATCATTTTCGGAGAGAATTGGTAGGTTGTGCTCTGTAAACATCTCCTTCATACACGATTTCCATTCATTTCCTATTAGGGACAACCAGTGGCTTGTCCCTACTTAGCAACAGTAGCTAATGTCATGAATATTAATGAACGGAAGTGACGTGTTGCTTGCGGTACGCCATTCCATTCGGACTCGACTGGGGCGGTTCGCTTTCGTTTCTTTTCCCTAACCGATTTGGGTAACACCCCAACTTACCGTAAAACTAATCCCAGAACTTCAGCGCCCTAATCATAATTAGTGGGGTTATCTAAATTTATACTTCAGAGCCCTAATCAGTATGGTCTGAGCACTAATAGACTGACCCCCCCCCCCACCACCACCTCTTCAATCTCTGCAGCAATGCTGACAGCACTCCTGTAATGTGTCACATGACATTTTGGAGGAAAAATGAAAAGCAGTACTCAATTTGGGAATTTAATTTTAAGGAGGTGTGTTTTTGCAGTGTAGTAGTGTTATATATGTTAGGAATTGCTTACTTTTAAAAGTATTTCTGTGCAATTTCGGTATTTATTCTGTAAGTAATTGTTTGCCAAAAGTTTACCGTTACACAATGTCAGACAATCTGTCATTTTTTTAGATGTTGAAATTTACTACTTGTTTGAATTTGATGTAGAAAAAAGAGCAATAAATTCAGTTTTTTGCACAGTAATATTGGGTCTTGTGTATAATTTAAAATTTTACATATATCTTTTAATAAAATTATCGGCATGACATTATCGGTTACTGGCTGGAACGAGGAGGAAATTATCGGTATCGGTTAAAAAATGTATTATCATGCATCACTAATATATATATACTGTATATATATATACTTATATATGGAGATTTATACAGTCCATGACTCAGTCCATGACTTGTGCCAGCACATTTGAACTTCTATGGAAATCTTTATATTTATTTAAAAAACAAAAACCAATAGATAACTTAGTAATCAAATATCATATCCCGATTCAACATTTCAGAATCGATACAAGTGAATACTTTTAAGAATTCTACTAAAGACATACACCTTAAAGTGCCTGTGACAGCATGAAACAATCTTAAATAGCATTGTTATGTGAATTAAAATCATATTTTGAGACGATTCGACTATATACAACAATTTAACAAAGCGTAGATGACGAGAAATTAATTTTTTAATCTGCGGTTTAGCCTTGCCTGTCATAGCACTCTAGCTTTTTCTATTAGCCACAGGTGCTAAATAAACAAGTAACATTGGGAACATACGTTTTTAACACAAATATGGCGTAAATTAATGCTTAACGACACGGCCAAGACGTAAACAGTGAGCGGCGTGCAGTTGTTGTGTGCAGCTAACATGGCAGGATGTGTCTGAGTAGAACTTTTCTACATGTCCGTCCGTGATCAAAGATAAGTAAATATTCCTTTATTTTAAGAAAGTTTGTTGTGTTTATTTCATAACTGCTGTATTTGCCGGCATTTTTAACACAAAGTTGCAATTTCTGATGGGGTGCAAAACAAAATTTGACAGAACACCGGCGGCGGGCAAGTCACGGCTCGTGGTTCTCCTGCGACCCCAGCAGGCAGGCAGAGAGGAGAGAATCGCCGAAGGGGGGTGTGCGACAGGCCGCCAGTCGTCAGCTGTGTGACCTTCACCGTGGACAGGGAGTATTGTCACCCACAAAATGCAAGCCACCCCCTTATTAAAACAATTGCCATGATTCCAGTATTTTTACATAATACAAAACATGTAGTTGACTCACTTCCTCGTTGGTCCAACGGTCCCACAGTTGTCGGACTTGTTTTAGCCATTCTCCGCATGGTAAACGGGAACTTTTTGAAACCCCAAAATGCTCACACACCTCTTCCTGGTGCAGCAACAAAAGGCTGCAGCACATTGGGCTGGCGTGATGCGTAAAATTAATCCACAAAATCGGCTGAATATGCAGCCCTTCTGCATGCTATGGCTAATCGCTGTATTGTGAGATGGTGACCCGGGTGACATCGCATTCGCATTCTTTCTCAATCCAGGAAGTCACTCATTTTCATGGCTTGGGATTCAAAAAACAATAAATAAATCGATCACTTCCTCACACATCCAGGCAGTCCATTTAATTCAGGAGCATAAAATAGCGCGTGAAATATGAAATACACATGCTTTTTGCTGTCATAGGCACTTTAATGTTTTGCAAAATCCACATACTGTATAAAACGTACTGGACTAAAAGCCACAGGGTTCAAAGCAGAGGAAAAAAGTAGCGGCTCATAGTCAGAAAATTACGGTAGCCTATATACAGTACATTTTTATCTTCATTGTGCTGCAGTTGTTACTTTATTTTCTCGACAGTGCACGTGTTTGTACAAGAACATGATTAGCCGGAATTGCATAAATGCTGCGACAGCAAACACCCTAAGCTTGAGGCGGTGTGCTGTAGCATCCATGACTTGCCTCCTCCTCGCTGAGCTCTACTGGGAGAGGAAGTGTGACAGCGTCGTGTTTGCTGTTTCTACCCACCTTACTGCTAACACCAGCTCCTTATGTGACTCCTGGGAGCTTCTCTAGGCTGTTTTAACTTTAGCAGACTTTATTTTGCTTTAATTGTCTTGTCCCTGAGCACAGGGATATCAGCTTTCTTCTCACAGATGCACTCTCTGTTGGTTTTACAGTTGCTGCATCTCAACAACTAGAGCAGACTCCCCAAGCAGCAGATGATTAAAGAGAACACTGTCTTGGAATAAACTGTCAACCATATCAACACCTTTTCGACAGTTCTGCTGAATTGCAGTAATTTAACCTCTTTTAAATCATGAACTGTATGCTTTGAACAAATGGAAGCCTGTTATGTATCCAGCGAGAGTTCGCTTTGAACATCAATTTACAAGAAAGATTTGCTGCCATGTTCTAAAATATGCCTCATAGAATTTTGTAATCGTTGTAAATGAAGACGTGAGCATGTGAAAAGTAAATAGAAAAAAAATAAAATAATGGGAAGCCCTAGAAAATGATTTTTTGGGAGAAAATATGTGGGAATGATTTCATGTTGCTCAATAAAAATAATAACTTTGGGTCACTTTCTATTCATCTTGGGGCTAGGGATGGGAATTGATACGATTTTTACGATTCCATTATCGATATTGCTTAACGATTCGATTCCTTATCGATTCTCTTATCCATTCTAATTTGGGGGAAAAGAACAAACGTTTTGATTGGCATCGAGTTTGTTTAAGCAGAAGTCACAACCTTACAAACTCACAACGAGGTCAAAAGAAGCCCAAAGCCTCAATGTTAACTGTGGCAATAAGTGGCAAATGCACATGAATGTGTAACATTTTACTGAAACATTTTTCTAATTAATAGAAATAAGAAATATTGGTATTTATTGGCATATAGACCCTACCCACCGACGTCACAAAACCACGTGCTCGCTGTATGGTTCCGCCCACTTGTCCGTCATTTTGTCTCTGTATTAGCATTGGTTTCAATTGATCGAGGAATTTAAAATGCATTTCATGGAAGACCCGGTGCTTTCTGATGCCGTAAACTCACTGGATGTGTTGCATAAAAGGCGTTATGTGGAAAAGCTTCGTTCTATACAGTCGCCAGATCCATATTTGATGCCCAAATCGATGTTTTTCGACCCACTGTCTTCGCCCTGTCTGCCTGACATCTGCTACGCTGATATTTACAATTATCTTGTCCACACAAAATCAGCCTATTCTCACGAAAATTTGAAAAACTTCAAGAGCTTGGAGGCTTATAAATACTTCGTTGCTGGTTGGGTGAAATAGGTCCTCGTCCACGAAAATTTGGCAGGAATCTATCTTGTGCTTGGAAAGGTGAGTTACGAAATTTTCAAATCTTTTGTTATTGCTAACATCCACTGTCAAGTCTGATGTATTTCATGTCGTTTGTCAATGGAGTTAAGGCTTTTAATGTTTATATGGTTTAGCGATAGCACTCTCACTACATACATACGTGTATGTTGTCGGCGATTAGCCTAGCAATGATCTTAATTGTGGTTATTTGTCAGCCCAAAACCCTCTAAGTATATCTTAAATGCATCTTACCGGATATAAAATGACTACTACATAGTCTGTGGTGATTTTTTGGTGCCCAGTTTTCACGTCGAATTGCAGCCGTCCATTTCGCTCTCCTCTTTGGATCCCTCGGAATACGGTAAAACTTCAAGTCTCTCCTTCCATCTTCTCTGTTAGTGCAACCAACAGCCACACACGCCTTCACCATTTTGATTATTAATGTTAAGGAGCAGAAAAACACGCCGTAAATAGGAGGAATGTACGTAGCCGTAACAGGTTAACACTATGTTTTGACGGTCAATTGGGCGGTACCATTCAGGAGAGCGGAGTTGTGACGTCACGTGGGTAGGGTCTATAGGTCGTTGTTCTGCCTTTGGCAATATGTGTTAAAGCAGGGATCCACAAACTTTTTCCTGTGAGGGCCACATAACCTTTCCCTTCTCTGATGAGGGGACGGGGTCAGTTTGTTACAGAAAAAGTGTGACGATTGCAGGAGTGCCTAAATGTAAAAAAATATTTTTTCAGAAAATCACAATCAAATAGCCCTTTCTGGATTCTTCACGGAACAAAAGTAAATAAAATAAAAAAATATATATATAATAATAATAATAAATAATAATAATAACACTATTAATTAAATAGATGATAACCAAATAAGCTTCTCTGAGTTCTTCACAGAAAAAGGCCAGGAAATAAATAACACTATTGAGAAAAAAAAAATTCTAAATACTCTCTGGTATTGTTCAGGGGAGCGGACCAAATGTGGAGGCGGGCCGTATAATTTGGGGCCCCCTGTGTTAAAGTGTAATATTTACCATTATATTGAAATGCATGCCTTTTAGTTTTTATGGTGCTTTCACGCTCAAGTGGGGGCGCCCTTGCGCTTCCTCACACGAAGAAGAACGCGCTCACGTGAAAAAGAGCGCGCTTACAAGGGAAGAAGAAGTGCCGCATCCAAGCGAGACAGCGAGTGAGCGAGTTAGTGAGAGAGGGAAATACTGCTACGGGCCTTCGTTCTTTGTTAATGTTTGTAAAATATCTACAGAGGCAACGCCTGTATGTATCATGTTTTGTGTTGTTGTTGTGTGTTTCCACTCGTGATCGGGCACTTAAATCCAGTTGTGTAGTGGTTTGAATGATGTGCTAATGCTAGCGAACGCATGCTAACTGTGTTATTACTGTGTTAGCAGCTAATCATCGCTGATTTACGTTGATGCAAACCTGTTTGTTATTGGGGACGAAACTGATTTGTTTCATTTCTATTTTTAGTTTCACTCTTCAAGTGATGGTTGAATAAAGTCAACAAATTACACCAACGTCTTCTGCATCGTCATTTGGGAGTTTAGCTAGCTGTATAGCCAGGACTGAGCCTTAGCGTCTCGGTGAGGACAGTGCAGTTGTATTCCCTCCCGATGCAGTTATCTCCACCTTGCAATGACTGCAAGTCGCTTTGTTGTAATTTTTCCTCGTGAAGTGAAGACACACTTTCGAGCGTTTGAACCTAAGTGCTGTCATTGTTATGTTTACGGCTGCAATGCTCGTGCTAAACCATCGTAACCTTTCATTTTCACCCTCTTTCCTGGTGAAATGTAGCAAAACTTTGGAGCGAGTGGTTCTTGGCGCCATGTTAGTTTGATGCGTCTGGACAATAAGACACGTCACGACGCAATACGCGTCTTTAGGAATCGTTAAAGGGATCGTTCTGGCTTTTTCATTGTAATGTCGAGGCCTCGAAACATTAGGAACCGGTTCGGAATTGGAATCGGATTTCGATTCCCATCCCTACTTGGGGCAGTTCCAGGCCACTTTCTGTTGATTTTCAGGCAATTCTGTGTCACTCCCTGTTGACTTTGGTTCACCCCCTGTTTATTGTACATCATTTTCGGTTGATTTTGGTGGAAATTCTGGGACACTTGTTGACATCTATTTTTTTTTTTTTTGGATGGGGTTTGGGGGGCGTAAAAATAATGACCAGTAATAGAGACATATTTATTTATTTATTTATTCATTTTTCAATTTTTCAATTTTTTTTTTTTTTTTTTTTTTTTTCTTGTGGTAGCAAATTGAAAGTCAGTAGAAGTGAATGGAAAATTTCTTGTGGAAGTTAATCACTGAAAATGAGAATTGAATTAGCAATATCAATGAATGAGGTTGGACGTGGAATTGGAAATTAATTGGGATTTTGTTTTTTGGGCAGGGAGGTGTCACAAAACAAAACAAAGAAAACACATTATTGGGGAACAGTGAAGTTTTGGTTAAAAAAAAAACATTACATTTTGGATTTGGAATGTTGTGAAACGGGTATAAAAGTGGATAGGTGCCAAGGTTTTGGAGACAAAAAAGAGCAACTGTATCTGTTTTCCAGCAATTAAAAACTTACTTTAACAAGACATTAGAAACAAAAAAATTGTCAACGTACTCTGTGAGGATAAACAGGAAAATTTGAACATTTTCTTATTAAAAGTCCAACAATGCATGCAACATTCATGCTATTGTGACAGTTTAAACCATTGATGTAGCTTTAGATAACTAGAAAATGTAGAAATAAAGCAGAGTCACCCAGATGTTTATTGTGTCTCCCAAATATCCTGAAGCGTGCCTGCAATCTCCCACGTGTGATTTGCATCCTCAGGATGAGCCATCTGTTTCTACAAGTGACCTTTCTTTCTAATCACCTAAATTAAGGGGAGTGAGAAAGGCTGGCTTGAACACTCACTCCTGTCCAATTTTAATATTGAAGAAACAATTGTTATTTACAGTGACAAACAGTGCATGGGCGCTGCGTCTGTGTCATCTGCCTTGCACCTGTCTATGTTGAACACCTGCCCAGTGCCACTTTGCTTAACCGCAGATGGCTAAAGTGAATTTACAGTCCTTTCCAAACATTTTGCAGGCAGCACAAAGGGACTCGTGCTATCCAGGTATTGCAATATTTCAATTCATCCTCTCCAATAATCACTTCTCACAATATGGCTTGTGAGAAACTGTGGCTATGCAGGCAGAAAATAATTTGTTTTGACTCAGAGGGACGATATTAATGAATTGCACAATCACACAGCCTACATATATTTTACAAAATAACATTAGATGTTACTCAAAGTTTTTAGTATTTTTTTTCCTATTTTCTCATCTATTATCTTAAACAAGAGCTGAAGTTTAATGCTTGCCAATCTGTGAAAACCTCCTTAAAAATTGGGCTTTTGTGTGTTTCTATGGAAACAGGCCATTTGTTCAGTCGTTCAAAACAACTAATACACACCACTTTTCAGCGTGAGTTCTGTGGGTGAATAAGTACTAAAGGTAATTATTTGGTATTTGCCAGTTGGAGAGGCTCTAATTGCATTAAAATTCAAATGTATTTTATAGTTATTTGATCATTTATGTTACTTAAAAATTAATATGCCGCTTGATTGGTGAAAAACGGTGCTCTCCTTCAAAAGAGTATTAACAAACCCTGACAATAATTTACTATTCACTTTTTTTGTCCTGCTATGTATAATAGAAGTTATGATCCACTTTTTACTCTACTCAAGTGAAGTATTTCAAGAAGAAAGTCAGAATATTAATGATCTTACTGTTAACAGAATGCATTTGGATTCACAACTGCCACATAAACATAACTGTCAGGGACAACCATCTATACTCTTTTTTGAGAGACGTGCCTTACACCGGTTTACATATTATTGTATATTTTTAATAAAAAATAAATAAATAAAATAAACAAATAACCTCAGCCAACAATGACATCAACTAAACGTGTTCTTATGCTGCAGATAAAACATGCAAAATCATCAAGATGAATTCTGGACCATTCCACTTTACAAAAACAGTTAAAGTTCAACAAAATCCCTGGGCTGTACAGTTTAAAAAAGTTCTCTTGCAGTCATGCCACACCATCAACAACCGGGTTGAGGTCAGGACTTATGTATACTGAGCAACCCCAGGACATTTTTGTTGTTGTTGTTATTGTTGAGTTGCTGTGTTTTGGATTATTTATCTGTTGCTACAGCCATGCTCTTTTCAGTATATGTACGTATATGTTTTATACAGTCGTGGAAAAGTAAAAATACTTCGTTACTGTATTTAAGTACATTTTTTTGTGTATCTGTACTTTACTTGGTAAAAATATGAAGTGGTACTTTTTACATTTATTTACGTATGTATCTGTACTTTTTTACTTCATTAATTTTTGCCTGTGTTACTTGTTACTTTTGTTTGTTTTGTTTTTGTTTTTTCTCAGTGTGAATTGATAGTTTTGTTTGCATGCCTTGATAAGCCCTGTGCAACTACACCGTAATTGAGCACTAGGGACAGCAACACGAGTACAAACAAGATTAGGCAGGTGAGCAAGATATTGACCAATGAAAACCAACATTGAGTGGGGAGGTGGGCGGGCGGGGGTAGGGGTGGGCGTGGGGTTGGTGGTGCGTCCCCTCTTGCCATCCCTGAAGGCCGACTGATGGGTGCGCGGGTGGCCTGGGGGGGTCCCAAGGGGTGACGATGGCTCGTTTGCTGGGCTGCAGTAGGAGGGATGGGCTGCAATACTACCCCCCCCCCCCCCCCCCCCACCGCCTTCCCTCCCTGGGCTGGCTGGGTGAGGGCCGTGGCCCTGGGTTGGCGCCCGCGTGGCGTCTCCGCTCGTCTGTGTGGCTGTCGCGCGCTTGGTGAGGCTTGTGTACGGCTGGATGTGATAGGGCGCGCTCTGGTGGGGGGATCCCGGTGCCGGGAGTGGCGATGGGGTGGCGTAGGGTCGGTTACCAACAGGCTTACACTCACAAGGGATTCGCACGATTACTGGGTTCCAGATCACAGAGCTGATTTGTGTACACTCTTCCACTTTCAACCACTTATCTTATAGACTCCCCCACCCCGTCCCCCTCTTTCCCTGGTCAACAGGCCCCCCCCCATGGTGTCAACCGGAAATACATCTAGCTGACGATAGCACCAACATATTAGTAGTTAGTGTAGACGTTCAATGAATTTCATGTTGTTGTTTGTTTGTGTTTCTTTTCTTCTGTTCCCCCATAACCGCTTCCTGTTTGCTGCTTTATCATAATAAACGAGGTATGTTGTTTTTTTTTTTTTTTTTTTTTTAACCTGTCCTGTTTAGCTGTTTGACACGGAGAATAGAAGTCTAAGTGCCCGGATAGTCTGAACAGGTTTAATGTTTCACATTGAGAGTCTGGCATACTCCCTTTGTGATCATTCAACATACCTCATTTATTATGACAAAACAGCGAACAGGAAAGGGTTATGGGGAACAGAAAAAAATAAACACAACAGAAGAAAGAGAAGAAACACAAACAACAACAAGAAATTGAACGCCTAATAAACAAAGTATGTTGAATGATCACAATGGGAGTATGCCATACTCTCAAAGTGAAACATAACTTTTCAGACTAACCAGGCACTTAGACTTCCATTCTCCGTGTCAAACAACTGAACAGGACAGGTTTAAAAAAAAAAAAAAAAAAAAAAGGAAAAAAAGAAAACCAACATTGACAACAGATGAAAGCAGCACACCTTCAGATGGGTGCTGCACACTCTTCTAGAGTAGGTGAGGGTATGTACCTGACACCACTTGTTTGCAATCCACCCTTAAGCTTAGTTTTGGATTTTTTTTTAGCTTGTTAAGCTTCTGTTTCCAGTGCAGTCAATTGTACTGCCTGTTTGTTCAACTCTGCACAGTTTTAAATATCAATGAATTATTTGGTTCTTTCTTTGAATATTGGCTCAGATATCTGTGTATTTATATATATATATATATATATATATATATATATATATATATATATATATATATATATATATATATATATATATATATATATATATATATTTTTTTTTTTTTTTTTTTTTCATCTGGAAAAAATACTTTTTACCTGAAAAAGCCCATTTTAAAGCAATTACTTTTGTACTTTTATTTCAGTAAATTTTTCTTAGACACTAGTACTTTTACTTAAGTAATATTTTTGCCCCTGGATCTGTACTTTACTGAAGTAAAAAAAGTGTGTACTTCATCCACCACTTGGTTTATATACATATATATTTCTAAGACTAATTGCAACTCTAATTGCTAGCGGTTTGCATCTACATTAGCATTATGATTTGTTTTTTGTTATGTGATTTGCCGTAGTGTTTTTGAATTTGCCGTTTTGTTAAGTAATTTGTCGTTGTATTTGTGTTTTTGAATTTGTCGTTTGAATTTTTGAATTTGCCGTTTTGTTTTTTTATTTGCCGTTGTGTTTTGCGCTTCAGGACCACCGTACAAAACACAAACTACCGTAAATTAGCTCACATTTTCACAAAACAAACATTCAAGAGATTACTTAAAGATGATACCTTAACAAGCAATATGCAAACAAAATATGGAATGGAGCTCACTTATTACTTCTAGTCTTTCTTCATTTAATTCACAAGTTGTGTTAGCCAGTATTTGGTGCGAAATCCCAAGAAGTAAAGCTCATGTCCAAATCACTGAGCATAACACACAGCCACTGTCAATGTATTTTTCTAAAAACTGTAATGATTTTTTGTTTCTTCTATTTCATTATTATTATTTGGGGTGGAGGGGTGGGTGTGAGTATTTCTCAGTCGGTCTCCAGTGCACATTAAAGCATATTTTAATGAGAAGGAAGATTTATCGTCCTTTTACCACACATCCTCAGTGTTAATTACAGGTCAACAATTCTTAATGACACAGTGTGGGCATGCAGAAAAAAAAGAATTATTCATATTTATAACACTTTGAAAGCCATCTAGACATTTTTGGTTCAAATTCTGATGTATTTCCCTGCCGTTTGAAGACAGCAGTGTCAGGGGAAAAGCCAAGACTTGTCTGATAACCAGACAAGCACTAAGATGCACAAAGCAGAACATTTCCTGCGTGTCGTTGTCTTGTTCTCTTTTTAGTAGAAACAAGCAGAGGGAGACTTGTGACAGGCTTGCGCCGTGTATTATAAACTATTAAAGCTTGTGAAATAAGTCAGGTACCCTTTTATTTGTCTTTTAAATGGCACTGAAGACTTTTTTTTTTTCACGTGGCCAAAAAAACGTCACTTGGCCTGAGTGGAGGTCAGAGCAATTGTTGTGACTGCGGTTGAGGACTTTGCTGGCGGACATATGAGCGTCCAGTGGCCAGAGGTTTCGGGGTCATGCACTGACAGGCCTCAAGGAAGGGGTGTAATGAAGCATCAGACACAGCTGGTGCTTGCCAGGGCTTGCCTATAGTGATGCCCACAAAAGGAAGGTCATTTGGTATTCAGGATTGTTTTAGATTAGACTTTTTAGACTGTTGACAACAGTATCAAGTATACCTTGGCAGGTGGCTTGTCGCGTGATAAAACATGATTTTTAAACCCTTTCAGGGATAGTGGTCATGAGAGTGGACAGTTATTCGAAAGTTGACACTGTATAACCTGCGCAGGTGCAAAAGGGAAAAAAATGCTTGGCAAAGCACGGCAAGGATCGTCTCATCAAGTAATGTATAGCGGAAATACAATGAACAATGACGGGTAGCCCTGGGCTAATCGATAATTTGAACCACCAATCTGTTCCAGGTGCTTTATGATGTGACTGAGGTAATTATCACTGGATCAATGAGAGAGTTTGTTGTGTAGAAGAATGGTGAAGGGAGGAGTTTTGGGTTTCCACTGCAGAAAAGATTTTATGTATGAATTTTTCACAAGCTGAAATTATTCTCTCTAGTCTACAGCATTAAGAAAAGGCTTGTTCAATCCCAGTGCCAATTATCAAAGAGGTCTAAAGTTTTTTTTTTCCCATTTTTCCTGTTTTCACTTTGCATACATCATTAAATGCTAACAAAGAAAGAGCTTCTGTGACTTCTGAACGCAGGAGGAAATGTCAAAAACAGATGATCAAATGAGAAAAGCCACCTGTGGTGTTCATTGGAGCAAGAAATAATGAATACATTATTCATTTGAATATAAATAATGGTTTATTTGCATATTGCTGCAGTAAATAAAATCTATCAGCCTTTGAAAAACAGTCAGTAAAAGTGTAGTATAACCCCCGATTCGAGATGACGGGGTTCGGTTGTGAATGCAATTTTGTTTGGGCAAAGAACGAGGTTCTCGGAGATTACAGTAAGGAAAATAATGTTTAGTAACTGAAAAAACTGGAGTCAAGATGAGTAACAAAATAATTATATTAATACACAACAACTATTTACAAATTTAAGCCGGCACTATGTACAAAAATATATACCATAAAGTAAACAAAAATTCAAACCAGACAGTCCGTCTAAATTCCAATCAGTTGTTTTCCGGGCATAGACTCGCCATCTTCATCCATTGGAAAAGTCTTTATCCAGAGTCTTTATCTAGTTTCGAATTCTTCATCCACGTCCAATGAATGGAATGAAAGGAGGAAACAAAAAAACCCCAGCCTGCATAACAATAATTAAATTATTGTATACAGCCTTTTTATCACTAAGTGAATCTTTTCAATAGCTATAGCCAATTTTTTCTTTGTCTAAATATTACATTGTACCAGTAATATTCACACATTTCAAAAATATCCAAATCAAAGTTAATGCTTATTCATCTGCCATTCAAATGCAACATAACATCATCATCTATCATCATCTTTATCAATATAACACAATGGTCACATCATTTTGTGCTACAACATAACATGACAAACAATTCTTAATTGTAGTATGTAAACAGCTTTTTCCCCATTGCTAACGTTGGAGTCGCGCTATCTTAGCGTTAGCTTCATGTTAGCGTCGCGATTAGCATTAGCATTTCGCTAGCTTCATGTTAGCGTCGCAATTAGCATTAGCATTTCGCTAGCTTCATGTTAGCGTCGCAATTAGCATTAACATTTCGCTAGCTTCGCGCCTAGCATTTAGCCAACTTGGTGAGAACAAAACAACTCACCAAGATGAAGTTTTTCTTTTAATGTGAACTTGGGTGGATGCAGGCTCCAATCCTCCACAATCTACTACATTGGCGAAACGTCCTACATTAGTCAAATTTGACACCCAAAGTACTACCGTGCCCTCTAAACTTGTTTTGTTTAGATGCATACAGGCAGAACGTACTACAAAAATGCCTTACGAAAATAGGCAAATGTAGTTATATCAAATAAAGACGGTTTAAATACGCTACATGACTAATGTGGTCAACTGCTTCTAAGCTAACACAAAACAAAAAAAACACATTGGTTAAAGGTATGAGAGGGTAATACATCCAAAAAGTATTTGTGAGGCAATGAAAAGGTTCTAAAAAACTAAATAAAAACAAAAATAGTGAGTACTCGCCGCTTCTAACCGATGTGCGCATGCATCCGGATGCGTGAGCAAGCATGCTGAACATTGTGTAGATGTTTCGCCGCGTAGTAAGGAATGGCCGAACACCGGTTCAAATACACTACAAGTTCAAAATGATATTCTCAAATTAGCAAAGATGAATGTCTGCACCACTTTCCCTTCATTTTGTCAACACTCAGCGAGGAAATGTAATTTCCTTCTTATAAGTTGTTCAAACGGCCTTATTTCAGCGTTGAGTAAATCATTCCTTTTTAACAAAGCCTTCTTATTGGCTCCAAGCGCCAAGAAAGTTCACTACATCCTTCCATTACAAAGGGTAATCCAATTACAGGTTGACTGCACCGCATCACTTGTGGCATAATGGGTCCAACATGCAATGCAGCAAAGTTCAATGACTAAAATGACCATAAAAGTAATAATAACTAGAAAATGCAATTGCGTGGGTAGCTTTGCTGTGCTGGTCGGTCAGTTTTAACCCTAACTTTAGCCGTAAGCCTAACTGTAACCATTGCTGTAACCCCATAACCCTAGCCATGTACATGTTACATCCCTATTTTATCTAACCCTAGCTGCACATTCCAGTTTAAATGGAAGGGTATGGAAGCAATTAAATGATCCTAGTTGAAATGGTTTGGACAACTATTGCCATCAATAGTACTGTAGTTTCAGAAAACAATTTCCCTTTTTTACTTTAAATTCCAAAACACATACTCTGTGACATGGACTGGCTGTGAATGAGTGATGCTCATGATAACTTTTGATAACACTCTAGTTTAAACTGTTCCCGGAAGTATTAACTCCAACTTGTTTTCCTAAGATGGCTTTTATTAGGCTCGAGCGTCTACGTCACAGCAACGGGGATCATGCGAGATTTGCAACAACGCAGCCATATTGGAAGCATGTCTGTATCACGGGATATTTAAACTTTAAACGGCAAATACAATTCAACGAGTGCCAAAGATGGAAAAAATTAAGGAAAACTTGCCAGTTCGATACAGAGACAAACTTGTTATCACGGCGAAGGACAGATATGTGAGCAAACTTAAGGATGTGAACAATGTTGACCCTTACGAGCAAGCTGAACACAAATGGAATAAAGATGTCGACAAGCTTCCACCACTACGCGAAATGGACATCATGCTGTATTTAGTGTTTGGTGTAAGTTACTACACTCATCAGCAATTCCGAAGCTACAAATCGCTGCAAATTTGCTGCGGATGGGTGCAGGACCTGCACATTATGACCGTAGCAAACGGCAACATCATCGTTCTTGCAAAGGTAGGCAATGTGTGTTTACATTTTCATTGTCATGAACATCTGAATTTGTGCTGTGCTGAGCTGTGATAGTTAAGTGACAAATCAATGCTGTGTTTTAGAAAACAGATTTACCTTGCTCAGTGTTTCTCAGTTGGCCTACTGCAAGCCATTATGTATTTGAAAAGAAAAACTTATTGCACAACATAGCAGCGTCAACATATTACAGCTTTTTCATTTAGAAATGACAGGAATTATGTCTTATGAAGACAATGCACATGTATGCATGCTAGTTGTTTAGCTGTAGCCATAGCTAACAACAGGCCAACTTAGGGCAAAGTTACCGAAATTTGCGTAGACAAACGAAATTAACTTACCGGATTGGAAGTGCACAGAGCAAATTGTGTGTGTAACTGAAGAATCAAACATGATGCCCTTCCTTCTGATCGAGGCCACCCATGCCATTCTTCGACGTTTGGTAAGTTCAGATATGACCTTTCCCTCGCCTTTTCTCCATGTAGGGATCCGGAAGAAACTCAATGGGGTTCCATCGCGCTGTACATTCTCCTTTCTATTCGATCGGTTGTTGCAATTCTTTACCGCACAATAATTTCCAACCATTTTAAAGCGTCACCTGTGTCGAAATGCCTCACTGTTTATGTTTCCCTGGGTTCTGACACCAAACTTCCTGCTTCCAAAATGGCGATAGGGACGGAAACCTCGCGAGTGCCACGTCATACGCACGAGCCTAATACTTTAAGGTAGACATTTTGTCTCAGTTTACCATTTCTGGGCTCAACAATTGTGGGACATCTTCCCCGTCTCTGGATTTTACTTATTATGAGTTTGATGAAATCATAATTTAAGAAGATTCCCCTCTAATTATTACATACACTTAATAAAATTTACAATATAATTGGCTTGTTGTGTTGAGGATAGAACAGTGTCGTAAACATTCGCAGCAGCCCTCTAATTTGCCATAAATTTGATTGATGCCGGCAAAAACACTTTACGACAGGATTACAACTACACTGGATTTACTGTTGTTGGAATTCACCATGCTGCCACTGTATTAACACAAAGTTCATCTGCAGCCTCAATCATGGGGGCATGAGCAGTCTTTGTTATCATATCTATCCTTCAGCATCCATGCTTACAATTAGGAGTGGGCATTTGGTGGAATTTACTTAATAGACTATAAAAATAACGATCAGTTAACCGGCAAATTGTTATTGTTATTTAATTTGCATGCAAGTACAGTTTACTCAGTGTGAGTGTGACTCGAATTTCTATATTAATTCCGCATGACAAATATTAAGAAAAGCGAGCTCTTCAGCTCGATTTCATTTTTTATCACAACAGCGCCACTGCTGGTTGCCTACAAGTACGGCATCCATTCTTACTCCATCGAATATCAATAATAAATTCCACACAATCATTAGAATTCTCTGAAATAATTAATGCAGCAATTTCCAAACTGAGCGCTGGCAGTGGCACATTTGTTTCCTACAATATTATCAACTGTGATTTTGTTGAATATGATCCATTTTGCACTTATTCATTAATTGGGAAAAAAAAAAAAAAAAAAAAACTGGTAAATGCTCTTTCATTAAATGTCCGAATGTAAAAGAAATGTGTGTGCACCTGATACCACTGGCGCATGCTGGTCTTTCAATTATTATATTGTTTTCGGGTCAAGATTGACCCGTTTTCAAGTGTTGGTGTGTCAAAAATACAATTGATTTTTGCATACGAACATTTGAAAACGGGTCAAATCTGACAACAACACAATTCGAGGTTTAGGAATGAGCACTATTCCCCCATGTTACATACAAAGTCAAACAGCTTTTCCCCTTTTATTCTTCGTTGATTCGGGTATCATCAACATGCTAACGCATCACTTGCCAGTAGCCTGGAACAAATACAAAAAGCAAATAGAGCTACTCTGGCGCGCATCAAGTCGCTGGCATAAGGTGTGCGCTGAGCGAAGCACCCAGAGGTGCCTTAGTTTGGCTGCAATGATCGTAAAGTGCCTGATCACTGCGCCGTGCTCTGATCCATCAGCTGTGATGGCCACTGTAGATGTTATTTTAACCAGTGATTTAGTGTCATCACAAATACCCTCAGTGCTGCTGGTGCCACTAGCTTCACTAATTACTAATGGTGATTTAATGTAACACCATGACCATTTCCTCTCTCGTGCAGGCCCATTCCTTCACTGTTGTCCCTGTAAATTAGGTGTGCACTGCTGATTAATGGTTAACGGCCACAATTCCAAGCGAGGCATCATCAGCAAAGCATTTAATTAAATGGTTGTCTCAATTACTTAGCGGACTAATGTACCTCGAACACAGCTCAACTTTATTAAACCATATGAAATGTCAATCTGAGAGGATGACCTGTACAAACAATGAAATGAGAAATTAAAAAAAATAGATAAGAACTGCACAAAGATGTATTTATTTTACATGAGAAAAAAAGAAAGCAAAAGGAATACCATTTCAACTGTCACAAGTGCGTCACTGAGCAGAATATTTCCTTAAAAAAAAAAACTTCAAATTAATTGCTTCTATCAACTGGTTCAATTCCTGGGCGGCACTGTGAAAGACAAAGTGGCGAGCCAAACGTGGTGCCCTGTGCCATCAATCACCGCTTTGTATTAACTAGCCCACCTCTCATCGCAAAGAAAACAATTAAAGTTAAACTTGTTGATTTGTTATGGTCAGCCATAAATCACGCTGATATGTGAAACCACCATCTCCTGGGTCCTCTTTCCATGTTACTCAGTCTATGAGCCGAGTTTGAACCACTCTAATAGCATTTATACACTTGTCTGTGCAGTTACATTAAAACATGCTGAACCGAAGCTTCCTCTGTGATGCCGTTTGAAAATAAACTGTTGAAAATAAGAAATGAATGATTTTTATGGTTTTGTATTTCTTCTGACTTCAGCCTTTTAAGCGACAAATTGTGAAGAGATAACAAGCTGCTCTCTTGACACAACCCAATATAGTATTCACCTGAGATGCTCTATCACCCTTTCTTTGCTAAAGAGCGTCAAATGTGATTAATGGAGGGCCCTCAGAGGGACAATTGTGAAAGTGTGAAACAATATGAATGTGTAAACTCATTATAGTATGACATATTGCCCCAGTTTTTAATTATTAACATTGTGCATCAACAAATTGCATTATAAATAGGAAAAAGGAAAAGTAGCAAGTATATAATAACTGCATCAAAAATATAATTTCCACAGAATTGTTTTTAATAACAATTAATAAAATTAATCTATATGAAGATATATCTGTATATATACTGTATATATATATATATATATATATATAAATGTGTGTGTGTATATATATATATAATCCTTTCATTATAAGTATCCTATTTTTTTGTAAATATTAATCATGATTTTAACTTTTAAAAATTATGTACGCATTATACTGTATATTTTTTCATGAATGGAAAAAAATGATAAATTAATAAAACATGGAAAAAAAAACAATTATTACATTAAAAGGAATTAAAACAGAAATACATTAGTTATGTGTCTAAAACATTCCGAAAGTAGAAAGACAATCATGAAAAGAAGACAACCAATTTCAAATGATAAATAAGAACTTTGACACATGGACCAGATGATTGAGGGGGAAATCGAAGGCCGGGAAATTAGTATTATTCATATATATAAAGTTTTAATGTTTCACATTGGAGTATGACATACTCCCATTGTGATCATTCAACATACCTCGTTTGTTAAGACAAAGCAGCGAACACGAAGGGGTCATGGGGGAACAGAAGAAATGAAGGAGAGAGAGACAGAATGAACACAAACAAAAACAAGAAATACATTGAATGCCTATACTATCTATGACTATGTTTGTGCTATCGTTGGCTAGATGTATTTCTGGTTGACACCATATCGGGGGCCTGTTAACCAGGGAAAGAAGATAAATGATTGGGAGGGGGTAGAGTGTACGCAAAGCAGCCCTGTGATCTCGAACCCAGTAATAGTGTGAGCTTGTCGGCAACCCACTCTACGCCTCCCCACCGCTAATCCCGGCACCGAGGTCCCCCACCCAAACAGGTCCAATCACATCCAGCCATGCGCGGATCCTATCAAACATGCGACAGCCATGTAGACGAGTGGAGACAGCGCCCCCCCTAGGCAACCCAGGAGGAGGTGGAGGGGTGAGCCAGCGCAGCCCATCCCTCCTCTCGCAGCCCAGCAAAGGGGCCATTGTCACCCCCCAGGGATCCAGGGTGGTCCCTGGGCAACACGCGCCCCCATCAACCGGCCTTCAGGAATGGCAAGAGGAGATGCACCACCAACGCCCACCTCCGTCCACCCACCCAGCCCACAAGCCACAGCCACGTACTCCAACCGGCACGGCACATCACGGGACCCCAAACGGCCCACCAGGCCCAGGGGAGGGCAGGGCCCCCCACCGGAGGAGGCGACATACAGCCGACACACCGGCATCCAGCCAGCAACCCACGCCGGAGCACAGGGTGGATACCCAGGCAGAGAAGAGAGGGGAAGGCAGAAGCAGGAGAACGGCGAGGAGCCGCCACAGGGCGACGCGAGATCGGAGCCCCGACCTACCCCCACTCCAACGGCTGGCAGCCCAGTCAGAGGGGAGGTCCTGCCCCGAGAGCCATGCCATAGACAAAAAGTCTGGGACCCGCCTACCACCCTATTACTGTGGCAGGTCCCTGACTGGCAGCCATTATCCAGCATCGTGATGGAATTGTGTAGGGAGGGTAGTGCAGTGTATGCATTAAAATAGGAGAGCTCGGCTTTGGGCAGCGGGACCGCTGCATGGAACTTCTACCGACCCACCCGTCCTATCGCCCTTTGCTGGAGCTCCCCCGTGGAGTATGATGTGTGTGGTGCGTTGAAAGAGATGCGAGAATAGCGGAGCCTGCCGTAAGGAGGTAACCGTCAAACCCCCCCAACAGGTCCAGGTTATTTATTTATCTACTTATTTTTAGCATTCTTTTTCTTTTTTTGATTTGTTGGTGTGTCTTGCCTTGGTTTGTTGTTTGTCATTTCAAGACAATGTGTGTGTGTTTGGTTTTGAAAAACTGAATAAAACATGTAAAAACACTAAAGTTGTTGTTGATAGTGGTCCTTTCATTTTTTCATTTTTTTAATGTTTATAATATTTAACTCATTGCTTGCCATGGACAACGATTAACGTCCATTTCATTTAAACTAAGTGGACTTATTGTGAATGCTCATCTTTTGATCAATCTCTTGTTGCCAACATTACCCAGTCAAAATGGATTGGACAACTAGCGCTGGCAATGGCAGCCAGTCAGTTAAATCGGGACCCTATATAGGGTAATGGCTTTTCAAAATAATTATCAACAATGATCGGAGGTAGAAAACAGATATTACGGAGATATAGCTGGTCTCCTTTGGGATCAAGTTGGAGGCTCTACAGCAGAGAAAAAAAAAAATCGGTGAGAAAAACAATTTCTTATCAAGATGAATCAATTTGTTGTATAGGCCTTCATGGTTGCAAAGAGCCTTATATTACTGTCACTCTTAAGAGAAGATCTACTTGTACGTCTAGCTGCGACGATTACGCTGCTTCTCTGCAATGTGTCACATATACTGTATATGGATTTTTTATATATTGATCTGAAATCAGAGGCCACATGGGATACATAGTTGCGAGGTTTCATTTTTTGTGTTTCTTTTTCACCTCATCTGCGTGGGTACAAAAGTAGAGCTCATAGTTTGTTGTTGCTAATCTGCTCCCCTTAAGAGTGCATATGGCTGCCAGGATAACGTCTGGACTTTGCACAGCTTATTTGGTGTGAGTCATAGTGCACAGTTGCTTGCTTTGAAAAAAAAATACTCTCAGTAAAGAGTGTAGTCAGTATTAGTCAAGCATGCATGAGGCCAAAGAGGAGATCTGATCGATGCAGCATCACCGACAGGATCATCTCTCATTTTCAATGACATTTGGGATCATAAAGAGAACACAGAATGTCTCTGCATGCTCGCTCAGAGGAGAGATGAGGAAGAAGGAGCCAATTTGATAATGAGACACAGAATAAAGGCTACCCATCGCACTTCAACTTGGGCGTCACAAAAGGCCCTTGTTATTGTCCAGAGTGCGCCACAGGTCACACAGTTCCTATCTGGCAATGTTATAGAGTCCGCACAAAAAGCATTACCTTCTGGAATTGGAAACTAAATTAGGTTTTTTAAAAAGAATCCCGTCTATTAGCTTAACGTCGACTACATTGTCTTCTATCACATTATTCCCCTACTGGTAATACTGTTTTTGTGTTTCAAGTCAATCTACCTGGAGAATATTAGCAGTCACTGTTTCTATCACATTATTCCCCTACAGGTAATACAGTTTTTGTGTTTCAAGTCAATCTACCTGGAAAATATTAGCAGTCACTGATTGCGGAAAGAAAGAAAAAAAAAAATAAAAAATAAAAAATGAATGGAATAAATTTCCACCAAACGTTTCAGAACATTGCATGTGGCATGATTGTTTTGTTGCAGTCTTAATTGGCATACTTCTCATTTCAAATAAATTAGGCTTCCTTGCAAGAAATATTTCTCTACAGAGGGAAGCTGAGCTGCCTCCTTTCAATCACATTCAATCATTGACGCCGCATACGACTTTTGTACTGGTATATTATGTCTATTGTCTCACTGGCCCTGAAATCTGTACAGTTCTGTCTGATGCATGGTTTTAGAATCAATTCACAATTATGTACTGGATTAGATAGACCAAAGTAAACCAAAAATAAAACAGCTCTTTCAAATGATGAATGAGATTGCGATACAGAACAAACAAATAGTAGAATACAGCAAAAGCTAAGTGTTGAATATGCATCACTGTACGATTTAATAAGAAAACTGATGTTAGTGACCTATGGATTTGTTGAGGATCCTTTTTGGGGAAAGGTAAAGAAGTGTTTTACGCTCGATGTCTTGGTTTACTTTTGTCTTACTGTACAGTATATGTGAAGAAAAACAGGAAATGTCATTTGAATTCCTGTCTTGGTGTGATGTTCTAGAAGTATGGATTATTCTTAGTCTTAAAGAAATGTATGCATTGCTGTATTGGATCTGGGTCACTAGGTATAAATAGCTGCGTTATAGGCACTAATTCAAAGGTATGTATTCAGATTTGCAGTATAGTCAGTCACATCGGCGCCTTCCTCATCTTTTCAACAAAAACCCACAAAGGTAAGGCTTAAGTTCAATCATTTGATTTTCTCGTAATATCAAACCATTTTGGCAAATGTGGCAGGAAAATGTCACTTCTTTGCACCAAACTCAGAAGGTCGCAAGTCCAAAGGTTGTTTTCAGGATCTGTATTTTAAAGCAAATAAACACTTGTCCTCTTCTGTTCCTTTCCACAACTCTGTTCAAGCTGCTGCTGCTGCTGCTTTAGAGCTCCAATTCATTTGCCTAATGCTAGCGGCAGACTGAAACATGACATCTCCAAAATTATCCATTTTCAGAACACCCCCACGTTAAGATCTAATTTCTGGTGACAGTTGACAATGTCTGTTACTGTACCAAGACTGGCAGAAGTAACAGTTGCAGTCATAGTTGTTGCAAAGGTTTTCTTCATCATGTTTATTGTAGTGATTGACTGACCATTGAATGAGATGAGCTAACCATTTCAAACATCCCCTCACTTCAAATATTAGCAGATCCATAAAAATGTTAGTGACACCAGTGACCACTGTTTTCTGCAATGAAGATCATTGAGGCAAGGTTCGTACAGCAGGTCTTAATAGACAAATCCGATGTTTGCGTGTTTGTCCGACTCGAGTGAGGCATTAATTTGACGATCTGAATGGGAAAAATCGCATAAAAATGTACCATTTCAAATGCGATCTAGGTCACTTTCGTATGTGGTTAAAATCCGATCTGGGCCACATTTTTCCAGAATGTGGCCACGGTCTTAACTATCAAGTTCCCCCAAATCGGAATTCTTTCAGCAATTACATCAGCAAAGAGTGAGAGCAATAGGGCGCTATGGTAGCGGTGCAGCTGTGGAATAGTATTAGCACCTAGCTTGAATGCGGCTTTTGGGGAAGAGGGG
The DNA here is from genome assembly GCF_030265065.1 of Corythoichthys intestinalis. Lineage (NCBI taxonomy): Eukaryota > Metazoa > Chordata > Actinopteri > Syngnathiformes > Syngnathidae > Corythoichthys > Corythoichthys intestinalis. The sequence goes on along the minus strand of NC_080405.1, from coordinate 36,187,813 downwards.
GGCTTGACAACAGTCATAAAAAAAATAAAATGGGTTGAGGATGCGCCTGAGAATGCTCGGTTTTCTCTTCGCTCCAAATGAGCAGTATTTCAATATTGCCAACACGCCGGCAAGTCGGGTCAAACCGTCCGTGTGTGTGTGTGTGCGTCATGTGTAGTCATTTGTTTTGATTGCCAAAACGCGTCAGTTTGCTCTGCCCATCTCTGACTGTGCATGCGTGATGCTTGAACAGGCTCAATGGACAAAGGCAGTCTGAACGGGCACGCCAAAAAAGCAGATATGACAAAAAAATCTGAATTGTGCATTAAGATCTGCGGTATGAACCTAGCCTACATGTTTGAAATCTGTTTCTTGTATTATGGTGTATAAATGATTTAAGCAACTCCTCATTTCTAGTAAGTTTTATTCAAAGCCTTTTGTCATTGTAAATACTGTAAATATACCACGGGCCATTATTTAAGCATTTTTGCTCTTCAATCTGTAAAACTGACAGCTATAGGGCAGGATGTGAATATGGAATATTTTCAAACAAATTATTGGACAAAAGTTTTTTTTTTTGTCTTGCATGAGCAAATTTTTCACTATCTTTGCCAGCCCAGCCTGAGGCAAAAAGCCTACATTCATACGCTAGCCAACAATCATGGTGTGAACACACATACTGCATCCCCTGTTGTCAGTTAAGTCACTTTGGCTGCTCCTGACGTAGATTCTTGGCATGTTTTCTCATCTCAAGCTTTGTCTGGCACCGAAAGCTTAGTTAACAAGCTAACCAGGATAGGTGTAAAAGCATACATGCTGACTTTACAACACACACACGGAAACAAGCATCTGAATTTCTTTCAATGAGATTGTCAATGGGAATCCAGATTCCTTGCTCTCTCCTACACAAAATTGAGCAATTGCGAAAGTAAAAAAATACAAGAACCTCGAGCGCTTTTTACAGAGTTAGACATAACTTGCAAATATATTTTTACAGATTAATGTTTATGGGGTTCCATCCTTTAGAAAAGGGGTGTCAAACTCATTTTGGTCCATAGGCCAGATTTATGGCAATTAGAGCTCATGTGAGCGAGACTAGTTTATTTTTGGCCAAATAAAATGACTCTCTGGCTGGGGTTGACGGTGCTCGATGTCAGATCCATTTTGACTAGGAGGGGGCGAATGGTACTGGAAGTTGAGCATTCACAACCATTCCTTCCAGTAGAAGGAGATCACTACCTTTAAATTTAGGATCATTTACTGTTGATTTTTCAGGCATTTCTGGGTTATTTGTTATTTCCAGGTTACTTCCTGTGGATTCGGCGTCACTTCCAGTTGATTTTTGGGCATTTTTGGGTCACTTCCTTATAAACTCTCAGAGGCAAATTTATAGAAAAATTGTGTCAGTCGTTAGTGCTAGGTTTGTGCTCATTTGTACTGAAAAACAATTTTGTTTCTGCTGCTATTGTTTTTGAGATATTAACAATTCTTTTATAGGTCAATCTGGGATCAACCAGCCCCATTTTGATTAAAAATTGCTAAAATGGTGCCATTCGTTTATGCTACGTTTGTGCTGTAAAAATTTTCATTTGTGCTGCTATTGTTTTATTGATATTAAGATATTTATTGAGTGATGACGTCAATCGCAGCACCTCCATCGCGGCTGATGAAGCGTACAACCTCTTTAAATAACAGAGGGGTCTCCCAACAACTAGCGCAAATGTAGCACGCAGGAATGGCATTCCTTCAGGTCCATTTTGCAGTAAATGGTGTGGCTGCAAGTCACGTGATCACTCAAAATTAATATCTCAAGCTCAAGCAAGTGTAACGGTGGACACGAAAGTGAGTCAAGTACAGTGTGACGGCCTGGCTGTTTAACTGTTGTTTTATTTTGAGAAGCCTCCAATCAGCTGATCGTCGCCTCAGCCACCTGGCTGCCTCCCCTCCCACTGTGACGTGTGCTGATCGACACCGAATGGGCTGACGTTATGGCCGCCGCTGATTGGCCACTGAAGGACGCCACCAACTTCAAAAACCAGCCGCTGTCAATGGCTCCTTCCCTGGGCTGCAGGAGGAGGGATGGGCTGCAATGCCCCCCCGCCTCCGCCGGCCCACCCTACCCGGGCTGGCTGGGTGGGGGCCGTGGTCCTGGGCTGGTGCCCGCGCGGCGTCTCTGCTCGTCTGCGTGACAGTAGCGTGTTTGGTGGGGCTCACGTGTGGCTGGATGTGATTGGGCATGCCCGGGTGGGGGTTCCCGGGATTGGCGGTGGGCCGGCGTAGGGTCGGTTGCCGACGGGCTTACACTCACAAGGGATTCACACGATTATTGGGTTCTACATCACAGAGTTGATTTGTGTACACTCTACCCCTCCCAATCACTTAGCTTTGAGAGTTTTCCACCCCCCTTCCCCTTCTTTCCCTGGTCAACAGGCCCCCCACATGGTGTCAACCGGAAATACATCTAGCTGACGATAGCACCAACATATTAATAGTTATTGTAGGCGTTCAATGCATTTCTTATTGTTGTTTGTGTTTCTTTTCTTTTTCTTCTGTTTCTTTTCTTATGTTCCCCCAAAACCCCTTCCTGTTCGCTGCTTTGTCATAATAAACGAGGTATGTTGAATGATCACAATGGTATACTTTCAATGTGAAACATTAAAACTTTTCAGACCAACCAGACACTTAGGCTTCCATTTTCCGTGTCAAACAGCTGAACAGGACAGGTTTAAAAAAAAAAAAAAAAAAAAAAGTAAAGTATGAATGAGCTGCAGTGTGCCTTTCAGGTAGGCAAACCAGCGGGCCATGTTGGACCCACTGGTGGGCACCTTCTGCCCCCCTGGCCATATGTTTGACACCCTTGCTTTAGCAGATACAGTACCATACGTACATCTGCTTTACCAGTAAGTATATTGCAGTAGTATGAAAATATTTTTTAATACTAGCCAGGAATGATACAGAAACAAGGATAAGAGGAAGCAGGACACTTATTTGTCCTCCTTTCTGTAGTTTGACATAAAAACAACGGACTCGAGAGCATTTGAGTGCTTGCTGCATTAAGAGCAGCGACAGGTAGGCAATGTTGAGCACTTAGCAAATAGCTATTTTACTTTAACATCTGATATACTGTCAACTTGTACATATCACTGCCTCATGAGCTTTTTTCTGTTCTGAGCGTTAGGGAACTGGCGAGCTATAATTGTTATTGTTTTTGTCAGCACACTAGTGGTTAGCCGCTGACCACGTTAGACTCGAAAGTCATTGTTGGTGCTGGACATTTTTTTTTTTTTTTTTTTTTTTTTTTAATATTATAAATACTATTGCTACTAAGAAGACTATAGTGATCCCTCATGTTTCGGGGTTAATGGGGACCAGAACCCACCGCGATAAGTGAAAAACCGCGAAGTAGCGACCCCCCCACCCTAAAAAAAAAAAAACGTGTCCTGTTCAGCTGCTTGGATACAGGACAATTTTATTTTATGTATATTACATTCTTTATATACTGTATTTTTTGTGTATACAGTACACTAGTTAGAAAAGTTAATGCAATATTAATGTACAATAACATACATAAGATGAATAAAATGTACTCACCACACTGATGCTCTTGATAAATGAGGAAAAAAACTCCAGAACAATGGATATGAAGGAAAAGATGATTTATTGAGAAGCTTGAGAGTCACGCGATGTGATGATGACTTTGTGGGCCTTAAAGCCTCGCCTCTTCACTTCTTCCTTGAAAAGGAACGTCTTAGATGTCATCCTCCTCCAAAAAAGGCCAGTCTCGACCATGTTAAACACCTGCTGCGGGAGATAGCCACCCTCCTCAATTCATTTGGGAAATTGGTCCTCAACTTAACGAACAGCAGCGTCATGGTCTGCCGAGGAGGCCTCCCCATGCAACCTAGCGCTGCGAAGTCCAAACCTCTTTTTTAATTTTTCGAACCAGCCCTTGCTGGCAACAAAACCACAATTTTCTTAACTTGAAGCACTGGTACTAGGCTGTGGTTCATCTTCATCGTAGGCGGCATCACCGCCACCTTCATTCAACTCTCCTTCAGGAATGAGGCTATCATACAGCTCTTTGGCTTTTGCCCGAATCATGTTTGTGTCGAGACTCATCTTCTTTTCCTGACAGTCCGATATCCACACTGTTAGTGCATTTTCCATTTTTACAATCTTCTTGTTGCAAGAAGTCACAACTCGCTTAGTGTACTTGGAAAACGACATTGAGGCGGTCTTTCGGATTTTCGCCTCGTCTTTTTTTTATGTAACGAACGGTTCATTCGTTTAGTCCGTAATGGCGTGCAACAGACACATTGCTGTGGCCAACTTTAAGCATGTCCAGTAATTGAACTTTCTAGTGCACCGTCATCATTTTTCTTTTTTCTTTGGGTTCGCTAGAGGATTGAGCAGGCGGAGGACGCTTTGGAGCCATTTTCCTTCGATAGCAGCAGGGCTAAACATCTCGGCCAATCAGCTTGCGATATTCCCAAGTGATGCTGTCCAGCGAATCAGAGCGGTGGAATATGAGTTGGGCGGGCTCTCCTTGCCTTCTGTTAGGGAACGGGCAGATTATACACCATATATTCTCCATTATTTTAATATTTTATGCTTGTATATATATTTTTTTTTTGACTGAAAAAAAAATCTGCGATAGACTGAAACTGCGAAATTTCGAAGCGCAAGTAGCGAGGGATCACTGTATACTGATACTAATATTATGAATATTTTTTATGCTCAATATGAAAGAAAAACTTACTGTCCCCAGTATTTTTCCAAACTGCCAGTCTGTATTCATGAAAGTTCTATTGAGAACAGGGATTTGTATTTTCACATTTATTTAAGTTTATGCAATGTTATTTGCATATTTAAAGTCATAAATGTTCTGCATTGTCACACTGCATTTTGCATGAGAGATGCAGTGGAAAAATAACAATCCTGTCAATAAATAAAATCTACCTCCCCCAATTTGTTTCCCCTATTCTGTTACACAGAAGCCTAAATAATGATATGGTATATCATAGATAAATTGTCTTGTAAAGAACAACATGTCTTAGAATCACTGTATTATGATACCGTTGTTATCATGTATGACTTTCTGGCAACCAGTTCAGCCCGATGTCAGCTGGGATAGGCTTGTTTTATGACATATTCACTTATCTACAGGTGACACTGATTATTGTTTCTAATGGATAGCGTAATATCCTGGAAGGGTAATGAATATGAATTACACTTAGATGAAAAGTTCTGAAAAACATGAGCAACTAAAATGCTGGAGGATTAAAATAAACTTGAAATTTATTGCACACTGATGGGAGCCTTTTGTCCTTCTTTTTTCAAAAAAAAAAAAAAAAAAAAATGTCCAAGCTTGCCAAGTGTTAGTGCCGCATAGTCAATTTAAATTAGGGCCCGTGTTTATAAGTTGCCATAAACTTTGATTCTGGATGAGACACGGCACAATCTTTATGCACTTTTGCCTCATTGAATCACAAAGCCGCGAGGCTCAGCACAAGATTCAACTCAGTAGATTTCAACTGTTAGAAGCTGCTTAGCAACGTACAATAAGAGAGACTGACTTTTTGGAGTTTTGACCGCACAGTTCTTTTGGTTTTGGAAGTCTTGTTTTGAGCTGGGTCCATTCAAACAATGTTAGCCAGAAGGCCTTTTCTGTCAGTGCAAGCTACAAATGACACAACAGTGTAGCTGCTGTAATTTTACTGAAGGCAGGGGCTGTCAAACATTTTTTAATCGGGTTGTGTAGGGGGTCATTTGTGACAGATGGGGTGAACTCAAAGAGGGTCATTTCGTAGAAATGTGTTGAACTTGAAACTTTACATTTTTCTTGCAAAGTTTCAGAAAATCAGTGCAGCAGTGCTTCTGTTAAGTGTGTTTCTTTGTGTATTTTATGTTCATTTCTCAAATCCATCATTATGAAACAACAATGGCTTCATCTCCTCTCTCAAATAGGAGACAGATAATACTAAATCACCTCCTGCGTTAAAAAGCAGCAGCTCGTGCATTGTCTAAATAACAATGAAATAGTTTTATTTGAACAAAGCATACATGAGTAAAGATGGAACAGGGAAGGAATGTGTTCTTTTGCAGCATGATTCAAATTTGTCATGGCCGAGGCCGCTAATTGTTAATGTGTTTCTTGTTCTTATTATGAGCTCAAAGACGGATTAAGAAGAGCTGTTGAAGGCGGAATGAAAACACAGAAACGTGACTGGAATTCACAAAAAACAAAACAAGCTCTCAAGGACTTTAAAATTGAAAATTTATTGTTTTACTGCTTTACAGTTTAAGGAAAAATGCATGAAAAGCCTCAAGAGGCTAATTTACCATTCGGTCTGTCAGGATGAGGGGTTTCACATTTATGTCTGTCAATCAAGTCAAATAGATGGAGAGCCTTTGACATTTGAGTTTGTTTCAGTTTGAAACGTTATAAAGAGATTCTTTGTTCACCACCAATACCAACCTGTTTTGTTCCAGCCAGAGTCATACATCTACACTAGGAACACTGTACACATGTTTACTTTAAATAAAGTACTGCACTGGTGGTGTTGGTTACCTCTTTCGACCCGAATTAGCCAACCCTATACAAGCGGTTGCCAGGCAACCTGTAAAAAAAATATATATGTAAGGGAATACACAGGGAACGAGCTATTTACGAACACATTATGGCAGGGGTGTCCAAACTTTTTGCAAAGGGGGCCAGATTTGGTGTGGTAAAAATGTGGGGGGCCGACCTTGGCTGACGTCCTTTACGCGGAACAATATATTTAAGCAAATTTTAGCAAGCCATTCTCTGTGTCACATTTGCTTTATTTATTTATTTTTTTAAATTAATAATTTCAATAATCTCGCAACTCGCGTTCTTTTTCGACTCTCGGGCTCAGCTACTGCTGCTGTGAAATTAAACTAGCTTTAAAAGTTGCTTTAATTTCTCGCCGCGTATTTTCCCTGTAATCTTGTTGTACATGTCAGGGTGTCTTGTTTGTTTCTTGTTGCGTATTTTATTGAAGAAATAGTCCAATTTCCACCTATCCTTGAAGCGTCAGCCGTCGCAGTCAAGTTTTTTTGTTGTTGATTGTCGCCATTTTGGAAAATTGGAAGTCAAGGATCACACGGGGTAATGTTCCTTAGAGTGCTGCTGCCTTTTAGTGGGTAAATGAGGAGCAGCATTTAGTGTATAAGCTACTTCATATGCTGGTAGCAGTACTGCTGACCAATTGATTAAATCTGTGTGCGGGCCAGATGTTACTGATCTTATGACAGAGGCTGGGGGCCGGATGAAATTTGACCACGGGCCACATTTGGCCCCCGGGCCGCACTTTGGACATGCCTGCATTATGGGAAAATACATAGCAATTAACAAACATTCTTCAAAAAGAGAATAGATCATTTCTGTTTAGCAAGACACCAAGTACGTGCATCAGTTTATAACATTTTAACATTTACAGCGAATAATGTTGGAGCAGAGGTGTCCCTGTGTGCGAGAGTGAGAGGAAGTGATGGGATAGTTTATGTGTGCCCATGGGTATGATTGTATAATGTGGCTCTTTGCTGTAGCACAGTAAAAATTGTGGCTCTTAGCCTCTGACTGGCTGGCCATGCCAGTTCTAAATGATCGTTATTTTTGTATGAGAGTCTCCTTTTGGCAAGGCTGGACAAGCATCTACTTCACGGCTGCAGAGTGTCTAAAGCACCCCTTAACCATCTGTTCTAAACATGTGTGACATTTTCATCGAAACCACTTGAGAGTGTATGCCTCATATACACATGCATGAGATGAATATTGCATGTTTGAACATTCAACAACAATCTGATTATCATGTGTGTTTACTGACAAAAAAAAAAAAAAAAAAAAAACAAAGAGATAAAATATTGTCCAAAATGGTATTTTACTCCATTTTCCACAAAAAATACATGTAGTAAAGGGTAATTTGGAACTTGTATTCAGTGAACCAGTGTTTTCCAACTTTTATTGATCCAGGCACATAATTTCCATCTGAATCTTAAAGTGCACCACCAAACAAAAATGTCAATTATTGGAGAACCACTCCTTCTTCCTAACACTGTGATGGATCCACATACATTAATCAATATAAATGCATTTACCCAGAAAGTAAAAACTACTGAAACACAGATCTCTTTCTCAGGGTTATCTGGCCAAGAAGGAGGAGCAATAAAACATACACTAAAAGTATAGTAAAAGTGTATCATAAAAATTAGGTGTACAGTATTAGTTCTATTTATTTATTTAGTTTAAGTTATTTACGGGTATAGACCCTACTCACCTACGTCACAAAATGACGTGTCGCTGTATCCGGCCGCCATATTGTCCGTATTTTTTTAGACCTACTCTCATTGTTTTCAATTAGTCGTGCAAGTTATAGAGCAATTCATGGAAGCCCCGGTGTTATCTGATGCTGTAAACTCATTGGATGCGTTGCATAAAAGGCGTTATGTGAAAAAGTTTATCCATTCGCTAGATCCATATTTGATGCCTAAATCGATGTTTTTCGACCCGCTGTCTTCGCCGTCTTTGCCTGACATCTGCTACCCGTGATATTTACAACTATCTTGTCCACACAAAATCAGCCTATTCTCACGAAAGTTTGAAAAACTTTAAGAGCTTGGAGGCTTATAAATACTTCGTTGCTGGTTGGGTGAAACAGGTCCTCGTCCACGAAAATTCGGCAGGAATCTATCTTGTGCTCAGGAAGGTGAGTTACGAAATTTTCAATTCAAAATCTTTTGTTCTTGCTAACATCCACTGTCAAGTCTAATGTATTTCATGTCATTTGTCAATGGAGTTAGGGCTTTTAATGTTTATATGGTTTAGCGATAGCACTCTCACTACATACATATATAATATGTAATAAATATGAAGTGCGATAGCACTACTCCAGATTGTCCCTAGTTGAATTTATTTTTTGGCTTTTGACCTCAATAGTGAAATTGTAAATTAATTGTATGACAACTGTCTTATTATCCCCTTATAATTATATATTTTCAGGTAGTTCATTCACAACGTCTGAGTGTATGTTGTCGGCGATTAGCCTAGCAATGATCTTAATTGTAGTTGTCAGCCCAAAACCCTCTAAATATATATTAAATGCATCTTACCAGATATAAAATGACTACTACATAATCTGTGGTAGTCGTTTGCAGCCCAGTTTTCTCGTCGAATTGCAGCAGTCCATCTCGCTCTCCTCTCCGGGTCTCTCGGAATACGGTAAAACTTCAAGTCTATCCGTCTATCTTCTCTGTTTTTGCAACCGACCGCCACACACGACTTCACCATTTTGATTATTAATGTTAACGAGCAGAAAAACACGCCATAATAGGAGGAATTTACGAAGTGCTAATGCATGAACATGACGAGTAGATGGACAACATGGCGCGGGGGCGTGGCTGTGACGTCACGTGGGTAGGGTCTATACCGATCACACTATTCTGGCTGATCACCGGTATCTTTGTTTTTTTTTTTTTTGTTTTGTTTTTTTTTTCATACAGAACTGCATGCACCCTTAATATTTCAATTAATCTTGATTTTTTTTTAATTCACATGGAGTAGTTCTAAAAAAATATTAATTCTAAGGAAAAACTTTTCTTTCCAGACTACTAAATTTCGATGTCCTTTTCCAAAAATATAAATGCGGCAGTAATTTGCTTTACAAAAAGAAAATCACAAGGTTTAAGTAAATTGATAATTTGGGGGGGCAATGAGAGCTATTAAACTACTTAAAGTCTCATTTTTTGCAACTTAATGCCTTTGATAGGGATTTCTTTGTGTCACTCGGAAATCATCAGTCAGAACGGACCGAATTCACGTGTGGAGTCCCTCTAGGGTCAATTCTTGGACCACTCTTTAACATCTATATCCTTCCCCTAGCTCAGACTATGACATCTCCTATCACACCCATGCAAATGACACACAACTCTTCATTTCTGTGTCCCCACATGATTATAGTCCCTTAGTCTCCCTAACTAAATGCATTCATCAGATCAATGAATGGATGTGCCAGAATGTTCTCCAGTTAAATGTGGAGAAGACAGAAGTGATCATTTTTGGGCCAAAAAAGGAAAGGTCAAAGATAAACAGCCACCTTAGCACAATGTCACTTACAGCTACAAATCAAGTCAGAAACCTTGGTGTAATTATTGACTCAGACCTAAAATTTGATAGCCATCTAAAGTCTGTCTCTAAATCTGTTTATTACCACCAAAAAATATAGCTAGAATTAAGGGACTTCTGACTCAACAAGACATGGAAAAACTTATGCATGCATTCATTTTCAGCAAATTGGACTGTTGCGACGGTATATTTACAGGTCTTGATAAAAAAATCAGTCAGGAAGCTGCAGCTAGTACAGAATGCTGCAGCCCGAGTCCTCACAAATACAAGGAAACTGGACTAAATTACACCGGTTTTGAAATCGTTACACTGGCTTCCAGTGAGTCAAAGGATAGACTATAAAATACTACTGCTCATCTACAAAACACTCAATGGCCTTGGACCAAAATACATGCCTGATTTGTTCGATTCCTATGAAACATCTAGACCCCTAAGGTCGTCTGGAACCGGTCTCCTATATGTTCCAAGAACAAGAACCAAGCAGGGTGAGGCAGCATTTAGTTCAAATGCTCCTCATCCCTGGAACAAGTTACCTGAAGGTCTGAAGTATGCTCAAACTCTTAGCTCCTTTAATTCAAGGATAAAAAAAGTTTTTGTTTAGCACTGCATATCCATAACTGTATATATACTGTATATATATATATATATATATATCAATCTATTTGCTTTCTATTCCTTTTGCGTTTATCTCCATTGCTGAATTCAATTATTAGCAGGAGTAGTACCGTATTTTTCGGACTACAAGTCGCACCAGCCATAAAATGCCCAACGAAGAGAAAAAAACATATATAAGTCGCACCGGAGTATCAGTCGCATTTTTGAGGGAAATTTACTTGATAAAATCCATCACATACAACAGATATGTCATCTTGAAAGGAAATTTAATATAAATATACAATAGAGAACAACATGCTGAATAAGTGTACAGTGTACAGTGCATGACCAACGAAATGGGAATATACAGTCCTCACCAGGACACGACGGCTCGGTCCTGGCTATACAGCAAGCTAAACTCCCAAATGACGATGCTGGATGTCCGTATAATTTGCTAAATCAATTTCGTCCTCGATACCAAACAGGTTGGCATGAACTTAAATAAATATTAATTAGGTGCTATTAAAGCAGTGACACAAACGGTTAGCATGTGTTCACTAGCATTAGCACATCGTTCAAACAACCACACAACTGGCTCTAAGTGTCCGATTGCGGGTGGAAAACACACAATAATAACAAAAAAGATGATACACACAGGCGTTGCCTCTGTAGAGATATTTTACAAGCATAAACAATGAACGTAGGTTCGCAGCCGTGTCTCTCTCTCTCTTTCTCTCTCTCTCTCTCTCTCTCTCTCTCTCTCTCTCGCCCACTCGCTTGGAGACGCTGCGCAGCTGTCCGTCTTCTTCTGGCGTGTGAGCGCTCTTCTTCGCGTAAACAAGTGCGAGTGCGCCCCCACGTGGGCATGAAAGTGCCACAAACCAAAAGCATGCATTTCAATATAAAAAAGTCAATAATAAAATTGAACACACATTGCCAAAGGCAGAACGCGAACGTGGCATAGCTATTAAGAGTTATTCAGATAACTATAGCATAAAGAACATACTAACAAGTTTACCAAACCATCAGTGTCACTCCAAAATAACATAATATCATAATGTGTTAATAATTTCACAAATAAATCACTCCTGAGTATAAGTCACACCCCCAGCCAAACTATGAAAAAAACTGCGACGTATAGTCCGAAAAATACGGTAGTATTAATTTTTTATTTTTTATTCTATTCGTGATTAAATGTGATTTTTATAAATAATTTTATTTCCTATTTCGATTGTGTTTGTTTTTACGTTGTATTGATTTTAATGTGATTTTTATGTAAAGCACTTTGAATGGCCTTGTGTTGAATTGCGCTATATAAATAAATTTGCCTTGGCTTGCCTTGCCATTGAATACTGGAACAGTTTGAAGGTGATCAAAATGTGAGCTTTCACTTAACAGGTATTATCTGATTGAATTTACTCAAAAAGGAAATACAGCATAACCATCTGCTGCTCGCAAAACAATTAGCACACAGTGACTCTATGGAATAACAATACAATTTTCACTCATTACCAAATTAATTTAGCAAAAGATCGGCACAAATTGTAGTCATAAACGTTATGTTGGTTTCACTGAAGTACCATATTAAAAACCCTACAAGTGCACTACTATGCTCATATCAATAATCATGAATGTCCACAACCAAATGCTACTGACCTAATATGGCTAACTGACTACAGACGCGATCAGCGAACAAGATCGGTAATATTTTTGTGATCACCAATCCCCTAAAATGAATGAAATTGCCACGGATAACGGTATGAATAGCCTTTACACATTTGTATTGAAATAGTGTATCCTAAATTGTAATAAATCAAATATAGACCAGCATGTCAAGAGATGGATAACTGTTTGCCTGATATTGTAGATTACAACTCCCTTGTCACCAGTGTTGTTAACAACGGCGTTAGAGTATAACGGCGTTACTAACGGCGTTATTTTTTTCAGTAGTGAGTAATCTAATTAATTACTTTTCTCATCTTGCCAACGGCGTTAGCGTTACTAAGGATGTAAAGGCGTGCATTACTATGCGTTACTAAGTCGGTTGAATGACGCGAGAAAGGTCAGAGACACTGACTCACGGAGACGAGAGAGCAGAGCGGGAGTGGGAAGGAGGGAAGGGAGTCGTGACGCCGTTGCATAAGCGATGCCAGGTGGCTCCAACACCTGACTGTAGCCGATAGCCTATAAACTACGCCCACATGATTCTACGGTAGATATCACATGTATATAGAACTAGATGCGGAATGATCGACTCGCTGGCGTTAGTAAACAGCCGTCATCTTAAAGCTGTAGACTTCTTAGGAAGGCTCTGTTGTAGAGAACCTTCCTAGCGAATCTGACTAACTTTTTTATCTAAAATACTCCCAAATCGGCAAAATATTGACTTGAATTTATCTTTCAATGATGAAACAGTTTTTCACGTCAAAAGTAGACAGAAGGGAACTAATGCAATAGTGGGAGCAATTTTAATAAGTTTAACAGTTGATTCACAACTTCCAAACATAGCAAAGGTTACTATGTTTTGTGTTTTTTGGGGGGAATGAAAAATAAAAAATAAAAAGAAATGTAACACCAGTTACTTTCCCAAGTAACTAATTACTCTTACATTCTAAATTAGTTTTGGGGAGAAGTAATTTGTAACTGTAATTAATTAGTTTTTTAAAGTAAAATTAACAACACTGCTTTTCATTCCACAGTATACTGGCAAAAGGGAAAAAAAGCAACAACAGTTTCCCATTGTACAAGTGTGATACAAATTTCTAAGCAAATCTATTTGAAGTTAACTATACAAATGAAAATTATGACATAAGACGTTTTCTGCTTCATGACTGACAAAATTGTCTTTAAAATTATATTTAATAAGAAAAGCATATATTTAAAATTCACAGAATCTCTTCCACCCAACATCTCAATAATGGTTGCTGTTTCAAAGGTCCTTTGTGATGCATAATTTGAGCCGACACTCTTGTCTAACATGCCATGCAGAAAGAGCTGCAATGATAACCTGCAAATAATGTCCCCATGCTTTTGTCTGTCTATGCCGCATCATTTAAGTGTAGGCAGGCAATCCATGCCCTGACAAAATAATCTGTCTCTGCACAGCGGCTCTGATCCGCCTCCTCGCTATTCACCAGTTGATCCGCATTGTGAGATTTACCATATTACTTTTTTCTGGAAATTCTCATGTGGTTAACAATCAGGATAGATGCATGAATATTTTTTAACATTGAAACGGTCTATCCTACTTGTGTCTAGACCTGATGTCTAATTTCTAAAATGACATACGATCCAATTACATTATTTAATCAATGGTACTGATTATCACATCATAAAAAGCTATAGAGATGACTAAGCAATGTGACACAATGACACTCTGAAGCAATGCCATGACATCAATGTCTTCACTATTAATAGGCTAAGTGACTATTTTCGGTAATCAAAAAAATAAAAGTCTTAATACCCTGAAGACCTGACCTCCACATTGTAGACACCAGGTTTAAAGTGCCTGTGACACAAAAAAAAGCATATTTATTTCATATTACACGCGGTATTTTATGCTCCTGAATGAAATGGACCGCTTGGATGTGTGTGGAAGTGATCGATAAATTCATTAATTTTTTGGAATCCCGCGCTTCGAAAATGAGAGACTTCCGGCCACGGAATCGGATTGAGGAAGAAGCCGAATGCGACATCAGCGGACTAATCATTTTCACAATACAGCCATTACTATCGGATGCAGAAGGAGCACAGATTAGGCTGATTTTGCGGGTTAATTCATTCATTTTTTTGTGTCAGGCCAGCCTAATCAATGTGCTGCAGGCTTTTGTTGCTACACCAGGGAGAGTAGTGTGAGGCTTTTTGGATTCCCAAAAGATCCTGTTAACCAAGAATGGGCAAAACAAGTCCGACAATCAAGAGACCATTGGACGGATGACTAAGTGAGTAAGGCATGTGTTTTATGTTATGTCAAATATCGGGACATGGCAAACATTTTAATAAGGATGTGGCTTGCATTTTGTGGGTGTCAATGCTCCTTGTCCACCAAGAAGGTGACTTGGATAGAGGCGTGCCCGACTCTGGAGTGCTATCTTCAGTTTGGGCCTGGGGAACCACTAGCTCTCATCTCTGGTTCTCAATTGTGTTCAGAGATGGACCTCCCTCGGCCCTCTTCGCGTGCCTGCCCAAAGAGCGCCATCGGCTTGGGCCCCAGGAGCCCCCCCGCTCTCGTCTCTGGTTGTCGATTGTGTTGATAAGTCCACCCCCTTGGTCCTCTTCACGTGCCCGCCTAGAAAGTGCTATACTCGGCCTCGGCTCGGGCAACCACACCCTCCAACGTCGGCCGGTGTGTCCACTGAGAATGCGGCATTTTTGGCTTTCATTCCCCTCTGCGTCCCCAGCGACAAGCACTGCCTGCTTGCCAGGGCCGCAGCAGAACGACGAGCCGAAACTTGGTGGCCGCCGGGGGCTGGCCGATCGGTGAAGACAATCAACCCCAGTGCCGTGTGTGACATGAGTTGGGTAGTTTTGTGTGATTTTTCGTTTTCGAAAGGCGAGGAAAAGACTTGCAAGCTCTCACGCCTCCTGTTTTGTTTACTCTCTTGCCTCCATCTCCGAAGCCGGGGTATGGAAATGACAAAAGCCGGACTAGCTCCGGTGGCATAAAATACCGTTCGGGAGGTTTTTAGAAGTTGGCAGTTTTGATCATTATGCAGTAATTTAGCCATCGTACTGAATAAATGCATTTTTAATATTTCCAATTCCATTCGGCATGAGACTGTTATTTATCATGACCATACAAATGATTTAGCAATCTGGGAAAAATACTTAGATAAAAAGAATATCCTGTAAAAATATTCGAGTAGAGAGATGAAAACAATGATGACATTTTGCTGGTCACTGTCGCATTTTCCTCATTCTGAATCTTCCCCATTAGGCTCAATTTTAAATTAGCTGAAATCGTTACTCTGCCGACATCATCACCCAGATGGAGGTGTTAGAGTGCTATAATGACTTGTGGGGCTAAACGGCAGATTAAAAGACTCATTTCTCGTCATCTGCACTTTGCCAACTGTTGTAGAAAAGTTGAATTGTCACAAAATATAATTTTAATTCACATAATAATGCTATTTAAGATTTTTGTAATCATGTCACAAGCACTTCAATTATAATTATTATTATCTATTATGATCAATGAATAAAATTCTAAATTAATATTTAAAAAAAAAAAAAAAAAATGAATAAATATAATCAGACAACAACACCTCTAGTTATAGCCAGCAATAACACGCCAGGTTTTTGTTGTTTGTTATTTTAGAAATTACATTGTTAACGTACTGTCTGACATTGACAACGATCGACGTCCATTTCATTTAAAACAGGAGGGCTGTCTGTGAATGCTTAGCTTTCAATACCATTGACAGCACATCCGATCCATTTTGACTGGAAGAGCTGGCAGTGATCATTCACTTCCAGCTCCAGTCACAATTAGTTGACTCGCCTAGCTAATGAGGTAAATGAGTGCCTTAAAAGGGGTTAATCTGCATCCCTCAATTTTCCATCCAGCAGACTTTCCCGTGCGTATGCGGGTTTACATAATTATATAATACTGATTAGAAAAGAAAAAAGAGTGATTACGACCATTTAACCAGAACTGGAACTTTGCAACATAGCATTAGAGAAACAGAGGTACACAACTCTTTGTCCTGACTACAATATGGGTAAGTGTAGAAGGACAAATGTTGCATAACAGCATTAGTGTGAATGAATCAGCCTTCACACAATTAGATTAACACAATTACATTGTAAAATCCCATTCTAAATTGCCTAATTGGTTCTCAATTACATGAACTATTTTACACATTAAAAATGATCCTTGTAAATGGAGCCGAGATTGCAGACAGCTAAACTATCCCCCCATTCCAAATGTAATGCTAGAAAAAGAAATGTAGACATTTGCAATGTAGCTGGGTGCCATTGAACTTGGAGAAGTGGTTTAAAATTAATTATCTGTGTGTTATAGGGGCATGAAGCCATCAGCTATGAAAGTGATATGATATAATTCAGTCATTAAGAAATGGCTGCTTCATGCAACCTATCTCCTTGGTGTGCCCCCTTAGCGGTAATTTTCCAAGTCAAGGTCATGGCCGTGAGCCATCAAGCAGCCATCACTCATTTTCTAAGTAATATATATGGGGGGTAATCATGAATTACCATCACTTGACATGGCTTGCTTTTTATTATAATGTGTGACAAAGGACGAATCAATAATGTTTTTAATGGAATAAACAAGAGTTGTGGAGGCGTGGCAATCATAAAATCACATCAAACTGCAGAATGGCTGTATTTCTCCACAGGCAAAGCAATTGAATACAAGTTGCCCAATCTATGTATGCTGCTCTTCTTTCATGTAATCCCTGGAGTGCAGATGTTGTCAACTTGATTACAAGTCCTGGCATGAAGGCATACACTTGGCACGCTGACATTTTTTAGATAAAATATCTTCGCACTTGAGACGACACTTTTAAGCCTGGAGCTCCAACAAGATTAAATGGCCATGCAATTGTTAAGGAGCCTGCAAATGATTTAAAACAATACAGATTACATATCCAGATCCTCTTCATTTTCAAGCAAACAGAAGGAAACTCACGTTCTGTTTTATCTGACAAGTTAAACCTACACGCCCCCGGTCACAACTCGCACTGCACTATCTAATGAAATCCAATACAATCCTGCCTTCCAAAGATAATAATGCTCAGTATTCTCTCGTGCAGTCCTCCCTACACATAGGCATTTCGTATAGAAGTTTGTTTATTTTCTTCTCATTTTACCTTTACTAAGATTTTTGAGGGCTTCATCTCAATTGTTCACAGGCACTGACAGCACATGGGAGCAGTACAAAGCCTGGGAAAAGAAACTAAACTAAAAATATTCCACAATCATAGCGCCAACTAAATTTTCTACCCAAAAGTTCATGCAAATTAGCAAAGAAACACATTTAATCAACAATTAACGCCCACTGTATTCAGAGCGACATGGTTAAAAGCAACTGATGATAAACATTGCAAAAAAAGTGCAAACTTTTCATGGCTCAGCAGACAAATGAGCACACGTTAATTTATTTCTTTGAACTTTAAAACGATTCATTGCCATTCAAATGACTGCTCCTGTGCATTTCAGAGACATAAGGCTAAATTATTTGGCAACACTTTACAGGTGGTCCCCGGGTTAGGATGGAGTTCCGTTCCTACGTTGGCTACGTAACCTGAATTTCCGCGTAAATCAGAATCCTTTAAAGTGCGTATGACACCAAAAGCATGTTTATTTTATATTTCACGCTGTGTTTTATGCTCCTTAATGAAATGGACCACTTGGATGTGTGTGGAAGCGATCGTTTTATATATTCAGCTTTTGAATCCCATGCCATGAAAATGAGAATGACTTCCAGCTTCAGTTTCAGGTTTAGGACGAATGCGAATGTGACGTCACCCGGGTCAGCATCTCACAATACAGTACAGCATTGCTTTATAGCGTGAAGATGGACTGCGGATTCAGCTGATTTTGTGGATTAATTCATTTATTTTTCACATCACGCCAGCCAAACGGCTGCAGAAACTTGTTGCTGCACCAGGGAGAGACGTGTGAGCCTTTTTGGGTTTCAAAAGGTTCCCGTTCACCGCGAATATTGATCGAAACAAGCCCTACAGCTGTGGGACCATTGGACTTACGAGTAAGTGAGTAAACATCGTATTTTGTATTATGTCAAATACTGGGATCATGGCACACGCTTTAATACAGAGGTGGCTTGCATTTGGTGGCTGATTGTCCACCGAAAATGCCACTCGGCAGACGACCGGCGGCTTGTCACACAACCCTCTGCCGGGAAAGCTCTATAGCTCTATTTTCAACCCCATCAGAAATTGCAACTTTGTGTTAAAAATGGCCGCAAACACAGCGATTACAAAGTAAACACTACAAACTCTCTTGAAATAAAGGACTACTTACGTTTGATCATGGACAGAAATGTAGAAAAGTTCTCCTCAGACACATCCTGCTATGTTAGCTGCACAACAACTGCACGTCGCTCTCTGTTTACGTCTTCGCCGTGTAGTAAAGCATTATTTTACGCCATATTCGTGTTGACCATGTACTACGCACTCCTCTGACGTCGGCCGGTTTGTCCGGCGGTACTCTCCAGCTGCTTCCCTGGCGAGCTCTCCTGTCCGTAGCAGGGGAACGAGCTGTAACTTGCTCGCCACCGGACGGGTTGCCGATAAGTGAAGACAATCGACAACCCTGCCGCCGTGTGAAATGATCTGGGCTAGTTTTGTGTGATTTTTCGCTCCGAAAAGCGAAAATAAGACATCACTTGGTTCAGGTTAGCATGTCGGCTAGCTGTCATGCCTCTTGGTTTGTTTACATTCGGGGCAGGGAAATGACAAAAGCCTGACTAACTACGGTGGCATAAAATATCGTTCGGGGGGTGCGATGGTAAAGGTGAAGTCGACAGTTTTGACCATTATGGAGTAATATTGCCATGTAAAAATATTCCATAAATTCTGTAAAAATAATAGACTAATTTCTCGTCATCTGCGTTTTGTCAAATTGTTGTATATAGTCAAATCGCCTCAAAATAATGTTTTTTAAATTGCTATTTAAGACTTTTTTTTTTTTTTTATCCTGTCGTACGCACTTTAAGTACCTCTAAAAACCCTACTATCCAGAAACATATATTATATGTCACATTAATAACATGTAGTAAAAAAATAAGAGAATGATATTACTTCCCTGCCGGAAACACCAATCACACCATAATTTTTCTTACAACTGAGATTTAATAATTTTTCACCTCAAACTATTAACATGCTATTAGATAAGAAAATACAATAATGGCAAACAGCGTACAATTATGCTATAAAAGAAAGCAATAGAGACATATTTGCTTACAGAAACATACCTCAATGGCTGCACAATAATACCGAGGGAAATAAGGTCCAAATCTTGGGCAATTCAACAAGGAAAAAAGCAGCTATTAGTAGCACCGGTCCAGCGTTGAAAATGAAATCTTCTCAATAAACTAGCGGGCTAATAGCGAGCTAACTGGAAGCTGGGGCATCGCTAAACCCACGGCATTTGCCATTTCTCTACCTTCTTGAAATGTTAACTGGTGTTTCACTCCCGCTTCCCAAGGTGAAAGCAATGCTTGAAACCAACAGAAAATAACGCTGGTGTGACGTCAAACAAGTCCGAGTACAATAAAGGAAAGCGGAACGCACATACACTGTAGTATAATGAAATACCAGATATGCATAGCAGTTACTGTAGTGTTCAACCATTTAGATTAATTACACCTAATAAATAATAAAATACAATAACAAATAATATACTGTACTTACCATCAATGCTGAGTGGACGAGACACAGTTACGCGAAAAAAAAAAAAAAAAAAATAACACTGGAGAAAAAACAGCGGACAAGACACACGTCGTAAAGTCGAAATCAGATAAGTTGGGTACGTCAACAGTGGCGCCATAAAACTTTCATAAGACTGTCATAATTATGAGATGACACTGTCAAGAGCATTTATGAATTCATATGACAGTTGTCATTTAGTGTCTTCAGGCAAATTATCTAACTTTTGGATGGATGTAAAAGATCCATACGCTTTCATTAATGCTCATGACATTATCATTTCATAATTATGAAGGTCTTATGATGCCGGTCTAATAACGCCACTGTCAAATAAAGAGTTACCATTTATTTTAACGGTACAAAATATGGTTTGGGGGTAAAAAAAAAAAAGATACATCTTGATTTTTGTAGCTTTCGTAACTTATTGATTATACTTCTATAAATGAATAGGATGTATTGATTTTGTTGGTGCCAGTACATTTAGCAGCTATAAAATTGATAGGATTTAGTCTAACATTGATTGGATAGCATGAGAACAAAATAGATTAAAAAAAAATTCTCTTATTAATTTTATTAGTCTTTTTCTTTCTTAGCCAGAGTACGCAACCATGCAATGCTGATGTGTCACGTTGTTTTACCATGGTTATTTTATAGAAAAACTCAAATTGGACTTTTAGTTTCATTGCTTCACTGTATGATAATTTAGTTTTAATAGGTCTAATACAAGTGTATGTAATAGATGAATAAATATATATCTAAACAAATAGATAAATACATTTAAAATTAAAAAAAAAAGAAAAAAGAGGAAGTTGGCAAGAAAATACTCATAGTAGGAGGATGAGATTTGATGCCCAGTCAACATGCTCACCATTCAACGTAGAAGGTTTATCTAAAAATGAAAACGTTTGAACTCTTACTGAGGAGCAGTGAACTTTACAAAAGCCTTTTCCTTGACAAATGTTCTGTCTGTTCACCCTGATTTCAAATTGGTTGTAGTAAATGGTAAAAAGACTTTTTCCTGCATGCCAACCTGAATTAATGCAGGCAAACACTGCACAGTAATTACTCATTATTTGATGTTGGCTATCAATCCAATTTCTCTTTTCAAACAGTGACAAAGCACCCGAATATAACTGATCAACCTCTGACACGGCAGCTGTGGATGTGTTCATAAGTGCACAACATCACAGAAAAACTATCTGTACTTGAGATCAAATGCAAAAAAAAAAAAAAAAAAAAGGAAAAAAGAAAGAAAAGTAAAAGAAATCACTTGGAAATGCAAACTATTCCTATTCATTAGCAGTGTTGTCACAGATTACCGTACTTATCGGACTATAAATTGCAGTTTTTTTTTCACAGTTTGGCTGGGGGTGCGACTTATACTCTGGAGTGACTTATGTGTGAAATTATTAACACATTACTATATCATTTCACATGTTATTTTGGTGTTTTGGAGTGACACTGATGGTTTGGTAAACTTGTTAGCATGTTCTTTATGCATTAGTTATCTGACTAACTCTTAATAGCTATGGCCACGATCGCGTTCTGTGTTCTATGTTATGTTAACACGTTCGCATTTCGTTGTTCATGCATCATGTAACATTATCATACTGTACACTTATTCAGCATGTTGTTCTCTGTTGTATTTTTATTTTGAATTGCCTTTCAAATATCTGTTCTATGTGTTGGATTTTATCAAGCAAATTTCCCCTCAAAAAAAGGTTTATACGCCGGTGCGAGTTATATATGTTTTTTTATTCTTCATAGGGCATTTTATGGCTGGTGCGACTTATACTCAGGAGCGAGTCATAGTCCGAAAAATACCGTACTTGAAAAAGTAATTTATTTACTGATTACTGATTACGCCTCAAAAAAGTAATCTATATACTTTACTGATTACTTTATCAAAGCAACTAAGTTACTTTATAAGTAATTTATCAGTTACTTTTTACAATTTTTTTTCCCTTTCCCGCCTCAACATAAGAATGACAACAGAAAAATGTCATCGCATCTAATTGACTTTCCGATAATTGAATTTAAAGGGAAGATTAGTACTAACTAATATGCTGTTAACCTGAACCCGAAATTCAGAATTTTTCACATAAGGCTTAATCTTCGAGTTAGCGGAGGTTTCATTACTTGATGGAGTTGATTTCAACCACCACTACCTCGCGCTAGCTTAGCCACTCTGGAGCCCTGAAACTAACAAATAACTAACAAACTGCATGGAATTTGTTGAACTCCACCGACTAAATAAACCCCTGCCAACTCGAAGATTGAGCCTCATGTCAAAAATTCTGAATTTCAGGTTAAGGTTAACAGCATATCAGTGCTAATGTAAAACGATGCAAATTCACTGCACAATAATCAACAATATGCAGATGAATTGCACTGTGCATTAAACACAAAGACGGGAGCACAAGCGCCGTACGCTGTACAAACACCCGATCAATTTGGCCTCAAAACGTGGCAGCAACAAAGCACTTTACACTCAGTCGGACTTACACATCCCAAAGATGCTAAACGAACATGTTACCTCACGGCATAAATGTGCAACACGAATATGATGTAAACAATAAGGAGTGGAAACCTCTTGGTACCTCACGATTTGCGATACAAAGCTCACGATAACGATGATCTGACGATATGGTGATACAACGATTATCGATACATTGGTCAGGAAATCATTCTGGGATATCCTACAAACAACTAATAAACAGAAAAACAAGCTTCTGCTGTGAATTGGAATGATTTTATTACTAGTAGACATCCAATCCTTTTGAACTGGATCCCACTTCAAACGGATTGAGCGTCTATGGCCATCAGTGGCAGCCAATGCCAGGCAATGAGGTAATTTTGGGCCATATAAGGTCATTTACCTGTTGATTTTCAGTTACTTCCTGTTGAGTTTGGGGTATTTTATGGCAAGGCAAGGCAAATTTATTTATATAGCACAATTCAAATCAATACAACATAAAAACAAAAACATTTGAAACAGGAAATAAAATTATAATAAAAATCGCATTTAATCCCGAATAGAATGAAATAAAAAAAATGAAATAAAAAAAATATTACTGCTATTGAAATCAGCAATGGAAATAAAGCACAAGAGGAATAGAAAGCAAATAGATAGCAATATGTAAGCAGTTATGGATATGCAGTGCTAAACCAAAGCGTTTTTAGCCCTGATTTAAAGGAGCTAACAGTTTGAGCATACTTCAGACCTTCAGGTAACTTGTCCCACAAGTGAGGAGCATAATAACTAAATCCTGCTTCACCCTGCTTGGTTCTTGTTCTTGGAACATACAGGAGACCGGTTCTTGACGACCTTATGGGTCTAGATGATTCATAGGAATCTAACAAATAAAGCATGTATTTTGATCCAAGGCCATTAAGTGTTTTGTAGACCAGCAGTAGTATTTTTTTAGTCTATCCTCTGACTCACTGGAAGCCAGTGGAACGATTTCAAAACCGGTGTAATGGGTCACTTCCTGTTTATTTTGAGTTATAGAAAAGGAAGTGACCTGGGAATCACCCAAATAAATAGGCAGTCACTCAAACTCAACCTGTAAATGCCCTCAAAATCGGACAGAATGATTGTGAATGCTCTGGTTTCGAATCAACGAACGTTCCCAGTCTAAACGGATTGGGTGTCGAGCACCGTCAATGTAGCCTTAGAGTTAACTGAAACACTTTCATGGTGAAAGATTTTGGTAGCAACTTGTTGGTTCCCTTTTATTTCATTTTTTGAATACATTGTCACCTTTTTAAAACAGCACCTCGATTTTTGGCAGGCGCATATCGATAACCTTTTGGGATACAAAGTATCACGATATAAACAATGCTTGCCAACATGGAGAGATGACTACCAGGCGCGCAACGGCAAAGCTGCGAAACAGCCGCGCATGTAAGGGTTCCAACATATCGCTGGAACTCTCCGGAATAAAGATAAAATACTCACATTTATTCATGGACGTACACAGATCAACATTCCCTTGCACATTTCAACAAGTGGCTGCACTCGGCTAGAATGTGCACCCGCTTTGGCACACGCCTTTCTCAATCCCAAAACACTTAACGCATGTGACTCAAAACCAAAACAGGAAGTAATTGTGAGCGGTTACCATGGAAATGAACACGTAGCGGGAACCTTTCTAGCATTTTCTATTCAAAATTCTCTTCGTACATGACTATAATAGTCTTCATTCCACATAGATTACGAGGCAATAACAAAATAGTAACGCACAGACACTAAGGAAACTAACTTTAATCAGATTATTGGTTTGGAAAAATGAACACTTTAGATCAGGGGTCCCCATCTGCCGGGCCGCAGACAGGTACCGGTCCGTGGCGTATTTGCTACTGGGCCGCACAGAAATAATAATTTATTAAACACTGCATTCTGGCCGAATTAACCCTGTGCCCCTGCTTAACACACCAATAGCCCTGTCTACTCTAGATATAATACTACAGGATGGATTAGAATGTCTTCATAGAAATCCATTGATTGAACTGCTAGTAGTACATCTTGTTTTGTGTATATAATATATCTATGTGCGCGTCTCCTTGATAATAACATATTACTAGGCCGCGGGCGAAGCACATTTGTTCCCGGAAATAATTAGCCCCCACACGAGTGAAGATGACTGGAAAACAGACGTCTTTGGAGATATTTTTTACGGCGAAAAGGGCACCTGACGAGCCAGAAGATGAGCCTACAAGCTCGAAGACCCACGGACTGCGAAGTAGTGGATTCGTGACCCGTTTGTGAATGAACCGAGTGATTCGAGCATGTCTGTGCAACAGACGGATCAGCTTGTAGAGATCGCAAATGACGCCGACCTTAAACGTACATTTGAGACAACAACTCCACCGAGGTTCTGGATTAAAATCATTCCGGAATATCCTCACATCGCTACGAGAGCATTGAAAACCTTGCTACAACATCGTATCTTTGTGAAGCGGGCTTCTTAATTAATGCTTAACGACAAGGCGAAGTCGTGTGCAGTTGTTGTATGCAGCTAACATGGCAGGATGTATCCGAGGAGAACTTTTCCACATGTCGTTCCATGATCAAACGTAAGTTAATATTCCTTTCTTTAAAGAAAGTTTGTAGTGTTTACTTTGGAATCACTGCATTGGCAGCCATGTTTAACGTTACGCGCATGCACATAACCGCATCGTTGCAATTTTTGATGTGTTGCAAAATTTGTCAGAACACTGGTTCGTGAAAAAAAGACCAGAATAACACCGGTCCATGGTGCAAAAAAGGCTGGGGACCCCTGCTTTAGATTACTCGTTACTGAAGACAGTAATCAGATTACAGTAACGCGTTACTAAGAAATATTACTTTACTTACATGTTACTGACAACACTGTTCATAAGCCAACCTCCTTGTACATAAGCACAACATACAGCACTGGATATCCATCTATCAATGTCTTTACTTTTGTTGTCATTATTATTACGCATTATTTTGGATGTGGCACTGTTAACTCTATATAGGGTACTTATATAACTCACTGGCATTTTAAGTGGCAGCTAAAGTAGGAGTGTAGGCAATAAATGGCAACTAATATAAATGAACTTTATGTGAAAGATGGTTGCCAATGGTGTCTCACCAAAAGACAAAGCTTTAACAGGCAGATAAACATAGTCTTCCCTATTTCTCTGACAATGTTATGTGTTATATTTTTGGCGTGTCAGTCTCATGCTGTTATAGGTCTCTTGTTTGTATAATTATGCTAATCATACCCCGCTGCTATGTGGAAACAAAAAGATTGAGAAATGTGTAGCCAGGCTGTATTTAGAGCTTTTTGCTAATATGTGTACATTGACAACTTGGCTGTGAGGAGGGGTGTGGAAAGATTGGTATCGAATGGCAATCCAGAAGGAAAAAGTGTCAGTCAGATAACGGGGCTGAACATGAGGGATGGGGAAGCGAGGAGGGAGACAAAATGGGTGCCTACCACAAGTCAAATAGTGGAAGGAGAGGGGGATGAACTTGAGGTGTGTATGTGTCTGAGAGAGAGAGAGAGAGAGAGAGAGAGAGAGAGAGAGAGAGAGAGAGAGAGAGAGAATGCAGTGATGAGAGAGTATTAGTGTGAGAAAGAAAGGGAGGATGAAGGAGGTGCGATGGAGTCACAGAACAAAAGGAAAAGTGAGCTCGAGGGAGGAGTGCGCCGGATGATGGGCAAAGTGCTAGGGTGCCCCCCGCAGGCCAACAGAGGTAGCAGCACAGAGGCACGGATGGCCCCTTGCAGCAGTGTTGCGCATTGCCTGTGAAAATGAAAACATTGCAACACCATCACCTGAATGCTCCTAATAGACGATATGCAGTGAATGAAATGGGTGCCATTCATTTTCTGGAAGGCTTGTTTTCTCACTGCATACACTAATCACTCTGCAAATTCAAGTGTGAATGAAGTGGTAGGAAATTATGAGACAACTTCAAGAGCAACATTTGACAGTGTGCACATACAAAGTGGCCTTGGTCTTGAATGTACCTTCATGCTAAATCATATGAACTTGCAAGTTCCACAGCCCCAAGGTCAATAAGCACATCACATCCTGCTTGTGTTACCATGAGAACAAGAGTGCGAGCAGTCTCATTTATATTCACAGTCACACAGATGTACATTTGCAATATCAATTAAATGTAATTTCCCCATTGTCAGCTGAAGGAAAAACAGTGATAAGGTGATTACAAAGCATCTGCATGAGATTGTAATTTCATTTGAACTTGACTTGACATAGATTTTTTTTCTGACCAAACTTTTAAAACGTGTTTGACTTGTTGTCACATTATGTACATTTCATTTTCACAGGAACATGTTAGATGAGAAGTTGAAAGGCCAGTAGAAAATATTAAATGATCCAACAAGTGAGCACGCAAATTCAATTGCAAAGGCTACAGGCACCACCTGTCTTGGTTCATGATCAGCTTTCAACTAAAAGCTTTCAGATCTCAACTTGTACCTATTTGGAAGTTTCGTACATGTGTTTAATACAGGCACTGTGGTTTTGATTCCTTCTCCATGAGTGTGAGCTGTTGTCCATCTCTATTTGTGATTGACTCGACAACCAATCAAGGTTTTGCCTGTTGCCCATAATCAACTGAGGCAGGCTGCCATTGTATGATTTTGGCTGCGCCTTTTGTTGTTTTAGTTCAGGATTTTTCATTTCCTTCTTTCCTGTGTTCTCTTGGATATTGAAGCAAGTTTCTGTTTGTTTGTTTTTTTGTTAGCTCATGTTCTATCACATGAGATTTCAGTCTCTGGAGACCGGATTCCAGACTGCTTTGCAGTAGAATCTATATTTGTCTTCTGTGTTGAGATTTTACGCGTGCGCATTGCATACACAACACAACCAATCCTGTTAAATGCTGTATGTCTGTTACAGATAAAGTTTAACCCTTTATAGGATAAGTGGCTATTTTTGGTAGTTGAAAAAAGATTCATAAAGACATATCGCGGACACCACATTTTATATTGCGTGTAGCCCACATTATTAAAATTTGGTATAAATGTGGCCTACATGACCTAAAATGGGATGGTCAAGGATATTTCTAACATTATCTTGAACAATCTAGTCCACAACTATTTAAAAACATTTGGAAATGTATGATTCAAGAGAGAGAGTATGACAATATTTGACAGGAAACTTTTTGAAAGTTCAATATTTATTTAATTCTTACACCGACCAGTCCATGATGTAGTCCACCTTTTAGTCAGTCAACTGGGATAGGCTGCGGCTCCCCGCGACAAGGAGCAGGATAAGGGGTATAGAAAAGGAATGGATGAATGGATTTGCTAACAACGTCTTACACGTATTTGCAATCCTCTTGTGTGATTTTGAGCTAAAGCTGGATTTCCACTGAAGGTGAAATTCTAATTTAATGCCTAGGATTTTTAAAACTATTTCCTCATACTGTATACTGCATTTCAAATAACACACATCCAATATAGATATGTCAACCATTATAAATACATGAAACAACGTGCACGTGTAGATGTGTAGACGTGTAAATTGCTACTAAATACAATAACACCTTATATGCTAACACTGGGCAATAAAGACCGGTTTTGTTTTCGTCAACAATAACTACAACAAAAATTAGGGCTGTCAAAATTATCGCGTTAACGGGCGGTAATTAATTCTTTAAATTAATCACGTTAAAATATTTGACGCAATTAACGCACACGCCCCGCTCAAACAGATTAAAATGACAGCTCAGGGTCAGATGCACTTGTTACTTGTGTTTTTTGGAGTTTTGTCGCCCTCTGATGGCGCTTGGGTGCGACTCATTTTATGGGTTTCAGCACCACAGGAGCATTGTGTAATTATTGACATCAACAATGGCGAGCTACTTGTTTATTTTTTGATTGAAATTTTTACAAATGTTATTAAAACGAAAACATCAAGAGGGGTTTTAATATAAAATTTCTATAACTTGTACTAACATTTATCTTTTAAGAACTACAAGTCTTTCTATCCATGGATCGCTTTAACAGAATGTTAATAATGTTAATGCCATCTTGTTGATTTATTGTTATAATAAACAAATACAGTACTTATGTACCTTATGTTGAATGTATATATCCATCTTGTGTCTTATCTTTCCATTCCAACAATAATTTACAGAAAAATATGGCATATTTTATAGATGGTTTGAATTGCGATTAATTACCATTAATTTTTAAGCTGTAATTAACTTGATTTTAATTAACTCGATTAAAAATTTTAATCGTTTGACAGCCCTATTATAAATACATGAAACAAAGTGCACGTGTAGATGTGTAGACGTGTAAATTGCATCTAATTACAGTAACACCTTATGTGCTAACATTGGGCAACAATGACCAGTGTTGTTTTCGTCAACGACAACGAAAATATTTCGTCAACGAACCTTTTTTTAATGATGATGCTGAGACGATAACAAACTAAAAACGTGTTTTGGGAGACTAAAACATAACGAGGAGAATGCCAGAAAATTCGCAATAACTTCCGTCTCATGTTCACAATGTGTGACATTTTGTGTGTAGTTAGCCTGCATCGTAGCAGTGTCTGGTTGTGCCACTCGTGACCTGTAGGCAGGCTTGCACACATGGTAAGATTTGTTTCCTTGGCCAGCGAGAATATGCGATATTACTTTAGCCTTTAAAGGTCTGTGCTGAGTGATCATCACACGCTAAATGTAACTCGTAGCCCTAGCTTAGCCTTCATGTTCACGTCACCATTAGGCCATTAGGCTAATGCTAAAGGCAAGCGTCTTCTTAAACTCTTGGACAACTTTTTTTACTTACAGTTCATGGCGTCCAGGTGGGTATAATTAATTGAAAATAACGTACTGTTTTCCTGCTGAGTGTGTATCATCATCGAGTTGGCATTTTCCTTGTAGATAGACACTACAATATGTGCTCGTCTGTCAATGTTCATTCGAAATGGTTGAAAACCTTTATTTATTGAGTATTTTTTTAATTTTTTTATTGTAGACAAAAACTTTTTTAGTAAACGTCACCTAAAACGAGACAAAATTAGTCTTGAGTTTTCATCAACAGAAAATAGACGAATACAAACACATTTTGAGATGACTAAAATATGACTAAGTCTTAAAAGTATTATCATCCAAAAGACTAAGACGAAAATTAAAAGAGCTGCCAGAAACAACATTGACAAATACAATGGAGTTAACATCATTAAATCAATCATACAAATATAAACCCTATTCATTCCGTCCTATTGTTGTGCAAATACAGCCTTCTGGAATGTTTCAACCACATTGATCTTCATTTGGCATCCCATAGTTATTTAAAGTTATTTTAAGTCATTCAACAAAACTACCAGATTCCAATCATAAGGTAAACTAATAGGAAAATATTATGTCTTCTCCCCCCCCCCCTCCTTTTTCTCCTCGGTCATCAAGCCCCCCACATGGTGTCAACTGGAAATACAATTAGCTAACGATAGCACTACTATATTCAATAGTTGTTGATGTTTATTCTTCTCTTCTGTCCCTCTCTTCTTTTCTATTTTCCTTTGTGTGCTCCAGTAACCCCTTCCTGCTCGCTGCTTTATCCTAAAAAATGAAACACAATGAATAATCACAATAGGAGTATATCATACTCTCATGTGGTACATTAAAACTGTTCAGACGAATGGGACACTCAGATTCCCATTCTTCATGTCAAGCAGCTGAACAGGAAAGGTTAAATGTTAAAAAAAAAAAAAAAATTTAAAGTGAAAATGAAATGAAATTAATTTTAAAAAAGGAAGTTGTTACCGGGTAAGTCTTTTTGGGACCTTTCATCTATTAAGAAAAATATCATAACTTAAAAAAGAGGTGTGATGATAACATTGTAACATTGTGTGCTTCGAAATAAATAATTAGTGCAGAGCAAATGGAGAATTCCTAGACAAGCTCTGTGGGTTGAACTTGTCCTGTTGGGTTGAACTTGTCCCTGAGCCACATATTGATCGGCAATCACCTCTTGAAGGCATTGCTCAGCAAACAAAGAACAGCGTCTAAATGGTCATGCATTTATTCATACGTCTGACTCTAGTCATCCATAGATGTGATAAGGGAGGCTTACTTCACCTGGTAAATTGTCAAGAGAAGTGTGTTATGCACATTTGTTGCATGATGGATGATGATTAATACTTTAGCATTTTTTTTCCCATTTAACAAGGCTAACGTGCTCTTGAGCTTTAATTTTCTTTAGTCATTTTTTCAAGTATAAACTGAGCAGCAAGGTAGTAATGCTAATGATTTGTTGTTGTTGTTGTTGTTGATTAGCCGTGTATAGGGCAATGGATTATTTTTGGGTAATTAACAAAAAACAATTTTTAAAAAATGGCACATACATGGACATCACATTTTGGGTCATGTAGGCTTAAATTAACGTTTAGTATACAAGTGGTGCCCACATGATTAACCCTTTATTTTATTTATTTTTTTTTTTTAAACACATTTTAAACAATATATATATATATTTTTTTTTTCAAATCTGCCATCATTTTTTTATTTTGCATCCATCATACAATTGAAATTTTTGATGTTCGAATATTATTTGTGTTTTATACAGTTTATCCATATATTTTCCCCTAGTACCAGTTTAATTTTTTAGTCCTTTGCATAGTTACCGTGTATATATTTTTCTGAATTGTTGACAATATTAGCTTGTCATAGTTGACGAATTTTTACATTTTGGCAGTTGTAAAGTACAGCATATGTCATATTGTCCCTGTAATTGGTAACTGTAATTGGCCCATTGGTCGCAGTGTAAAACATGGCATGAAAGGGATTATTTTGCAACATATTGGACTATCTTTTTTAAGTGTCAGCTACAGTATAAACATCACTTTGCAGTAATTTTGCATTGCACGAAAAATGTAAATCTTGATTTGAAAAAACAAAAAAACAAAAATCAAAACAAAAATAGCAAAGGTCAGATTTGGATTCAGCGGCCAGAATTACGTAAGAACAGGCGCTTACTTCAAAATGAAAAAAATTTTGGGAATCAGTGTTAGTAAAAATACAAAATAAAAAAAAAAATACAATTAATGGATTAAAAACAGAAATACGGCATGTATATGGCCCCGATTCCACCCTAATGCTTTTCTTTAACTATTTTTTTTCATAGTATTTAATTATTGCATGCCATAGACAACAATAACAGTCTGATTAATTTAAACTAGTGCTGTCAAACGATTAAAAAAGGAAGGAAAATACTATAATTGACTTAAAATTTGTTTTAAGATGAAATGTATGATGTGTGAATGAATTAATACTTAACCAAATAGAAATTTAAAATGTTATTTACCAACTTAGCTCGTATAAAATAAAAAACAAAATAAATTGTCTGTAGTATACAGCAAAGAGTTTTAAAAGATTAAAGTGCCTCAGGCTAACAATGTGACTCAAGTACCGTTTGGCATATTACCCAAAATTAACTGCCAATTTAAAGAGCAGACAAGCACAATACAGTAACAATAGCTAGTATTTCAAAAATGTGTAAACAACTTGTCTGTTAAATTCAACATTTCACACAAATAAATGCAGCATTTGCATTTTTACACTAAATGGCCTGGATGCTGTGTGAGATATAAAAAAAATAAATTGTCAATTTTCACACACTTAACTGAAAAACATACACTAAACTGTGTGTAAAGGTGTTTAGAAACACTGCTTAAGTTAGCCATACTCTTATTTTTTTTTTCAACCAACTGCTCAGGCAAACTAGCTTGTTGACATTTTCAGATAGCAGAGCATACCTTTTTCTTTTGAACAGTGTGCCCTGTCAAAGAAAACAGTCTCTCACAAAGAACGGTTGTGGCAGGTGTGACCAGATACTTTTTTTGCTAGGTGGGCCAGCTTACTGTGGGCACCATTGTGAGCAGGCCACCACTGTAGTGGACATGAGTCAATGCTGGCACTGCCTTGTACCTGTCTAGTGGTTTGTCATTGGTTGGTGTTGTTTGTTGTCATTGGATTTTCAAGGCCCTTGTCTTTGACTATGTTAATGGGTCTACACCAGGGGTGGGCAAACCGGTCCTCGAGGGCCGCAGTGGGTCCTGGTCTTTGTTCCAACTGAGCCAGCACAGATAGTTTAACCAATGAGGTTTCAGCAGAAATGAGAAGCACCTGACTGCAATGGACTGATTGCACTTGAACAGCAGATTGGTGAAAAGGTGTCCTCTTAAAGGGTTGCAACAAAAACCCGCACCCACTGCGGCCCTTTGTGGAATAGTTTGCCCACACCTGGTCTACACTCTACAGTCTCTGGCTACCCATGTAGCGATAGCAGTAGTCAACCTACTTGTTGTCTTTTTGTTGGCAAGTCCGAGTCCACACTCTGCCAGTGTAGCTTGATGACTGCGGCTTGTTCCCACAGTGTTAGCGTCATTGCTAACACTAGCGAAGATATGCTTTGCCCGAAGGTGGTACTTTAGGCTGGTTGAGCTTCGATCGAAGGACAGTTCATTACATCAGTACAGTATGTGCACACAACTTTGGTTTTATCCAGATTTCCATTAGGCAGCTTTTTAAAACGAAATTTGGTCATCATCCTCATTCATCCTCACTCATCGTGGCTGGCTGCATTGCCGCGCGGCGATTGTATACATCAGCGTGTGGGACTACGGGAGGCGGTTGTGGCCAAACTTAGTGTGAGCGGTAATTTGCGTTTTTTTTTTTTTATGCGTTAATATTTCCAGAAGGCGGCACGGTGGCTTAGTGGTTAGCACATCTGCCTCACAGTTCTGAGATCAAGGGTTCAATCCCGGGCTTCGGCCTTCCTGTGTGGAGTTTGCATGTTCTCCCCGTGCCTGCGTGGGTTTCCTCCGGGAACTCCGGTTTCCTCCCACATCCCAAAAACATGCATGGTAGGCTGATTGAACACTCTAAATTGTCCGTAGGTATGAGTGTGTGCGTGAATGGTTGTATGTCTCCTTGTGCCCTGCGATTGGCTGGCAACCAGTTCAGGGTGTCCCCTGCCTACTGCCCGTAGTTGGCTGGGATAGGCTCCAGCACCTCCGCGACCCTCGTGAGGAAAAGCGGCATGGAAAATGAATGAATGTATGAATATTTCCAGATTAATCATGGTCGTTAACGTGTTATTGTTGACAGGCCTAATTTAAACTAATAGGATAGTCTGTGAATGGTCATCTTTCGGTATCATTGGCAGCCAATGAGTTATATGGGTGTCCTATAAAGGGCTAGGATAATTGTTTCATGTAAAAGAAATGCATTAAAATGTTTTTTGTAATCATATGAGAGAGCACACATTGAGTTTTTCAGAGTAGCCATGTCTTCACAAACCAAGGATTAATACTACAGAAATGGCACTAAAACGCCTGTGCAGCAAGGACTTGACAACAATAGCCCACCTGGCTCAGTGTAATCAAACAGTGTGCACTGAGAAAATGCAGACATGTTAAAATCTGAAAGGATGACATTAAGGATGAGATATGAGCAGAATGACAGAGGGCTGTATGAGACAATAAAATCAAGGCCATCCAAGAAGCAAGATGGATTGATGAGTCCATTGAGCGGAGATGGCAGGTGGCCAGCCAGCACAGAGGTCAGTGAGGAAGGATATCTCTTGGAAGGAATGATGCATTTAAGAGCACCAAGGCTGCCAGGGTGCCCTCTCGGAGGGAGGCTCGTATGGTGTGGAGGCGGAAAATGAAGCTGCTGTGTTGGTGATGCGGACACAAGAGAAATCTAAAAAATGGAGAACGGGGGAGTGATGCAGCTCAGTGGATGAAGCAGCAGAGAAAAGAGTGATGAGTTGGGAGCCAAGAGATAAAAGGCAACAGGTGGAAGAAACATGATGTGATGGGTCAGGTTAATTTGAATTAAAGTGCTGAGGAATTATGACAAATTTGTCCCATTATTCTTAAGACATGGATACATAGCAGCTCTTTACGCACATTCTCCCGGAGAGCAGACGACTGCCAGGAACTGTTTGCCTGCTGTTATTAATCAAACAGATCATTCAGTGAGTCACAAAAGCACAGGAAATAAAAGGAAAGTGCACAGGCCCACAAAAAAATGGAAAAGACCACCCATCTGCCCATTGTGATACACTGTGATGGATCCGGCTAAATGTCTTCTGACACCCCGCCTGGCTAATTGAGTTAGCTTTTTCAGATATCCACAAAGAAATTTGTCCAGCACGTCTGCCACATAACAAACATGGTCACCAAAGATTAAATGAGTCAGTCCTAAGTGAACTTTTCCAAAGGCCTAAACAGTTATTCCTCCATTTTTTTTTTAAATCAGCACTTGACTTTCTAGCTGAGCCTTCACACTGTGAAGATTTCATTAAGTCCAGACACATAATTAAATGAGCCCCATACAGAGCTGCACTGAAAATGCTCCCTTCACAATGATAACTACAATAGAAAAAGTCAGCACGATGTCACAAAATATAACATATGAACACTCCTACATATTAATTAAGTGTTTTAGCAGTTTGCCAGTGTTCAGTATATACAATGAGGAGCAGAAGTACTGTATTTGCATCACTTGTGATTTTGCAAGTTCACCCACTTAGGAAATAGGTAGCCATCTGAAATTTCATTCATAGATGCATTTCCACTCATGGAGACATAATCTAAAATAAATATCCACAAATCACATGTATGACTTTTTAAATAATTTATTTGTAATTTATAAGTATTTGTACCCCTGAGAATGAGAAATAATTATGACACTCAAAGAGTTGTTAGTCTACCTTCAAAAAAAGTCCACCTTTACCGCATGAGTAACCAGCCACCCACCACCCATTTCAGCTCAATCCCACAGTCAGTTAAAATCCAACTGCTACCATGGGGGAAGACCAGAGAGCTTTCGAAAGACACCAGAGAAACAATTGTTGTTGGAAAGCAGCTTGTTGAGAATAAATCAACAGTTGCAGCAATTGTTAGAAATGGAAAAGGCTAAATTTGACTGATAATCTACCTCAAACTGAGGCTACATGTAAAATCTCTCCTCGTGAGGCATCACTCATGATGAGAAAAGTGAGGGCTCAGCCTAGAACTACTCGGCAGGAGATGGTCAATGAACTGAATAGAGCTGGTTGCACAGTTTCAAAGGCTGGCAATAGAACGCTACAGTGCAATGGTTTAAAATCATGCATTGCTCAGAAGATTTCCCGATGGAAGCCAGTACATGTGAAGGACCATCTGAATATTGCCAGGGACCGTCTGAATGATGCAAAGGGTTTACGGGAGAAAGTCACGTGGTCAGATGAGACCAAAGTAGAAGTTTTTGGTGCAACATTTACTCGTTGTGTGTGGAGGAAAAAGAAGGATGAGTACAATCCAAAGAACACCATCCCCACTGTGAAGTATGGGGGCGAAAACCTCATGCTTTGGGGTTGCTTTTCGGCAAAGGGGGACAGGACTGTAAGGTATAAAGCAGAGAATGAATGGTGAAATGTGTCGCCAGTAAATTACAAATAAATTATTGAAAAATCCTACAACGTGAGTTCCGGATTTTTTTTTAAGATTATGTATCTCTATAAGTGGAAATGCATCTATGATTGAAATTTCAGACCTCTACCCATTTGCTAAGTGGATGAAATTGCAAAATCACAAGGAGTGCTAATACTTCTGCTCCTCATTGTATTTACTTTTAAATTGCAAAGACAATCTACCTAAAGAATCCGGGAACTTATTTTGAGTACTACTAACTCATTATATCTAGTTGATATTGTGAACTTAAAAATAAATACATGGGTTGAAGTTACTTGCATGATCATGTTTGTGGAGCATATTTAAAATTGTTGAAAAACCTGAACTTGATTTTTTTTTTTTCTTTTTTGGGGGGAGGATTCTACTTTGATGGCATATTCACAACTTCCATGTATCAAATTTCATTGAGTCACTAAGATTCAGAGTAGGGGTGTGACAAAATATCGAAATGGTGATATATCGTGATACTTTGTATCCCAAAAGGTTATCAATATGCTCCTGCAAGAATCGAGATATCGTTTTAAAAAGGTGTCAATGTTTAAAAACAAACAAAAAAACTAGTTACTATCAAAATCTTCCACCATAACAGTGTCTCAGGTAACTAAGACTGCCATTGACGGTGCTCGACAACCAATCCATTTAGACTGGGAACGTTCGTTCATTCGAAATAGGGCTGCAGCTATCGATTATTTTATTAGTCGATTAATCGATGAACTATTTAGTTCGAATATTCGAGTAATCGGATAAGGAACATAAAAAATGTTACCTGAGCTGAGCCTCACACGGTATATATATATATATATATATATATAAGTACAACAAAAGAGCAATTGGCTAATTTACAAAGCAAAAGTCCGCTAGCTTAAATGCTACAAAATGCTAATGCTTTTTTACAATGCTCTTAACAAATGGCTGAGACACATATTCCCACAAAAACTGGCTAAATATACCTTTAAATTAAATTACGAATGCATTCAAAAAAATTATTAGCTCAAACAAAAACTTATGTTGGTCTTAACAGGGAGCAGATGGATTCAGCCATGTGAAATGAAGTAGACAAGAGGGCCGTGTATCCACCCAAATCATTAAAAATAAATGCAAACACTTTCGAAACAAGCCATTACAACGCCACTTTAATTTAAACGAATATTCGAAGCAGCAAAATTTAATTTGAACCTTTTTTTCTAATCGAATACTCGAGTTAATCGATTAATTGTTGCAGCACTAATTCGAAACCAGAGCATTCGCAGTCATTCTGTCCGATTTTCGGGGCATTTACAGGTCACTTGCTGTTAATTTACAGGTCATTTCCCGTTGAGTCTAATCACTTGGGTGATTCCCAGGTCACTTCCTGTTCTGTAACACAAAATAAACAGAAAGTGACCCGTACAATACCTCAAAATCAGCAGGAAGTAACTGAAAATCAACAGGTAAATGACCTTAAATGGCCCAAAATTACCTCATTGCCTGGCATTGGCTGCCAATGACGACCATAGACGTTCCATCCGTTTGAAGTGGGAGGGATTTGTTCATTTGTTCATTCGCTGCCACCCTCCCGGTTCAAATGGATTGGACGTCTACTAGTGATAAACTCATTCCAGTTCGCAGCAGAAGCTTGTTTTTCTGTTTATTAGTTGTTTGTAGAATATCCTAGAATGATTTCCTGACCAATGTATCGATAATCATTGTATCGCCATATCGTCAGATCATCGTCATCGTGAGCTTTGAATCGCAAATCGTATCGTATCGTGAGGTAACAAGAGGTTCCCACTACTAATTCAGAGTTTTAAAAAAATACTTTAAGCAATGTATAAATACACAATCTCATTTTTATGGAATAAAATTGCCATGAAAGATTAATTTCAGTGGTGTGTTATATTGCAGTCCGATGGGTCACAAAGTGGCATAAATTACCCCCATAAAACTTTCATCAGCACCTCAGATGAGAGAGGTGAACACAGCTCAATTCCACTTTCAACTTTTCTATAATTCTGTTTGATCTGTCAGCTCATCTTATTTACTGTGCTTTAGAAAATGCAGTCAAAGAATGATGTAATGAATGCCCTCAAGATGTCCTCAAGGGAAGTTCCTCCCATTTTTTTCTCCTTCCTCCATCTGTCAAAATCTTATTCTCACTTCAATACACAGCCTACGGTGTATATTAAAGAAGAAGGCAGCTAAATGTACATTAAGCCTTTGGAAAGCACAGTTGACAACTACCAAGGGTTAAATCTCTCACTTGAGGCACAACCTGTTCTTCAAGCAAAACACATCATCCCTATTATCCAGGTCATAAGAGAGGCAGCTTTCTGAGCCACACAGGCGTCATACATACATGCATGTGCGCTGAGGATATAAAAAGCATTTTCCTCTAAGGCAAATCACAGGGAAGACTCAACTAAAACAGAAAAAAATGTTGGTTTTTGCATTATGGGATTTCTATATTCCCAAGCTCACTTTATATACTACCGCAGAAGTGATTTATTATAACTTAACTGTACATAAGAGAAGTCCAGCTACTTTTCCGACCTCTGTGTCGCAGGAAAGTTCCAGCCTTTATCTGACCTTGTGCTGCTGCAGGTGCTCTGCTGTGCTGGAGATTGTTAGCCGTAAGCTAGCAATGTCATTTTGTATGAGTCGCCAGGCCAGCAGCACTTGAAAGTTTAGGGTGCTCGTGCTGATGTTGTTACTTCAACCGCCGCATCGGGCACGCTCTCCATCTGCCTGCTCCCTGTCAGTTTGGCAAATGTCCAACAAGCTGAGGGCGACTGTAACCCCTCCTCTCACTGCCTGCAAAAAAAGAGCAGTGCTTTGATACATTTCTAAAGCGGCTGGCTTTCTGTGGATCAGAGGGGTGAGAGAGGTATGCACAGCTAATTCCACCAGGAGGGAAATGTTGGACAAGTCTCACCTTTTTGACCAACACAGCCTCTTTGCAGGCCAAGCTCCCCTCGAACAGCTCTGTCTCATCTTAAATCGGCTGACAACAGGCCTCCTGAACTGGTGCTTTAACCTTTTTTTTTTTTTTTTTTAACTTTAGCATTTTACTAAGCAGTAAAGATCGATGTGATTCAGTGTAGTGTGCAATACTTGGCATTTCCATTGTCAGTCAGTATGGTTCTGCATTGTTCCAGTTGTGCAGTTCAGAAATGATTGCTGACATTGGATTATTTATTCTGGGAAAAGGGTCACTATATAAAAACAAGAATGTTCTTTTTGAGGTAATTATTATCTTACTTGCTGTTTTGTCTCGTGCTTTTTCCCTTATCTACCTCATTTTTTGTCTTGATGGATTTCATCTTGTCGCTTCAAAAAGCATTCAAGGTATTTTTTTTTAGACTGGGCTTTACGGAGGGCTAAAAAAGTCACTCGCTTTGTTCTTCTCTTTGGTGAGGATGCCAACTAAAATGGCTACTGTGCACACTGCACAGATCAGGATAAAATTTGATAGGTATTTTCCAGTTTTTGAGGTACTTCTGCTTTACTTCTGCATTTCTGCTCACGAGTTCCGTTTTACACTTTCTCCAACCAAAGCAACAGCAGAGCTGAAGTGGCATTACTCATCAAAATCCCTCAAAAATGACAATTTGGAAATGCTGCATCCATCTGCCACCATCACGACATGGGAGGACAACATGAAGGACTAGGAGTCCCCACAATCAAAATAGTTTTGTATTTTATTGATTTAATGGCAGTGGATGGAAACACAATGAGGGACCTCATACATGTATATGAAGGCAGATATGGAACCAAGACAGTGTCACCACAAAGCAATAATAGGTATATTTATGTTCAATTTGACTACAATTCTGTGTGTTGTGTCACAGCGGAGACATCATTAGCTTTGCATTAGCTTCAATGTTAAAGAAATGGAAAGCAAACACTCATCTACTACAAGTCATACTAGTACACGGGCTACCCTAAATGCATAAATTCATGTGTTACATATTTTTTGTTCATTTGTTTACAGGTGGAAAACACACTTACATTGATGAACGTATATTGAGACTGTGTGCATTCTACCTTGATGAGGGAAGGCTCGACTTATGCTCCTCCTTCGTTAATATTTTTCCTGTAATTTTAAAAATTGCAATTTATTGACCTGTTTTGCACATGCACCGATTGTTTTAAATAAAACAAGAGATGGAATCATGTTGTCCAAACGCTTTATTACGAACAATATCTGCAATAAAAAGAATGACATACTATTTGTGTTTATATGTACATGTGCCATGACCTCATAATGCCATGACTATAACCAGATAAAAATTACCTTATAGCATTTCCTTGGAACAACATAATCTGTGTCAGCCCTTCTGCATTTGGCAGCTGTAATAATATTTGTAATTTCACTACATTTTGGCCACTCAAGTGGCCGGCGTATCAATCTACACCCCATGTTAACAGAGGCTGCACAGATTGTTACAATTTTGTCCATGAAGATCACCCAATTGATAAGAACAAAGCTGGATGCTGTTCATTCCACTTCCAAGTATACAGTGCACCACAAAAGTGAGTACAACCCTCGCATTCCTCGCAGATATTTAAGTACCAGTATATCTTTTCATGGGACAACACTGACAAAATGACACTTTAACACAATGAAAAGTAGTTTGTGTGCAGCTTATATAATAGAGTTAATTTATTTTCCCTTCAAAATAACTCAAAATATAGCCATTAATATCTAAACCCCTGGCAACAAAAGTGAGTACACCCCTTAGAAACTACGTACATCCCTAAATGTCCAAATTGAGTACTGCTTGTCATTTTCCTCCAAAATGTCATGTGACTCGTTACAGGAATGCTGTCAGCATTGCAGCAGAGATTAAAGAGGTGGAGGGTCAGCCTGTTAGTGCTCAGACTATACGCCGCAGTCTACATCAAATTGGTGTGCATGGCTTTCACACCAGGAGGAAGCCTCTTAGATGGTACACAAGACGGTACACAAGAAAGCTCGCAACCAGGTTTGCCGAAGACATGTCAACAAAGCACATGGATTACTGGAACCATGTCCTATGGTCTGATGAGACGGGCGGGCTTTTGAAGATTC
This sequence comes from Corythoichthys intestinalis, assembly GCF_030265065.1. Lineage (NCBI taxonomy): Eukaryota > Metazoa > Chordata > Actinopteri > Syngnathiformes > Syngnathidae > Corythoichthys > Corythoichthys intestinalis. The sequence goes on along the minus strand of NC_080405.1, from coordinate 36,146,655 downwards.
CGTGGGTTCCTCTGGTTTGATTTGGCAGTTTATTAAAATGTTGTCCACTTCCACCGCAATTCATGGTGTTCTGTGTAAACCGGAAGTCCGTAGCAGAAAATGTAAAAGATTTCTCTGCCCAATATTTACCCAGGAAACTTGTCTGTATGCATCGATCTTTGAGCCCGATGTTTGATTAGTTTTGTCTCAGGCCTGATTGACTAGTTGTAATGGATTAAACGTGGACTGAGTATGTAGTAACCCCAAAAGTAGGCTGTATTGCTTTGAATCTTGTTCGGGTATCAGACAGTCGTAGTTCATTTGAAAATTTTCAAGGTGATTTTTATTATAGTTAGTAACCATAACATTGTGGGTCTGTCCATCTCTTTCTCTGTTTTGCTATGCACGTTTCCAGAAGGTCATTATAGTGATATTTTTAGATGTTGAAGTGATCATGCGTATATCATATATTCTGGATCCGGAACTTAAAGCGTGAAAACAAAAGCTTTCAATATTCAAAACCTGACCATGCACTACTATAATAGGCTTTACGGCAGTGGCGAGTGACACGCAAACAAATCGTATGCGAGTTGAGAAAGCTGCAACCCTCTCTGAGGTGCACGATCATCCGGCATCGCTTTTGATTTCTCTAGAGCGCCTGGGATCCATAAGCTCGGCATGCGTTTGCCTATCTTGTTTCCTTTTTTGTCTTTTGCCAAGTTGTTAGCAAATGAGGGATGGGTTAAAAAAATGTGGATACAGTTGTACCTATACATACAAAGTTAATTCGTTCCAGGACCTTGTTTGTAAGTCGAAATCGTCGTATGTCGAGCAGGATTTTCCCATAAGAATACATTATAATTCCATTAATTCGTTCCACAGCCCGAAACACTATACTAAATCCTTAATAAATACTGTTGGTACTATTCCAAATGACAATTAACCATAGCAAAATAAATAAATTATAAATAAAAACCGGAATTAAAAATAAATTAGAAATAAAAATCGGAATAATAATTTAATAATAATAATAATAATTCCTGTAATAATGTAACAATTTGGGTTCTAATGTGGGCGGTGGAGATTTTACTTTCTCTTTTAATATTTTGTTGCTGGTGCCAACTACAGTGGACAGTAGGTGTGTTGTGTTGCACAAGTTGATGGAATAAATTATTGGAAATCTGATAAAGCTGCCGATTTCTTTGGCGAAATTACCACAATAATAAACGTCACTTTAACTTATAAAGACTGGCAGTCGGCGGAAGACCATCAAGATCGTAGACATTCTACGGCCGTGTTGTCGAGCCAATTCATGGATGCGCACACCATGCTTTTTCTATCATTTTCATCTTCATTTTAATGGTAAGTTTCCTATTTTCACCACCTGCACTAACCTTGGAACCAGTGTTTTCTCTCACAAGAAAAAACACCGTGCATCCGTCTTCAGGCAAAACAAAGAAACTCTCAGGCCCCGGGCTGGGCAGGTGTGTGGGTGTGTCTGTCATCCAATTACAGACCCAGCACCTGATGGGTGGAGCGACGGCAGCTGTCAGCAATCACCATCACCAGCCTACATAACCCAGCTGGATCGTCTCTTTCAGTACGCTGTTAGTGCGTTCTCGCGTTTTGAATATTTCTGACTGACCTTATCTGATCATCGACCTTTCTTGTTTTGCCCTAGGATCTCGCCAGCGCCTCACATCTCTTGTTACTTTCGGCCAGGCTCTCTTCACCAAAGAACTCCACTACTCTGGATTTAATAAACTTTTTCACTTCCTAACCACGCCATCTCACGTGCCTGCTTTAGAGTTGTCTGCTCAAGATCATAAAAGAAACTGTGGCGCTGTCATAACTCGTTGCATTTCAAGCATGTCGTCGGATTTGTAGTCAAATTTTACGTCGAATGTCAAAAAGATCGTGTGTCGAAGCGATCGTATGTCAAGGTACCACTGTATTTCTCAATTGGCTCATCAAAGGCAAAGGCCTATGTGTTGGTGATAGTGTTGGCCATGAGTGGGTATCCATGGCAAATGATTGACACCTCTAACTAGTAAGAGGCTGCTCTCATAATGAGTCCAAATTCCCAGCACTAATTCTGTCATAATGAGGCGCACACATTCTACAAGGAGGCCTTTACTGATGTTGGCTACATTTAGTTGTGTTGAGAGGATCTTCAGGATAGCAGCAACAAAGAAGATAATTGACTTTATGCAATCGATGTGACTTCGTCTCCTTCTGAAGTCAAGTTGAATGTTAGTTCAAGAGATTGAGGTTTTGAAGAGCACTTACCTGTTAATTTTTATAACATGAGCCATATCTGAGTTTACCCTTTCAAAGTGTTGCATGAATTACTGTAGCATTCCCACTCTGTTGTAAATTTGGCTAAAGAAGGTATTTCCCTACCCAAAGCAGTATTTGTATCCCAAATTCAAGTATGGCACAGTTGTGCCACATGCAGAGGTGTTAGTTCCCCCCAGCCAGAGTAGCTAAGTCTGCTGTCGTGTCTTGCGCACCAGTAAGCATAGAATTTGCTCACTTCCTCTTCTTACATCATCACTCCCTGCTAAATCACTCCCAAATTTCAACCTCACTGATAAGTTGTTTTAGTTGGTTGTACAAAAATGACCCCCACCCATCATCGGTCATCTCATAGAAATAAGTACGTATACAACCCCTAGCAAAAAGTATGGAATCACCAGTCTCGGACGAGCACTCACTCAGACATTTTATCATATAGATAAAAAGCTTGAAAAAATAATGAATTAGTTCAAAAGTGCAACTCTTTAGCAGAGAAATATTTATGGAATCACTCCATTCTGAGGAAAAAAAATTCGGAATCATGAGAAACAAACAAATAACAATCAAAACACATCCCTAGTATTTAGTTGCATCACCTCTAACTTTTATGACAGATTGCAGTCTCTGAGGCATGGACTTGATGAGTACTCTTCCTCAATTTGGTGCCAGCTCTCTTTGATTGCAGTTGCCAGATCATCCTTGCAGGTCGGAGCCTTGCTGTGGACCATTTTTTTCCCATTTCTACCACAGGTTTTCAATAGAGTTGAGATCTGGGCTATTTGCGGGCCATGACATTGACTGGATGAGTCTTTCTCCAAGGAATGCTTTAACAGTTTTAGCTCTGTGGCATGATGCATTGTCATCTTGGAAAATGACAAACATATTTTCAATTGAAGGGATAAGAAAGCTGTCTAAAATTTCAATGTAAACTTTTCCATTTATTGAAGATTTAACCACAGCCATCTCCCCAGTGCCTTTGCCTGACATGCAGCCCCATATCAACAAGGACTGAGGGAATTTTGATGTTTTCTTCAGGCAGTCATCTTTGTAAATCTCACTGGAACAGCACCAAACCAACGTTCCAGCATCATCACCTTGTCAAGAGTGAAGAATCTGCATTGGACAAGATGTCAAGAGTCAAGAATCTGCATTGGAGTGATTCCATATATATTTCCCTTCACTTGCTCTATAAAGGTAACTTTTACTGACCACCACAATGTTTTTTATTCATTTCTTTTAGTGTTTCTGAATGCTAAAGAGTTGCACTTTTGAACTAATTCATTATTTTTTTCAAGCGTTTTATCTGAGTTTGCTCTAAATGATAAAATGTCTGAGTGAGAGCTCGTCCGAAACAGGTGATTCCATACTTTATGCTAGGGGTTGTACACACGCCAATCGCAGTGATGTAAGTAATTTTTTTTTTTTTTGCCTTTATTTACTCATTATGATGGCTGCAACCCATTCCACAAAAGTAAACACACGGGAAAGATTGGAAAAGTTCAGAAATGGTCCAAAAAAACCTTTGTGGAACAGTCTAAAGGTGAAAATGTTGATCGGAAATAGGATGAATATAAAAAAGAAGGAAGGGTCAGTTGTTCACGAGCAAGGATGGGGTGAGGTTCAACTCTCTATGGACAGCGTGTGAGCACCAAAAAGTCCACCGGTTTATTGAACATATTCAAGAAATACTGTATAGGATCTAAAACAGTATTATCAAATAGTTGAGAGAGATCCTGCAGAAACCCTTTATATGTTTAAACAATAAATCTCATTGTTATACTATATTCAATGTACTGTACATTGGGTTGAAAAAGATGAGCAAATATGTGTAATGTTTTTATTTATACATCATTTTCAAGTTTTTTATTTTTTTATTTTTATATTATTTACTTCCTTTCACATAGTACTTGAACCCAACTTCATCACTATTTCTGGATGGTCAGCATCAGACCCTGTGAATGTGCTGTAATATACTTGATTATACGACGCAATGCTCACCTGCAGCTTGCCCAGTGTTATCCTAACCTGCCCTGATCTTGTCTCTTTGCTTTTCCATAATGATATTTGACTTTCATGCGCCGTCACACTGGCTGCACAGCCTTCCACACTCCATGTTATGCACTGTCGCCTTTGACGCAGACATCTTCCTCCCCCGTTAACGTCTTGGCTGCAGCAATATACCTCTCTCCTATTCACTGTGTACATCTCGTGTACCTGCAGTCAGCTTGTTTGACCGCATTATTAAGTCCAATGTATAGTAGACATTTGTTTCAAGAGTCACGTTAGGGCTCTGTCTACAATACTGTCTCTGAATACTATATAGAATTGCCTTGGCTTGGATTGTGCAGATAACTGGTGTGAAGGTATACTGAGGTTTTAAAAAGTCAAAGTCCCACAAAAACTAGCGATAGCGGTATTTAACTATTTTGGAAGTCTATGTAAATAGACAGTACTTTATCTATCGTATATTTCGGACTATAGATCGTACCATATAAGTTGCACCGGAGGATAAGTCACATTTTTGGGGGTAAATTTATTTGATAAAATCCAAAACCAAGAAGATACATGTCATTTTGTAAGGCAATTTAAAATAAAAATAGAATAGAGAACAACAGGCTGAATAAGAATACTGTATGCTAACGTTACATGACACATAAACAACGAACTGAAAAAATGCCCGATATGTTAATGTAACATAGCTAATAAGAGTTAGCCTATTCAGATAACTATAGCATAAAGAACATGCTAACAAGTTTACCAAACCATCAGTGTCACTCCAAATGACATGAAATTACAGGTAGTCCGTGGATTATAACGTACCCGACTTACGTGATTTTGACTTATGACGCCAGAGTCTCGTCCGCCATTTTGTCTCCAGTGTTTTTTTTTTGTTTGTTTATTTGTTTGTTCTTTAATAATGATGACTTTTGTTTTGTGATGCATGCTTTTATTTTGCCGCAGGAAGCATAAAGGAGGTAGTACTGTCTCAAGAGCACATTTGTAAGAGCACATTTACATTTGCTCCCACGCAGAAGTCACACAGCTGAGTGAGAGAGAGATGGGATAGATTACAGCTGCAAGCCTGCGCGCACATTTGCTGCTTGTGAAGCATCCACAGAGGCAACACCTGTATAGACCCTACCCACCGACGTCACAAAATCACGTGATCGCTGTATTGTTCCGCCCCATTGTCCGTCATTTTGTGTCCGTATTATCAATGGTCTCAATTGATCGAGCAATTTATAATGCATTTCATGGAAGACCCGGTGCTTTCGGATGCCGCAAACTCACTGGATGTGTTGCATAAAAGGCGTTATGTGGAAAAGCTTCAGTTTATCCATTCGCCAGATCCATATTTGATGCCTAAATCGATGTTTTTCGACGTGCTGTCTTCGCCTTCTTTGCCTGACATCTGCTAGCTACCCTAATATTTACAACTATCTTGTCCACACAAAATCAGCCTATTCTCACGAAAGTTTGAAAAACTTTAAGAGCTTGGAGGCTTATAAATACTTCGTTGCTGGTTGGGTGAAACAGGTCCTCGTCCACGAAAATTCGGCAGGAATCTATCTTGTGCTTGGGAAGGTGAGTTACGAAATTTTCAATTCAAAATCTTTTGTTCTTGCTAACATCCACTGTCAAGTCTAATGTATTTCATGTCATTTGTCAATGGAGCTAGGGCTTTTAATGTTTATATGGTTTAGCGATAGCACTCTCACTACATACATACATGTATGTTGTCGGCGATTAGCCTAGCAATGATCTTAATTGTGGTTGTGAGCCCAAAACCCTCTAAATATATATTAAATGCATCTTACCAGATATAAAATGACTACTACATAATCTGTGGTAATCGTTTGGAGCCCAGTTTTCTCGTCGAATTGCAGCAGCAGCCCATCTCGCTCTCCTCTCCGGGTCTCTCGGAATCCGGTAGAACTTCAAGTCTCTCCGTCTATCTTCTCTGTTATTGCAACCGACCCCCACACACGCCTTCACCATTTTGATTATTAATGTTAACGAGCAGAAAAACACGCCGTAAATAGGAGGAATGTACGTAGTCGTAACAGGTAAACACGATGTGTTGACGGACAATTGGGTGGCACCAGTCAGGAGGGCGGAGTTGTGACGTCACGTGGGTAGGGTCTATATAGCACCTTTAGTACTGTTTATTGTGCGTTTTTAATTGTGGTCAAATACTTGGAGCGAGTTTACGTAATTATTTTTGATGATGTGCGGATGCTAACTGATACATGCTAATTGTTTGTGTGGATTGGATTTGCTACATCAACAGCTAAATATAAACACCAATTTGAATTGCTATAATTGAAGACGAAACGGTTGTAATTTTTTTTTTTTTAGTTTAATTCTGCAAGATTTTATGTCATGAGCAGCTGAATAAAGTCAGCAACCCACACAGACGTCTGACATTTTCATATTAGAGCTTAGCTCGCTGTCTAGCTAGGACTTAGCTCCAACGTCTTGGCAAGGAAAGTACAATGACGTTTAATACACGTTTTTAGATAGTTATTCTCAGATTTGGGGGAGATTTAGGGGTATTTAAAGGGTTAATTTCAAATTAAGCGAAAATTCGGGTTACGTCGCCAGAGTAGGAACGGAACTCATTGGTAACCCAAGGACTACCTGTTGTTACAGATAGGGAGTAATTTATGCTTTTGTTCAGGTATTTTTGTTTTCCTTTTACTTTGTACTTGGTTATGTTGTGTTTCACCTGTATTTTTTTCTTTGAAGTAGTTTCCGCTTGTGTGATCAGGGAGGGCCTCCATAGCTGGAACCACTTCATCATGAGTTAATCATCCAATCATGTGTTCTTCCTTCTACTATATAAGTTGCATTGTTTGCTTTGTTCAGGGGAGGCGGTGGCAGCGCTCCATTTTGTTATGTTGGTCCGTTGAGTCGGTTATGTTTTTGACTTGGGTTGTTTTGTGATTAAAGTTTGCTTTCTGCCAATGGTTTATTAATTAATGTTCTTGTCTTTTTTCCTTTAGGTGGGCGCAGAGCACAGAGGTAGGGACCTTTGGTATACACCTGCAAGTATACATTGTTTCTCCCACCTCACGTAGGTAACTCTGTATTAGTTCACCAGACGGCGCAGCAACATGCATTTTAGGGCACTACGAGTGCCATTTACGTTAGGGATAAGTTCCGGGGCTTTTTTGGGTGCTTAGATGGAGATTTTGGGGGACGTTTTAGGATTTTTTTGTTAAATAAAATCTTCAATTTGCACTTTTGATTGTAACTGCCTCCAGGGCTGTCAACAGACTTGCAAGGGCCCGGGGACAAGAGATAATTATAGGGCCCCCGCTCCCCACAACTGCCACCGGCCTGTTACGACAACATATGCAGTACTTTAACGCTTTGCAAGCAATGACAGTGTAAATTTTCTAAATATTTGAGATGGACAGTTAAATTTAACAGACCGTAATGTGATGTGACACAATATAAACAAACAATTTCCATCTATTGTCCCATGTAAGCTACAATACAATACAACTGAGAGTGCTATGCCTTGCTGCTAAGCAACAAAACAGTATAACTAAACATCCTGTGCCTGCCCCTTCCACATCCCTGGAGTTATCAAGCCCTCAAACAGTGATGCACCTATATTTTTTGACAGCAAAGTCATTTATAACATTAGTGAAATCCAGTTTTTGAGCAAGCTCATGCTCAATGGAGCGCATGGTGTTACCGGCATCCCCAAGGGGCTGCTGTCCACTAAAATATGACCAGCTTTAACAATTTGGCGCAGACGAAGAGGTGGGCAAGCGTAAGGGGGTGAGATAGGAGTTGTTGAGAGTTGTTGCGCGGTAGCGCTGATTTGAGTGGCAGTGAGTCCCCCATTGTTAATAAAAGTTCCATCAAAAAGCCATCCGACGTGTCTCTGTGTTTTTATGCACATCGCCGCCTTCCTGAATGAAGACAACGATGACGAACTCACGTCAAACGAGCCGTCCACTCCACACTACGGTAGTTTTTTTATTATTTTCATTTTACTGATGGCTCGCTCTCCTCCAGCTACAGTCACTGGCACAGACAAGAAAATGCATAGCACTTGACTGCGCCAGAGTGGGGTCAAACCATTCTCTGCAAAGACGGGGGGGGGGGGGGGGGCATTGTGCAAAAAAAAGGAAAAAATCAAAATTTGAAATATTTAATATGTTAAAGTTTTTTAGTATTTATCGAGTAGAACATAATATTTAATCAGACAATGATTTAAATAAAAATGAAATATGTGAATGTAAAGTAAAATAAATTAATGGCCATTCATGGGCCCCTATAGTCCTGAGACCAGTGACAAACTACCCGGTTGCCTCCCCCCTGTCGACGGGTTTGATTGCCTCCACCATTCACACCTGCCGTCTCATGTTACGCTTGCGGCCTCTGACCAACAGGGGTAAACGTAACACCTATATATAATAACTAGGGCTGTCAAAATTATCGCGTTAACGAGTGGTAATTATTTTTTTTAATTAATCCCGTTAAAATATTTGACGCAATTAACGCACAAATGCCAGGCTCAAACAGATTAAAATGAGAGCACAGTGAAAGGTGTACTTGTTGTGTTTTTCAGAGTTATGCCGCCCTCTGCTGGCGCTTGGGTGCGACTGATTTTATAGGCTTCAGCACCCATGAGCATTGTGTAAGTAATTATTGACATCAACAATGGCGGGCTACTAGTTTATTTTTTGATTGAAAATTTTACACATTTTATTAAAACGAAAACATGAAGAGGGCTTTTGGTACTAAAACTACAAGTCTTTCTATCCATGGATCGCTTTAACAGAATGTTAATAATGGTAATGCCATCTTGTTGATTTATTGTTATAATAAAGAAATACAGTACTTATGTACAATGAATGTATATATCCATCTTGTGTCTTATCTGTCCATTCCAACAATAATTTACAGAAAAATATGGCATATTTTATAGATGGTTTGAATTGCGAATAATTACGATTGATTAAGTTTTAAGCTGTAATTAACTTGATTAAAAATTGTAATCGTTTGACACCCCTATATAACAATAATAATAACGTGTTAATAATTTCTTGCATAAATCGCTCTAGAGTATAAGTCGCAACCTCAGCCGAACTATGAAAAAAACTGTAACTTATATAGTCCAGTAAATACGTTTTTTTACCGTGTCCAAAGCACTTTACATCAGTTCACATTCACCTATTCACACAACAATGGTGCTGCTGCCATGCAAAGGGCTGCCAACCCACTGGGGGCAAATTAAGGTACAGTGGCAGTGCCTTGCCCAAAGCAGTCATGGTCAGAAATCGAACCGAACAACTCCGTCATGGCAGCCCTTCACTCCGAAGCCTGCTGCGTGCAAATAAGAGTTAACAAGCATTTGTACATATCAGCCCCCTTCACATTTAAATAAAACCACATTGACAAGTGCAAAATCAGCTAATGCATTACATTGAGGATCCTCCTACCAACTCTTTTCTGTATTCATGCGGAGATAGAAAAAGACAAATCCCGCGGCAGGTTAATATTTCATGCCAAATTATTTCTGTGAAATCAAGTCCGTAAAGTAAAATAAAGCAAAACCCGAGGCAGTTTTGTGGCAGATTCCTGAGACTTTATGGAGCGTCAAATAGTAGTGGGCAGGTTGTCCTAGGCTTCAAGGATTATTAGGTGAATTTGTATTGTCAGGGACATGCTGCACTCCGCCTGTTATAAATGGTGTGTTTCGCTCTTGGCCCAATCCTATCAGTCTAACACTTTGGGAATCATCAGTACGTTAGTCCTTGGCGTGCTGAGCTGCGCAAATGAATTAAATGGCTTTCCCACAGGAGTCATGATAATTGCACCCTTTTTTTCTCAACTTACACTATTCGTTTTATTATAATTATGTTCATGGAAACTGCTGCCTCCGTATATGTTTTCTAGTGCAGTCACTATTGAATAACACATGTAATTTTACAGCATAACATCATGCATTGCTTAATGTCTTAATATATACAGGGTTCCTATAAGGGTTATCTGAGCCTCCCTGTGTTTACCGCTGTTGACGCTGTTTGTTGTTGCATCTCAAAATAAATATTTCCTTTGAAATGCAAATTACAAAATGTGCAAAGAATATTGAAAAAAAAAAATTGAGCCATGTTTCCTGCTTCCATCCTCTTGCCGAGGAGCATATAGTATGCACCCTGAACTAACTATGTGTTGGTGAGGAGGCTGTCATCATTTTTTCCTCGATGTTAGGTTATTTGTTCTTGTGGAAATTTACAAAATGGTGTCTCCAATGGGTCACTGGTGGTTTTCGACTTGGTTTTACAACTATAGTATTTACACCAGCATTTGCATCATGACTGCACTTGTGAAAAATAGATAAATTATGCTCAGTATTGCTCAGTTAAGTAATTGAAGGGAAGACTGGTTCTTTTTAGCCGCATTTTAATGACTCTAGTGTCCAGAAGAAGGATGTCTCCATAGATTTTCAGGCTGTTAAAAATGTTACGCTTTAATGAAAGAATGCATGTTGTTCCAAATGTCTTGAGTATAAAAGATGATTTTGCCTGAGTAGCAATCAAGATGAGCCTCTGTATTATGCTAGAAATGCTAGAGACTACAACATGCTGCATATAAATTTGGCTACCACACCCTATACTGACCTGAAATTTTCATTTTTGTCATGTACCTGAGCAGACTCAACTAAATATGTAATACTCAGACTATCTGCTCAAGTCCAGGAAATTACAAATGGATATTTAATGAACTTCTTGCAGTCCGATTTATCACTTCATGCGCACATATGTGAGAGGAAAAAATAGATGTTGAGTGAAAATTATGTTGTTCAAGAAATGAAATGAATTGATCTCGGTAGGGTTTTAAATTAGATCATAGATTTTAGCATATCACTGCAGTTCAATACAAGTGATACTCTGTAGACCCTTTTGAAGGGTGAAATAAAATGTAGGGAGAGATGAAAATATCATTTTACGTTTTTAGCATTAAAATTGGGATAGTTTTGTCTTACAATGCTGTCCAAAAGTATTGGCACTCCTGCAATTCTGTCAGATAATGCTCAATTTTTCCCAGAAAATTATTGGAATTACATATGCTTTGGTGGTAATATCTTCATTTATTTTAAACACAAAATAAATTGGAAAAAAATCATCATCATTTTACACAAAACTCCAAAAATGGGCCAGACAAAAGTGTTGGCACTCTTTGAAAAATCATGTACTGCTTCTCTAATTTGTGTAATTAATAGCACCTGTTACTTACCTATGGCACATAACAGGTGGTGGCAATAACTAAATCACACTTGCAGCTAGTTAAAATGGATTAAAGTTGACTCAACCTCTGTCCTGTGTCCTTGTGTGTACCACATTGAGCATGGAGAAAAGAAAGAAGACCAAAGAACTGTCTGAGGACCAAGGACGCAAAATTGTGAGGAATCATGGACAATCTCAAGGCTACAAATCCATTACCAAAGACCTGAATGTTCCTGTGTCTATTGTGCGCAGTGTCATCAATAGGTGTAAAGCCCATGGCACTGTGGCTAACCTCCCTAGATGTGGACGAAAAAGAAAAATTGACGAGAGAGTTCAACGAAAGATTATGCAGATGGTGGGTAAAGAACCTCGACGGACATCCAAACAATTTCAAGCTGTCCCACAGTCCAAGGGTACAACAGTGTCAACCTGTACTATCCGTCGGCGTCTGAATGAAAAGGGACTCTATGGTAGGATACCCAGGAAGACCCCACTTCTGACCCAGAGACATAAAAAAGCCAGGCTGGAGTTTGCCTAAACATAACTGAGAAAGCCAAAAACGTAAGACAAAAGTAGAGGTTTTTGTGAAAAGGCATCAACATATAGTTTACAGGGAAAAAAAACAAGGCCTACAAAGAAAAGAACACGGTCCCCACAGTCAAATATGGTAGAGGTTCCCTGATGTTTTGGGGTTGCTGTGCTACCTCTGGCACTGGACTTTTTGACCGCATGTATGGCATTATGAAGTCTGAAGACTATCAACAAATTTTGCAGCATAATGTAGAGCCAAGTGTGAGAAAGCTGAGTCTCCCCAGAGGTCACGGGTCCTCCAGAAGGACAATGATCCGAAACACACTTCAAAAACCACTAGAAAAACTTGGGAGAAACCACTGGAGACTTCTAAAGTGGCCACCAATGAGTCCAGACCTGAATCCCATAGAACACCTGCGGAGAGATCTGAAAATGGCAGTTTGGAGAAGGCACCCTTTAAATCACAGAGATCTGGAGCAGTTGGCCAAAGAAGAATGGTCTAAAATACCACTAGAGCATTTTAAGAAATTCATTGATGGATACGGGATGCGGTTGTTTGCAGTTATTTTGTCAAAAGGTTTTGCTACCAAGTATTAGGCTGAGGGTACCAATACTTTTGTCAGCCCCATTTTTGGAGTTTTGTGTGAAATGATAATGACTAAAAAAAAAAAAAAAAATCATTCTCTTTCATGTTTTTTCATTGCAAGCAAAATAAATGAAGCTATAACTACTAAAGCATTTGTAATTGCAATCATTTTCCGGGAGAAATTGAGCATTATCTGACAGATTTGCAGCGGTGCCAATACTTTTGGCCAGCAGTGTACATGTTTTGCATTTTAGAAATAGAGGAACATTGAAAGAAAATGCATGCATTGAAAATTTGCACAATACTCAGGTTTCAAGTGTCCTAGAACCCTTTTTGCTTTACCTGACATCTTTTACTCTACTGTTATAAAGCTGTCAGCTTTTTTACAGTACAGTTAAGTGATCTATTGACTGACAAAAGAGAAAACTGAAGACAAATTGAAGACGTTTACGCATAACATATCAAGAGTCATCATGCAATGATGAAAAATGAACTAAACGTGTCAATAACCTATACTTCATTTGCATACAAATGGTGCAACTGCTGCAGTTCATCTTTACACAAGATTGACTTGGCTTTTGAATGAAATTAGACGCGTTCACAAACATTGATTATTTGTCCATGATCTAAATTATAACACAGCAAGCTGTAGTGCAACATATGAAGTTGCAAGACTACGATATTTCAAGGAATAGCTTTACACAAAAAGGAGATGCCAAGAAAGATTAATGTCTCTGTCCGCATAATGTACATTTCCTTATTACAGTGCGAGAAACAAAGTAGTTCTGCTTCAAGTAGCACTAAGCCTGATTGATTAACCCCACAACTTAGTTGCAACAAGGGGCTGTAATTGTTTTGTTTAAATTAACGCCCAACTCTCAGGCCACAGTGTTGCTTCTCAGGCACCACCCGACAAAACGTTTTCAGGAGGGAGCAAGACATTTTTTAAATCCACCACATTCAAGCTTGTTCTCCCTTGTTGCTCCCTTTGATCAAAAATGTCAGCCCGCTGAGTCCTCTCAATTTAATGACTAATACGTAGAAACATCCCGAAGGTGAAATTTTGCTTCCCTTCCTACATAATGGACACAGCATGTGAGGAAAGACTAATCAGTATCACGGCCACATGAGAACCTAATTATAACATTGCAAGATAAAAAGACATACAGGAACATAGTCATTCAATGATGAGAAAGTCCTAATGTTACAAGAAAAAGAGAAATAATGGGGGGAACATGTTTGATATATTAAACAATTTTCCATTTCCTATACTATATTATATGAAATGGTGCCTAACTTGGGCTGAAATTTTGACCTGCTTGTAAATTAGACACAAGTTTGGGTTCCCAAGGAGGACTACACATTTTACCTTAGTGCTATTTTTTTCCCTGCCCCCCCAACTTCACTGGATGAACTTTAAGAATTACACCCAGTGGCAGTTTGCGGCATGTGCAAAATATGTGATCGCCAGAGGCATCACTAGGTTTTATGGACAGGACAAGAAATTGCTTTTCCACATTTTGGGGCAGATTTACAGATACGCACACTGTTTTATCGTGTTGCTATTTCATGCTGTATGTTAGTGCTGTGTTTTGATGTACAGAGAATGGAGATGATAAGGCTGCCATAGCTGGCAATTGTTGTTAACCATGGGGAATACCAAATGTGTGATATAATGTTTCCTTTGATATTTTGGAATTGCTTAGTAAACACAATAAGCAGTATTTAGGAAAATGTCTTTGTGACGTCAGGCACATCCTTACTGTAACAAGTTGAGTATCACAGTGTTTTAAGTAACGCAAGTTTAAAGCCATCACGCTTTTGTGGCAATTTTGAGGATTTTATGCCACTGGAAGCAACATTTTTTTTTTTACCTGAAAGCATGTGTGGCATGAAGAAGAAAAAGGTATTTTCTGTGCATTCATCTGCCGTTACTCCTTTGTATCTGCCGTTTGTCCGAACAACAGTGATATACAGTGCCTTGCAAAAGTATTCGTCCCCCTTGAATCTTGCAACCTTTCGCCACATTTCAGGCTTCAAACATAAAGATATGAAATTAAATTTTTTTGTCAAGAATCAACAACAAGTGGGACACAATCGTGAAGTGGAACAACATTTATTGGATAATTTAAACTTTTTTAACAAATAAAAAACTGAAAAGTGGGGCGTGCAATATTATTCGGCCCCTTTACTTTCAGTGCAGCAAACTCACTCCAGAAGTTCAGTGAGGATCTCTGAATGATCCAATGTTGTCCTAAATGACCGATGATGATAAATAGAATCCAAATGTGTGTAATCAAGTCTCCGTATAAATGCACCTGCTCTGTGATAGTCTCAGGGTTCTGTTTAAAGTGCAGAGAGCATTATGAAAACCAAGGAACACACCAGGCAGGTCCGAGATACTGTTGTGGAGAAGTTTAAAGCCGGATTTGGATACAAAAAGATTTCCCAAGCTTTAAACATGTCAAGGAGCACTGTGCAAGCCATCATATTGAAATGGAAGGAGCATCAGACCACTGCAAATCTACCAAGACCCGGCCGTCCATCCAAACTTTCTTCTCAAACAAGGAGAAAACTGATCAGAGATGCAGCCAAGAGGCCCATGCTCACTCTGGATGAACTGCAGAGATCTACAGCTGAGGTGGGAGAGTCTGTGCATAGGACAACAATCAGTCGTACACTGCACAAATCTGGCCGTTATGGAAGAGTGGCAAGAAGAAAGCCATTTCTCAAAGATATCCATAAAAAGTCTCGTTTAAAGTTTGCCACAAGCCACCTGGGAGACACACCAAACATGTGGAAGAAGGTGCTCTGGTCAGATGAAACCAAAATTGAACTTTTTGGCCACAATGCAAAACGATATGTTTGGCGTAAAAGCAACACAGCTCATCACCCTGAACACACCATCCCACTGTCAAACATGGTGATGGCAGCATCATGGTTTGGGCCTGCTTTTCTTCAGCAGGGACAGGGAAGATGGTTAAAATTGACGGGAAGATGGATGCAGCCAAATACAGGAACATTCTGGAAGAAAACCTGTTGGTATGTGCACAAGACCTGAGACTGGGACGGAGATTTATCTTCCAACAGGACAATGATCCAAAACATAGAGCCAAATCTACAATGGAATGGTTCAAAAATAAACGTATCCAGGTGTTAGAATGGCCAGTCAAAGTCCAGACCTGAATCCAATCGAGAATCTGTGGAAAGAGCTGAAGACTGCTGTTCACAAACACTCTCCATCCAACCTCACTGAGCTCGAGCTGTTTTGCAAGGAAGAATGGGCAAGAATGTCAGTCTCTCAATGTGCAAAACTGATAGATACATACCCCAAGTGACTTGCAGCTGTAATTGGAGCAAAAGGTGGCGCTACAAAGTATCAACGCAAGGGGGCCGAATAATATTGCACGCCCCACTTTTCAGTTTTTTATTTGTTAAAAAAGTTTAAATTATCCAATAAATTTTGTTCCACTTCACGATTGTGTCCCACTTGTTGTTGATTCTTGACAAAAAATTAAAATTTTACATCTTTATGTTTGAAGCCTGAAATGTGGCGAAAGGTTGCAAGGTTCAAGGGGGCCGAATACTTTTGCAAGGCACTGTATTTCACTCGTTGATGACATAGAGGTTACATTCACGCGGAGCTGTGTTTATACTGTGGAGTCACTTGACAGATATCCAATTTATGACCACATACTAAAGATACATGATAATATCGGTTACCGATCATTATCGGCTGATAATGGCAATTATGACGTCACGCAGATAATCCAGATTTTAAAAAATTAAACCGATAATGCAATCCGATAATTACATAATTGATTTAGCCTCCAAATGTGCTCAACCAACTCCTCCTCAACCCCTCCCCTCTCTGAAGCGCCTGAGGGAGGAGGGGTTGAGGAGGCGGAGTTACACAACAGAGGCAGGTGGAGTGGAGATCATGGCTCATTTTTCCGTATGTGAACAAAAACGATGCTCTCGGCATCTGCAAAACATGCACTGCATAAGTTTCACGAGGCGGAAAAAAAGCGTCCTCATTCAACATTAACCCGATCAGCCATTTAAACCTGGAACACAAAGATTTATGGAACAAGCATGAAGCTGCTGCTAGCGCAAATGCTATTGCTAAGGTAAACACACATAAACGAAGCTAAACTATGGGGCTTGTGTCGACGGAGTGACGCTGCGGGGAGCAGAACCAGGCCTCGAATATGCCGCAGCGAGCCGGCCAGGCCGAGCGGATCTCCGGTACGAATGTAGCTGCTGCTACCACTCCGGTTTAATTCATCGAGCAGCACTCCCAGACAGAGGCCTGGCGCGGGTGATAATTTTGCGGCCGGACAAACTGAATGGCACAGATGGGAGGAGATTCGGGAAGAGAGACGTTGTTTTACCGAAATGACCCGGGAGCTAAAGCCCCGGATAAAAAAATAATGCAGTTTATATGACCACCATTCTTCGTGAAAAACATGCCAATCACAGTTTCACCACAGACATTTGGACAAGTGATGTCATGTAAGCACGCTTTCCAAGACGGCACAGTGGTTTGATGATGATTTAAACATGCACAAAACCACACTCACAAGAAGTCAGTAATACATTCAATATATAAAATAACGAGCGGCCAAATGACTTTGTAACACTGCCTTTATTTTCGGCTTAACAAAACTCAGGCACAATACAACGCGCACGGGGACGCGAGCTCCAATTATGGCCTAATAGTACTGCCGTGTATCAACTTAGCTGCCGTGAAGCAAGTGTCGTGAATGCCGCAAATGCAAACAAAGCTCTGCCATGACACAGTACACTGTAAATTTATGACGCCTTAATAAGATCGTTCTTCTTATAGCTAGTCAAATAATTTTCCCCATCTTATTTTGAGTGTTCAGGACTAGTTAACAGATGAATGCGCCAGAGTATTCCACTTACTTGAAGTACGTAAATATTGCTATTTGTTCTTATTAAGCCCATACATCTTGAAAAAAAAAAAAAAAAAAATCACCTAAATTAAGAAAAAATCGCTTTCAAATGTTTTGAACCATACCTATTCTTGAATAAAGAACATTTCTGACAAACACGTTTTTTTTATTTTTTATTTATTTATTTATTTATTTTTTAGGATTAAGTATAATTATTACTTAAAATAAGGCTGGTAAGCTTATTTTCAGCTAGCTATTTTTCTTCAAGAAATCTGAGTGAAATACACTTGAAGCTCTGACAGATAATTTCACTTATTTCCAATAGACTGACTAGTTTTAAGGAGGTGTGTTTTTTCAGTGAAATAATGTTATATATGTTAGGAATGGCTTACTTTTAAATGCATTTTTGGGCAACTTAGGTATTTACTCTGTAAGTAATTGTTGCCAAAAGTTTACCATTACACAATGTCAGACAATCTGTCATTATTTAGATGGTGGAATTTACTACTTGTTCACATTTGATGTTGAAAAAAAGAAGCAGTAATTATATTTTTCCACAGTAATATTTTCTCTTGTGTATATTTTTAAAAATTTTTAATAGAATTATCGGCTTGACATTATCGGTTATCAGTTGGAACGAGGAGGGAATTATCGGTTATCGGTTTTTTCCAACCTTGTTTTTCAAAATAATTTTTTTTCGGGTTTGTTTTTTCAAATAATTTTTTTCCAACTTTGTTTTTGAAAATAATTTATTTTTGGGTTTGTTTTTTGAATTAATTTTTTTTCCTGAGTTTGGCTCCCAAGGAAAAAATATTTATTCAAAATTCAAGCACTTGGAGGTCTCGCGCGAACTCTATCCTGCAAGTTCAATACTGGAAGACACCTCTCACGAGACCTTCAAAGGGCCGTTTTTGTAAATAAATATTTTTTCCTGACCTTGGCTAACGCTAATGGCTACCAAGAAAAAAAAAAGATTCAAAATTCAAGCACTCGTGAGTTATCGAGGTACTTGGACGTCTCGCGCGAACTGCGAACTGCAAGTTCAAGAATGGAGTGGAGGACTTTAGCTTCAATTTTAATGTACATTCAATGTTCTTAACTAGTTAAAATTGAGGATCTGCATTTTGGAAATGTGGGGGGGAAATTAGACAGAGGTTGTGGTTACTTCTGTTTTTATTTTGGGGGTTGTTTTTTGAATTAAATTGTTATTTTCCAACCTTGTTTTTCAAAATAATTTATTTTCTGGTTTGTTTTTTGAAATTTTTCCAACTTTGTTTTCAAAATAATTTATTTTTGGGTTTTTTTTTTTTTTTTTTTAATTTTTTTTTTTCCAGCTTCTTTTCTGAAAATAATTTATTTTTGGGTTTGTTTTTTGAATAATTATTTTTCCTGAGCTTGGCTCCCGAGGAAAAAATATTTATTCAAAATTCAAGCACTTGGAAGTCTCGCGCGAACTCTATCCTGCAAGTTCAATACTGGAAGACACCTCTCGCGAGACCTTCAAAGGGTCGTTTTTGTAAATAAATAGTTTTTTCCTGAGCTTGGCTAATGCTTATGGCTACCAAGAAAAAAAATTAATTCAAAATTCAAGCACTCGTGAGTTATCGAGGTACTTGGACGTCTCGCGTGAACTGCGACCGGCAAGTTCAAGGATGGAGTGGAGGACTTTAGCTTCAATTTTAATGTACATTCAATGTTTTTAACAAGTTAAAATTGAGGATTTGCATTTCGGAAATGTGGGGGGGGGAATTAGACAGAGGTTGTGGTTACTTATGTTTTTGTTGACCTATTTTGCAAACCATTGAAAAAATATTACGGTATTTTGAATGAAAATGATTTTTTGTTTGTATATTGTATAGGAATAACTGTGCCAAAAGCAGTTTTATCTGCATTTCAGTGGTTTGAGGAGGTTTAACCCCCCCACCCCCCCAAAAAAAAAAAAAAAAATCTGGCTCTGTGGCAACCTTCTTGACAGGGAGTTCCGGCAAGAAATTCTAACCGCTTTAACCTCTGGTCATCAGGACTCAATCATGTAATGTTTGACTTTATTTTCCTGTTGTATTTTGCATGTGTTGCTCAAATATGCCTTTATAAGCAATACAAAAAGCGCAGGTTAAAAAATAAAAAAGAAATTCTAACCACTTTAACCTCTGGTCATCAGGACTCAATCGTATAATGTTTGACTTTATTTTCCTGTTGTATTTTGCATGTGTTGCCCAAATATGCCTTTATAAGCAATACAAAAAGCGCAGATTAAAAAATAAAAAGTTTTTTACTGAATCAGTGCACCCAACATACCAAATAGTTTTACTCACAGCAGTTGTCACCTGATTAAATTTGTCATTCATGTGAGTCCCACCAGGTCATCGGATGACACGCGTATGAAGAAATCTTAACAACAAACTTTAGTCGTTTAAACTAACTCATTAAAGTCCACATGGGAGCGCATGATAAAATCTCACAGTTGTCTAGAACATGTTTGTTATTGCTCCTACTGTGAAAGGATAGAATGAGGAATAAGACACAACCCGATAAAATGCAATTACAAGTTGCTCAGGGGTCTGAACACCCACGTTGTGCATTACAACAGGCCAAATCTTCTTTCTCCACAGTGAGCGGTAGCTCATACATATTGCACTAAGGAGAGATTATGTCGATTCATTTCCGCTAGGCTTTGACATCATTTCACAGTAAGTGTAACATCCCAAAATGAATACGCATGGATGTTGGCCAGAAACACTCCCACCCACCTCAAGAAAAAAAATCAGGGGAGAAGTTCACCAAAGCTTGCAATGAATTCCTTTGAGTTCAGGGGGACCAATTGTGCATTTTTTTC
Source organism: Corythoichthys intestinalis (assembly GCF_030265065.1). NCBI lineage: Eukaryota > Metazoa > Chordata > Actinopteri > Syngnathiformes > Syngnathidae > Corythoichthys > Corythoichthys intestinalis. The sequence continues at coordinate 36,126,255 of NC_080405.1, read as the reverse complement.
AAAATTTCAAAAGTGTTTGAAAACACTTTTAAGCCAGGGAGCGCCGGGAAACATTTCTAACATGCATCGAGACTTTTGGCATATCCCAAACATGCCAAAAAGTGTAGTTTTGCTGGGAGTCAATGTTTGGCTATTTTTGTAAGGCTTACACTTTCTTTTTTTTACCAAGATTCCAAAAATGCTCAAAAAACACCTCTGGGCCAGGGAGCGTTGGGAAATATACCAAACACGCATCAGGACTCTTGGCGCAATCCAAATATGCCAAAGTGTACTTTACTAGCACTTGAGTGCTAATTTACAGAGTCTTAAATGAGAAGATGTTTTCACCAAGTAGAACAAACCGGCTTGCTGTGTGTTGTGTGTCAGTGTTGCTAAGCAACAGATGTGAAACAGTGGCTCCAGGGGGTTGGATCTTGTGGGACACTGAACAGACAAACAATTATTGGCCACTACCTAATGGGTGCCAACACAAGAATTGTGTTTTTTTTTTTTTTTTTTTTTTTTTTTAATGAGAAATTACAGGTTCTTCCATACCAAATGTACCTATCTCACCCGTGCATTCGCACATCCATCTGTCCATCATATAGCTTCCCTATATTAGCCAAACCATGTTGATTTTGGAAATGATCACCAAACTAGGAGTACACCGCTCACAATTTTCTGGCCGATCTCAATTTTGCCAATCCGGATTTTTTTACTTTTGCAGACATCTGATTTAATTTTGAATAATCGGAATGTTTGCTTATTTTCCAATGTATTATAGACCAAACATTTTACTAATACAAAAACGATTTTTGTTTCTACATTTTCTGCAGTCATTTTTTTTTCTTTTTTTGCTAAGGACTGGAAAATTTAAACTGTTTTATACAATTCATCGATTAATCGGAAATAAAAGACTAATGAATTAATTCTGAAAATAATTATTATTTGCAGCCGGGAAGCTTTCAAATGCTGACATTCTGAACACCTAGGGACAATTTAGTCTCACATTAAACATGTATTTATTTTGAATACAGGTAGACCCCAGGTTATGAACGATTTCTGTTCCTATGCTGGCGACTTAACCCAAAACTCCACGTAAGTCGGAAATAACCCTTTAAGTACCCCTAAATACCCAGCTATCCAAAAACAATTAATATACGTCATATTAATAAAATGAAGTAAAACATCAGATAAATAGATATTACTTCCCTCTGGTAACGCCGATCACACCATAATTCTTCTTACAACTGACATTTATTAATTTGTCACCGTCAAACTATGAACACGCTATCAGAAAATAAAATGCAATAATGAAAAACAGCGTACAATAATGCTATAAAGTAAATCGATAGATACATATTTGCTTACAAAAATATACCTCAATGGCTGCACAATAATACCGAGGGAAATAAGGTCCAAATTTTGGGCAATTCAACAAGGAAAACTGCAGCTATTAGTAGCACCGATCCAGCGGTGGAAACGAACGCTGCTCAATAAGCTAGTGGGCTAACAGCAAACTTACGGGGGGTGGGGTGGTGGGGGCATCGCCGAGCCCGCGCCGTTTACTGGCGTTCACCCCACTTCTCAACGTGAAAGTAACGCTCAAAATTAACCGAAAATAGCGCTGGCGTGACATCAAACAAGTCCAAGTGCAACATAGGAAAGCAGATCGCACATACACTGTAGTATTATGATATACCAGATATGCATAGCAATTACTGTAGGGATCAGCAATTTGAATTAATTAGACCTAATAAATACAGTGGGGCAAATTAAGTATGTAGTCAACCTCCAATTGTGCAAGTTCTCCCACTTGAAAATATTAGAGAGGCCTGTAATTGTCAACATGGGTAAACCTCAACCATGAGCAACAGAATATGGGGAATAGAAAACAGAAAATCACATTGTTTGATTTTTAAAGAACTTATTTACAAATCATGATGGAAAATAAGTATTTGGTCAATACCGAAACTTCATCTCAATACTTTGTTAAGTACCCTTTGTTGGCAATAACAGAGGCCAAACATTTTCTGTAACTCTTCACAAGCTTTTCACACACTGTTGCTCGTATTTTGGCCCATTCCTCCATGCAGATCTCCTCTAGAGCAGTAATGTTTTGGGGCTGTCGTTGGGCAACACGGACTTTCAACTCCCGCTACAGATTTTCTATGGGGTTGAGCTCTTGAGACTGGCTAGGCCACTACAGGACCTTGAAATGCTTCTCACGAAGCCACTCCTTTGTTGCCCTGGCTGTGTGTTTGGGATCATTGTCATGCTGAAAGACCCAGCCACGTCTCATCTTCAATGCCCTTGCTGATGGAAGGAGATTTTCACTCAAAATCTCTCGATATATGGCCCCATTCATTCTTTCTTTTACACAGATCAGTCGTCTTGGTCCCTTTGCAGAAAAACAGCCCCAAAGCATGATGTTTCCACCCGTATGCTTCACAGTGGATATGGTGTTCCTCGGATGCAATTCAGGATTCTTTCTCCTCCAAACACGAGAGCCTGTGTTTCTACCAAAAAGTTCTATTTGGTTTTATCTGACCATAACACATTCTTCTGGATCATCCAAATGCTCTCTAGCGAACCACAGATGGGCCTGGACGTGTACTTTCTTCAGCAGGGGGACACGTCTGGCAGTGCAGAATTTGAGTCCATGGCGGCACATTGTATTACTGATAGTAGCCTTTGTTACTTTGTCCCAGCTCTCTCTAGGTTATTCACTAGGTCCCCCCGTGTGATTCTGGGATTTTTGCTCACAGTTCTTGTTGTCATTTTGACGCCACGGGGGGAGATCTTGCATGGAGCCCCAGATCGAGGGAGATTATCAGTGGTCTTGTATGTCTTCCATTTTCTAATAATTGCTCCCACAGTTGATTTCTTTACACCAAGCTTTTTACCTGTTGCAGATTCAGTCTTCCCAGCCTGGTGCAGGTCTACAATTTTATCTCTGGTGTCCTTCGACAGCTCTTTGGTCTTGGCCATAGTGGAGTTTTGGAGTGTGACTGACTGAGCTTGTGGACAGGTGTCTTTTATATCGATAATGAGTTAAAACAGGTGCCATTAATACAGGTAACAAGTGGAGCCTCGTTAGACCTCGTTAGAAGAAGTTAGACCTCTTTGACAGCCAGAAATCTTGCTTGTTTGTAGGTGACCAAATACTTTTTTCCACTCTAATTTGGAAATACATTCTTTAAAAACCAAACAAGGTGATTTTCTGTTTTTTTTTTCCACATTCTGTCTCTCATGGTTGAGGTTTGCCCATGTTGACAATTACAGGCCTCGCTTCTCTTTTCAAGTAGGAGAACTTGCACAATTGGTGGTTGACTAAATGCTTATTTGCCCCACTGTTACTTAAAAAAAGACCAAATAATACATTCTATTTACCATCAATGCTGAGAGGTGGCAGAGGAGACATTGATACGTAACTTAAAAAATAATGATAATTAAAAAACAACAGGAGAAAAACAGCGGACGAGACATGCACTGTAAAGTAGAAATCACGTGAGTCGGGTATGTCATAACCTTTGGACTACCTGTATATTGTATTTATGTTATAGGTGGTAGAGGATAGAATAGGATTCTAATACACATTAAAGGAGAAATAGAGGCTGACATGCTAACTGGTTGGCATTAGTTCTTCTTCAAAGTCCTCCAAACATTACATTTTTAGTGTTTTCTTTGTGCACTGGGGCCCAATTATGGATCAGAAAATGGTCTTCTCCAAACTGTTCACTCAAAGATGAAAGCAAGAGTTTTGCATATTGCAATACCTTTTAGAGACTCAGACAACTCCTAATTAAAGGAATTTCCTTTCTAAAAAAAAATAACAGAGTACAGGTGCAGTTTTCTTCTACTTGCGACCAGTAATTTGAGTGAAAAAATTCCATCCATCCATCTTTTCCCGCTTTGTCTAAGGTCCGGTCACAGGAACAGCAGCTTTAGCAGGAAACCCCAGACTTTCCTCTCCCCAACGACTTTGTCCAGCTCTTCCCAGGAGATCCTGAGACGTTCCAAGGGGAGGAAACTCATTCTGGCCTTTTATCCAGGATCGTGTTCATTCGGTCATGACCCACAGCTTGTGACCATAGGTGAGGGTAGAAACTTACTATACATCGACTGGTAAATAGAGAGAGTTGCCTTCTACTAAGATGGACTGATACGGAGTCCGTATAACTGCAGATTCTCCACCGATCCACCTGTTATTCTCCCGCGACATTAATCCGCCACTTGTAAAAAAAGACCCACGAAGATAAACTCCTCCACTTGGGTAAGGACCTCATCCCTGACCCGGAGAGGGCTTTCCAACCTTTTCCAGTTCAGGACAATGGACCAATTACTGTTTTTTTTTTTTTTAAATATGAATATTTTTTTGCTGCTGGAAAATATTTGTTCTACATTTAAACTGCTCATTTGTGCATTATTTTAATTATTTATCAGTTTGTTGAAATGAGTGGAAGTGTGAGTATTTCCTTTGGAAGTAGAGCCCCTAATTGTTTTTTTAGGTTAGGCGCTAGATGGTCACATTAAAAATTTAAAAATAATTTAGAAAAATAAATAAATAAAAAGTCCTTCCTTTCCATCTACATCAAAGAGTGAAAATATAACTCATATCTGAATTTTGTGCAGCACAGTTCTTTGTTTCTACACTTGAAATTGAAATAACACTCAGTATCTATGTTAACTAAAAAACCATGATGAATCATTCTATTGAAGGCAGGCTTTTTTGTGCAGGTCTGAACAGATTGAGCAGGTATTTTTTAATTTGTTCCCAATATGTTATTAAGTACTAATTTAGAAATGTTTCAGGAGAAAAAACTGATCATTAAACCTGTATATTTCCCCCTAGAGCATAATAATTTGATAGAATTGTTTTTTTCTCCTAAACTATGATGATGTTTCTGCACCATGATTACTTTCTTGAGCTCTTCATTACTTACACCCTAATCACACATCATAGCAGCTGATGCACCTGGGAGTGAAAATGCCTTAATATGGATGCTGGCAGAGATGAGCACTCCAGCTGTTTGCTGCCCTCCAAAACTGTCAGCCCTCATTTGAGCCAATTGCCCCATGGAACTCCATAATCAAACCTGTAATAACTGCACATCCACCTGTACACTGTGTGTGTCGGGGGCGGAGATGTGTCAGGTATGAGTGGGTCTGGGTTGTGTGGGTGAGCGATTATGCTCTCTCTGGCTTACATCAGGGTTATCCAGACTGGTGCGTCAAATGGAAAAGCAGCTGTCATTTATTTCACACTGGCTTGCTGGACTTAAAAATGTGTTAGCCCTAGAAAAGCATTTCCAAGGTTAGAGCACATGGCTGGACAGATCAGGGAATTATGTCCATTGTAAATCCACACAGCTGTTTAAATAAGTGCTGTTTTTTTTTTTTTTTTTTTTTCAGATTAAGTTACTGTATACACCAGGGGTGTCCAAACATTTAGCAAAGAGGGCCAGATTTGGTGTGGTAAAAATGTGGGGGGCCGATCTTGACTGACGTCCTTTACGTGGAACAATATATTTAAGCAAATTTTAGCAAGCCATTCTGTGTGTCACATTTGCTTTATTTATTTTTTTTTTTAACTAATAATTTCAACAATTTCGCAACGAGCCTTTGTGGCGTTCTCTTTCATCTCTCGGGCTCTTGTGAAATACTGCTGCTGTAAAATTAAACTAACTTCAAGTTGCTTCAATTTCTCGCTATATATCTTCCCTGTAATCTTGTCGTACATGTCAGCATGTCTTGTTCGGTAATATCACCTCACATTGAACACTTTAAAAAAAACAACTGTCTCTGTGCAAATAGGCAGACACAGTGGTTGCATATATTTTAGTGAAGAAGTAGTCCAATTTCCACCTATCCTTGAAGCGTCGGCCGTCGCAGTCAACTTTTTTATTTTTTGTTGATTGTCGCCATTTTAGAAAATTGGGAGCAAAGGGTCACACGGGGTAATGTTGCTTAGAGTACTGCTGCCTTTTAGTGGGTACATGAGGAGCAGCATTTAGTGTATAAGCTACTTCATATGCTGGTGGCAGTACTGCTGACCAATTTATTAGGTCTATGTGCGGGCCAGACGTTATTGATTTTATAACAGGGGTTGAAATTTGACCACGGGCCACATTTGGCCCCTGGGCCGGACTTTGGACGTGTCTGGTATATACTGTATGTAAAGTATGTAAAAGGAAGCCATAAACAGAAAGACTTGTAGTTCTTAAAAGATAAACGTTATTATAAGTTAAAATAATTTGATATTAAAACACCTCTTGAAGTTTTCGTTTTTATAAAATTTGTAGAATTAGTTTAATTAGTAGGTTGCCATTGTTGTTGACGTCACAGGGCGGTGACGTCACTGGGTTACGCTGCCGGGCTTCCAGAATATGACCCTAGTGACATAAACATGTCATCTGTTCAACCCTTTCAATTTGAACCCGAGAGGAACATTAGTGAGCATGACAGCACTGTCGATATTTCACAAAACGAGCAGCAAAAGCAAAATGAACAGGAAAGACGGGATGAGACAAGATGAGAGCGTGACAAAACCGTGTTCTCCCAAAATGTGCTACACCGGCGAAACGTGCTACAGGAGGCGAATTTGACACCCAAAGTATTATCGTGCGCTTTGTTTAGATGAATAGAGACAGAACATACTAACGATGCCTTAAGAAAATACATAAACGTAGTTATGTCAAATAGGGGTGGTTTAGATACGATACATGACGAATGTGGTCAACAGAACAACAATCTGCTTTAAAGTTACCGCCAGAAAACACAATGCTTAAAATTATGAGAGGGAAACACATGCAAAAAGTATTTTGAGGCAATGAAAAGGTAATAAAAGATTCAATAAAAACACAAATAGTAAGTACTTGCTGCTTTTAACCAATGTGCACATGTGTTGGAGTCTCAGCGCGTAGAAGGAATTGCAGAACAACGGTAGTGTTCGTCTTGTGACAGTGACGAATTACGTCATCACCCCGAGCGCCCATTGTGCGAATAAAACGATGCCCCCTCCGTAGGTCAAAACATGTCTATATATTATAGATTTTAAAATTATCGTATTTTGCGGACTATAAGTAACACGTGAGTATAAGTCGCACCAGCCATAAAATGCCCAACGAAGAGGAAAATAACATATATAAGTCGCACCAGAGTATAAGTCGCATTTTGGGGGGAAATTTATTTGATAAAATCCAACACATAGAACAGATATGTCATCTTGAAAGGCAATTTATAATAAAAACTACAATAGAGAACAACATGCTGAATACGTGTACAATATGATAATATTACATGATGCATGAACAATGAAATGCTAACGTGGCCGGTATGTTAATGCAACATAGCTATTGAGTTAATTACATAACTGTAGCATAGAGAACAGGCTAACAAGTTTACCAAACCATCAGTGTCACTCCAAAACACCAAAATAACATGTGAAATGATATAATAATACGTTAATAATTTCACACATAAGTCGCTCATGAGTATAAGTCGCAACCCCAGCCAAACTATGAAAAAAAACTGCGACTTATAGTCCGAAAAATACGGTAATGGCAATATTTTATGTGTTTCTAAAAACATATTTTAGTAAAAGAGAACAATTGTGGCTTATTAGAGCCTGTAAGTCTTTAAATCCGAGGTTCCCTTAAAGTCACCACAATTGTTTTGTTGTGTTTGTCGTTTGTCCCCACCCTCCTCATTTTCAAGGTGTTGTCCACTCAATGCCTTTGAGGATTGCCTTTGAGTATAGGTTGCAATCTGATGATGACACTCCAAATTCAATGGCCACATGCCTATTGACAACATCATGTCTAAACCAGATACTGCGAATCAATTGCAAAGTATTGTCTTGATGTCATAATGTCAAGGAGCATGATGAATAAGATTATTCTAATATCAATTATTATTGAACTAAGAAATCGGAACAATTCAACAATTGGACATTCAGTCTACAAGCAGAAGTTCTCAAGATGTTTGAGTAAATGGTGACATTCTGTTTTTTTACTGATATTTATTTACCCAAATGTTTGTTAGATGGCAATCATTATCTACATAAATTATGTAATTAGCTTGTAACTTTTGAGCACTGTTTAATGACATTGTTTTATATGCAAATTAAAAAGCCTCCACTTTTTGTGTGTGTGATTAATAATGCATTAAAACATTTGCAGCTTTACCCTTCAGTTTTAAAAGTGCTTTTTTTCACTCAGTTCAATTTATTTTAAGTCTCTTTCTGAAAATAAGTTTGTTTTGTTTTTTTTCCTCCGTGCAAATAAATGAAATAAGGTGAGGGAGGTACACCCAGGTCGACATTTTAAATAAACTGTTCTCAATTGCCTCACCAGGTTGAATAAAGAATATATACATATAATAAAAAAACAAAGCAAACGTGCCACTAGTCAATGCTGCAATGCATTGGAACCCAACCATTGACACAGCAACGGACAACTGTAAGTAATTCAGTCTTTTAGAAACTGTGCATACATATTTTTTTAAATGTAGGAGGAAGCCAGGGCCCGCATAAAAGCCCACACATGCATGGATAGAACATGTAAATGTTACATGTGGGTGGCGTAAATCAAAATTCAAACTTAGAAACTACTGTTAGCTTGAAATTCCAACAACTACTCCTTAAATGGCATAGTGCTACTATTCATTCATAGATTTTGTGTTAGAATCAGCATTAAGGCTTATCTTGTAAGTCACACTTTTGTGACATTAACAGTTCATGTAGCTTCCACTACGGTCGGAAGATAACAAGAAAACAGTTTTTATCACATGACTCCAACTTTGAGTCTTGACTCCTGCCATGTGTTATACCTAGATTGATAAAATGCTAACTTTTCGTAGTTTCCCTTTCTCAGCCTAGGTAGGAGAGTAGGCCTACTCTAATCCATCGGACTTGGGAGCTTTTTAGATGCTCTTTCTTCTCTATCGTAGGATCTGTTTTCAAATATACCAGGAGAAGAACACTGCAGAGTCTATCACTGTGCTGAGGATCAAAGCCATTTAGTAAGAAGAACACACTCACATCAAATGCTGCTGTGCTGCGTGTTACCTAGCAACCTCCAGACCAGGTGTTGTTAGGAGTTGGGAATATTAAAGCCCACATTCTTCCTTCCTGTTTTCTTCCAATACCATTTAAAAGGAAATCGATAAGGCTGTGACACTGCACACAAGAAAAGAAAAGCTTTCAAGTTGCTATTGCACAGTGGAGATGCAAGTAGAAAAATAACATGGTGATGTGACTCATATGCTCTCATCATACTAATAATGTCACATATAAACACCTCTTTAAAATCTGAAGTGATTCGAGGGCATGAGAGGCCATGGCACACTGCAGCTTGACAATAAAACATGTTGTGCAGCTGAGAGCGGAGCCCAGCTTTGAGGACCAAGGTAAAGCCGCAGGCAGCTCTTCATCATGATAACAACACAGCTGTCATATTAGAAGGAAATTAAGCAGCACCATCCTTCGTTTTAACAAGGCTGAGCAGCAGGCTGCAACAACTCCATCAAACCGCTCGCAAAGTGCGAGGTCAGATCTCCCTCAGTGAAGCCAAGCATACTGTTCATTGGCCACAAGGGTTCAAATCGCTGTAATGTTGTTTGACACGCACCACTGCCTCTGGGATGCAGGTAAATTGCTGATTTAAGACCACTACCGTATTTAACAACGGTGTCCTCGTTTGCACGCTGTTTGCCAGCCCGCGGCGGGTCCGCTTTATTTATCTCAAAATCAGGATGGTCATTGCGGGGAGCTAATGCGGCAACGGTTGCACGCTGCCCCCTAAGGAACACTTGAGGGAGAGAGCTATGATTGTGTGGCTCCGAGGCCATCCCTCCTTGACTGTCTTAGCCAGCGGTGGCAGGTGTAAACTGTGAAAGTGCTTGATGAATGTTCTATTTAGTGTCGCTGACTGACTACCCTTATTCAAGCAGTAGACAGCTCCTCTGGCTAAGTACTGCGGGAGCAGACACTGTTCATGGCTCCCACTGTCTTAGTGCAAATGCACACATTTTGCACGTGGGAGTACAGTAGGAAGCCAAACACAATCTCACTCGTGATGCTGGTTCACTTTTGAGTTGTTCAGACTTTCTATTTAGTGCTTGGTTATTTGATAATAGGTACACTGCTGGCCAAAAGTATTGGCACCCATGCAAAATTGTCAGATAAAGATCAATTTCTCCCAGAAAATGATTGCAATTACAAATGCTTTGGTAGTAATATCTTCATTTATTTTGCTTGCAATGAAAAACACACAAAAGAGAGTGGGGTGAAAATATAATCATTATGATTTCAAACTCAAGAAATGGGCCAGAAAAAAGTATTGGCATCCTTTCAAAAAGTGTGTGAAGCTTCTCTGGTCCGTGTAATTAACAGCACCTGTTACTTACCTATGGCACATAACAGGTGGTGGCAATAACTAAACCACACTTGCAGCCAGTTAAAATGGATTAAAGTTTACTAAACCTCTGTCCTGTGTCCTTGTGTGTACCACATTGAGGATGGAGAAAAGAAGAAGACCAAAGAATTGTCTGAGGACTTGAGAAGCAAAGTTGTGAGAAAGCATGAGCAATCTCAAGGCTACAAGTCCATCTCCAAAGACCTGAATGTTCCTGTGTCTACCGTGTGCCGTGTCATCCATAAGTGTAAAGCCCATGGCACTGTGGATAACCTCCCTAGGTGTGGACGGAAAAAAACAATTTGACAAGAGATTTCAACAAAAGATTGTGCGGATGGTGGATGAAGGACCTCGACTAACTTCCAAACAAGTTCAAGCTGTCCTGCAGTCCAAGGGTACAATAGTGTCAACCCTTACTATCTGTCGGCATCTGAATGGCAACGGACTTAATGGTAGGATACCCAGGAAGACCCCACTTCTGACCCAGAGACATAATTAAGCCAGGCTGGAGTTTCCTAAAACTTAACTGAGAAAGCCAAAAACGTTTTGGAAGAATGTTCTTTGGTCAGAAGAGACAAAAGTAGAGCTTTCCACAGTCAAACATGGCGGAGGTTCCCTGATGTTTTGAGGTTGCTGTGCTGCCTCTGGCACTGGACTGCTTGACTGTGTGCATGGCATTATGAAGTCTTAAGACTACCAACAAATTTTGCAACATAATGTACGGCCCAGTGTGAGAAAGCTGGGTCTCCCTCAGAGGTCACGGGTCTTCCAGCAGGACAATTACCCAAAACACACTTCTAAAAGCGCTAGAAAATGGTTTGAGAGAAAGCACTGGGGACTTCTAAGGTGGTCAGCAATGAGTCCAGACCTGAATCCCATAGAACACCTGTCGAGAGATCTGAAAATGGAGGTTTGGAGGAGGCACCCTTCAAATCTCAGAGACCTGGAGCTGTTGGCCAAAGAAGAATGGTCTAACATTGCAGTAGAGCATTGTAAGAAACTCATTGATGCATACCGGAAGCGTTTGTTCGCAGCTATTTTGTCTAAAGGTTGTGCTACCAAGTATTAGGCTGAGGGTGCCAATACTTTTGTCCAGCACATATTTGGAGTTTTGAGTAAAATTAAAATGATTTCATTTGTCTTTTTTTCCATTCTCTTTTGTGTTTTTTAATTGCAAGCAAAGTAAATGAAGATATTACTACCAAAGCATTTTTAATTGCAATCATTTTCTGGGAGAAATTGAGCATTATCTGACAGAATTGCTGGGGTGCTATTCATTTTGGCCAGCAGTGTTTAACCCCCCAACCACCCCCCCCAAAAAAATGTCAACTACGTCTCATCATGAATAAGAGTGAGCAAGTTAAGTCTAAATTAATTCACAAATATGCACTGTTAATTATTTTAGCCGCACAAGAACTCATTCCTATTACAATCATAATTAGTATATACTGTATACATACATACATATATGTATATAAAAAATCGTTCTCTCACCAAACCGGGCGGTATGGTCTCTCCTTTCAAGCTAAGGTCCTCTACCAGAGGCCTGGGAGCTTGAGGGTTCTGCACAGGATCTTAGCTGTCCCTAGGATTGCGCTCTTCTGAATGGAGATGTCGGACGTTGTTCCTGGGTATCTGTTGGAGCCATGCACCCAGCTTGGAGGTTACTTCCCCCTAGTGCCCCAAATAAATAAACACAGACAAGTCTGAAAAAGCAGTTTCTGCTCTTGTTAAAGTCATGGTGTCTGTAATTCTGCTCTTGCGTGCTCTCGCTTCCAGGTAGGGTTTTGCTGTTTAAAAAACGTTTTTTTTGTGTGTGTTTTTTTTTTTATTAAATGCCCTCCTGTTCATAATTTTTCTTCCCCCAGAAAATGGAAATTTTAAACTTTCCAATGATGTATCACACATGCATATCGGACAATTTTGAAATTTGGCCAAATTGGGGGTCTCAGAGCGGAACTTCAAGTCACCTGAGTGTTTTCCTCCATATACACAAGAGGTAATGAGAAAAAGGTGGAAACTATTGTTGATTAGGTGACAAGAGGAAGCGCAAGAGGGGGGTGAAGGCTTCAAAATAAAACAGGAAATGACATGACACACTCCACCATGACGTGACAGTGACAAGGTAATTAATTTGTGCATGAATATGGTTTCACAGTCCTAACTTCCCAAAATGTGATGCCATAAATTCACAGTGGCCCATAATAGAATGAGTTTGAAACCCTTACTGAATATAAAGGGAACCGAAATGTGTTATACAAGAATAATGTCAGGTTTTTCATTTTATGGGTACTCATTTATAAGTGTTTGGGGATAGTGTTCACAATATTGTACTCACTTTCTGTACATGTTAAAATATGTCATTTGTAATGATTTTTTAAAATATTTACAAATTCAACTGCTAGGTACATTATATTTGTACATTCAACTTTCATTAACTTTATTCTGGCAGCACGGTAGCACATTGGTGAGCATGCCTCCCTCAAAGTCAAGGAGTTCTGGATTTGAACCTTCTCCCACAAAAATAAATGACAGTGGAGGTAATCATTTAAATGCCCGCCGAGTCTTGAGAGAACTAGCTTTCACAAGACGTCTTACATGACCTTCAAATTTCCGTTTACAAAACAGGATGGCTGAACAAATGATACCACTTTTGGGGCTTGACTTTGAGGTTCCCCTCCAGTGTATAAACACATATATTTTTATCACACTGAGCTGAGATTGCTTCATTTTGATAAGAGCACTCTCAAAGTGAATGTGACCGTTGATTGATTTTATTTTTTTACAAGGTTGATAAGAAATGTGAGCACCTGTCCCCGCCCTAGGTGCTGTTTGTTTATGTATGGGTATACATACTGAATACTGGATGTATTTACTGTATATGACAATTTTTGGTATTGCTATGTAATAAGCAGCCCAGTTTCATACATGACAACTTAATCAAGCCACGCAAGGACAAGAAAGGATTAAAAAGGGCGTAGGAAACGCGACGTGCAGGCCTCTTTTCATGGTCGAACAATAGAGTCTGAAACAAAAGGACAGGCGTAGATGGAAGGGCTGCATGCTGAACGCAGACTGTTCCCCTCTGGGCTGAAGAGATGACTGACAGACTAACAGGGTCGCAATTTGACTCCCCCTCCCTGACAGAGGAAATTAAGAGTCGCATTTAAACACAGGCATTGTCGCACTTACACGGTATAGCTTTCATCTTTTTCAGTCCTGCAATGAAAGTCGATGCCACCAAACAAAAAAAACAGGCGTATGCACTTGCATAGACACCCAAAGCGCAAGCCAACAAATCAGCATGCAACCGCTTTTAAGATGTGCATCCTTTATTACATTCAAGTTATTGCTTTTTTACCTTGACTGGCCTCCGCCTCCAGTTCTCGCAGCTGTTTCCTTTTGATCTCTTTTATGCTGAGCTCAATTATACGAAATAGAAATCGTCAAAGAGAAAGCACTCTGTTGTTTTCCCATATGCATTAACCGCAGGGGCTCGTTTCTCAAAGGATATTGATGAATAGATCAGCGTGATGTGATGATGTGATGTTCTTAACAGTTGTCATTGTTGCCATGGTCTGGAGAGTTCCATGCCTGTTGGCCTAATATAACCTTTCAGTTGCCACCCTGCCAGATATCCCAAAGAAACCAATTACTCCCATGTCTGAAGCTTTTCCCATGCTCCATTCACCAACTTTTATCCTTTGGTCCAAGGCAATAGTTATTCACTTTTTAACGACCACAGCCCCCCACACACATACAGTACACACATATAGTGTGGCAATATCATGTTTGCCGAAACAGTGGAAGAAGGAGGCTTGGAATTTGTAATTTTCCCCAGTGCTTTATTTAGAAAGTAAGAAAAACTGCAGGCAAAAGTCACTCTTCTTTTTAAAATACTGGAAAACTATTATTTTCAAGTTTTCAAGAGTCGAAGCCAAAGTTAAAGGTGCAAAATGTAGGATTGATGGCCAAAAATGGTACAGCAAATGGATCAAAATATTGACTAGGACAAAATGCCCTCCCACTTCGAGTTTCCATAATTCCGCTTCACATTGGAGAACGCAGGAAAAGAACATAAGTGGCAAACCACGAGTTCTCTGCAGAAGGTATATCTGATTTTTGATATTCATGCGAGATGTTTTCAATGTAAAAATTCCAACATTAAGTAATGAAGATTAAAAGAGCAGTGATACGAGGTCAAAGTTAATTTATGTCAACATGATCGAAGTGTGGGGGGGGGGGGGCTAATTTCCTCAATGTATTAGCACACTGGCAAAGAAATACTTTGGTAATGCATTAATAGCATCCACAAAGACGATTACATTGCTCCAGCCATTTTAATTTAATTACCGATTAAATACAGTAGGGCAAATAAGTATTTAGTCAACCACTAATTGTGCAAGTTCTCCCACTTGAAAATAATAGAGAGGCCTGTAATTGTCAACATGGGTCAACCTCAACAATGAGAGACAGAATATGGGGAAAAAACCCAGAAAATCACATTGTTTGATTTTTAAAGAATTTACTTGCAAATCATGGTGGAAAATAAGTATTTGGTCAATACCAAAAGTTCATCTCAATACTTTGTTATGTACCCTTTGTTGGCAATAACAGAGGCCAAAGGTTTTCTGTAACTCTTCACAAGCTTTTTACATACTGTTGCTGGTATTTTAGCCCATTCCTCCATGCAGATCTCCTCTAGAGCAGTGATGTTTTGGGGCTGTGGTTGGGCAACACGGACTTTCAACTCCCTCCACAGATTTTCTATGGGGTTGAGATCTGGAGACTGGCTAGGCCACTCCAGGACCTTGAAATGCTTCTTATGAAGCAACTCCTTTGTTGCCCTGACTGTGTGTTTGCGATCATTGTCATGCTGAAAGACCCAGCCATGTCTCATCTTCAATACCCTTGCTGATGGAAGGAGATTTTCACTCAAAATCTCTCGATACATGGCCCACATTCATTCTTTACTTTACACAGATCAGTCGTCCTGTCGCGTTGCAGAAAAACAGCCCCAAAGCATGGTGTTTCCACCCCCATGCTTCACAGCGGATATGGTGTTCTTCGGATGCAATTCAGTATTCTTTCTCCTCCAAACATGAGAACCTGTGTTTCTACCAAAAAGTTCTATTTTGGTTTCATCTGACCATAACACATTCTCCCAGTCCTCTTCTGGATCGTCCAAATGCTCTCTAGCAAACCGCAGACGGGCCTGGACGTGTACTGGCTTCAGCAGGGGGACACGTCTGGCAGTGCAGAATTTGAGTCCCCGGCGGCGCATTGTGTTACTGATAGTAGCCTTTGATACTGTGGTCCCAGCTCTCTGTAGGTCTGTAGGTTCTGGGATTTTTGCTCACCGTTCTTGTTATCATTTTGACGCCACGAGATGAGATCTTGCATGGAGCCCCAGATGGAGGGAGATTACAGTGGTCTTGTATGTCTTCCATTTTCTAATAATTGCTCCCACAGTTGATTTCTTTACACCAAGCATTTTACCTATTGCAGATTCAGTCTTCCCAGCCTGGTGCAGGTCTACAATTTTGTCTCTGGTGTCCTTCGACAGCTCTTTGGTCTTGGCCATAGTGGAGTTTGGAGTGTGACTGACTGAGATTTTGGACAGGTGTCTTTTATACCGATAATGAGTTAAAACAGGTGCCATTAATGCAGGTAACGAGTGGAGCCTCGTTAGACCTCGTTATAATAATAAATAAATAAATAAATTCTTTAAAAATCAAACAATGTGATTTTCTGTTTTTTTTCCACATTCTGTCTCTTATGGTTGAAGTTTACCCATGTTGACAATTACAGGCCTCTCTTATCTTTTCAAGTAGGAGAATACTTATTTGCCCCAATGTATATATACACACATAAAGACTTTATCTTTGCCCCATTCTATTCATCCACATGCTAAATAACAGCACCGGCAGAAAACCGGTCATTGAATCCACATGCTAAATAATGTTGCACAACCACACCAAAGGAATGCATAAAAATCTCCGCTTAAACATTAAGATCCGTTTTAAAAGTATTTCCAAAAAACATGTTTCTTTAATGTGTATTAAATATTTTGGCCATTTCATGAATAACTGAAGTGCACTGTGCACCTTGAAAAATAAGAGACTTAATACTGCGTCACAATGTTTCCCTTCTTGGTCAGAGTAACAATTTTTTCCCAGGGCAGTCTTTTGCAATAATTCTTCATGTAACATTTACATATATTCAAAAAAATATGTTGAACTACTCAATGTTATCCTTATATGAATTTAAATGGTTATACAGTAGCTTTTAAAAAGCACTCTTTACTAATAAAAATTAACTACACCGTGTGACATTTTTAATTAACACTTAAAGTGCCTTTGACACCAAAAAACATGTTTATGTATTGTATGCTCCTGAATAAAATGGACCGCTTGGATGTGTGTGAAAGCGATCGATATATTTATTCATTTTTTTTAATCCTGCGCCATGAAAATGAATGACTTCCGGCTCCAGTCTCGGGTTGAGGGGAATGTGATCAGTAGAGATTATCTTCACAAAACAGCCATTACTACAGTATATAGCATGCAGAAGGACTGCAGATTCAGCTGATTTTGCGGAATAATTTGTTTATTTTTTGCATCACGCCAGCCCAATGTGCTGCAGGCTTTTGTTGCTACACCAAAGAGAGTGGTGTGAGGCTTTTTGGATTTCCAAAAGATTCTTGATCACCGCGATGGCCAAAACAAGTCTGACAAACGAAGAACCATTGGACAGACAAGAAAGTGAGTAAGATGCGTTCTTTATATTATGTCAAATACTGGGATCATGGCAAATGTTTAAAAAAGGAGGTGGCTTGCATTTTGTGGGTGATAATACTCCACCTGTTTTGTTTACATTTTCAGCATTTCCCTTTTTCTCCCCGCCGATGAGCACTGCCTGCCCGCCAGAGCGCAGCAGAACGACGAGCCGTAACTTGCGGTGAAGGCTGTCACCCTCGCCGCCGTGTGTGACATGAGTTGGAGTAGTTTTGTGTGATCTTTCGTTTTCGAAAGGCGAAAAGATTGGAACAGGCTCTCGGCTGTCATTTTCCAGCTGCTTCTCGAGCAACGAGCACTCCTGCCCACAACATGGGAACAACGAGCTGAAACTTGTTCACCGCCGGAGGCTGGCCAATCGGTGAAGACAATCAACCCCGCTACCGTGTGTGACATGAGTCGGCGTAGTTTTGTGTGATTTCGAAAGGGGTGAAAAAGACTTGGAAAAGCCGCTCGGTTCAGGTTAGTATGTAGGATAGCTGTCACGCCTCCTGTTTTCTTTACACTCTTTCCTCCGTTTCCAAAGCCGGGGCAGGGAAATGACAAAAGCTGGACTAACTCTGGTGGCATGAAATACCATTTGGAAATACCATTTGGGAGGTGCAAGAAGTCGTCAGTTTTGACCAGTATGCAGTAATTTTGTCCTGTCGTGCTGAATAAATACATTGGTCATATTTCATATTCTATTTAGCACAAGGCTGTTATTTGTCATAACCATACCATTTATTTAGCAATTGGGGAAAAACAGATATAAAGAATATCGTGTAAAAATATTGGAGCAGAGAGATTGAAACAATAATTCCATTTTGCTACATCTTCCCCATCAGTGGGCTGAATTCTAATTTAGCTGAAATCATGACCCTGCCGATGTCATCACCCAGCTAGAGTGCAATAATGACAGGCGGGGCTAAACAACAGAATAAATGACTAATTTCTCATCATCTGCGCATTGCCAAATTTTTGTATATAGTCGAATCATCTCAATATATGATTTTAATTCACATAATAATGCTATTTAAGACCTTGTTTTATCCTGTCACAGGCACTTTAAACTGCAAGCTCTACCATCTAGACTGGCTAGAATTTAACAATAAACAATTTTAATTTTATGCCAGCACAGAAGATGCTGTTTTTTACCTCTGGACACTTTAAAACAGCTTCATTGTTCACTGATATCAATCTTTGATAGGCTATTGGAGCTGACAATTTCAAACCCAAATTCTAGAACTTACACCAATTTATGTCCTGCTACACATTTTGTTAACATTGAGATAATGTATATCTTAATCGAATAACCATCATTCAATTTCAAAATTGGATTGTTTTCCAAGACTACTAGGACACCTGATAAGCCGTTCAATTTACTTGATGTGGCACATTAAAACCGATAAACGGTTGGACATATACATATTGTTTTCAAATCCCTGCCTCCTGCCCAAAGACAACTGGGGGGAACCAAGTGTAGATGATTAATTACTGTTGATGGGCAGAGAACTCTAAAACAGGCATGTGAGATGGCGTGGTTAGGGAGTCCAACAGTTTAATTAATTTAGAGCTCGGGGTCCTTGACGGGGGGAGCCTGGGCGAAGGTCATACGTGGAGATTAAGGGGGAGGGGCATATCCGCCCCAGTGGCCGAAATTTTCAATGCATGTAGTTGACTTTCCGAAACATGAATTTAAAATTAAGACTTTGCCGGTAAAATATTGTCTGTAAAAGTTGTAAAGAATTAAAACAAACACCAAAAATGAATGAAATGAACTAAAAAAATATTTTTATATTGGGTCAAAATGCATTTTCGAACAGATCATGTGACTAGCGCCTTAGAGACGGTCATTCGCTTTGCTTAGCCAAAACCACCTGAGGACAGAAGAAACAGGATGGATATACGTAGTTTTTTTCTAACCTAAGATTTCAAAAGCGACAACAACTACTGAGCTGGACCATAGGATTGAAGATGTGGACCATGAAACGCCAGAGAGCACCGCCAAAATGGTGAGCGGATTTCAGTTTGTTCACTAAAGATGCTAACTGTATAACAGAGCCAAAACCGGGGTACCATTGAGTGACTGGAAAAACTTGGCATTAAATTGGATATCTCTGCGGAACGCAAAAAACGGCGTCTACTTCTCCACAGAAAAACGTGCATGCTCACACACGCACACACACCAACACACACAAAACTGGGATGCCTGTATTTACAAGCATCGGCTAAGCTACTAACCGAGCATATACACTACTGTTCAAAAGTTTGGGGTCGACCCCAAACTTTTGAACAGTAGTGTATCTTGTTAGTTAATTTTATTGCTGATACCGCATTTCGGGGTCATCAATATGTTTTTGGCCCCCCCTGCCACAAAAGTCATATTCTGCCTATGGCAAAGGTACCAAGAAACGAGCGGCATAGAGAAGAACCAAGGCAAGGCAAGGCAAATTTATTTATATAGCACAATTCAACACAAGGCAATTCAAAGTGCTTTACATCACATGAAGATCATAAAAATCACATTTAAATCAATACAACGTAAAAACCAAGAGAAAAGATCGCATTTAATCAGAAATAGAATAAAAATAAATAAATAAAAATAAAACTGAAATAAAAATAAAACAAAAATTACTACTAATAATAATAATTAAAATCAGCAATGGAGATAAGCACAAGAGGAATAGAAAGCAGGTAGATTGAAATATATAGCCAGTTATGGATATGCAGTGCTAAACAAAAGCGTTTTTAGCCCTGATTTAAAAGAGCTAACAGTTTGAGCATACTTCAGACGTTCAGGTAACTTGTTCCAGAGGTGAGGAGCATAGTAACTAAATGCTGTCTCACCCTGCTTGGTTCTTGTTCTTGGAACATGCAGAAGACCGGTTCCAGACGACCTTAGGGGTCTAGATGTCTCATTGGAATCTAACAAGTCAAGCATGTATTTTGGTCCAAGGCATTAAGTGTTTTGTAGACGAGCAGTAGTATTTTATAGTCTATCCTTTGACTCACTGGAAGCCAGTGTAGTGATTTCAAAACCGGTCTAATGTGGTCCAGCTTCCTTGTATTTGTGAGGACTCTGGCTGCAGCATTCTGTACTAGCTGCAGCTTCCTGACTGATTTTTTTATCAAGACCTGTAAATATACCGTTGCAATAGTCCAATCTGCTGAAAATGAAAAGTTTTTCCATGTCTTGTTGAGTCAGAAGCCCCTTAATTCTGGTTATATTTTTTAGGTGGTAATAAACGGATTTAGTGACAGACTTTAGATGGCTATCAAATTTTAGGTCTGAATCAATAATTACTCTAAGGTTTCTGACTTGATTTGTAGCTGTAAGTGACATTGTGGTAAGTTGCCTGCTTATCTTTGACCTTTCCTTTTTTGGCCCAAAAATGATCACCTCTGTCTTCTCCACATTTAACTGGAGAAAATTCTGGCACATCCATTCATTGATTTGATGAATGCATTTACTCAGGGAGACTAAGGGACTATAATCATGTCGGGACACAGAAATGTACAGTTGTGTGTCATCTGCATAGGCGTGATAGGAGATGTCATACTGTTCCATTATCTGAGCTAACGGAAGCATATAGATGTTAAATAAGAGTGGTCCAAGAATTGACCCTTGAGGGACTCCACACATGAATTTGGTTAGTTCTGACTGATAGTTTCCGATTGACACAAAGAAATCCCTATCATGTAAATAGGATGTGAACCACTGAATAGAAAGAGACAAAGAACTGAAAGAGACAATCCAGCGACGTGGTGGAGCTCTGGCTGACTTATGTAGGCAGATGGTGATTGCTGACACCTGCCGCTGCTCCACCCATCAGGTGCTAGCCTTGTAATGGGATGACAGACACACCCACACACTTGCCCAGCCCGGGGCCTGACAATGGAAACATTATTTGGAAAAGGTTTCATATTTTAAGAATACGCAGCATCTGGATTGTCTAATTGCAAAAAATAAATAGATAAAAGATGCTTTTTAAAACTCATGCAACAATATTGAAACAATCAGAAACTTTTTTTGCAAATCTTATATTGAACTTCATATTGTTTTCCTCACTACTGCAGGAATGAGAACACACAAGCAACATTTTTATCAGTTCTGGACCATGGAGATATTATATAGGTATATGCTTGCTCCCCTTCACATTTATACCATCCGATCCCATTTATCATGCTGCTATTGGATTTATCACTAGTGATGAGTTTATGACCCATCACTGTCAACTCTCCCAGAATGTCAGCATGACCTCCCTGGCACTGAATGCAACACTGTTTGCTGTTTATTTATGAGGCCTGTCTTCATAATCTACCTGCCTATTAAACAAATTTGTTTATCTTTATGGACTTTGTGATCCCTTAGAACTTAATATCCCAAATATTACCCGAGGTTAGGTTACAATAATCATTATTCACTGCACCAAGTGAATACATTCAGTTATTGTATCATGGACAACATTCACTAGAGCGACTGTATTTTTTCGGCGTTGTTCATTAAAACTTTTTTCACTTGTTTCTGTTTAAATGTGTTACTAAAATTAGGATACGGATGAGGAAACGGAGGGTACAGATCATGAAACTGTGGGTGCAAATTACTAAATTGTGGGTCCAAAACAATGGACTATGGGCACATATTAACTCATTCACTCCTAGGCATTATAACCGGAGCAAGGCCCTTCGCTTCCGGCCGTTTTATTGGATTTTGACAGATTTTGCAAGGCCCACAGAAAATTCTGTTCTATTGCTATATAAACATGGAACCCACCATAAGAAGATTAGACTCTCTTCTTTCAGCAGGAAAAAAAAGTTAGTTCATATCTTTTTCCATTCTTTAGAAATCAGCATTAGAAAATAGCTTAGTTTGAGCAATTTTCCAATTTCTGATGAAAAATAGAGAAACTGAGCTTTTTGTGAAAGCATACATTTCAAACATAACTTTGAATTTAACACAGCTATTTTTTGCTTTAGTTACATCCCAAACATCTGAATACTGTTTTCCTTTTACAAAATAACATAAAACACAAGACAAATAGAGATTTTGATAGCAAAGTAACAATTTTACACATAACTAACTGAGAGATGACGCTGTTGTTGCCACGACAGCCCCGTAAACTTTTCCCTCTTCACCGCCTGTCTCATAAAGATGGATTTTTTTGAGTCTCTGCGAGGTCTGCTCGGCGAGCAGCACGGACTGAACGACATCGTCCGCTGCACTGGTGGTCCCGGTCATTCCGCTCGGTCATCCAGTGCCTGGCATCCCGGGCGTCCTCTCGTGCTGCCCGGCCGTTCGTTGCCGTTGAATCGGGTTGCGGGTCTTACCTAATGCGCTACTGCCCTCCAGTGGCTAGTTTTATTGCTTTAACATGGATTTTCAGTTTTGTGCTTTGGAGCTCAGTTGAATAAGAACCCAGATGTCTCTTATGAAAAAAAAAGCGTAAAAGACGTATAAATACGCCTTTGGGACACTGAAACAATTAAAAATAGAACATATTTATATGTTTTGGGGAGCAAATGAGTTAACAACTGAATGTACAGATGCGGAACTTGAATGTGCAGATTAGTAAATTAAGAGTGCCGATTAATATTACGTATCTTACTTTTACTTACTTACTTTTTTTTCTCGCTACTAGTCTTTGGGATTAAAATTTGAATAATACATAAGAAATTTGAGTTTCAATAAGAACACACATTATCTTGCACAGCTCAAGAGGCGCAATCAAAGCGTTGACAGGCACGTTTGGTGACTCATTCAGAATGATTTTTTATAATTTTTGCTTGCTTTCTTGCTCGCAACCACTAGCTCTTTCCTGAGGTTTTTCCATTTGTAGACATTTGGACTTAAAAGGGCAATTACAAAACACTGATAAGGTTTGTCATGTGCAGTAATGTGAAAGTAATGTGACTTTGTTTGGGGCAGTAATGCAAAGAGCGACAGCTAGGATTGAAAACATAACGTGTTTATTTGGTCCACCATGACAGCATCACAGACTGAAAGACAACCGACAAAACACAATCCTAGATAATACATTCAGCAGTCACGGTATGAGCCTACCAGCAGCATGGTAAATGGTAAAACATGAATCACAAGTGTATCAAATGCATCCCTCACAAAAAAGATTTTGTCCTCTAGCCTGGTGTAAAAATATAATAAAAGTAGTTTTCTGCAGAAAATACCAAGCGGTGAAAACAAACCGACTTCTGTTGCCGTGGAAAGCTTTTTGTTCTCAACAGCTTTAAACCCTTTGAGACAAAGGTTCTTCTTTATCCATCTCACCGCAACTGAGCTTTACACTTGGGATAAACTCTGTATGTGTGTACCGTTATTTACCAGCATGGTGGCTGACTCTGTGGAAGAACATGATTCATAGCCACTCTGTAAGTTTTGCACAGTAAGTGTGGCTCAACAAGTTTTATCCATTAGAACTTCGAGGAAGAACTTTATATTCCGAATAGATTCTAAATTTGACATTCACAATGATAGATGTCCAATTCATTTAAGCTGAGAGGACTGGCTGTGAATACAGTAGGGCAGCAGAGGCGGACTGGGACCAAAAAGCAGCCCTGGACTTTCACTCAGCCCAGCCCACAAGAATCACTGTACGAAGGGAAACACAGACCCTCTAGGGGGTTCCGGGGGCATGCCCACTGGGAGAATTTTTTTTTTTTTTTTACATTTTATTGTAAAATGCATCAATTTCATGCACTTTGAGAGAAAATGAAGCGGCTATGAAGAACTACACATTGCATTGTTATACATATACAATATAGTTTATGATTTTCTTCGCAGTATGTTAGCCATTTTCTATCTGTGCCATCTTTGCGTATGAATACTCTTTGTACAGTCAGGTGTTTTGTCTTCTGAGGGTGGTTAGTAAAAAATGTGTCTAGACTGTGACTGTCTGACTTGGGGCGCTCAAAGTACTACAAGGCTGAACTGGAATTGGATTCATCTTCTGCCCTAGCTCTATGATCAACCTGAATAAACAAATTAAAGAATTTATTTTTTTTAAGCAAGTTTTATGTATCCAATTGATTATAATAGCACCTATCCCCCGTGTGTATACAATGACTTCATTGTTTATGCCATAATTAATCTTACCACACAAATAATAAATTTAAATGAAAATACAATAAACATTTGAAGGCAAATCCTTTATACATAAGCTTCATTGGAAAGTATTAACCATAAAACAAAACGATATATAAATGATTAAAAATATATATCAGTTTAGCTACCTAAACTTTAAAGTAAAACCATTCATTTCATTAATATTTTATATTTCTTATGAATTAATATTGCTGCTGCCTGTGCATACGTTGTTTTAAAGCTAGAATATTTTGACACGATTTAAAACAGGTACATGGACTAGCTGGCACTAACCCTATAATTGTCATTTATTTCATTTAAAATGTAGCTACCTGGTGGATAACAATTGTCAGTATACCGAGCAAATAAACCTCTTCATCCCTACTTACTTGCTCTGCGCTTGTTTTGGGGAACTTCCACCAGCTTATCATTACCACCTCCCTCTTCTTTTCTCTCTCCCTACACCAGCAGCACGTCAGAGCTCCCACTCTCACCATCGCCGGGGGCTGGGCAGTTTTTACCAGACGCGGCCGTTGCAGCCAGACTGCTGCTTGCGAAAATATTTGTCAATTTATGACATTTTAATGCTTCGCTCTCCAGTTTCTTTAATTTTTTCTCCCTAACCTTCTCCACGCCACCCTTCTCTTTTCTTTTTTTGCCACCACCATCCATATTGTGCATTAACGCTCGTCGCTATCAGATTGGCGGTGAACAGCCAGGCGCATTGCTGCTACCTGTCGGATAGGATGCGAACTGTACATAATCAGAGGATAGGGGGGATTAAAACAGTGATGTATAATGAATGGCGGCCACCGGCCGTCCAGGGCACCGGCCGTTCTGTGATCCTCCAGAAGCCACAGATTACCAGTCCGCCCCTGTAAGGCAGTATTTAGTCAACCGCCAATTGTGCAAGTTCTCCTACTTGAAAAGATTAGAGAGGCCTGTAATTGTCAAGATGGGTAAACCTCACCCATGACAGACAGAATGTGAAAAAAAAACAACAGAAAATCACATTGTTTGATTATGAAAGAATTTATTTCCAAATTAGAGTGGAAAATAAGTATTTGGTCACCTACAAACAAGCAAGATTTCTGGCTGTCAAAGAGGTCTAAATTCTTCTAACGAGGTCTAACGAGGCTCCACTCGTTACCTGTATTAATGGCACCTGTTTTAACTTATTATGGGTATAAAATAGACCTGTCCACAACCTCAGTCAGTCACACTCCAAACTCTACTATGGCCAAGACCAAAGAACTGTGAACGACACCAGAGACAAAATTGTAGACCTGCACCAGGCTGGGAAGACTGAATCTGCAATAGGTAAAAAGCTTGGTGTAAAGAAATCAGCTGTGGGAGCAATTATTAGAAAATGGAAGACATACAAGACCACTGATAATCTCCCTCGATCTGGGGCTCCATGCAAGATCTCCCCCTGTGGCGTCAAAATGATAACAAGAACGGTGAGCAAAAATCCCAGAACCACAGGGGGGACCTAGTGAATGACCTACAGAGAGCTGGGACCACAGTAACAAAGGCTACTATCAGTAACACAATGCGCCGCCAGGGACTCAAATCCTGCACTGCCAGACGTGTCCCCCTGCTGAAGTCAGTACACGTCCAGGCCCGTCTGCAGTTCACTAGAGAGCATTTGGATGATCCAGAAGAGGACTGGGAGAATGTGTTATCTTCAGATGAAACCAAAATACTTTTTGGTAGAAACACAGGTTCTCGTGCTTGGAGGAGAAAGAATACTGAATTACATCCCAAGAACACCATACCCACTGTGAAGCATGGGGGTGGAAACATCATGCTTTGGGGCTGTTTTTCTGCAAATGGACCAGGACGACTGATCTGTGTTAAGCAAAGAATGAATGGGGCCATGTATCGAGAGATTTTGAGTGAAAATCTCCTTCCGTCAGCAAGGGCATTGAAGATGAGACGTGGCTGGGTCTTTCAGCATGACAATGATCCCAGACAAAAAGCCAGGGCAACAAAGGAGTGGCTTGGTAAGAAGCATTTCAAGGTCCTGGAGTGGCCTAGCCAGTCTCCAGATCTCAACCCCATAGAAAATCTGTGGAGGGAGTTGAAAGTCCGTGTTGCCCAACGACAGCCCCAAAACATCACTGCTCTAGAGGAGATCTGCATGGAGGAATGGGCCAAAATACCAGCAACAGTGTGTGAAAACCTTGTGAAAACATTTGGCCTCCGTTATTGCCAATAAATGGTACATAACAAAGTATTGAGATAAACTTTCGGTATTGACCAAATACTTATTTTCCACCATGATTTGCAAATAAATTCTTTAAGAATCAAACAATGTGATTTTCTGTTTTTTTTTTTTTTTTTGGGGGGGGGGGGGTTTCCACATTCTGTCTCTCATGGTTGAGGTTTACCCATGTTAACAATTACAGGCCTCTCTAATATTTTCAAGTGAGAGATCTTGCACAATTAGTGGTTAACTAAATACTTATTTGCCCCACTGTACTTATCTTTCGCTGCCTGCACTCGCAGTCAAATTGGATAGGACATCTAGCGCCGTCAATGTTAGCCAAAGAGTTAAATAATTTCCTAATAAAGGGTTAACTGCAGCGCTTAGATCTATTGTATCAGCACATGTGGGAAAGTATATAGACTACATCATGCACAACACGTCTTACTCAGACTCATTTAAGTGTTAATAATTAATTTATCAATGTACATTGACACACAGTCCTCATCTTACTGCTTATTGAGTGCTCTGCTGTCTCACTAGTTTTCACTCGCCCTGCTGTTCACGGAAGGGTTCTTCAGGAGCCCTCATATGAAGTACAGCGTTGACATGAAGTCATTAAGATCTGTCTCTACTATAATAAATCAACTTATGATTCACTTGTTTGCGGGCTCTCTCTCATAGAGGTTACTGGGTGTAACTGAATCAAATTCTCTATTAAAAGTAGCGACAAGAAAAAGGGATAAGAAAATGTTCCCTAATACAGACTGAAGTGGAATGCTGTTTTTGTCAGAAACTATGATTCTATGGTATTTCATGTACACGAAGGACCAACAAATGCTGTATCTAGCAACATTAAGCATGCAAGCAAACTAGTTTTGCTCAGGGTTTTAAAAGTAGAGGCAGCGACTTTAAAGTAAACTGAAACTCATGTATTGACAGCTCACAGCTTGACAACAGCTTGACAATGGCGTTAGTCACACCCCTTGTGACGATTGTCTCATTTCTATTCTACCCGCAAAGCCCTTCGAATTGATCTCCCAAGAAACCGCTGCGTGGTGGCAAGATTCCACATGACTCTGGCAACTTCACTGAAGGCGTAAACTTGTTTGATCGTATTTATTCACTTAAATTGTGTGACAATGCGTCACTGTAGTTTTCCAAACGTTACTTGTTGAATTGAACACAAACGATTCATCAATGAGTCAGCAGATATCATTTACACCAGGGGTGCCCAATCCCGGTCCTCGAAAGCCCCTATCCAGCTTGTTTTCCGTGTCTCCCTCCTCTAACACACCTGAATCAACTAATCAGGATTGTTATCAGGCTGCTGCAGAGCTTGCTGATGAGCTGATCATTTGATTTAGGTGTGTTAAAGGAGGGAGACACGGAAAACAAGCTGGATAGGGGCTCTCGAGGACTGGGATTGGGCACCCCTGATTTACACCTTGTGGCATAAAAATTCAAAGCCCGGGAGGCTTACAAAAATAAATAAAAATGAAAAATACATAAAAATAATTTGCTATGAAGAGGCTCAGAAAAGAAGTTTTGCATGTCAACAATATGTGTATAAGATTTATCAACGACCAAAATAGTTGTCGATTCATCGTGGCAGCTCTAACCATAACTATAGAGACATACACCCCTGAGCTAGACCAATAATACAATTTGCAGCTAAATCCACAAAAGTATGTTTTGCCTCGGATGTATTTCAACCAAAGATGGACACAATAATGGAATTAAATGCTTGACAAGAATTTAGGGTTGCCAACAGTCCCTTCAAAAATGCAATCGTTCTGTATTCAGAAGCAAAAGTATGAGTCCTGGATTGAGCTTTCAAAGGACGCGCATTGTTCCGTATTATCATGAAACTCGAAAATAGTGTCTTATTTTTAGAAAGACCAAATACGAATATGCAGGGAAACGCATTCCACTTTTGCTTTTTGACCAATGAGCTGACGGAATAATGACAATATGAAATCCCACTCATTTCATTGGTCGAGGTACTGTCGCTTTCAATGATGATAGCTGAAGACAACATAAGAGTGTGGGAGATAATGAGTTTGAGTGACGCTTGAGTAAAAATGTTCAAAATGATGATAATTTGCCTTCTTGTTGCTCTCTGTGTACTTTATTTTCACTAGTTGTATTATGTTTTTGTAATTGTATATATTGTGTTATGTCAATTTCATTTGTATTTCCACATTATATTTAGAGTGATCATATGCAAAAATGTAACTGTATTGCTGAGGGAACTTATGCACCTAAGTTGATAAAAAATTAATAAATAAATTTTAAAAAAGAAAAAAAAAAAGTTTTACCTCGAGCACTTTGTAGAGGACTGCTTAAAAAAAAAATAAACGGCCAAAAACACACACAAACACAAAAAGGTTCAGGATGTTATGAGTTAAATTATACAGTTATTAAATCTAGTAGAAAATACTTTTACTTATAAAGTAAATTTTAAAGCACTTACTTTTTTATTTTACTTGAGTATTTTTTGTCCTAGATCTTTGTACTTTTACTTGAGTAATTTTTGTACCTGTATCTGTACTTTTACTTAAGTAAAAAAAAAAAAAAAAAGTGAGTGCTTCATACACCACTGTGTCAGTCACACGGTGCGTTCAGGAACAGCATGCAAAACACAACCGCCGTATTAGAATCCGCTTCGTTATATCATTATTAATATTGGTATTCTGATTATTATTCCGATTTGTATTTATTTGTATAAATTAGGGCTGTCAAAATTATCGCGTTAATGCGAGGTAATTAATTTTTTTAATTAATCACGTTAAAATATTTGACGCAATTAATGCACATGTCCCGCTCAGACAGTATTCTGCCTTTTGGTAAGTGTTACAGCAAGGTTTTTTGTGCTGTCTAACAGCGAACTCTTGTGGTCGCTTTGCGACATGGTTTATTGCTTTCTTGCCAGTTCAATATGGCTGCACGACGTCTCGGGCTGACGCCTACGTTGCAATGTTGTGCTTATATGATCCTTGGACAAGATTTGTCCGTAAGTATGGTTGTTGTAAAGAATGTACATATTATGTTAGTAAGCGAAATGTTATATTTTTTGTATGAGACGCTTTTTGTTTATGTTTAGTGAACCTGTATAGTGTGCTAAGCTAACGTTGTTGCTAATGCAATGCTTGTGTACTTTTTTTTTTTGTAGTTTCACTACGGTCTAAAGAGGACAGTGGTTTGAGGCCATTTTATTAATAAATCAAATGAAAAAGGAAGAAGTCTGATTATTAAGGTGTCGTTCACTAGTTGTCTAGCTTTGGAAAAAGTAGACGCTTCGGAGTGAGGACAGCATATACAGATTTAAATGACAGTAGAGTGAAATGCCCACTACAGTCCTTATGTACCGTATGTTGAATGTATATATCCATCTTGTGTCTTATCTTTCCATTCCAACAAATTATTTTACAGAATATATATATAATTTACAGAAAAATATGACATATTTTATAGATGGTTTGAATTGTGATTAATTGTGATTAATTACGATTGATTAATTTTTAAGCTGTAATTAACTCGATTAAAAATTGTAATCGTTTGACAGCCCTTGTATAAATTATTTACTTTTTTTTTTGTTTTGTTTTTTGTTTGTTTTCCTCTGTGTAATTGCTATTTGTAATTGAACCTGCAGTATTTATTAAAGATTTAGCTAGGTTTTTGGGCCGTG
Source organism: Corythoichthys intestinalis (assembly GCF_030265065.1). Taxonomy (NCBI): domain Eukaryota; kingdom Metazoa; phylum Chordata; class Actinopteri; order Syngnathiformes; family Syngnathidae; genus Corythoichthys; species Corythoichthys intestinalis. The sequence continues at coordinate 36,096,083 of NC_080405.1, read as the reverse complement.
GAACAAATTAATCGAATTATAATGTATTGTTATAAGGAAATCCTACTCGGCATACGACCATTTCGACTTAAAAACCAAGTCCTGGAGCGAATTAAATTTGACTGTAGAGATACCACTGTATTTACTTAATCAATTCAGGTTTGAGTAAAATTATGATGATATGAATAATATATATATATTTTTTTTTTCACTTTTCACATACAATAAAATAATTCAAGGGTGAAGGTAATCGGGCCGGCTGCAGCGCCCTACCGATGAGGCGTCCTTTATTATTTTTTTCAGGGAGTTGGCAATCCTACAAGAATGTTGTTAATTTTGTGGAGCTGTTTATTGGAGATCATTAGCTTCCACTGCAAGGATTGCTATTCCACCTATTCTCCCAGTATAAAAATCACAGCAACTTCAAGATTTTGTGCGATTGATTAATCAGATTTTGAAGCAAATAAAGTGAAATTATATACTTAAAATACAGACTTTCGACTTGGGTTTCATTTCGACACAATGATGGTGGGAATATACGAAAGTGTATATGAGTATGTATATCTATGTGTGTCCTGTGATTGACTGGTGAGCCGTCAGGGGTGCAGTCTGCCAATGCCTGAAGTCAGCCCAAAGCAACCCTGAGCAAGATAAGTGGTTATAGAAAATGAGCCTATCTCAACTGACCTAAGGCAAGAGACCTGCTATACCCCGAAATGGTCGTCAGCCAATCACAAGGTCTTTATTGATAACACTACAAAAAAAGTCCTAATCTCTTGCCAAATAACAATGAGATGTAGCCCTGCCTACCGTGACACTATGCTGTTTTACCATGCTATTACACTTGTGACAACTACAAAAGCTGTATCGGTACTTTCAAATATAGCAAAACCTCTTAGATTATTTTCCGGTGTTCTTCCAGACCAGCGTACTTAATCAGAATAGCATACCCATATGCCAGTCTGACAACTACAGTACTGGCCAAAACTATTGGCACACCTGCAATTCTGTCAGATAATGCTCAATTTCTGAAAATGATGGCAATTGCAAATGCTTTGGTAGAAATATCTTCATTTATTTTGTTTGCAATTAATAAACACAAAATAGAATGAAAAAAAAAACATAAATCATTATCGTTTTACACGAATCTCCAAAAATGAGCTGGACAAAAGTATTGGCACCCTTTGAAAAATCATGTGATGCTTCTCTAATTTGTGTAATTAACAGCACCTGTTTCTTACCTGTGGCACATAACAGGTGGTGGCAGTAACTAAATCACACTTGCAGCCAGTTAAAATAGATTGAATTTGACTCAACTCTGTCCTGTGTCCTTGTGGGTACCTCATTGAGCATGGAAAAAAGAAAGAAAACCAAAGAACTGTCTAAGGACTTGAGAAGCAAAATTGTAAGGAAGCATGGGCAATATCAAGGCTACAAGTCCAACTCCAAAGACCTGAATGTTCCTGTGTCTACCGTGCGCAGTGTCATCATTAAGTGTAAAGCCCAAGGCACTGTGGCTAATTTCCCTAGATGTGGACGGAAAAGAAAAATTGACAAGAGATTTACGCAAAAGATTATGCGGATGGTGGATAAAGAACCTCAACTGACATCCAAACAAGTTCAGCAGTCCGAGGGTACAACAGTGTCAACCTGTACTATCCATCGGCGTCTGAATGAAAAGGGACTGTATGGTAGCATACCCAGGAAGACCCCACTTCTGACCCAGAGACATAAAAAAGTAGGCTGGAGTTTGCCAAAACTTACCCGAGAAAGCCAAAAGCATTTTGGAAGAATATTTACTGGAAAAAAACGAGGCTTTCAAAGAAAAGAACACGGTCCCCACAGTCAAACATGGCACAGGTTCCCTGATGTTTTGGGGTTGCTTTGCTACCTCTGGCACTGGACTACTTGACAGTGTACATGGCATTATGAAGTCTGAAGACTACCAACAAAGTTTGCAGCACAATGTAGGGCCCAATGTGAGAAACCTGGGTCTCCCTCAGAGATCATGGGTCTTCCATTAGGACAATGACCCAAAAAACAGCTCAAAAAGCACTAGAAAAGGGTTTGAGAGAAAGCACTAAAGATGTCTAAAGTGGCCAGCAATGAGTCCAGACCTGAATCCTGCAGAACACCTGTAGAGAGATCTGAAAATGAAAGTTTGGAGAAGCCACGCTTCAAATCTCAGAGACCTGGAGCTGCTGGCCAAAGAAGAATGGTCTAAAATTCCAGCAGCGCATTGTAAGAAACTCACTAATGGATACCGGAAGCGGTTGTTCGCAGTTCTTTTGTCTAAAGGTTGTGCTACCAAGTATTCGGCTGAGGGTGCCAATACTTTTGTCCGGCCCATTTTCGGAGTTTCATGTAAAATGATGATGATTTCCATTTGTTTTTTTCATTCTCTTTTGTGCTTTTTTCATTGCAAGCAAAATAAATGAAGATATTACTACCAAAGCATTTGTAATTGCAATCATTTTTTGGGTGAAATTGAGCATTATCTGGCATAATTGTAGAGGTGCCACTACTTTTGGCCAGCACTGTACATCTATCGTGCGAGCTTGCGTAATCACAGTAGCATTCTATGTATACTGCAACGATGTTCTATAAGATGGGTCATTTCAGAATTTGAAGACATTTTACGACCTTCCCTTTACATATTTTAAATTATTCACACAAGACAACCAGGCTTTTTTTTCCCATCCTTTGTGTTTTTATTTTGGGCTCGTGTTTTGAAACACTTTTTAGATACTGCTTATCCTATACAGTATGTCTAAGGGCCCAAAGATAGGGTCGTGTGATTTATACGCAATTACCACACGAAACGGGGCTTACAGTCAAATACAGTATCTTACCAGATGTCAGGCCTATTACAGTTTATGATCAATTACTGTAATAATATGGCGACGAGGATGGGATTGTAGGAAAACTGCAACTAATACATCTTGTGGCTAGACTTTTGACGAACGCTGGGTTCGATTGAAGACTGCGTCTCGGGAAGGAAATACCGGGGTGGGACAGTCGTGTTTGATTGACAACTGCGTCTCGGGAAGGACATACCGGGGTGGGACAGTTGTATTTGATTGCGTCTCGGGAAGGAAATACCGAGGTGAGACAATCGTGAGTACAGAGAGTATGGCTTGTTGTCTGAGTAAGAGTAAACTTTTGGACGAACCTCAGGGTTCGGCAGAGGACTGTGTCTCGGAGGTTCCGGGGTGGGACAGTCATGAGTACAGGGAGATTGGAGAGTCTGCTGTGGTCTTACGCGTCAGACGTGCAGCCAGGTACTTTCTGCTCAACTTTACCGAGGACAACCCGGCTCTCCGTCCTTCCGGCACACGGTAATTAAGCCTTTGCTTAGAGCGATTGTACAGTAACGCTTCTATTCTGTGGGTTAAATAAAATGTGCCGCTTGTTTAACGCAGAGAAGTGTTAGAGCCTTGTGTGTGTGTGTGTGTTGCCGATTTTCCTCGATCCCAATAGGCCATATTATTACAGTAATTGATCATAAACTGTAATAGGCCTGACATCTGGTAAGATACTGTATTTGACTGTAAGCAGTATTGATGCAAATCTATCACAATTATTGGTTATAAAATTGTGATATTCCCCGTTTCGTGTGGTAATTGCGTATAAATCACACGACCCTGCCCTTAGACATACTGTATAGGATAAGCAGTATCTAAAAAGTGTTTCAAAACAGCTCGCACAATTAATCAGAGAGGCATTCCTACATATATTACGACAATGTTCCAGTCATTACCAGAGTAGCATTCCTCTGTATGCTACGATGATGTTCTAATATATGGGACATTTAAGACGATTATCAAATAATTTAAATTTAACGATGCAGTGAACAGTGTTGGGCACGTTACTTTAAAAAAGTAATTAGTTATAGTTACTCACTACTTCTTCCAAAAAGTAACTGAGTTAGTAACTGAATTACTCTATGGTAAAAGTAACTAGTTACCAGGGAAAGTAAGTATTTCCGTTACTTGAAAAAGTAGTTGTTGTACGTCAAAAAATTCGAAATTTTATGAGCAGTATTCGAGTCAGTTGAATAGAGAAGAACAGACAGGTAGTTGTGTTATAGAACCTTGTCATATTTATTGCACCTCACAAGCAACAGATTTATCCTACACTTGAAGTGCAACAAAAATAAACAGATTTGAATTGCTTACCAAAGATGTCGACAAAAGCCTTTCCCTGGGACATAAATTACACTATACATGCACGTTCTTTCCTTTAATTTCAACGAACTTGAAATAGTGTTTATATCTCCACCTCGTAAAGGACAAATTTTCCTCTGAATGCTCTTCCATCATATCCCTCTGCATCTGTTTTGCGTGTGTGTGTTTGCCGCACGCGCTGTTCTGCTTTGTGTGTGAAAACACCGACCCTGATTGGCTCACCATGACAAATGACTCTAACCTTCAGCCAATCACAATCACTTCCATCGCATCTATCCAGGGGGTGCATTCAGGGAGCCTCGTCCCCCTACTCTTCCCGTCACCCTCATAGCGTCTGCCGTCCTCAAGATGGAAGCAGCATTCTTGCTGGCTGACAGTGGGGGGTGGGAACGAGGCTAGCATTCAGGTGTAGCAAACACAGAAACGTTAGCAAGCTTTGGAAAGCATTGTCTAATTGAATGAGCAAGGACAAACAGCCTGGAGTCATAAGAAGTACGTGCGCTGTTCTCGAACCTGAACGCACTGAAGTCTTGGATGACAAATAAACAAAGCAGACTCGCTACGGCTGGTAGTTTCTTCAATTTATTCAGAGTAAATAACGCACCGCTTTTGACTGTCAGTAACGGTAACGGCATTGTAACGGCGGAAAAAATAACGAGTTAGATTACCCAGTTACTGAAAAAAAATAACGCCGTTATGTAATGGCGTTATTTATAACGGCGTTATTCCCAACACTGGCAGTGAATAATATTGTAAACGTGAATACCCAATGTAGGAACATAGAATGTGACCCACAGCGAAAAGTTGATAGCAGAATTTACAATCAGACAAAGGTTCAAAAACAAAGAAAATGCTTAGCTCCTTTTGGGTATTATTATCAGTAAATCAAAATAACATGTATACAATAAAATGTAGCATGAAACCATCGTTAAAATCATTATTTTGCTTCCACGTCGTCTCCAGTATGCCACCACGACGAATGGAAAAATAGTTCATGTACAATTTCCTTCCATACATGCACTGTAATCAGAGGTATGCTCATATGATGGGCATCCTTATATATTAGAACACCGGCCCATGCAATAACTATCAAGTTTTGCGTACATCCTGTGAATTGTATACGACTTTGTTGTTTTTGTGTTTTAAATTGATTAAAAAATAATACTAATAATAATAGTAGGGGTGTCAAACAATTAAAATTTTTAATCGAGTTAATTACAGCTTAAAAATTAATTAATCGTAATTAATTGCAATTCAGACATCTATAAAATATGCCATATTTTTCAAGAAGATAAGACAAGACGGATATATACATTCAACATACGGTACATAAGTACTGTATTTGTTTATTATAACAATAAATCAACAAGATGGCATTACCATTATTAACATTCTGTTAAAGTGATCCATGGATAGAAAGACTTGTAGTTCTTAAAAGATAAATGTTAGTACAAGTTATATAATTTTTATATTAAAACCCCTCTTAATGTTTTCGTTTTAATAAAATTTGTAAAATTTTCAATCAAAAAATGAACTAGTAGCCCGCCATTGTTGATGTCAATAATTACTTACACAATGCTCATGCACCCAAGCGCCAGCAGAGGGCGATAAAACTCCGAAAAACACAACAAGTACACATTTCACTCTGCTGTCATTTTAATCTGTTTGAGCGGGGCATTTGTGCGTTAATTGTGTCAAATATTTTAACGTGTTTAATTTTAAAAAAATAATTACCGCCCGTTAACGTGATAATTTTGACAGCCCTATCAAAAAATAAACTAGTAGCCCGCCATTGTTGATGTCAAAAATTACTTACACAATGCTCATGGGTGCTGAAGCCTATGAAATCAGTCACACCCAAGCGCCAGCAGAGGGCGATAAAACTCTGAAAAACACAACAAGTACACATTTCACTTCGCTGTCATTTTAATCTGTTTGAGCGGGGCATTTGTGCGTTAATTGCGTCAAATATTTCAACGGGATTAATTTTAAAAAATCAATTACCGCCCGTTAACGCGATAATTTTGACAGCCGTAAATAATAGTAATAACTGTAGTCCAAGATCATTCACAAAGTAAAACAGAATATGAATGTGAACAGCAAGAGATGAACAGGCCAATAGTACAAGTGGTCGCTACGGGAATTGTTGAGATAATTAGCTGAATAAGAAAACAATCTTTGCAAATTGTTCTTGGCATATTGTTATTAGGTAACATTTGTATTCATCGTGCATTCTTGTTTCTCACTGGGAAAAAGTCTCATTCAGTACCATACTGAATACTTTCAATGACGCAGCATTTGGATTATGCAAGCATGAGAAATCAATGTGTCAAGTTGCTGGTAATTATGTACGCGTCATGGATTCGACACACTTAACATAGCGCGTAGTGTCAACAATCAATAAGTTTCCTGCGACCTTTAAGTGACTCTGTTTTGTGTCAATTTGCATGCTCTCATCATGAATATATTGCTTCTGCCTACACAGAACATGCTCTAGTAAAATAGAGCCTCAGGTAACCAAACATCGATGTGTATTTTATAGAATGCAAATCGTACAGTTGTATCACAGCTCCAAAATATTACTAAAATGCTACATTTTACATTTCCTCTGAACAGTGATTTCCTCCCACACAAAACAAATGTCGAGGATGGCCTATTTTCACCTACACAAGGGTGATTAAAAAGCTGGCATTCCCTCTCTAGCTGATTCAGAAAAAACTAGTCCATGCTCTTTTAACTAAGAGCAATTTTAGCAAGCCTTCATAATAATCCAGTAAGATATGAAATACAGTTCTCCACACATGTAGAATTCATTTTTAAAATGATGCCTGTATTCAGACAGTAATATGACCTTATTAAGCTATAAATGTCACTGTCGAACTTAGAAGTGATTTCACATGTCTTAAGAAATATTTGCTTAAAGACAGTAAAGAACAACTTGTTGATATTGTACAAACATTTTTCATTATAAAGCAGCTTGTACACCAGTTGTCATGTTGTTTTTTCCCTGGTACATCAGCTTCCACTTCCATTTTAGTTTCACTAAAGACTCTAAATGGCACGTTCTGAATGTGCATGAAGTTAAAAATGACTTTTCGTACAAGTGGCCTGCTATTGGTTGACAAACTATAATAGTCTCCAACTCAACCGTCACCTAAACGTGAACAAACCCTATGGAAAATATGTATGCAGTATGTTTGGAAATCATTGTGAATTATTGTTAATACCGTGCTCTCTACTTACCATCATCAAACCTGCACCTTGTGTTAAGCACAATGAATAGGATGTGTCAGGAATCCTCTGCAAAACAAAAGTAAAGGACTTGATGCCTCCACCAAGACATCATTTTAAATTCTCACTTACTGTAATTTTCGCACTATAAGGCGCACCTGACGATAAGTCGCCACCCACCAAATTTAGTACGAAAACGGGATTTGTTCATAGATAAGCCGCACTGGACTATAAGCCGCTGCTGTCCTCACTGTTGTATGGGATATTTACACCAAAATATATTAACCAATAACACTTTATTTGACAGCGGCATCATACGATTGTCATGAGACCAAGTCAACCACCATTCATTGCTTCAAGAAGCTTCATTTAGCCATCACTGCTCCCTTGGAGGAGACAGTCAACCTCTGCTGCCACCTGCTGTCAACACTGTTGTTGTCAAACATGCCTACTAACATACATTGTAGGGCTACAGATATAAATAAGCTCATGTAAACTCATGTTCTGTGCTAAATATTTCTTCAGTTACTGTTCCAGTTGTTTCATTAATTGCTAGTTATGGCATTTGGTAACACTTTATTTGGCAGAGGCGCCATAAGACTGTCATTAGACAATCATAATTATGACATGACACTGTCCTTAGCATTAATGAATGCTTATAGCAGATGCAGGGACGGCCCAGGCCATTTGGGGGCCCTAAGCAAAATAATGCAAAGGGGCCCATATTTTTGGCCCACCATTTCGTCACAGTGTACTGTGAAATCCATACATGCAATCCAACCCATATGTCCATATTGTGTATATTATCAGATTTTGTAGCACTGCATACTTCAAACTTCTCACCCCAAATGATTGTCAGTACTTACAGTAGATAGCGCCAGACCTTTTTCTAAAAGAGGAAAGAAGTTAAGGAAGAACTTTAATTTTTTTAAGCTTGTAATCAAGTATCAAAACTCACAAAAGTAAAGTAAACTGTAGTAAAAAAAAAATAGAATAGAAATTTAAAAATCGCCAGATTGGGGGCCCCCTAGTGGTCAGGGGCCCTAAGCAGCTGCATAGTCTGCATAATGGCTGGGCCGGTCCTGAGCAGATGTCATTTAGTGTTATCCGGCAAATTATCTCACTTTTGAATGGATGTAAAAAATCCAAGATGGACATAAATGGAGTTAGTGACATAATTTGCCAGATGACACTTAATGACTCAAGCATTCAGTAATGCCCATGATAGTGTCTTGTCATAATTATGACAGTTTTATGACAGTCTTATGAATATGTCAAATAAAGTGTTACCTATTAACCCAAATAAATCAACAAATACGCCGCACTGGACTATAAGCCACAGGTATCAAAATGAAGGAAAAAAGTAGCGGCTTATAGTCCAAAAATTACAGTAATTTCATACTGTCCCCATGAGCAAAAATGGCAGAATACTATCATCGTTAATTGGGCAGTTTATTCAAGACAATATCTATTATTTTTGAATGTCTATTATTATATTAACATTATGATAGTGGTTGTATTTCACTGTATTAATGCAAACAGGTATAGAGTGTCTTTAATGGGTGTGCTCAGGAAATTTTATTCAGACTGTAGCATTTTGTGTTTTAACAAGAAACACCATAAATCAATCAATCAAATGGGAAATTGTGACCATATTAAAACAACATAAAATAGCAGCAGTCATGCCAGAAAGAAAGACGTAGAGAGTTTCAAAGGAGACAGAAAATTCACAGAAGGCCTTCTCAGGCTTGTTGTGGAAACACTGAATAGGACTCAGTTGAGGTAAGGTTAGAATTAACATTTCAATAAAACATTAGCTGATTGCCATTTAGGCACTGCTGTTGGATTGTTTTTTCCTCCAGAAAAATATTTAGTTTCCCCCATGTTCATCTATGCCTTTCTGCAATGTAAGGCTACACCTGCCCCAATTCCTTCGCATATAAAAATATAGGCCAGCCAAGTTCTTTCATGAACTCCTACACCCAACCACCCACCCCCACAAATCATAGCTTTTTTTGTTTTTGTTTTTTTTTGGTGGTGGGAGGGGTGAGCTTAACCTGTGCAGAATGTAGTTTCGTGTTCTCATGCTGAAATTTGAAGTGACTTCCTTGAAATAAATTTTTAGATGGAAGCGCATATGCCTCAAAACATGTACAGTGGGGAGAACAAGTATTTGAAACACTGCCAATGGGTTTTCATTGGCAGTGTATCAAACACTTGTTCTCCCCACTGTATATGTCATTTAACATTAAGCCTTTGCAGATGTGTATAATTCCCATGCTAAGGACACTAAGCTAGGTTCAGATCACAGGTCTTAATGCACAATTCTGATTTTTCATCATATCCATTGTTTTAGCGTGCCCATTCAGACTTCCTCTTTCCATTGAGCCTATTCAAGTATTACTCATGCGCACTACCGCAGTCCAACACCCACTGAGCAAACTCACCTCCATGCACAGAAGTATCAAAACAAATGACTACACATGCTGGCCCTACGTTATTTTGGTGTGACCATATTTTGATTTCCAAAAAGAGGACACAAGGGTAAATAATTCCCGTTTTACTCTTGTATTCAAAGTTTATATGAATTGATAGAATGCATGCACGCACCGTGTGTGCATGACGCACACAGATACGATCAGTTTGCCCCGACTTTCAGCCATGTAAGCACTATTGAAATATGGCTCATTTGGCGCACAGAAAGAAAGAAAGAGTTTTTTTTTGTTTTTGTTTTCCTGCCTAAAAGCCAAGTTCAGCCTGGGCGCTAACGGTAATGCACAGCTCCATCGCTGTTGTCCTCCCTGCCTCTCACTTTTTGCTGACGTAGTTGCTGCATGAAATCCGATCTGGTGGGTGACTTGATAGTTCAGACCGCAGCCACATTTTTTAAAATGTGGCTCAAATTGGATTTTAAACCACATACTGAAGGAATTCGGCCCGCTAGCCAAGCCGCGGAAACAGTGACAGCCGAACTAAATGGTGTTCCACTGGCACTGCTCCAACAAGTCAGGCGGGAGGGGCCATTCCATCGCGGTCACTCCGGTGTTAACCCTTTTTATTGACTCCATTTTGAACAGTTCAAAGAAGGCTCACCGAAAACAGGTTGACAATTTATTCATTGACAATGGTCAAAAACAAGACAAAACAGTCGACGGAGAGACAATGCTGGATTCAGAGTCGGCAAAACAACGGCTACATAGAAATGTCCCCGAGAAGCAACAGTTGTTATCGAAATGTTCAGTCTTTTGAAAGCTCTCGCGGGACGGGGCGTGGGCAGGAAGAGGGGCGTGAAGAAAGAACAAGAAGGGTGTGTGTGGGATTATTGTCTTTTGTCGATTGGACAGGAGGATTTGGGAGTTACTTTTGTCCGGGCAACAAGGATGTAGATTCTGCCCCCTCAGCGTAAAAGGGGGCTCTTGGAGTCTTGTCAGTTGTGTTATCAGTTGGATATCGGGCGTTCTCCGATGCTACTTGTTTTAGGGCAGAACGCCCTGCTCTTTGTCCTGGAGTGCCCAGGAGAACTGATTGCGAGATTTGGTGCGTCAGTCTTGCTCGTGACGCACAAGTTGGGCTTCTGTGATAAGACGGTGTTGTGTATCTTTTATGCCCTCTATTCTGCTTCTTTTCATTAAACTATTGTATAAGTGCTATTTATTTTATATTAGGTGTGTCAGAGTAATACAAACAGTCCTAAAGTATATATGAGAAATGATAATATTCCCTGATTGATTATATTAAGTGTGTTAGAGTAATGCAAACAGTTATATGGTGTGTGTGCGAGAAAGGTAACCATTACCTTCGATACGAAAGTGACCTAGATTGGATTTGAAATGGCTCACTTCTATGCAACTTGTCCCACTCAGACCATCAAGTTAATGCCTCACTCGCGTCAGAAAAACACAAAAAAATCTGATTTGTGCATTAAGAACTGCAATATGAACTTCGCCTATCTCACTCATATACCATAACAGATGCTGGCTTTTGAACATTGCACCGAAAACAATCTGGATGGTCTTTTTTCTCTTTGGTTGAAAAATCCGAAATCCACCATTGACCCCAATGTTGAAAAACATGAATGTTTAACTACAGCACCTTTCTGGACAGTTGGGGAGTTGCAAAATTTAGAGTTTCTTCTCCAGAAAAGATAAGGTACAATAGATCCAAGAAACCCCCACCTGAGGGTTTGTTGCAAAAATGAAGTGTTCGCTCCAATTACAATGAAGACTCAGAAAAAAATGTTTTTATAAATACGTTATACCCGAATATTTGGTAAACCTTTGCATAAAATTGTAGATACTGTATTATTCCCTCACAGAAAGGATTCAGGGAATGAGAAGTTCATTTCTGTTGTGACAGGTAGGTGAGAAGTAGCAGGAGTACCCTGACAGGTGGCACAGTGACGAATTTTGTTCAGACGAAGACCTATCATGTCACCATCGTCAAGACTTGTCACTTCACTGTCATTTAGCAGCAGTCTGTGTGGGAGTGAAGACCAATGCACATACTTGTGTCACACTATAGTCGGAGGTGTAAGCACTGACTGGTCGTGATACAGTGGCCGATGCCGTTTACCAGCCGTCACTTCGAAAAAGTACATTAGAAGGTGATGACATTAAAGCTTCTCCTGCTGGGAAAAACAAATGTGCTGGTGTGGTGAGGCAGAGTCATGCCAGCCCTTGACGTTGTTTTATAAATGAACACCTCCTCCCTTGTAAATGGCATGTGCTCCTGGCACTTCCAGAATAGGAGACATCTTATCTCGCGTTCCCTTCTTATCACCCAGCCCCAGTGGAAACTATTGCGTGGAGGCAGGTTGTCATATGACACACAGCGCCGTGACAAGACGCAGCTCGGCAGAGTTTGCCATACCACTGGCAGCTTCTAAGTGATAATACATAACACAACAGTACCTGTGGGCTCTTAGATAGCACCAAAGGGAAATATGAACCCTCTGGTGATCCGTATCTGACTTATTAAAGAGCTGACCTTGACCACTGGGGGGGAACTGGATTAGTCTGATTTTCAACAAAGAGACGGAATGATGTTATGCTGTTGAAATGAAGAGCCTCTTCCTTTTAACCTCCTAACTCAGGCTCTTTCTGTTTTTTTCCCCTCCCTCGCTCTCAATGTCTTGTTTTTACTGGCAGTGTTCATTGTCCTGTTAAACAAAAGGAAGGGATGATGCACCAGTCTGTGGCCGGGCGTCTGCCAGCACAACGTAAACACTGCAAACACTGACTCTGCACCCAAACAAACAAACGCGCATTCATCAGCAGTCACGCTACCTCCATATGGGGCTTTTACATGTATTTTTTTTTCATACTTAACCCTTTAACACCAGACATGTTTACGCATAACATCTTTGAAGCCTCATCATGCTGCAATTACATCATCCACGTGCCGGTGGATGGTCTCATTTGAAAGTGAGGAAGTTGAGGTCCACGTCCGTTTTTACTTGAAGTCAAGCGACCAAGTAAAATGGGAGATAATGTCATTTGAGTTCGATGGTTTCATTGCCCTCATAAATAAACATTAAAACGCTGCATGGACCATGTGTCTATATCATTTCTTGTCCTTTTTCAAAATCGAAAGCACCACGAAAAACTACGTATTCCAGGAGCCATTGTGAGGTCACAAAGGACGGACGTAATGTGAATATTTTTAACTCATTCATTCCCAGCCATTTTCCCTGGTGCAACCCCCTTCGCTCCCGGCTGTTTTACTGGATTTTGACTGATTTTGCAAGGCCCGCAGAAAATTCTGTTCTATTGCTATATAAAAATGGAACCCACCAAAAGAAAGATTAGACTCTCTCCTTTCATCAGGAAATAAAAGTTAGTTCGTATCTTTTTCCATTCTTTAGAAATCAGCATTAGAAAATAGCTTAGTTTTGGCAATTTTCCGATTTCTGATGCAAAAACAGAGAAATTGAGCTTTTTGTGAAAGCATACATTTCAAACATAATTTTGACTTTAACACAAGCCAACACAACACATCCCAAACATCTGAATAATGTTTTCCTTTTACAAAATAACATAAACAAGAAGACAAATAGAGCTTTTGATAGCAAAGTAACAATTTATTTACACATAACTAGCTGGGAGATGACGCTGGTGTGGCCGCGACAGGTGGGGTAAACTTTTACCACATCGTTGCCTGTCTCTACTCGGCGAGCAGCACGGACTCAACGGCATCGTCCGCTAGACTGGTGGTCCCGGTTGTTCTGCTCGGTTGTGTGCCGCCTGGCATCCTGGACGTCCGTTTGGTTTTCTTCCGCTGGCGCCCCGGCCATGCGGCCCGTCCGTTCGTTCCGTTGAATCGGGTTGCAGGTCTTACCAAATGCGCTACTGCCCTCCAGTGGCCAGTTTTATTGCTTTAAAATGGATTTTTAGCATTGTGCTTTGGAGCTAAAATGAATCAGAACCCAGAGATTTCTCTTGTGAAAAAAAGACGTAAAAGAGGTATGAATACATCTTTGGGACACTGAAACAAAAATAGAACGTATTTATATGTTTTTGGGAGCAAATGAGTTAATAAATTGCCGAGCGAGAAGCCACCTAAGGCAAGGGAGGTGAGGTAGCGAGCGACGGCCGGCTGGATTGGGCGAGCGACTTTGAAACATGTGGAATGAATTGAAAACTAAACTTAGCGCAAGCTAATGCATTATTTCATCAAATCCAGGAAGAGGATGGGCCAGATTTGTCGTAATTTTCTTCGGATACATCGGCGAGTCAGAAGTGACAGCACTGCACAAACGGCGGAAGAGTGGGATGTGTGACGTAGCCCTGTTTCCTGTTCATGGGGAAACTGAGAGGCATGCCTGAAAAAATTGAACTGAACTAGTTTTTTGTCAATATTTAGTTTGACTTTATTTGTACATAGGTGTGTGTGTTCGAGAAGCTTGATTGTATTTATTTTGACTTTATTTGTGCATAGATGTGTGTGTTCGAGAAGCTTGATTGTATGTGTATACTTTGGATTAGGTGATGGATGCAATACCTAACCTCATAAAGAGATATCCCCCAAACTTTTTTTTTTGTTAGATGATACAGTATGTATATATTGACTATTTTACACTGTTGGTCTACTGTATACTGAATAACCTGTTTTTGACTACAATATGTAGAAAGAACAAAAACGCTGATGACCATACCTGCTTTTTCTTGTGAATTATCAAATATAAAATGATTCAGTCACACTATTTTTCTGTATAATGTTTATCCTAACAAGTTGAATAAATATTATCAAGCTTCAAAACGTTTCGTAGAGCATGTTTGGTTCTCAATGGGACATCAATATAACAAATTTTGACCAAAAAATTTGGGATTTTTTTGTTGTTGTCTTTTTGGGTCCAAAATGTTGATTATAGTTGGTCAGCGAAGAAAACAACAGTTTGGACATGAAGGTTATGGTGTCCTGAAAAAAGGGACCCAACCGGGCCATTGTCAACATTTTTTTTTCTTTGAAATATGAAGGCAACATCAAAGCCATGCAAATTCGGACAAAATATGCCGAGGTGTTAAAGGGTTAAACCTTTTTAGGAACTTTTTGGCTAAAAATGTCACCAAAAGACTTCAAATCCATTTGGACTGGGAGAGGCTGGCAGCAAATGATTGATAATAGATTAATCAATCGAAGAATTTCACAATTAATTAAGGAATTTGATCGATTAATCAGTCGAAGAATTTAAAGCAGAATCGACTAATTTGATCAATTAATCTGTTGACATTTTAACCAACTTTATTGTTTTTTAAATAATTTAGTTTTTATTAAAATCTAATTAATTGATATTTTGTAAATGTGTTATTCATAATAATATACAAAAATGATTAAAAATAACATCAAATATATGTAATTATTATTGCTGGTGTCCACATATTTTTGATAAATAAAAAAAAAATCACATAAAGACTTGGTATTTATTTTTAGTCAAGTATGCCACAATGCTAACATTTGGTATGCAGATATGGCCTACATGACCCAAAATCTTTCTGAGTTCAAGGGTTTTTATTTCGTCTTTTTCTAATTACTAAAAATAGTCCCTTGCCCAATAAAAGGTTGAATTAGGCACATTTATCTATGTCCTCTTTAACTTATATAAAGAGCCCTAGAACACTGAAACAAAGTGTGAATGGCTATAACCTTGAAGACGCTGACCTTTGCTCGCTTTAAATCTTATTTTGAACACCAGTAATTGTAGAATGAAAACTGATAGTCTCAAAGGACGAAGGGCAGTTCTTGACTAAATGAATGGAAAGGTATTTACATCGCTGAATTGACTGCGGGACATTGAATTGACCTTACATTAAAGGGTCACTTCACTCATTTCTCTTCTCCCACGTGAGGCATTAGTGCCTGCTTTCCCCCTCCTTTTTGTCCTCCCCTTCCCTCTCTGGTTCCTCTGCATGAGTCTTTCACCGTCAGACGTTATCTCAAAGACCAGATCACTATGGCAACAATTAGTCACATCATCATCGCCCACACTTGCATTTGATGGCTGTTTTTACTTTGGAGGGTTTGTCGAGGCTCTCGTACCTCACTGGCACACAGCCAAATCTGCTGTGATGACGAAAGAGCAACGTTGCCATCTGTTGGATTGGTGTGATTCCGGGCAGCCGGCGACACTGACAAATATCCTGACTAGTGGCTGTCAATCACATGTCAATTAAACTCGCCGATTCTGAGGTAGAACCACACAGCTATAGATTTCTCTCTGTTCAAAGGTCAGCTTTCCTCTCCTTGAAAACTGGCGTAAAATGGAGCTTTTCACCATATGAGAGGAAGACAGATGTGCAGGTAGCTTTCGACAGCGAGAAGGGTGGCAGCTTGTCAAGTTAAATCTGGAGCATTTGGGCTCACAACCAGGATCCACATTTATTCACTGCTTGTCATTTTGTATATCTCTTAATGAAAAGAGTGCTTTCATGCAGCAAGAGCCCATCTAATGTGAGAGATAATCTATCGTCTCAGATTTTGGCTCAGTGCTACCGTTATAACCTCAGCTCTGTCTGTTCCCTGGAGGCAGTAATTAAATACTTTTTTCATCTTTTCACTTTTTTGGTCCTATCTTGACTGATGAAATAATTCGTAGTCAGATATAATGTTTTATGCGTTGGGCAGATCGTTGCTCTTGTTATTTATTATTTTCACTTTAATCCTTGCCAGGGAAGGGGTGTTGAAATGTTTACCTACAATATCAGGGGTTCTGCAGTAGATGCTGCTGAGGAAGATTTTTCTCAACACTGTGTAGTAGAGAGTTCATTGCTGCAGTCTCCAAGTAAATACTTCATATCTTATGGTGTCTGCTGACATTAAAGCCTATGGCTAGTTCTTATCATGCTGCGTAACTTTGATCTTTATGGTTTATATAAATATTGAAGCCGATGTTACACTGACTAGAAAATGGCTATAATTACACGGTTTGCGATAATGCCATTTTCAGATAATTGGTGTGTTGCATGGAAATATGACAATAGTCAAAGAAATTTTACAGCCTTATTACTAATAGGAGCTCCTTTCCCCATTTGTGATCTCTGGTTTTGCTGATATTCCAAATAATGATACTGAAAATTATTCAGGATCAGAAGTTATATTAAACCATGGGTAACACATTACAATAAGGGTCCCTTAATTAACATTAGTTAATGCATTTTTAGACAATAACTAATGTTTAAGTAACATTACAATAATGAATATAAATCCTTATCTAACATTTATTAATATATTAATTAATATGAGTTAAAACATTAGTTAATTCCTTAGTTAATGCATAACCAGACAGTAACTAATGGTTTGGTAAAATTAAATATATATATAGGCCTATATAGAGTTAGGGTTTAGGGTTAAGGTTTGTTAACTTAAGTATTTATAATTTCTTATTTAAGGGACACATGTGCTACACTTGACAATAAGAGTCCAAAAAGCATTCAGTAATGGTTAATAAAGGTTAAGGGAGGGAGGGTGGGACTTTCATCAGCAGAGGGACACGTCTGGCAGTGCAGGATTTGAGTCCCTGGTGGCGCATTGTGTTACTGATAGTAGCCTTTGTTACTGTGGTCCAAGCTCTCTGTAGGTCATTCACTAGGTCCCCCCCTGTGGTTCTGGGATTTTTGCTCACCATTCTTGTTATTATTTTGACGCCACGGGGTGAGATCTTGCATGGAGATCCAGATCGAGGGAGATTATCAGTGGTCTTGTATGTCTTCCATTTTCTAATAATTGTTCCCATAGTTGATTTCTTTACACCAAGTGTTTTACCTATTGCAGATTCAGTCTTCCCATCCTGGTGCAGGTCTACAATTTTGTCTCTGGTGTCCTTCGACAGCTCTTTGGTCTTGGCAATAGTGGAGTTTGGTGTTTGACTAACTGACATTGTGGACAGGTGTCTTTTATACCGGTAATGAGTTAAAACAGGTGCCATTAATACAGGTAAGGAGTGGAGCCTCGTTAGACCTCATTAGAAGAAGTAAGACCTCTTTGACAGCCAGAAATCTTGCTTGTTTGTAGGTGACCAAATACTTATCACTTTCACTCTAATTTGGAAATAAATTCTTTAAAAATCAAACAATGTGATTTTCTGTTGTTTTCTCTCATGGTTGAGGTTTACCCATGTTGACAATTACAGGCCTCTCTAATATTTTCAAGAAGGATAACTTGCACAATAGGTGGTTGACTAAATACTTATTTGCCCAACTGTATGTCTGCCCCCCAAATTGTCTGCCACTGGTCGCAAGCATAATGAGTTCTTCTCCAATAGTGAAAGCTTCCTTGGCTTTAGGAATACGGTTCATCACGAAATATGATGCTCTCAGTGCATTCGCTTTTGTTGCCTAGTTTGCTAGCTTTTTGCCACATATTATGCAGAATGGATTTGGCCGTATGCTCCTCTTCTGGCTCAGCAAGTGGCCTTTTCCCCCTAAAAAAAAGCTGTCCAAAGATGACACTGCCCGCAGCACACAGACAACAGCAGCTTATATTATGTAGCTTCCATTGACTGACGCTGGGCTGCTACAGGTGTGCAAACACCCCAGCAATGGCAGCCAACCACTAGAAGGCGATGTACGCAAATCTATACTCGGATTAGTGAAGAGGCACACGCTAGATTGAGGTTGTTAACAATTTTTTTTTTCTCTGCAGCCTGGTAGCAAGTACGCCACAACTGGTGCCGATCCCCGACCGGATGGTTGGGAATCCACGCTGAGTTGCTGAGTTGTGAAATGACTGCATTATGCAAAAAAAGATGACACAAAAATCATCAAATTTAGACCAGAACACTATGATCCATTACCTGTCCTCCTCTAGTGGAGAAAAAAAAACACTGTTACCTCTGAATGGTATAATGTAGTCATATGTGTATTTTTATGACATCTCATTGGTGAAACTGGTAGCACTACTGTCGGCATCTCTGGCAAAAACAAGGTGAATATGTAAAATAAAGAGGAAAAATGTGACGACTGTAGTGTAGCCCAAAGTTTGGCATGTCAACCAATATCCTTAGTGACTTTCAAAGCTTGAAGGAATCTGACCTTCTAGCCAGACCGCTGGACCCGGGCCGGCGTGAATCCGGCAATCCGGCCAGAAGCGGTGCGTTACTTACTTTGAATATATTGAAGAAACTATCAGCCGTAGCGAGTCTACTCTGCTCTGTTTATTTGTCATCCAAGACTTGGAGTGTGTTCAGGTTCATGGCAATGAAAATAGTAAACACACATAGCCTACCTTTGCAAGAACGATGGAGTTGCCGTTTGATACGGTCATAATGTGCAGGTCCTGCACCCATCCGCAGCAAAACTGATCGTAGCTTTGTAGCGATTTCTAATTTGGGAATCGCTGATGAGTTTAGTAATATACACCAAACAATAAATACAGCAGAATGTCCATTTCATGTAAGTGTGGAAGCCCGTCGACATCTTTACTCCATTTATCTTCGGCTTGCTCGTAAGGGTCAACATTGTTCACATCCTTAAGTTTAATCACATATCTGTTCTTCGCCTTAGTAACGAGTTTGTCTCTTTATCGAACTGGCAAGTTAAAGTTTAATGTCCCGTGAGCCAGACCTGCTTCCAATATGGCTACGTTGTTGTCGAATCTCACGTGATCCCCCATTCTGTGACGTAAACGCTCGCGCCTAATCGCGCACGTACACCAGAGCCGGTTGTTTATATGTGACTTGTTTCGCTCTATGTTTGTATATGTGTATTTGTTAGTAATAAAGTTTGTTTAAAAAATAAAATAAAAAAATTAAAAAAAAAACCAGAACTGGAGTTTTCACACACAAACCGGAACAGCCCGTGCGGCAAACACACACACGCAAAACAGATGAAGAGGGATATGATGGCAGAGCATTCAGAGGAAAATTTGTCCTTTACGAGGTGGAGATATAAACACTTTTTCAAGTTGGTCGAAATTAAAGGAAATAACGTGCACGTAAAGTGTAATTTATGTCCCGGGGCAAAGCTTTTGTCAACATCTGTGGTAAGCAATTCAAATCTGTTTATTTTTGTTGCACTTCAAGTGTAGGATAAATCTGTTGCTGGTGAGGTACAATAAATATTACAAGGTTCTTTAACACAACTACCTGTTTGTTCTTCTCTATTCAACTGACTCAAATACTGGTCAGAACATTTCAAATTCTTTGAGATACAACAACTTTTTAAAGTAACTGAAATAGTTACTTTCCCTGGTAACTAGTTACTTTTACTATAGAGCAGGGGTCGGCAACCTATGACACGCGTGTCAGCACTGGCATGCGAAGGGTTAACCAGTGACACGCGAGGGCATGGCAAAAAAAAAAAAAAATGTGTGTTATGCTTATTGTTGGTTGTATCTTTATCAGTTGCTGAAGCGCCCCATCGTGTGGCCGTTTTATTTATTGGTTCTAAAACAGTAGAAGAAAAATGCAAATAGGAAGTTCTTCAAATGGGATTCAGTGTGTTACATGGCAGCTCCACTCTCACAACTTGAGTGGCATTTGTGTTCTTTAGAGCAACGTCTGTGAGTATTTTGTTGTCAAATTGAGAATCACACTCTTTATATTGTCTTTAGGTTGCATGTTTGAGGGGAAATGTGTTTGATATTTCTAATTAAGAACTACTGAATACAGGCTAATTGTGTTTGCATATATGGATGGCATTTTTGTTATTTGCAGCATTGTTGCTGATTGCATGTATTTTTTCATTGTTTTAGTTTCATAAAAAAGAAAAGAGACACATAAAGGATTACTGAAAACATCTGGAGTGTGAACCTTTTCATGTTTAGCTGTTTGGATAGCGGAAGCGAGCCCATTTACAATGCGTCTTTTTACCGGAAATTAAGGCATTTTCAGTTGCGCGCCCTGTTATTTAGGGGCTTTACGGGACCACCCCTCTCACCCACTCTGCCTGTAGCGTTATATGCGAGCAATAATGGATTTTGAGCACACCTCCAGCTCTTCCCCAATTTCTCGACTCCTGCGCTTGTCGGATTTTTTTCTCTCTGCGCGTTTAAATCAGCCCACGCTACTAACATGTCACGAAGCCGACCAATCAGAGAGCTGGCGGAAGTACACTGTGTTACCAATTGCACTTTTTGGTAATTGCAACTCTGCACCGTAGTGTGTAGTGGACAGGCAATTAGCGTGGCTTGTTGTCGTCGATTCGCCCGGTGCTTACTTCAGAGAGGTGGTGATGTGTATAAAAACACAGTGACACGTTGGATGGTATTTTGCTGGAGACTTTTATTAACAAAACTAAAACCAGCATGGGACACAGCCACTTTTCATGGCGCTCTTCGCACAACTCTCTCTCAACACCTTGCTCCCTGCCTCTGTTTTTCTTACGCTTAACTAGTAAGCTGGTCATACTGTAGGGGACAGCGGCCCCTTGGGGGTGCCGGTAAAAACTGGTTGGCTGGTTACTTCCGCTTGCTCTGTGCATTATGCCTCGAGAGCGTTGTGTGTGTGTCGCACAACAAGTGTCAAACGCCACTACGAGACAAAACATGAAATTCATGGAAAACAGGGCCAGGGATGACATTAAGGTAGGCATCTTTTGTATTTGTTATATAAAATCTAAAATTGTGCATAGAATTCACTGTTAGTGAAAAAGACAAAGTAGTCGCCTGTTCTGACTTTGAAGGTTAAAACAGCCCGCTCTGTACTGTGAGAGACCTGCACTGAGGATCACGCTTGTTCCCCTTTTCTTGCTGGGTTGTGTGTGTGTGATATGTTTACATAAGATGATGCTCAAGTTTTGATATTTTCTACAATATACTTTTATTTTTTAGTTATTTGATAAAGAAGAATGGTAGTTGTAAGATTTCAACGTATGTTCATGTTGTTTTCTTTGGAGTAAAATTACAGCTCTGTTGAATATAAAAATTTGGATGTGCGTCATTAATCTTGGTGTGGCACACTGATTGACAAGAACATTTGAAAGTGGCACGCCACACCAAAAAGGTTGCTGACCCCTGCTATAGAGTAATTCAGTTACTAACTCAGTTACTTTTTGGAAGAAGTAGTAAGTAACTATAACAAATTACTTTTTTAAAGTAACGTGCCCAACACTGGTCTTAACATTTTGTTCTGACTCCATTTTGAAAGGTTTAAACAAGGCTCACCCAAAACAAGTTGAAAATTTATTCAGGTCGACAGTGATCAAAATGGCAAGGCGAAACAGACTCAGGCGAGGAGGCAAACTCGTTCCAAGGTCACCACATCAGAACTCAACAAAAGCTTCCCGAGAAAAATGACGATTAGTTAAACATTCATTCTGTTGAAGGCTCTCGCGGGGCAGGCCGTTGGCAGGAAGAAGGGTGTGTTTGGGATTATTGTCTGTTTGTGGATTGGACAGGAGGATTTGGGAGTGACTGTTGTCAGGGCAACGAGGGTTGTGGATTTGGCCACCTCAGCTTCAAAGGGGCTCTTGGAGTCTTATCAGCTGGATATCGGGCGTTCTCCGTTCAGTGTTCCTTGTGTTGAGACAGAGCGTCCCGCCATTTGTTCTGGACTGTCCGGGAGAACTGATTACGAGGGTTGGTGCGTCAGTCTTGCTCAGTCAGTTGTATGATACATGCGCTGGGCTTCCATGATAAAAATGAGTTATTTCTTATGCCCTATATTCTGCTTGTTTTCCTTAAACTATGGTATAAGTGCTACTTATTTTATATTGGGTGTGTTAGAGTAATACAAGCAAATAGACGGTGCCAACGAAAAAAGGCGTTATCTCCTTCAAGCATTGTTGAGAGCGTGCTAAGCGGCTGCATCAGAGTGTGGTATGGCAGGACTACAGCTATGGACCACTAACCTGCAGAGAGTGGTGAAAACTTCTGAGAAGATTTTTAGGAGTCTACTGCCCTTTCTGTAGAGCATCTACCAAAGCAGCGTTCACAAGGAGTGCTGCCTTCATTCTCAAAGACCCCACCAACCCCCAACATGGCCTCTTCACACTTCCCCCCTCAGGTCGGCAGCACCGAAGTGTGAAATGCAGAACCTCCAGACTCAAGAACTCCTTCTTTCCCTCAGCCATCAGACTCCTTAATAGCAAATAGGAACCTCAACCATAGACTACTTTTGTCAATTTTCCCCTTTTATTTTAGCATATGCTAAATAGTGCACATTATTTTACAAAATGAATTCTTTCCTATATATTGCATTGTTGTGTTTTTAAATTTAGTGCTTGGCATTCCTTTTTTTTAGCAAAGGAAGTATTTCTTTGCACAGGCAAACATGGTTTCTACTGTGCATATGACAATAAACTTGAACTTGATGAACTTGAACTATTCTTCCATATTTATTTTTACCATCGGTGAAGCTGTATCCAGAAAAGTGGGCCTCGAATAAAATTAAGAAGTTGTCACAATAATTATAGTTCAGATAATGTATGCTGTGCAAAATCAGGCCACTGCATTTTATCCACGCTATAATTGTACTGAGTGTCTTCATTTATTCATCCAAACATCCATCCAACCCTTTCTTATTCCACTTAGCCTATTCACAGTCAGAGAAAGCTGGAGCCTGTCCCAGCTGACTCTGGGAAAAAGGCGGACTGCACCCTGGAATGGTCACGTACCAGACAACCCTTCTTGGAAGCGTATTGGTACTAATACACCATACGTGACTTCATTTAGGTGTAGCTCTATAATACTAGTAATTGCTCTAATTTTCAGAACACTTAGTAAGCAGAGTAACAGCTTGATGCCATCTGTCACATTCCTGTTCCTGCAAAATCAATGGGCCACAAATCTGGAATTGTCAAAAGACAAACAGTTCGCAAGTTACAGCTGATATCATTCCTGTGGGAGGCTAAAATGTGTGCTCCAAACTGTCCAGTGATTTGGAGAATACACGGATACGGTAGACAAAATATTCCTGCATTTCATCCATTTTCTTTCCATTCCAATCCATTATATCCATTCCAAAATGATTTAAGGCTACCCTACCAGCAAATACACTCCACATTCAGACAAACAACCACTCCCTGCCTCCACAGAAGTCAGGTAAGTGGGCCATTACCCTCTACATCTGTATTATTTTCTGGACAATCATGCACTTTCATGAAAAAAAAAAATAGTAGGTAAGAACAAACATGATGTCTCTCTAAGAGGTGTTAATCTGGGGAGTGTGGAACAACTAGAAAACTGAACAGATGACATTATTATTTGAACAATGGAGTAACAGGTGTGTTTTTTTCTCTCTTTGGGATGATACAGTATATGAAAATTTTGTTGTTGCATCAAAATGTAGCAAGGGTAAGGGATGGGACTTGATACATTTTGTAACTTTCCCTTTTCCCTATGAACAATGTGGCACTCACTTAGAATTGTTTGGAAAAAAAAAAAAAAAAAAACATTTTTACTCTTACTTTAAATAATATCTGTTGCGTGTAATAAAAACAATCAATATATTAACATTTTTATTCATCCTTGCTCATTGAAATCCATTACTATGAAATGGGGATTTTATTGAGTCTTATACACGTTTCCTGAGCAAAATATGGGCGGCGCCATCTTGGAAAATTTCTGCTTCGAACATCCGGTTTAGAAAAAACCTCATGAGTTGCGGTTGAAGTGAGCAGTGTGTTGACAAAGTTAAAACTTCAAATTCAAGCCAGAGGAACCCACGGAATCTCTAAAAATGGGTTCAGCACAACTTAGACGAGACCGAGATGTTCTGTGCGTGAACTCATATCACTTTGTCGATCATTTGTGGACAAAATTATAATAACCTGTCAATCTGTGTTGACGTGAGGTGTAGATTGATACGCCAGCTACTTGAGTGGCCAAAATGAGGTGGCATTACAAATAATATTACATTTGCCAAATGCAGAAGGGCTGACACGGATTTTGTTGTTACAAGGAAATACTACAAGGTATGTACTGTACATATAAACAAAACTAGTATGTCATTTTGTATTGCAGATATTGATCGCAATAAAACATTTCTTGTTTTATTTAAAACGATTGGTGCATGCGCAAAACAGGTCAATATATCACAGTATATAAAATTATGAGAAAAAAAACATATGAGAATGTGATATCAGACAGCACAGCTCCTGAGCTTCACTAAACTTTAACCCAGTGCTTCTCAATTATTTTCTGTTACGCCCCCCCAAGGAAGACGTAAATGTTTCGTGCCCCCCCCAACTCTCTGCCGCCACTGTAAATAGTATCATTCGTCTATATTACTATTATAAGTACGCCTCAGCCTAACATTGTGTCCTTTTTTTTCTATTAAAGAAAAAAAGTAACATAGATCAACTTATAATAAAGTATAACTTTTTTTAACATTGTGTTGCTTGTAACAGAAAAGACTTAATGCGCATCAATTTGCCTGAAGATAAAAAAAAAAAAAAAAAAGTCACATCCAAACTGTAAAAATACACTCAAGGTACATTTTTGACCATTTGATACTGAAAAATAAAATGTAATAAAATCAGTAAATAATAACAAATTCAAATTGATTAGAAACATTTACTCTTCAGGACAACATGCCAAAAAATTTGACCGAAAAAAAACAAAACTGAATAGAAGGGGGGGAAAAGGTCTCTGGACAGAAGGAAAGTTTTTATTTTCGCTGATTCACCACAGTGCTCACTGGTTTACTGATATAACACTGACAAAGCGGGACGATTGTGACAATTGGCAATATTCGGCACATTTTCGCTGAAAAACAATCAAGCGGCTTGTCAATGAGATTGAGGTCTAATGTCTTTAAGTGGCGTCTTAACTGATTTGGCTTCTCCGCTATAATCATTTTTAGACTCAGTAAACAGTGGTCTTTCCTCATTTCCCACTATATTAAAAGTCAAAGGCAAACGGCCCGAAAAAAGCGCATTCTCGGCGGCCGAGGGAGAACCGTAGGTGAGGGCGGTGGTCGTGACGATCCCAAGCCGAAAACGGCACTTCTCGGCCGGACACGTAAGAACCGAAGAAGGTCGCTGCGTGAGTCCAGCTCTGCATGAGTCTCTTCCGTGTGCTCTTGCTTACTTCAAAAATACTGCACGCACTTTGAAAATGAGAGCGCCACTGCCACCCACGGAGTGGATGTGCAAGTACACTTTATTCTAGTACGGCAAAAAAAAAAAAAAAAAAAGCATGTTCCCCGAGGTCACTCGCGCCCCCCCTGGCATCGCTCTGCGCCCCCCTGGGGGGGCGCGCCCCACCATTTGAGAAGTACTGCTTTAACCCAACATTACGGAGACCATTGGCGGGCACCTGATGGGCTTTCTCCCACGTTCCTCGGTAATTTCATCTTTCCTTGCCTAACACCGTTTCCCACCTGTAAACAAATGACTTGCATTTATGCGTTTTCATAAATGTGCCATCCTACACATACTGATTAGCAACAGGCTAGCAGCAGCTAGCATGCGTTGATGCCACAGCAGTACAGTAGTTGTAGTAAATAACATCAAACATCATCATAATTACAATCATCATCGTAATAACAATATCAAAGACAACAAGTCGTTTCATGCGCAAGATTTTAGCTTTAGTAATTTTTGAGCATCGGACATATGGTGGGGCAAATAAGTATTTAGTCAACCACTAATTGTGCAAGTTCTCCCACTTGAAAATATTAGAGAGGCCTGTAATTGTCAACATGGGTAAACCTCAACCACGAGAGACAGAATGTGAAAAAAAAAGAAAATCACAATGTTTTGATTTTTAAAGAATTTATTTGCAAATCATGGTGGAAAATAAGTATTTGGTCAATACCAAAAGTTCATCTCAATACTTTGTTATGTACCCTTTGTTGACAATAACGGAGGCCAAATGTTTTCTGCAACTTTTCACAAGCTTTTCACACGCTGTTGCTGGTGTTTTGGCCCATTCCTCCATGGAGATCTCCTCTAAAGCAGTGATGTTTTGGGACTGTCGTTGGGCAACACGGACGTTCAACTCCCTCCACAAATTTTCTATGGAGTTGAGATCTGGAGACTGTCTAGGCCACTCCAGGACCCTGAAATGCTTCTTACGAAGCCACTTGTTGCCCTGGCTGTGTGTCTGGGATCATTGTCATACTGACAGACCCAGCCATGTCTCATCTTCAATGCCCTTGCTGATGGAAGGAGATTTTCACTCAAAATAGCTCGATACATGGCCCCATTCATTCTTTCCTTTACACAGATCAGTCGTCCTGGTCCCTTTGCAGAAAAACAGCCCCAAAGCATGATGTTTCCACCCCCAAGCTTCACAGTGGGTATGGTGTTCTTCGGATGCAATTCAGTATTCTTTCTCCTCCAAACACGAGAACCTGTGTTTCCACCAAAAAGTTCTATTTTAAGTTAAGTTAAGTTAAGTTCTATCATCTGACCATAACACATTCTCCGAGTCCTCTTCTGGATCATCCAAATGCTCTCTAGCGAACCGCAGACAGGCCTGGACGTGTACTGGCTTCAGCAGGGGGACACGTCTGGCAGTGCAGGTTTTGAGTCCCTGGCGGCGCATTGTGTTACTAATAGTAGCCTTTGTTACTGTGGTCCCAGCTCTCTGTAGGTCATTGACTAGGTCCCCCAGTGTGGTTCTGGGATTTTTGCTCACCGTTCTTGTTATCATTTTGACACCATGGGGTGAGATCTTGCATCGAGCCCCAGATCAAGGGACCCCAACCCATTTTCTAATAATTGCTCCCACAGTTGATTTCTTTACACCAAGCGTTTTACCTATTGCAGATTCAGTCTTCCCAGCCTGGTGCAGGTCTACAATTTTGTCTCTGGTGTCCTGGAGAGGAGAGGAGAGGAGAGGAGAGGAGAGGAGAGGAGAGGAGAGGAGAGGAGAGGAGAGGAGAGGAGAGGAGAGGAGAGGAGAGGAGAGGAGAGGAGAGGAGAGGAGAGGAGAGGAGAAAGCAAAATTCCATCTGAAGGAAATTAAAGAAACTCCAATGAAAATGGAAAAAACGTCAATCTACAGTATTTGGAAATATAGATAATCTGTGCGAGTAAAGAGTCATAACCAAGAATGAGATTATTCCAATTATGGCTATGTACCTATCTATGATCCTAAATGTTCAGATGAGGCTCCAAGCCAGCAATAATTGTTTATGGTCAAATACATTGCAATTTGATACTTATCGTACAAATTTGCAGCTGAAAATTATAGTGCAAAATGTATTTGCTGTAGGGTGAAAGCGAAAAATTATAAAACTTGTCTAAAAGATGTGAAAGATTTTCTGCATTGCCTTTCATTATTTAATTATTTACAGCAAGTACTGTATTCATGCTTAAGATTTTTCCCTCTTCAGAGCGACAACATCCGAAAGCCAAAGTTATGATCAACAAAAAAGGGGACCTAAAAAGTACTTTTTGGCACTTCGTATGACCTCACATTGAACAGCAAGGAATAAACATTACCTTGATACTAACAGATAAAAAATGGTTTGTCACTTGTCTTTCAATTAGTGCAGTATTTTCCATGCTCCTCACCTCGGAGTCAGATTTATTGAGGTTTTCATAGAGGTACTTATATTTTTTATTCATTATAGGTATTTGTTATTTGTGGATACCTTTTCCTACCAGTAGATTATGTATTTAGGAAGAAACTGGTATGTGATTGATGCTTGTTAGTTTCACTCCGTTGTTTTGTATTCTGTTGTGCTGCTGTTGTTTTAAGTCTGTAAAGATATATCTTGTTTGGCCCAGTTAATCTTTTAGTTCAATTGAACTGAGTGCATCCCCAAAGGCGTGCATCTTAACCATATACTGTATATGACACTCATTTAATTAATTGGCTGCCATTGACATTGCTAGACTTCCCATCTATTTTGACTGGGAGAGGGTGGCAGCAAACAATTGCTGCCAACCCTTCCAGTCAATAGCATTAAAACACGCAGTCTTCCCAGTTAAAAATTAGTTGGACATCTATCATTGTCAATGATAGGCAATGAGGTAATCATAAATATTCCTTTATTTATTGTATTTAGTTTCTTACTTTCTTTTTATTAATAGGCAAACAAAAAGGGGAAATATTGAATGAAATATTGAGTGAATACTCTCTTATTTATTTATTAATTTCAATATATCTATTTTTTTAAATAGCTTGAATGGAAAGATTCAACTGCAAATATTATTTTCATTGATTTGACAAAATTATTCTTTTCTTGTTTTTCAGTTAAGATGTTTTTTTTTTTAAATGCCATTTGTTTTTATTTGCTATTTTATTTATTTATCAGCTTTAGAGTATCATTGCTATGACCAGAGTGTATTTCTGTTGATATTCATTTTATTTTTAT
Organism: Corythoichthys intestinalis; assembly: GCF_030265065.1. Classification (NCBI taxonomy): domain Eukaryota; kingdom Metazoa; phylum Chordata; class Actinopteri; order Syngnathiformes; family Syngnathidae; genus Corythoichthys; species Corythoichthys intestinalis. The sequence goes on along the minus strand of NC_080405.1, from coordinate 36,066,983 downwards.
TTTTTCTAAATTAAAACATGTTATTCATATGTACATAAGATGATCAATTAAAAACTATAAAAGTAATTATAATTGAGGCCTGGTGTCCACATATGTGGACATCACATTTTGGGTCATGTACAGTGTATCACAAAAGTGAGTACACCCCTCGAATTTCTGCAGATATTTAAGTATATCTTTTCATGGCACAACACTGACGAAAAGACACTTTGACACAATGAAAAGTAGTCTGTGTGCATCTTATATAATAAGTTAATTTAGTTTCAACTCAAAATAACTCAAAATATAGCCATTAATATCTAAACCCCTGGCAACAAAAGTGAGTACACCCCTTTGAAAAAACATCCCTAAATGACCACATTGAGTACTGCTTGTCATTTTCCCTCCAAGATGTCATGTGACTCGTTACAGGAATGCTGTCAGCATTGTTGCATAGATTGAAGAGGTGGGGGGTCAGCCTGTTAGTGCTCAGACCAGGAGTGAAAGTGGGCCAGAACGGTCAGGAACGCAGTTCCGGTATTAGATAAAGGGCCAGAATGCTGTTCCCGTGCACAGTGCTTTGATTCCGAAAATATGACAGCAACTGTCAAAACACTATGTAAAAAAAATGCTAAGCTGCCACACATACATTTCATCTTCAAGAAGAAAAAGATCTACCAACATCAGATTTATATACACAAGTGTCAACAACAGGCATAATAAAGTGCTTGTGTAGCGTAATCCGTTTCAACCAATTTTTATTATTTATTTTATTCCACTAGCAGCATGGAGGTTTCCCAAGCTGCTGCAATTTTCTGAGTCTGACGATGATGAGTCATGTCAATGTGCGAATACACGCAGCAAAGCAAAATGCCTGAACTCATTTATCTGTTCAATTGGCTGTCATACTGACATGTGATCAGCAGAGATAGTTATCTCTGATTGGTTCAAATGCGCATGTTTTCTGGAGCAGCAAAAAAAAAAAAAAGGTTGAATTGATGCGACAAAAAAGGGCAATGCAACATAAAATGGATCAAATCTTTAAGAGCAACAAAAGACATGAGGAGGCTTACGTATCATATTTAGTTGTATTTGCTCTGATGGGGAGGTTAAGAACATCTGAGCTGTCAATGTGCACTTTGGACTTAAATTTGTTCATTTATGTTACTCTATTAATTTCCTTATGATTTAAAAAAGTCAATGTTTGCACGATCTTCAAAATAAATTCAATTTCACTCTGCATAATATGTCATTTGTACTTACTTTTCTGAATGTATGTTGCTCATATCTTTGTTTTTAGACAAACAACCAAAAAGTAAATGTTTACACTAACTCCAACTTTAATATACATCCTATGTTCTTAAGTAGTTAAAATTGAGATTTGGCATTTAGTATGTGAGGAAATGAGGGAAAATGAAAATTAGGAGCTGGAGGTTGGGGTTATTGCTGTTTTTGTTGAAAAAAATACAATTTTGAATGAAAATCAGTTTTTGTATGTGTTATATAAATAACTGTGCTAAAGCAGTTTTCTTTGCATCTCAGTAGTGTAAGTGGTTTGAAAAAGAAAAAAGAAGGAAAAAATATAAATAAATACAATTTCTGGCTCCGTGGCAACCTTCACATTGGGGAGTTCCAGCAAGAAATTCTAGCCACTTTCACCCCTGGCTCAGACCATACACCGCACTCTACATCAAATTGGTGTCCAGGGCTGTCACCCCAAGAGGAAGCCTCTTCTGAAGACGGTACAAAAGAAAGCCCGCCTGTCTTCAGCAAACTGTTCGCGGGCTTTCTGACAGCAATGCACACCAATTTGATGTAGAGTGCGGCGTATGGTCTGAGCACTAACAGGCTGACCCCCCACGTTTCATAGCTGGACGTTTCCGCCATTTACCCATGTTTACCTGCAGGTAAACAGGTTCCCCGCTATTTGATTTTGGTATGGCTGTAACAAGGGTTATTGTCTCCCCAAGGAAACCAGTCATAGCGCACACGTACCATTTTATTGACAGACTTATGAAATGACTAAGAATATTTTTTATCATCTTGGAAGTAAATTCGTAATTTTTCAACGTACCCCCTGCAATGTGCTCAGGTACCCCTGGTTGGGATGTAGGAACACCGATGTAGGTCACACTTGTACTATCACAAATGTTGATGTTGTGGCCCAGATGACCCAAAATGCAATGTCCACATATGAAAGTTTTTTTTTTTTTTTTTTTTACCACAAACAGTTACTTACTCTCTAAATGGTGAGCTTAGGCACACCTTACTCTTTGTCAAAGCCTTTGGCAAAGCTTAAATGAGATGTCCTGAAATCTTCATTGATCTTCTCAGGTACATTTAGCGATGAGACCAGAAGATATTATGAAGTGCATGGTAAACATTAACCACCCTCACTACGGGGATGGTGTGGCTCAGTGGTGGAGTAATTGCCCCCCCACCCTGGTTAACTCGCCAAAGTATCCTTGAGCAAGATACTGAACCCTGCATTGCTCCTGGTGCTGTGTCACCAGTAGGTAGATGGCAATGTAGTGTAGAGTGCTTTTTTTCTACCTTGAGAGGTAGAAAAGCGCTATACAAGTATTACACCATTTACTGAAGAGAACAGTCAGAAAAAACTACAGTGGAAGCACAAAGCACCACATGGCTCAAAATCCAGACATTAATATTGATGAGATTGCAGTTCATGCAATGTTGTATCTATCACCCAGCGAAGATATCTCGATTAAATACGGCCACTAGGGTGGCGGCGGCTATTAAGCCCCAGGCACAAGTAGACTATCGGAGTAACTCCGAGGTATTGATAAGGACAAGCAGTGCTTTCGGGAAGGGAAGAGGAGGAAGTAGTCAACCATTGAGCTGCAGTGTAATTAAAGTGCGAGAGGGGGGCGCTTGTCGGTTTCATGCTGTCTTTCTCATTGACTTTCATCCACGTGAGAGCAAGGTCACCAGCAAGGTGTTTAGAGCAATCTCCACAAATTGTTGGACTGGGCCTTGATAATCTCTAAGGTTTTTAATGGATCTCAGATCTGTTTACCAAGTGAGTGCACTTCACAAAGTCATTTGGCAATTGTTTTAACCTCTAACGCAATAATAGAACTGGAATTGGCTTTTTGATCAATGACATCAGTGGTTAGGTTGATATATTCAATAAGCACCACAACCTTGAGCTTCATAGAATTATTGTGTGTTTATGTGTGTAAATGTGCCAGTGTGAATTACACAAAGAGGTTGGTGGTCTCTTGATATTTTACTCTTTCACTGTACAGAGCACAGCACACCTCAGGAATTCATGCTTGAAATGGCATTACTTTAGTTTCCCGCCTGTGTAAAGTATTGATGACCAAATGACAGTAAAAATGCTTGTAATGGGGTGGGGGTGATAACTTGATGAGTTGAGCAATTGATAACATTACAAATTCAAGGGATTGAGTGGAATTCATTTTTGATTAATCATGTCCTGAAGCAAGTGAGGCAAAAAGCAGAGCCCTAATAGGCTGCAACCAGCTGAGGCACTGTTGATTTATTCAATCATCCATTTTCAACACATCCTGTGAGGGTCGCAGGGAGCTGGTGCTGATCCCAGCTGATATCGGGTATAGTGCAGACTATACTAGTGGATTGATTACCGGTCAATCAAGGGAAATGTAGAGAAAGAAAACCATTCTGTCACCTAGTGGGAATCAAACCCAAACTGCCTGCCATTAAAATCAAGCAAATCAATCACAGTGCTGTGAATGTTGGCTCATAATATATTCTCAACCAGTTTGCTTCATGATAAAAAAAAAAAAAAGTCATCATGTTGTCTGTGATAATAGTCCTGTAGTTTTAGTGCACTACCCACCTCGGAAACTATATAAGGCGGCCAAAATGTATGAACCCATTGCAGTTTGCTCCGCCTCAAATTCTCTACTGTGTGGTTTAGATCTTTAATTCTACAAATAGCCTAAAGTCCAAATTAGACATAACGAAGCAGCATTTACAGTAGCTGGTATGCTGCATACAAATGGAGTTAGGGTTGTCACTATCAATTATTTTTAGACACAATTATCCAATCAATTATTCCACTGAATAATTGAGTAACTGGACAGCGTTCCGCTCACCTCCTGGCCGTTGTAATCAGGGACTGATGTCGCTCTCATATGCTATTTATAGACAATGCAATTTTTTTTCCCATGATAACTTGTTCTCAATTGTTACCTCTGCTTGTTTTGCGCAATGGTATCTTCAACTCCATACCATAGTAGGGAATGGACCAAGGGCATAGGTTTGCATAGGAACTGTAGGGACATAACACTACTAACTTGTCAGGATGCTCAAAAACACTTTATTTGACAGCGATATCATACGACTGTCATAAGACCAAATGAACCACCACTGCTGTATAGAGTCATTGCTTCAAGAAGCTTCATTTGGCCATCATTTCTCCCTTGGGGGAGACAATCAACCTCTGCTGCCACCTGCTGTCAGCGCTGTTGTTGTCTAACATGCCTCCTAGCACGCATTGCAGTGCTACAGATGTAAATAATAATAAAAGTTCATGTTCTGTGCTAATTATTTCGTCAGTTATTGTTGCCGTTGTTTCATTAATTGCTAGTTATGGTATTTGGTATCACTTTATTTGACAGTGGCGCGACCACTTTTAGAGCGCTATTAAGAAATCTGATGTATAAGTTCATGTGTGGATTAAATGAGTTTGAAAATAATATTTTAAGTAAAATAACAGACCCTACAAATAGCTATGGGTAGGTCAAGCATGTGGCACCATTGGCGTAAAAGCCTTTTTGTTGTGCACTGATAGTTTGTGCCATCTTAATGTTCTTTCTTTTCCATTTTATGTTTCATCCGGTGTTTTCTTATGTCATTTTTATGTTGGTTTGGGTGCTATGGTCACCCTGTGCGATTCCTGAATAAAGATCATATATTAAGCCTGACCGATATATCATTTCAACATCGCCATCGCAATGTGTGCGTGCGCGATAGTCCCATCGCAAGGACGTGCGATAGTTTTTATTTTTTTAAATCCACATACGCCCTGCTTTCTGCTCTGCACAGAGCCTCACACCCTCCCTCTCCCAGCTCTTTGAACCTCACAGTCACTGCAGCGCTTGCTTATTAAAGTTAACGATGCTGGTATCTTTGATCTTGCCAAAGAAGCGGACATCACAGCGCAGCAGCTGTCAATCATCGTTTGACTTGTTAAACGGTTTCTGCAAGGAAGCCGCTTTGCAATGAATGTGTGTGTGTGTGGAGACGTTTGAGACATATAAATTAAATGCCAGAAGCGATCATGAGGAGTTTGTAATTTCTACATGTCCACCAAGAGTCACAGCCAAGGTAGATAAAAAGAAGTATTTAATAAAGCCAAGCATTTTTGTACTACAGTACTTTATTCTTGTTAAAAAATGATTTGGTTGGACAGTTGGACAGTTATGTTTAAAACTGATCATAATTATTACATTTGAAGTGCTTAAAACCATTTACACACATATATATATATATATATATATATATATTTATATATATATATGTATATATATATATATATATATATATATATAATTTTTTTTTTAATCATACTTTGGGGAAAAAGTGAGGAAAAAACATGTCTGATATGTATCTCTTTCCAATGCTAAATCTGAATAAATACATTGAGCACACACACAAAACAATTGGGGGGGCGGGGTGCGCAACTTTGCGGCTTTTAACTTATCGCGGCGGGTTCTGGTCCCCATTAACCGCGAAAAACGAGGGATCACTGTACACTGGTCATTGTGAGTCATCCAAAGTCTTTCCAAACCGCTATTCAAGTCATCTAGTGAAAATTTCTTTAAAATGCTGGATGTGGTAGGGCATGCTCGGGTTGGGGGTTCCGGTGCCGGGATTGGCGATGCGGCGGCGTAGGGTTGGTCGCCAACGGGCTTACACTCATAAGAGATTCACACGATTACTGGGTTCTAGATCATAGAACTGATTTGTGTACACTCTACCCCTTTCAATCACTTAGCTTATAGTCTTATAGACACCCCCACCCCCATTCTCCTCTTTCACTGGCCAATAGGCCCCCACATGGTGTAAACCGGAAATACATCTCGCTGACGATAGCACCAGCATATTAGTAACTAGTTTAGATGTTCAATGTATTTCTTGTTGTTGTTTGTGTATGTGTTTCTTTTCTTTCTTCTCTTGTATTTCTTTTCTTCTGTCCCCCCATAATCCCTTCCTGTTCGCTGTTTTGTCATAATAAAAAGGTATTTTGAATGATCACAATGGGAGTATGTCAGACTCTCAATGTGAAACATTAAAACTGTTCAGAATCCGGGCACTTAGACTTCCATTCTCTGTGTCAAACAGCTGAACAGGACAGGTTTAAAAAAATAATATATATATATATATATATATATATATATATATATATATATATATATTTATTTTTTTTTTTTTTAATATTGCAATATAATATCGCAAACCCCCAAAAAATCGCAGCAATAGTTTTTTCCAATATCGTTCAGGCCTATCATATATACAATAAAAGGAAATCTGAATCTGATCTTATGACATGAGACTGTCATGAGCATTAATGAATGCTTATAACAGATGTCATTTAGTGTCATCTGACAAATTATCTCACTTTTGAATAGATATAAAAGATCCAAGCTTGACATAAATGGAGTTAGTGACATAATTTGCCGGATGACACTTAATGAAATATGTCATAAGCTTTCAGTAATTCCCATGATAGTGTCATGACGGTCTTATGACGCCGCTGTCAAATAAAGTGTTACATATTAAACCAAATAAATCAACAAATAAACCCCACTGGACTATTAGCCGCAAGATTCAAAATGAAGGAAAAAAGTAGCGGCTTATAGTCCGAAAATTACGGTACTTCTCTGTTTGGGTTTTCACCTCCGCCGTTCACAATGAATGAATGAAATGTTTATTGTCATCATCATCGGTATCACTGACAATTACAAAATGTGATATGATTAGCCCGAAGAAAGAAAGAACCGAAGAAAGACAAGGGCAGACGGGAGAAGCATATGCTTATCAATACCCATTCCCCTACAGCAGTATTTCTCAAATAGTGGGGCGATGCCAGAGGGGGCGCATGTGACCTCGGGGAACATGCTTTTTTTTTTTTTTTTTTTTGCCGTACTGAAATAAAGTGTACTTGCACATCCACTCAGTGGGTGGCAGTGGCGCTCTCATTTTCAGAGTGCGCGCAGTATTTTTGAACTAAGGAAGAGCACTCAGCACAAAACCAATATGAGGAGCAGTGGGCCGCAGCCGTTTAGGAAAGCCGTTTTCCAACCGGACTCACTCACGCAGCGACCCACTGTCTTCTCCGGTTCTCACGTCTCTGCCCGAGAAGTGCCATTTTCGGCTTGGGATCGTCACGACGACCGCCCTCACCTACTCGGCCGCCGAGAATGCGCTTTTTTTCGGGCCGTTTGCCTTTTAATATAGTGGGAAATGAGGAACGACCACTGTTTACTGAGTCTAAAAATTATTATAGCGGAGAGTCTGAAGCCAAATCAATTAAGACGCCACTTAAAGACCTCAGTCTCATTGATAAGCCGCTTGATTGTTTTTCAGCGAAAGCGTGCCGAATATTGCCAATTGCCACAATCGTTCCGCTTTGTCAGAGCTATATCAGTAAACCAGTGAGCACTGTGGTGAATCGCCACATTATCACCACCGTGAGCAGCGAAAATAAAAACGTTCCTTCTGTCCAAAGACACTTTTTTTTCTTCTTCTATTCAGTTTTGTTTTTTTTGGTCAAATTTTTTGGCATATTGTCCTCATGAGTGATGTTTCTAATCAATTTGAATTTGTTATTATTGACTGATTTTATTACATTTTATTTTTCTCTATCAAATGGTCAAAAATGTACCTTGAGTGTATTTTTATAGTTCTGATGTGACTTTTTTTTTTTTTAATTCAGGCAAATTGATGTGCGTCAAGTCTTCTCTGTTACAAACAAAACAATGTTAATAAAGTTATACTATATTAAAAGTTGATCTATGTTACTTTTTTTCTTTATTAGAAAAAAAGGACACAATGTTAGTCAGATGCGTATTTATATTAGTAATTTTATAGACAAATGATACTATTTACAGTGGCGGCAGAGAGTTTTGGGGGGGCGCGAAACATTTACGTCTTCCTTGGGGGGGCGCAACAGAAAATAATTGAGAAGCACTGCCCTACAGCCAAGGACGCACAATCAAACATGGTAGAGTTGCATACATCACATTACATGGGCTTTTCTTTTTTGTTTTTTGTCTTTTTCACATGGATAATCTTCCCAAAAGTTATTAATTGCCATGGCACTTAAGCAATGCTGTCGATTAGTGTGAGTTCATTGATTAGGGTGATTGTCAAGTTTGTGTCATCCGCCCTGGCCCTGTTCCCGCGAGCGAGCCTTTCTTGATCCCGGATCTCCGTAATGATTTTCGTCACCATTTGAGCGGCAACACTGCTTGTTCCTTCTTCACCTGGGACAATTCATCACAGGCCTTGTTGACAGCGTCACCGATGTTACGAGCAATTTCCATTGCCCCTTTGTGTTCCTGCATCACTCTCACCGAGAATCGGTGCATCTAGAGGGCGCCAATAAGCAGCGGGAGGGCGAGCGCCACCAGTGAGCCGAAGATAAAGAGGTCTTCCACGTCCTCAATCTGGAGAGCCATCAAGCATATAGGCCTCCCCAGGCATCCTCCGCATATCCAGACGTGAAGGTGTTGGCCAGACATGGCCGTTGGTTAGGTGTAGGTCGCATTGTTGAAAAAATTCTGTCCAGTGAACTTAGCGTCCAGTAAAGCAGCTCCATTGTACGGTTGTTGAGATCACACAGCAGTCACGTGCACGAGCAGATTAGTGATCTGAGTTTGCTACAGGGCATATTTTCAGGCCGTACAAAGTTATGACTTTGTCTCTGTCCCTGACATTCCATCATATATTTGTTGTGGAAACATTTTGTTGTGGCTGTGTGTGTGGCAATAGTGTTATGTGTTATTATAACTGGTGTTCAAGTAGCGAATCAAAATGCTTTCCTTATAAGTCTTTTTGAGGTAACCAAATGATTCTATGCTCCTAAGTGCTAGGTCACTGGTATTCCATAGGCGAGCGCCAATGTTTGTAACCGAAAATGATTTTAAGGTTATTCTGACTTTCCGATAAGAAAACAATCTGGTTCCTCTCAGGTCGTAATTGGATTCCCTCAGTTGGAATCGAACATGTAGTTTAGACGGAAAACAGGTTGAGTGGGCCTTGTACATCATTTGAACTGTGTTCAACAATGTTGAGTCCGTGCAAATATAGCAGCCGGAAGTCGAAGCGGTGGAAACTTGGGATATTGGAATGTGTAGTTCTTTTGACATTCAAAGGACATTCAAGTCGAGATAGTGTTGGCATCCGAATATAAAACTACAAAAATTGACGCTTCGGTCGTCTAGGTTTTTTAACACAGACGAAAATCATCTTTTTATGTGTTTACGCTCCCGTTGATTATTATTCCCATCCCGTCCCGTCCCAATCACGGGATCAATACAACTTTGACTCCCAAAACTTTGATTTCACAAAATAATTTATTTTCCACTGCCCACAATCTGCCTTCTCTCTCTAGCTCCTCCTTCTTCTTTATGATCATTAATTCTGTAAAGTCGGTCCTACTTAAAAAGAACAGCAGCCCTTGGTGATGCTGTTTTTTGTCTTTTTTTTCTTATACGGGAGAATTACGGGAAAATAGTGATATTGGAGGGAAAGAGGGGTAAAATATGATAGTTTCCTAGCCAAAACTGGAGACTTGACAGCAATGATGCAATGTGCCATATATATAAAGCTGCTTTGCCTTGTGAAGGGAAGAGGAAAAAGTAGGATGGCGTACTGTACTCTACTGTCTTGTCATGTGTAAGAATTTCTAGTGAGGCCTAGCATAGGAATCACTGAGTTTGGAGGAGGAAAGGGACCGTGGTCTCTCTGAGGGCTGTAATGTTTCCTCTAGTCTACTCTTAGGCATTAATGGTTGAATGGACCGGATTGGACGTGCCTGAAGACACGACAAGCCTCTAGATTTGCTGCCAGCAAATCTCAACAGCCAGCATCTTAAGCTCAAATAAGCACTGCAGTCACTCCCCCTCCAATAATTTGAATAACTCCCAAGTGTAAAATCTCTCTTTCTTTTGCCTTTCTCATATCCCTGTGCAGAGTGCCCAAACACGGGTATTGGAGAGAGGAGAGTAGTAGACGGTGGGGAAATAGATGACATCGTCTCAGCCCACCTCTGTTGATTTCACTCTTGAAGCTCCAAGTCACATTTATGAAATGTCATTTATGCATTACATAGCTTATTTAAGGAGTAGAGCGCTAATCGACACTGATGTTTATGGTTGAATGAGATTAGACTGACACTGACTGGAAAGAGGGGGAGGAGGAATGAGCAGCAGTTTCATGAGTCTTTAACTCAAGCTGTGCAATGCAGCCCATATGCTGCTGAAAAATATGTTTCCAGTCTTTTAATGCAGCATTCTTTTAAGCACTGCCATTGCTTTGTCGTCCTAATTTCCCTGGAACAATATTCATAATTCAGAGCCGTTTTCATGATCTCATTGTTGCTCTCACGGGGAAAAGTTGCTGGATGGGTTTTCCCCAAGTTTCACCCAAGGAAAAAAAATACTTGTTAGATTTACAGACCTACAATGAGATCATGATTAGGGGAGTTGGCAGACTGATGCCTCAAAGGCCTTACCACAAAAGCCTGTGGAAATTGGGAAGATAAAAGCACAAACTCATTAGTTTACCAGGTTTCCAATCACATCACTTTTTCATTCGCTGGGTCGTTCAGTCTGCAGGGCACTTTTGCGACAAGTTTTCGTGCCACTTCAAAGGATTCACTACTCCAGCGTCAGACTTTTAGATGATATACAGTATTTGATTAGAATATAGGTGATGACTTCTTCTCTGTGTATATAAATTTGGCGCTTCAGTCAGCAGGGCATGCATGGCACCCCATCCTTTTCCATTTTGGAGCATGAGCACAGAGAGAATGCAGTATTGTTATGCATAGCCGCTCACTGTTCTCAGCCCATTTTTTTCTTCTACTTCGCATTATTCCTCAAGAACATTGGAAAGCTTGAACCTATTTCTGTTTGTATCCATCCAATATAACATAGCTACAGCAGGATATTCCCAAAAGCCACACAGTTCATTCCAGAAACATAAATTGACCTTTTGTCTAAAGCACAATGGAGATGCAGATGGATCCAGTAGTTTTGGATTATTTTGAAATTCACTTAGTCAAACGTTCCCACGTTTTAGATTTGTCAGAACGTCTGATCAATAAGTAATCTTTAGAAGCACCTGCACCGCATTACACTGACAATTCGTCCTATGTATTGCCACTTCAACAGGCTTGTGGAAATCTACAAAAACACTTGATAGCACAGGTGTCATACCTGCGGCCCGGGGACTAGATCCGGCCCACTTCATCATTTTGTGTGGCCCGCGAAATCAGTTATGTGTGTCATGTATTTTTTTTAGGGCTGTCAAAATTATCGCGTTAACGGGCGGTAATTAATTTTTTTAAATTAATCACGTTAAAATATTTGACGCTTTTAACGCACATGCCCCGCTCAAACAGAATAAAATGACAACACTGTGTCATGTCCACTTGTTACTTGTGTTTTTTGGTGTTTTGTCGCTTGGTTTTATAGGTTTCAGCACCATGAGCATTGTGTAAATATTGACATCAACAATGGCGAGCTACTAGTTCATTTTTTGATTGAAAATTTTACAAATTTTATTAAAACGAAAACATTAAGAGGGATTTTAATATAAAATTTCTATAAGTTCTACTAATATTTATCTATTAAGAACTAAAAGTCTTTCTATCCATGGATTGCCTTACCAGAATGTTAATAATGTTAATGCCATCTTGTTGATTTATTGTTATAATAAACAAATACAGTACTTATGTACAGTATGTTGAATGTACACTCACCGGCCACTTTATTAGGTACACCATGCTAGTAAGGGGTTGGACCCCCTTTTGCCATCAGAACTGCCTCAATTCTTCGTGGCATAGATTCAACAAGGTGCTGGACGAATTCCTCAGAGAGTTTGGTCCATATTGACATGATGGCATCACACAGTTGGTGCAGATTTGTCGGCTGCACATCCATGATGCAAATCTCCCGTTCCACCACATCCCAAAGATGCTCTATTGGATTGAGATCTGGTGACTGTGGAGGCCATTTGAGTACAGTGAACTTATTGTCATGTTCAAGAAACCAGTCTGAGATGATTCCAGCTTTATGACATGGCGCATTATCCTGCTTAAAGTATCCATCAGAAGTTGGGTACATTGTGGTCATAAAGGGATGGACATGGTCAGCAACAATACTCGGGTAGGCTGTGGCGTTCCAACGATGCTCAATTGGTACCAAGGGGCCCAAAGAGTGACAAGAAAATATTCCCCACACCATTACACCACCACCACCAGCCTGAACCGTTGATATAAGGCAGGATGGATCTTTCACGTTGTTGACGCCAAATTCTGACCCTACCATCCGAATGTCGCAGCAGAAATCCAGACTCATCAGACCAGGCAACGTTTTTCCAATCTTCTATTGTCCAATTTTGATTAGCTTGTGCAAATTGTAGCCTCAATTTCCTGTTCTTAGCTGAAAGGAGTGGCACCCGGCGTGGTCTTCTTCTGCTTTAGCCCGTCTGCCTCAAAGTTCGATGTACTGTGCGTTCAGAGATGCTCTTCTGCCTACCTTGGTTGTAACGGGTAGTTATTTGAGTCACTGTTGCCTTTCTATCAGCTCGAACCAGTCTGGCCATTCTCCTCTGACCTCTGGCATCAACAAGGCATTTCCGCCCACAGAACTGCCGCTCACTGGATATTTTTTCTTTTTCGGACCATTCTCTGTAAACCCTAGAGATGGTTGTGTGTGAAAATCCCAGTAGATCAGCAGCTTCTGAAATACTCAGACCAGCCCTTATGGCACCAACAACCATGCCACGTTCAAAGTCACTCAAATCACCTTTCTTCCCCATACTGATGCTCGGTTTGAACTGTAGGAGATTGTCTTAAACCATGTCTACATGCCTAAATGCACTGAGTTGCCGCCATGTGATTGGCTGATTAGAAATTAAGTGTTAACGAGCAGTTGGACAGGTGTACCTAATAAAGTGGCCGGTGAGTGTATATATCCGTCTTGTGTCTTATCTTTCCATTCCAACAATAATTTACAGAAAAATATGGCATATTTTATAGATGGTTTGAATTGTGATTAATTATGATTAATTGATTTTTAAGCTGTGATTAACCCGATTAAGATTTTTAATCGTTTGACAGCCCTAATTTTTTTGTCTGTTTGTTTGGCTCATAGACTTCATAATTGTATTGACGAGTCAATTCGACCAGCCACTGCGCAACACCTTCAAGAAGGGGACCCATCCCACAATCCGCTTCAGATATTCGCAGTCGGTCGCAGCGACACATGCAGTGATTCAACGCGGGATTTAGGATAATAGTACGAAAGCTGTATCGCATACAAACGGGAAGGATTTTCCAGGAGTGATTTTTTTTTAGGATTCAATGTAATTATTATATTTTTCGTACCATGCATGCATCTTGAACGTTGTGAAAAAAATTCAATGGGAGAAATTAGCCGCTACGGCATTGGCATCAAATGTTCGCGATATTTACGTAAAATAAATGCTAACTGCCCAGTTCTTTGCTCTTTTAGCGACAAATCGAGACTGTTTTACATCCATATCTGTAAAAAATTCAGGGATTTAAGCATTTATTTACAAGAATTTCAACGTAAAAAGCTCTTTGTTGTGGTAAGGCAGCTTCACAGTGACTCAAAGACGAGCATTACAATCGACATACCAGTATTCACGTAAAAGAAATAATACTGCCCTTTTTTTTTTCTTCTCACCAAGAATCAAGACTGTTTTACGTCCATTTCTATAAAGAATTGAGGGATTTACCAATTTATTCACAAGAATTTTCAACACAAAAAGCTCTTTGTTGTGGTACGGCGGTGCCACAGTGACTTAAAGACACATTAGACATAATTACGTTGAAATAAATTATACTGCCTGTTTTTTGTTTGCTTTTAACCAAGAATCAAGACTGTTTTACATCCACATCTATAAGGAATTCAAGGATTTAATCATTTATTCACAAGAATTTCAACGTAAATAGCTCTTTGTTGTGGTAAGTCGGCGCCACAGTGACTTAAAGACGAGCAGCACATTCAACATATTTACTTAAAATAAATGTTAACTGCCCGTTTTTTTTGGGGGGGGGTGGGGGGGGGTTCTGCTTTTAACCAAGAATAGAGACTGTTTAACGTCCATATCTATAAAGAATTGAGGGATTTACACATTTATTCACAAGAATTTTCAACTTAAAAAGCTCTTTGTCTGTGTTTCCACTTGGTCAGCTTTGATGGAGAATGGCCCCCTACTAATCGGCCCTGCTCCCCGTGTCCCGTCAATACCATTATGAAGTCTATGTTTGGCTTTTCTCTAAAATGAAATTTCAGTCAATTATTTTTTTTAATTTTTAATAAATAAAAAAAATGTTATATGTTTTATTCCAGTTTTGTGTTTATGATAAATTAATAAATCAATTTAGATTTAGATTTAAAATTTTATGTAGGAATACAAGAACAGTTACTGTATTATCCTTTTTCAATTAAAGAAGAGAGAAAAGAAAATTCAAACCTTTTTTGGTCAACAATGTCTCTACTGTTTTAATTGTCTATCTCAATTTTCATAGATGAGACTGTGTCAGCCCTAGTTGGTAGACATAATGGCTTTCCAAAGAAAATGTGGCGCGCAATAAAAATAAGTTTAACACCTCTGCCTTAGTGTGTGTAGGAGGGCCTTTATTTCTAGAAAATGTAACCACAATCGCATAAGGAGCCTTAATTGGTAAGTGGATTTACAAGCGTTGTAATAAAGTAGTGCACGTGTGCTTTCTCTCAGCCAATTGGTGGGGAGATCATGACAAATTAAATGCAATTATATAAGTGTAATATGTGCTGTGAGCCAGTTGTTCAAAATGTGAAGTCATTTAAAGGGACAGACAACACGTTCTTCACGTTCGTCTCTATGGAAAGAATCTTGTTTGATACATTCAAAATAAAAACAAACAAACAAAAGATAAGAAAAAAAAACAATTTTCATTTTCCTGATGTGTAATAGTGGAAGAAAAACATAAATAAAAGACAGAATTTCCTGGAAGTGGCTCTGTGAGTAACCCAGATCGCACACCCTTCCTCCGGATGTCAGTAATTCCCATTGTCCTATGCACCTGTGTAGTCGTGTAACTCACGTCACAAAATGGCTGCGCTCGTAAACGCTGTCATTTTTTTCTGTTCGAATGTTATTTTTTCCATTATCAGAGATCTATGAAATTCACAATTTGCGCACTTAAATACTTTCAGCAACATTCTTTCATATGAATGTTATAGTGTTATCCATCCCTTAAAGGGAACCTCGGACTTAAAGACTTGTAGGCTCTATTAAGCCACAATTGTTCTCTTTTACTAAAATAAGTTATTATAAATAGGGTTGTTCCGATCATGTTTTTTTGCTCCCGATCCGATCCCAATCGTTTTAGTTTGAGTATCTGCCGATCCCGATATTTCCCGATCCGATTGCTTTTTTTTGCTCCCGATTCAATTCCAATCATTCCCGATAATTTTTCCCGATCATATACATTTTGGCAACGCAGTAAGAAAAAAATGAATAAAACTCGGATGAATATATACATTCAACATACAGTACATAAGTACTGTATTTGTTTATTATGACAATAAATCCTCAAGATGGCTTTTACATTATTAACATTCTTTCTGTGAGAGGGATCCACGGATAGAAAGAATTGTGACTTTGTATATTGTGACTAAATATTGCCATCTAGTGTATTTGTTGAGCTTTCAGTAAATGATACTGAGGCCATCCCAAATGCATGATGGGAAGTGGAACCATGACTGTGCAACGTGCTACCAATTGCTATATCTTCTCTGCATTGGGAAATAACATAAGGTGTTAAGACAATGATTAATTGCCACCTTGCTTCCCAACATTGCTTCCCATGATATTTCTAATCATAGGGAGAGGGATTGCAAGGCATTAGCCAATTAATAAAACGCTCCAAAGGCTGCCAAAGTTCACTCTACTCATTTTGCGCTGCCTTTTATCTCTCTATATAGGTAAAACGGCGTCATTACAGATTGAGCGCGACAATGAGTGAGAGGGTCATGCAGCGCATGCATTAATTGCGTTAAATATTTTAATGTGAAACATTTCTTAAAAAACTAATTGCCGCCGTTATTGGGATAAATTTGATAACCCTACCTTCAGCCTAAACTAAAGACTCTGGATGAGTGTAACATCTTATGTCTGTGAGGTTAAATACAATTAGAAAACGATTTAATTAAAATATACTGTATATATATATATATATATATATATATATATATATATATATATATATATATATATATATATATATATATATATATATATATATATATATATATATATATATATATATATATTTAAAAAAAGCATGGCCAATATTTTTTTGCCCATTCCGATACTTTGAAAATGACGTGATCGGACCCGATCGATCGGCACATAAAATATTGCCATTAGATTAAAAATCTGTAATATTTAGCTTAATGTTTTGACCTACGGAGGGCACCATGTTTTATGGATGCTCGGGCTGATGAGGTAGATTGTCACTGTCACCCAACAAATTCTACTGGGTTTACTGCATTTGCTTCTATGCGGCGAGACGTTCATCATATGCGCTCATCAGTTAAAAGCAGCGAGTACTCACGATTTGTCTTTTATTACCTTTTGATTGCCTCAAAATACTTTTTGCATGTGTTTTCCTCTCATATTGTAAAGCATAGTGTTTTGTTGTGGTAGCTTTAAAGCAGATTGTTGATCTGTTGACCACATTAGTCACATAGCATATTTAAACCACCCTTTTTGATATTACCGTATTGGCCCAAATATAAGACGGCCCTGATTATAAGATGACCCCCTCTTTTTCAAGACTCAAGTTTGAAAAAAGTCGTTTTGAACACCAAATTAATTTTTATACTGAAAATAATTACAGTACATCCGAAACAAATGATTATAATAATATATTTGAGAGGAAAAAGCACGTTATTTTGCCTCATTCAAATCTTAATATCTGAACATTTAAATATGTAAACTAAAGTGCAATCACATTCGTAAATGAATGGCTTCTGGTTTTTTAAATGAAAATAAACCAATCTATTGTGATAAAACAACAAAATTGCAATAACTGCATTAACCGTCAAAGTGAAGTCTAACTCTAACTGTAGTCTTGAAGGAAAAACACTGTAATAAAATAATGCAAACTGGTTAAACTTGAGAGTAGCTGAGATCTGTCATGACAGAACATCGCTTCAATGATATCTGGCGCCAGCTAGCGTCGTGAATGGGGAGAGCAGCTGAGATCTGTCATGGCAGAACATCACTTCAATGATATCTGGCGCCATCTAGCATCGTGAATGGGTATAATGTCTAGACCGCAAATATAAGACGACCCCCTCTTTTTCAGTCTTATTTCAATGCAAAAAACACCATCTTATATTCGGGCCAATACGATACTACGTTTAAGTATTTCTTAAGGCATCTGAAGTATGATCTGTCTGTATGCATCTAAAGAAAACATGCTGAAAGCGCACGGTAGTAGTTTGGGTGTCAAATTCGCCTCTTGTAGACGTTTTGCCGCTGTTGCACATTTTGGCAGAACAGGGTTTTTTTGGGGGTTTTTTTCCTACTCTCGTCAAGTATCATCCAGTCTTTCCTGTTCATTTTGCTTTTGCTGCTCGTTTTCGTCAAGTCTCATCCAGTCTTTCCTGTTTATTTTGCTTTTGCTGCTCGTTTTGTGAAATATCAACAGTGCTGTCATGCTCATTAATGTTCCTCTCGGGTTCAAATTGAAAGGGTTGAACGGATGATATGTTTATGTCGATAGAGTCATACTTTGGAAGCCCAGCAGCATAACCATGTGACGTCACAGCTCTGTGACGTCAACAACAATGGCGACCTACTAGTTAAACAAATTTTACAAATTGTATAAAAACAAAAACACCAATAGTGGTTTCAATATTTAAATATTTTAACTCATGGAAACGTTTATCTTTTAGGAAATACAGTCCCCTATTATTGGTTAATACTTTTCTGACAGTGTCAATCTAAACCAAGCATTATTAATTTAATCAGGGCAGAATTCTCTACTTGCCTGTAGTTCTCTTTAATTGGGAACTCATTCAATTGTTCAGGTTTGAGATATCAAATTTCCACCAGAATTCACGATATTCTTCTTGCAAGGCTTCTGCGGGGATTCCAATAAAACACATTTTGGACTTCCTAGGCATACATTTTCTCTTGTCTGAATCCAGATTGTAACTTGAAGCATGTGAGGATGTTGATTCTTCTCAGTGATGGATTCACCGTCATGAGTGACTGGATACAAAAGTGCAGCAATACCCACATACTGTACATACTAGTCAGCGTGTCCCACTTTGAATCATCCCCCTGGGTACACCATATGGGTGATGTTGAAAGATATATTGCTGTCATTTGCCATTCTGTCTTTTTGAAGGGGAAAAGAATGTGCTGGCTCGTGCAATAATGGAAGAGGTAAGATATGAGCCTATTATCCCATTAAGGTGGCCACGTCAGGATGAGCTGCTTTCTTTTTCAGACACCTCGTCCTCCTGCACCATTTCCTCTCCCTTAAAGAAAAGCTCCTCTGCGATGCTGCACTACCATCTGGTGGGGAACCCGCGGGCAGGCTCACACATGGCAAATGTTCAAGGCGCTTCCTCTCCCTCCCTCCTTCCCTTTCTCTCCCCAGACTGATTTATCTGTCTGTCACTGATGACATTGTATAACTGCTGGGTTTAAATTAGCAGCAGTGTGATAAAACCCTATAAATGAATCAAATCTCCTTGGGTTTAAAGTCTTCTAATTAGCTGACCAAATATATTGGAGTGCAGAAGCAGTTACGAAAGCACCATTAATATGGCTCGGCGTTGACAGATACCTGAGACAGCTTCTATTTATGATGCGGGCTGTTTGTTTGCTTGGATAAAGGAGACTGCTTAATTCAGAGGCAGATGTTTGACTTCTTGAAAAGACAGGACAACACATTATGTAATGCAATTAGGCATCAGCATTAACAGCAAGCAATTGTGCCGGCAAGAAGCCAGATGGGATGGCTTTATATAACTGCCAAAAATTGACAAATCAAAGAATTATGGTCACCCTTTCCTTGCGGGGTGCAAATTCTCAGGGACACAAAATAACATAACTCATGGTTGTGTTTGTGCACTGGGCCTGGAGACAGTTTAACAAATTGCTATGACATAATTGTAATAGTACTTCCCGTATGTCAATTTGTTAATCTGTATAGCTTGGTTTACATTTGTGTGCATTGCATGGAGGTCAATCATTGGGGAAAGTGCTCTCACATAGAATCATTGCATTAAGCCCGCATACATAAAGAAGATGGAGAATGCCTGTAAGCACTTTGCGTGTACTATTTGCATAATTCCCTTCATTTGGGTTCATCTTTTATTATACCCAAAGGATATTTTGATCTACAGACTATAGACAAGCGTGTGTGATAAGTATAATAGATGCAGTGGATTAGTAAAACAAATACATTAACAACATACGTTACATAAATTAACACCCATTATCTTAAGTGTGGGTGTGTTATAACGAGACACTGCTGCATCCCTAAGGACAAGAGCAAACATGTAAGAAACTGAGGAATGGAAGCAGCATCAAAGAGAAGTTTTAATGTAGGCCTATTGTTATGCACTTGATGCTTTTATTATGTTGCACGGTCATTTAAGGCATGCTTTTCAAGGTGAGGTGTAATTACACCTCCAAGAAGGCTGTAGAGCAAAGCCATATAAAAGTAAATATTTCAATCTGTTGTACTGTGTGTGTGCATGTACATTAATTCCAATCGATGCATGGGTGTCCTGGGTATACCAGTTTGTAGTAGCATGGTTAGTGTGTGAGGTGAATAGCAATCACCTATGCGGAAGATGCAGTCTCTGCTGCCATCTATAGGCAGTGATTCTAAATGATATATGTCATGCAACCTCTTTCTCCTTTCAAATACATACTAAATTTGTATAATAACGTAAGGTGACAATGTGATTTACGATCGATTCAAGGTCCCATACCCACCTAAGACTCATATGTACACCTCATAGTATGGATATGACTTTCACTACATTCCCTATAAATCAAAGTGGTAGTGCAACCTAGGTCTGTGTCAAGGTTTTATAACTCAGATTGATTGGGATTATATAATCATATCGGTGACTGGCTGACTCCACTCAATGAGTCTGTAAAAGGGGAGCTTCCTGCGGGAGCACAGGTTGTAAAAGCGCCACGACGGATAAAGGCCAATTCATTCGAGGTGGAAAAAAAGAGGCCACCTAGTGAGGCAGTGAAATCAGAACGTGCAACAAATTGGAATGCACTCAGGACATTTTATTTTACGATTCATGCAACACTTCCATTCCGTTTACGGGGTAACTTTCAGATGGGGCTGAAGTTACAACTGAAAACCAAGATGGCTGCCTTCGGGAAAATATTTACTGTTTTTATCATATCGGATCTGTTTCCAGTGTACTTTTTGATATTTTGGAAAGTATTAACACTTTGTAGGGCAAGTAACTATTTTTGGCCATTAAAAAATTAACCCATAAAAAACTGCCGACCACATATGTGGACATCAAGTGTTGTATCATGTAGGCCACAATCAAGGGTGTAGGTTTGGTCTCAACATTGGTAGGGACAATATAACAGCATAATCTGCATGTACACTTTTTGCTAGGGATGGGACATTAATAAGACCAAACAGATTGGGTGAACGGGGGTAATGGGCTACCTTTTTCAGAAATATCTACCTAATTAATTGATATGAGGAATCAGGGGTGCTCATGATGTCGATCGGGGTCAACCAGTCTATCGTAATGCTAGAGTGGGTAGCTTGCGGCATCCAAAAATATACAAATATTTTTTATGTACATACTGTAGTAAATTATAATTATGTTGTGAGTACAGTTGCAAAAGTATTCGGCCCCCTTGAACCTTGCAACCTTTCGCCACATTTCAGGCTACAAACATAAAGATATAAAATTTTAATTTTTTGTCAAGAATCAACAACAAGTGGGACACAATCGTGAAGTGGAACAAAATTTATTGGATAATTTAAACTTATTTAACAAATAAAAAACTGAAAAGTGGGGCGTGCAATATTATTCGGCCCCCTTGCGTTAATATTTTGTAGCGCCACCTTTTGCTCCAATTACAGTTGCAAGTCGCTTGGGGTATGTTTCTATCAGTTTTGCACATCGAGAGACTGACATTCTTGCCCATTCTTCCTTGCAAAACAGCTCGAGCTCAGTGAGGTTGGATGGAGAGTGTTTGTGAACAGCAGTCTTCAGCTCTTTCCACAGATTCTCGATTGGATTCAGGTCTGGACTTTGACTTGGCCATTCTAACACCTGGATACGTTTATTTTTTAACCATTCCATTGTAGATTTGGCTTTATGTTTTGGATCATTGTCCTGTTGGAAGATAAATCTCCGTCCCAGTCTCAGGTCTTGTGCAGATACCAACAGGTTTTCTTCCAGAATGTTCCTGTATTTGGCTGCATCCATCCTCCCGTCAATTTTAACCATCTTCCCTGTCCCTGCTGAAGAAAAGCAGGCCCAAACCATGATGCTGCCACCACCATGTTTGACAGTGGGGATGGTGTGTTCAGGGTGATGAGCTGTGTTGCTTTTACGCCCAACATATTGTTTTGCATTGTGGCCAAAAAGTTCAATTTTGGTTTCATCTGACCAGAGCACCTTCTTCCACATGTTTGGTGTGTCTCCCAGGTGGCTTGTGGCAAACTTTAAACGAGACTTTTTATGGATATCTTTGAGAAATGGCTTTCTTCTTGCCACTCTTCCATAAAGGCCAGATTTGTGCAGTGTACGACTGATTGTTGTCCTATGGACAGACTCTCCCACCTCAGCTGTAGATCTCTGCAGTTCATCCAGAGTGATCATGGGCCTCTTGGCTGCATCTCTGATCAGTTTTCTCCTTGTTTGAGAAGAAAGTTTGGAAGGACGGCCAGGTCTTGGTAGATTTGCAGTGGTCTGATGCTCCTTCCATTTCAATATGAAGGCTTGCACAGTGCTCCTTGAGATATTTAAAGCTTGGGAAATCTTTTTGTATCCAAATCCAGCTTTAAACTTCTCCACAACAGTATCTCGGACCTGCCTGGTGTGTTCCTTGGTTTTCATAATGCTCTCTGCACTTTAAACAGAACCCTGAGACTATCGCAGGTGCATTTATACGGAGACTTGATTACACACAGGTGGATTCTATTTATCATCATCGGCCATTTAGGACAACATTGGAACATTCAGAGATCCTCACTGAACTTCTGGAGTGAGTTTGCTGCACTGAAAATAAAGGGGTAGAATAATATTGCACGCCCCACTTTTCAGTTTTTTATTTGTTAAAAAAGTTTAAATTATCCAATAAATGTTGTTCCACTTCACGATTGTGTCCCACTTGTTGTTGATTCTTGACAAAAAAATTAAATTTCATATCTTTATGTTTGAAGCCTGAAATGTGGCGAAAGGTTGCAAGATTCAAGGTGGCCGAATATTTTTGCAAGGCACTGTATGTTGTGTTGTGTGAGCAACAAATGAGGTTAGGCAGCACCCGTCTCTCTCTAAGCTTTTTGGTCACGTTTTTCTTATTCTGTAGTTTCCAGCAGAGTTGACTGCATTTCTTATAGTTTAATCAACGTTAACAGTAGAAGATACAAACAGAAGGACACTCCTCTTTAACCCTTTAACACCTAAGCCTATTTTGGCCGAATTTGCATGCATTTGATGTTGCCTTTATATTCAAAGAAAAAATTGTTTACAATGGCCAAGTTGGGTCCCTTTTTTCAGGATACCTTGAACTTCATGTCCAAACTGTTGTTTTCTTCACTGACCAATTTTAATCCACATTTTGGAACCAAAAAGACAAAAAAATCCCTAAATCTTTTTTCAAAATTTGTAATGTTGACGTCCCACTGACAACCAAACATGCTCGACCAACCGTTTTGAAGCTTGATCATATTTATTCAACTTGTTAGGATAAACATTCAATAGAAAAAAATAAGATTGAATAGTTTTATGTTTGACAATTCAACACAAACAGCAGGTATGGTCATAGGCGTTTTTGGCCTTTACACATACTATGGTCAAAATAGGTTATATACAGTGCAAAATAGTGAGAGAAAAAAATTATATATATCATCTAACACAAAAAGGGTTTGCAGGATATCTCTTTGCGAAGTTAGGTGTTGTACCCATTACCTTACCAAATGTATGTACCTACATCCAATCAAGCTTCTCGAACACACATCTACATAAAAATTGAAAAGATTATAGGAAAGAAAAAATATATATAACATTGAAAAAAAGTATTTTAAAAAATATTGACAAGTAGTTTAGTTCAATTCAAAATTTTCAGGCATGCGACCCAATAAAGTTTTTTTTTTTTTTTTTTTTTTTGCGCACTCAATAAAGCTTGAACAGGTCACGGACCTGCGTCACACACAACGTCACACAGCCTACTCTTTCGCCGTTTGCACGCTGCCGTCACTTCTATTCGCCGAGACGCCGACTCATGCAAAGAAAAAGACGACAAATACGGCTCATCTTCCTCCTTGAGTTAATGAAATAATGCATTAGCTTGCGCTAAATGTAGTTTTATATTCATTCTGCACGTTTGAAAGTCGCTGCTCAAACCCGCTCAAACCAACCGGCCGTTGCTTGCGTCGCATGCCTCCCTTTCATGTTGGCGCCTCGCTCGGAAATTTATTAAAAATTATCACATTCGGTTCGTCCTTCTTGACATCAGAACGGCTCTTGGGATATATAGTCTTTTGTGCTGCTTTCGGTTTTGAAAAAGGACAAGAAATGATGGAAATATGGAGATAGATACATGGTCCATGCAGCGTTTGAATGCATATTTATGAGTGCAATAAAACTATAAAACTCAAATGACATTATCTCCCGTTTTTCTTGGTCGATTGACTTCAAATAAAAACTGGTGTGGACATCAACTTCCGCACTTTCAAATGAGACCAACCAGCGGCACGTGGGTGACGTAATTACAGCGTGACGAAGCTTCAAAGACGATATGAGTGAACACGTCGCTGCCGACACGTTCGGTGTTAAAGGGTTAAGCAGCTTCCTACTTGAGTTTTGCAGGTTAGCAAGTTCACACAGTTTCATGTTATGCTAACTCTGATGCAGGTCTGACTTTCAGTAGCAAAATTAGTGGTGTGTTTCCCACCTCGACAACATTGGCGTCTTTTTAAATTACTTACTGTGGCTGCTGCTAGACGCCAGGTCTCAAATATATTAATGTTATTTACTTAATTATTAACCATTATAGTATTTTCAATTTTTTTTTTTTCTATATTTATCATAAAATTATAAATGAATAATATTCTAATGAAAAATAAATTGATCAAATTAAATTGAATAAAAACAGAAATTCACTCAGGTTATGGCCCTATGTCCAATGTTGATTTTAATTTTCAAAGAAATTAATAGCATTTAACTCAATGCTTGCCATTTACAACAATAGATTATTAAATGATATGACAACTATTATTTTAGAGTCGATGAATCATTTAGATATACTGTATTGTTCTCCTAAAAACTGTCCGAATCCTTATTTTTGAGCGTCCGAATACCAAATACAGTGATTCCTCGTTTTTCGTGGTTAATGGGGACCAGAACCCGACGCAATAAGTGAAAAACCATGAAGTAGCGCGCCCCCCACCCTTTGTGTGCGTGTTCAATGTATTTATTCAGATTTAGCAATGGAAAGAGATACATATAAGCACTGTTTTTTTTACATTTTTTCCAAAAGTATAATTAAATACTGATATATATATACATATATATGGTTTTTAAGCACCTCAAATGTAATGATAAATTTTAAACATGTAACTGTCCCACCGAATTATTTTTAAACAAGAATAACATAGAAAAATGTGTGTCTTTATTAAATGCTTCATTGAGTGAGTCCACTCAAATCCACTCAAGCTGCTCACTTACACCGAATGAGTTGCCATAGCAACTGTATAACAAGTTAAACGATGATTGCTGCATGAATCAGTTTGAAGCTTCGGCTTACAAGCATCTGTGGCAAGAGCAAACATTAAACGTCGGTCAATCATCAAAAACTTTAATGAACAACTCCACTGCACTGCTTGACCAACAAAGTGCAGCGGGAGGAAGATTGAGACTACTTGATCAGCTCAGGACGGCTCATCTGCATTTTTTTTATTTATTCATTGAAAAAATATCCGCGATGGACTGAGGGCATTTTAAGTTTGAAGCGCGAAGTAGCGATGGATCACTGTATTCTCTTGTTTTTCGTTTTCGTCTTTATTTTTACATTTGGGGGGGGGGGGGTTCAAACTTTTATTTTTAATTACAAAAATACAAAACTGTAAATATCCTATTATTCTTTCTATGTATTTATTGTATTTGTCAATTTTTTTTCATATATGTATTTTTATTAAAAAACAGAAGGGCAAAAAACATGAAATTTTCTCTGTTAGATTTTTATTATTTATTATTTGAAAGGGTTGTGTTCGAACAGATCCAGAATTATATGATGCAAAACAATCTTTTTAACTCATTTCAGTCTGGATTTCGACCACAACACAGCACCGAGACTGTGCTTATCAAAGTCCTAAATGATATTCGTCGGAATACCGATGCAGGCAAATCATCTGTTCTGCTACTATTGGATCTCAGCGCCGCATTTGACACGGTTGATCACAACATACTACTCAGCAGATTGGAACAGTGGGTAGGGCTTACTGACACTATTCTTCAGTGGTTCACATCCTATTTACATGATAGGGATTTCTTTGTGTCAATCGGAAACCATCAGTCAGAACGAACCAAATTCACGTGTGGAGTCCCTCAAGGGTCAATTCTTGGACCACTCTTATTTAACATCTATATGCTTCCGTTAGCTCAGATAATGGAACAGTATGACATCTCCTATCACGCCTATGCAGATGACACACAACTGTACATTTCTGTGTCCCCACATGATTATAGTCCCTTAGTCACCCTGAGCAAATGCATTCATCAAATCAATGAATGGATGTGCCAGAATTTTCTCCAGTTAAATGTGCAGAAGACAGAGGTGATCATTTTTGGGCCAAAAAAGGAAAGGTCAAAGATAAGCAGCGAACTTAGCACAATGTCACTTACAGCTACAAATCAAGTCAGAAACCTTGGCGTAATTATTGACTCAGACCTAAAATTTGATAGCCATTTAAAGTCCGTCACTAAATCCGCTTATTACCACCTAAAAAATATAACCAGAATTAAGGGGCTTCTAACTCAACAAGACATGGAAAAACTTATGCATGCATTCATTTTCAGCAGATTGGACTATTGCAACGGTATATTTACAGGTCTTCATAAAAAAATCAGTCAGGAAGTTGCAGCTGGTACAGAATGCTGCAGCCAGAGTCCTCACAAATACAAGGAAGCTGGACCACATTACACCAGTTTTGAAATCGCTACACTGGCCTCCAGTAAGTCAAAGGATAGACTATAAAATACTACTGCTCGTCTACAAAACACTTAATGGCCTTGGACCAAAATACATGCTTGACTTGTTAGAGTCCTATGAGACATCTAGACCCCTAAGGTCGTCTGGAACCGGTCTTCTGCATGTTCCAAGAACAAGAACCAAGCAGGGTGAGGCAGCATTTAGTTATTATGCTCCTCACCTCTGGAACAAGTTACCCGAACGTCTGAAGTATGCTCAAACTGTTGGCTCTTTTAAATCAGGGCTAAAAATGCTTTTGTTTAGCACTGCATATCTATAACTGTCTATATATTTCAATCTACCTGCTTTCTATTCCTCTTGTTTTTATCTCCATTGCTGATTTCAATTATTATTAGTAGTAGTTTTAGTTTTATTTTTATTTTATTTATTTATTTTTATTCTGTGATTAAATGCGATCTTTTGTCTTCGTTTCTACGTTGTGTTGATTTAAATGTGATTTTTATGATCTTCATGTGATGTAAAGCACTTTGAATTGCCTTGTGTTGAATTGTGCTATATAAATAAATTTGCCTTGCCTTGCCATTTGAAACATTAAAAAAAAAAAAAAAAAAGTAGGGCACATAAATTATGGGGGTGGGGAAACATGAAGTTATTGCAAATGATTTATTTTCATGAGCCAAACAAAATGATGTGGCAATTGACATGCCAGATCTGGTCTCCAGGCCTTGAGTTTGACACCTAAGCTCTCTATTCTGCTCGTGCAATCATTGCACTTCCTTGAACTACCGAAGCCAGTTTATTTGATGCAGTCACTCATCCGGAAAAAAATAATTTCCTGCCTTTTTAGCCACAACTCCTGTATGTCCTTCCAAAAAAAACACAAAAAAAAAGTCCAATAAATCACCAAATGTGTTTGGCAGAATGAGCCCTGATATTCATCTTTGTCATTGTTCACGGTTTCAAGAATTGTGTGAAATGTGTAGATCTTGTGTAGCTCAGGTGGCGTAAATTGCTTTTTGTGACCGGGTGTTGAGATCACCGCATTTCAGGGTGACCTGATTGCACTATTATGTTTTCCTTGAACTCTCTGCACAGTAATGTGCCCATAAGCACTTAAACAACTGGACACCAGTCTGCAATGAACTGTGGAATGCATTATCTGCCAAAGTTCCCTTTTAAAGAGCCACTATGATTCCATTGTCCCGCTTTTGTGATTTCACATGGAGCACATTGCAATACATGTCATTTTCATCAGAAGTGTTGTTCAAGTTAATGTAGTGTGGTAAAGGAGGTCTTTGTTAAATGGACCACAAAATCTGAAGGTGTCCTCAGTGGCTAGACACTTATTATGAGCAACTGACAAACCCCTGAGTCGAATAATAACCTGCTGGGGAAAGCTCTTATGAAGGAGAACTCATTCAAATCCATTTTACTGTTCTTTGTTGGGTTGTGGGTGAGTTGGAGCCTGGCCATACAAAAAACAGCCATAAAAAAACGGGTGACCCTGAAAGTAAAAGCCATAGAAGAATTGAAACTATAATTCCGAACACTGCGAGGTGAGGTAAATATGCAGACGAAAATAAAATGTTTGTACGGATTGTTTACTTAAAAGAAACTTATCCTGTTTTATGACTCTCATTGCCCTCATCTGTTGAATAGATGTTATCAACATTTCATTATTTCTATTGATCTGGAAGCTATGCTGACTAAGCAGTACACTTAATTCAACTATATGTTCTATTTAAGAATCAATACAGCAAACTAAAAAGTCTTTGTCAGGTTGTCTGATCAGTTTCACAAAAAAAAAAGAAGCAGTCAGCGGCTTCTCTCTGACAGTATTTTATTGTTGTTAATGCTCCTCGTCTATGTCGGTTTTGTGCTTGTTTTTATTTCCCATTTATCAATCCCTAAGATCTTGATGAATTAATCAAGATCTAATTACTGTTGACTTTACATGACTCTTTTTTATTTTGTCAAAGCTGAAAATAATAATGTATAAAATACATTCATCGTTTCAAAATGTAAAAAGTCCTGATAAAAAATTCATTTACACAAATAAAAGTTCTATAGGTAGATAAGACGACCCGTCCATTATTTCATGATGACCACTATTTTACTCTTTTTCCTATTATCCTTGTGTTTTTTTGTTGACTTTCTTTCGGCGTGGAAATCACTTCACTAGTTTTGGTGAATCAGATAACATATTTTTAAGTTGATTGATGCAAATTTTTAGCACTAGAAATAAAAATAATAAAATAATAAATGCGTGTTTTGTAAAGAAACACAACAATTGTTTTCATATTAAAACTTACAATTAGGGAGCAAAACATCAGAACCAATTTACACTACAATGTCAGTCTCTACTCTTTGCAGAACTATACACACATGTGGTGTCAACTCAAGTCACATTTATTTATATATGTCCCTTAATGCCAATTTATGTCTCAAAGGTCACACAGTTGTCACAAAAAATGATGACGTCCCCTGATCTGTCACTTCCTTTTAATTTTAAAGCACCAAATGTCAAATTACAACAACCTATGAGCTCTTTGGTTAAAGACAACCATCATATGCGTGAACATATAATTACTTAGACAAATCCAAGAACAATATTCGGTGATTTATGTTTGGTCAATGAAAATATCTGAACAGATCCATCTTTGTATTTTCTCTCTATGTTTTTCTTTTTTCCCCCAGAATTCCTGTTTATGTTACTGTAATTATAATCTGTGCTGGAAACAGTAGTTTGTATTCTGTTTATTTCTCAGTTTACAGTGTAGCTGTATGTGCATTACTTCAGAATATGTTTTTTCTTTTTGTGATTCTCTTTGTTGACTTACTAAGGCCCTCTCAGTCAAAACTGGCAGAACGTCCAGTGCCATCAATGGCACTGAAACATGAGCATTCACAGCCAGTCCTCTAGTTTAGATGGGTTGGATGTCTAATGTAATCAATGTGTGGCAATGAGTTAAATAAATAAATAATACTAAAGAAATAC
Source organism: Corythoichthys intestinalis (assembly GCF_030265065.1). Taxonomy (NCBI): domain Eukaryota; kingdom Metazoa; phylum Chordata; class Actinopteri; order Syngnathiformes; family Syngnathidae; genus Corythoichthys; species Corythoichthys intestinalis. Next base: position 36,037,291 of record NC_080405.1, on the reverse strand, counting down.
TATAAAGAAAAAAAGGAAGGGTTAAAGTACTCAAGAGATATATTTGGGGCATAACCAGAATCTATTTCCGTCTTTATTCATTATATTTTGCTTTTATTGACATTTTGTTAACGTATAATTTTGTTAAATAATTGCCAATAATAATATTTTTAAAATTGGGACTTAACGTCCACAAATGTGGACACTTAGTATTTAATGTACACTTGATTTTATACCAAAAAAATATTGAGGCTTACGTGACCCAAAAATATGATGTCCACACAAGGGTGTGGGTTTGCATAGGGACGGTAGGGATATAACACTACCAACTTTTCAGGATGCTCAAAATGTCCCCACCAACGTTTAAGCAACCTTATTTGCATATATAATGACTTCCATTATATAGGTCATTTAGATTGTCTTCCCATATGTTGTAAGGATAGAATCGACCCAACCATTATGAAGTGAATTACAGTACTTTCATTATGTTCAGACTTGCACTGACCCCTTTTTACTTGCTGAATGTGCAAGTTCATTTTTTTCCCTCAAACGAACGTTTGATTGGATGATTACTTTACCCCCCCCCCACACACACACACACACACGCATTCACAGGCTGACAGAAATACAACGTGCGGCCTCCTCCGCCCGCTTCGAAGACGAGGGATATAGGAACGTTATTTTTCATCCAGCAGCAGCAACTGTAAGTAATGTAAAAAGATGTCAATGTTGTGGAGGTGGGGAACACAGCACTAATTTTGCTACTGAAATTTCGTCCTACATCAGAGTTAGAATAACATTAATTTGTGTGAATTTCTCAAACTCGAGGAGGAACCTGCTTTGAGAGAAATATCCTCCCATATAGTATTTTCTACTGTTAACGTTAATTAAACTAGGAGAAATATAGTGAACTGAGGTTTACTCCGCTTCTCCCTAGTTTTTCTCTTTATTTTATTTATGTGGACTTAGAGCAGCCCAAAGGAGCTTTCATTTTTTTTGTTGAGTTTGGCTGTGCTTGTGGACAAAAGCAGTAGTATTTTACCTGAAGAAAGGCTCCATTTTTATTTATTTTTGTTATTCCCTAAGAAGTTTTTTTGTGATATTTAATTTATTTAGACAGACAATTTTGAGTGGCATTAAGATAATTGTTTATTTTTTTGCATTCCTGGATAGTTTACAGGCGATCAACAAGTGCAAATTTGACTCAGATTTCGTGAAATAAGAAAAATTGCTAGCTGAAAATAAGTTTAACAGATTTATTTTAAGCAAAAAGTATTTAATCTAAAAAAAAAAAAAAGCTTGTCTGTCAGAAATGTTCTTAATTCAAGACTATATATCGTTCAATACATTATTTGAAAGCATGTTTGTCTGGATTTAAGTGATAAATGACCAATTTTTAGATTTTTGGGCTGAACAAGAACAAATAGTATTATTTTCTTAATTTAATTGGAATAATCTGTCATATTAATCTGTCAGCTAGTCTTTAACAATCAAAACAAGATGGAGAAAATTATTCAACTAGATTTAAGAAAAATTATCAGATTAAGACAATATAAATTTGCAGTGTTGAAGTTAGTGTACATCCATACAGATTTATTTTGCATTGATCATTTAGCCTATCAATTAATTAGAGTCATATTAGTGAGAAACATGTCCCTGAGCCCCGTTGACCCAATCTGTTTTGTTTATTATGTCCCGTCCTCAGCAAAAAATGGGCATGCGGTTATGCTGTTAAACATAAGCGGATTTTAAGGGGGGGGGGGGGGGGCAGGCCCCCCTGGTGTCTGAAAAATGTTATTGCATATAATTGACTTTCCGATATCTATAAAAGTTCTAAAGCAATAAAACTGCAACAAAAATGAATGAAATGAACAAAAAAATATATTTCTATAATGGGTCAAAATTATTTTTCGAACAGATCATGTGACGAGCAACTTAGACGGTCATTTGCTTTGCATATAAACAAAAAAAAATTCAAATGATTAATTTTTCTTTGATTGATTTTTTTTTTTTAATTGAAGCAACTCTTTGAGGGATTGAATGATTTAGACACAAATGTCCTTCCCATAATATGGCCCAAACACAAAAAGGATTGCTTCAATCAAAGTATACTTTTCCGATGAAAAATTAGTTCAAATGCAAATTTTTCAATCTCAAATATTTTTTCACATTCAAAAATTTTACCATCACTGAATTTTTTCTTTTTTTTATTTTTGATTGAAGTGATTTTTCTTTTTGAAGATATATATATTTTTTGAGGCAACTTATTTTTTGATTGAATAATAACAAAAATGTCCGAGCCAAAATGTGGTCCAAACACAAATCAACATTACTTCAAGTTGCTTCAATTAAAAAAAAATAATAATAATAAAAATAAAAAAAATTTAAAAATAGCTTTCGCATGCATTTTTTTTTTAGTTTCAAATTGATTTTTGCATTCAATTACTTTTTTTTTTTTTTTTTTTTTGATTGAAGTGACTTTTTTTGGTTGAAAATATGTTTTTATTGAAGCGACTTTTTTTTTTTCTTCTTTTTTTGGAAGCACCTTTTTTTTGGGGGGGGGGGGGGGGGGGATTGTATAATAAAGACACAAATCTACCTCCATATGGCTCCGCCCAGGGGATACCATTTTTGACTGGGGTAATTACATTGACATGACACTGATGGGCGTACCATATTCAATGGATGACAATCTTGGCGAAAAGTATTCCCTAAGCAGCCTGATTTAGAATTCCCCTCAAGAATGATGGGAAACAAAAAACACTCATTCTCAACTTATTAATATAAATATTCTTGTAAGTTAATTGTATTGCTGGCACGGCGTTTCAGGGTCATCAACATGTTGTGCCCCCCCCAAAAGTCAAACTCCGCCTATGCTGTTATAGATTCCTCACCAGTATTGAGAACAAACCTACGCCTTATGTCCACATAGTAGTATGTGGACGCCTGCTCTTTAAGCAAAGCTAGCACTATTCCAAATGACCACAAGAGGGCAACCTTGGCTCAAAAATTGCTTTAAAAAAATAAGCTTTTGTATTTTACACTAATTGAAACGTGTATTAAGCCAACGTTTGCCATTATTTACAATCGACCTACTGTATCCTTCAGACTGAGATGCAAATCTTTCTTTTTCAGCAATATTATGTGTCGCGGGTTAACGACTGCATTTCAGCACCATGGACAGAGTTATTTCAACACCAAGGACAGCGCTATGGCCCTCTGCTAAATAACGCTACTTGACCGAAGGCTGAGTATTGGAAACATTAAAACAAGACAACATTAACGGCTTCCGTGTGAAATGAGTGTTCTTCTTCACACCGTCATTTGCCTGCATTACTCGAATGTAGGCCAACATGGCGGTCACACGATTCCTATTTGCGTATTGTGGTCCATTAGAGGGGAAGAGAGGGGGATAGTTCAAGGAGATAGCATGGGGTTTCCTTCAACCTGGGGGGAGTATGAGGGAGGAATTCGCAAGCTTTCGCCCATGACACAGAGGACTGCGTCACTCTACCAACGTCAGAGACGAGAAGGGTTGGGGGTAAAATAAGACCGTACAGTATAGTGTTACTACTACTAGCATTGAGCCCCCCTATGTGTGTTAGCTGCTTTCTCTTTGTGCTTGCGGTCTTTAAACCTTTATGGGGCACTCGTTTAATTCATTGGCTGCCATTGACTGCGCTAGACGTCCAATCCATATTGATTGGGAGGGATGGCAATCGCTGCCAGAACCTCCCAATCAAAATGGATTGGACGTCTTGTGACATCAGTGGCACTGAAGCATGAACACTCACCGACACTCACAGTTTTAATGAATTGGACGTCTGTCGTAGGTAATGAGTTAATGGTAAGTATACTCTTATTTATTTTAAGTGTAGTTTTTTTTTTCTCCTGCACTTTTACATTTGTTTAACTACAGACTCTAAAGTGCAATTATTCTCAATGTATTTAAAAGTGTTTTGTCTATTTTTTTCTCATTAAAAACAAAAAGAGTTTTTTGTTATTAATGCTATTGTATTTTGTATTTTTATTTACAATATTTTTTTATTCTAATTTTATGTTTTTTAAATATATATTTTAACCCCTTCTTGCCAAATGTATCACATTTGATACACTTAGAATTTCATGATTTTGAGACTAATTCAGAATTTTGAAATATCTTTCCTCAAAAAAAAACGGATACACGTCAACTCATGCATCTGCAGGTTTCATGAGAAAGAAAAAAACAGGATTTAGCAAGGGTTATAGATATTAGAGCGCTTATTACACATATTTTTATTTTTACAAATTTGAAAAAAGGTTTCATTAAGACCTTATTTTTCAAATTTTGTGATTCTCTGACAGTTGCTTCGTATTGCAGGCATTAAGGGGTTAAACCATATTATTAATACAAAATACAGTGATCCCTCATTTTTCACGGTTAATGGGTACCAGAACCCACTGTTCTAAGTGTAAAAACCGCGAAGTAGTTGTTAAAGTTGTTTTTTTTTACATCAGAAAACATAACAGAGGCAGTCAGATACCGTATTAATTTTTATCAGGTCATTCATTGTCAGACAGAAGCAGCATGGCAAAACAACACACAAAAAAATAAGTAAAAATATCAAAATGGCTGACCTCTTCGTCCTCTGTAGGACCATGTCCCCCAACAAACTTACTGCATATGAAATCTGAATGGCTTCACCGTGCTGGCATTAACCTGATCTTTTGGACGTCCACGCAAGTTGATCAATTCTTCACATTTTTTCCTCCGAGTTTTTGGTTTCGGGAAACGTATGAAGAAAACATCCTTCACATGTTTTGATGTCTAGAGTCGTTTCTAAGTTCCATAGCAGCAGGGTTTGATCGGCATGTTCTTTTTTGAAAGATTACCGGAGAAAACAAACAGAAATAACATGGATTGTATGCGAGGGCGTGTCTACAATGTCCAACTTTCGCGTTACGATGGCGACGTCACGGTCTAAAAAATAGCATTTGTGCGGTACGTTATTGTAGCCTACAAGTACCACAAGTGTTGTTACTATACCAAATGTTAATTTTGTGGCCTACATGACCCAAAATGTGATGTCCACATATGTGAACGCCGGGTCTTTGTGAAGCAATTTTTTTAAAATTTCCAAAATAGTCACTTGCCCTATAAAGGGTTAAACAGATCTCCCTGAAGGTCACAAAGCCACTGACACCACTGACTCCTCACCACGAGTACACACATGAATACTACAGATAATAGTGGGGCAAAAGCTACAGAAAAAAAGTGTTTAGTAATCTGTTCGAAAAATGTAGTTTAATGTTGTGTGTTTGTATGTTTGTTTGTTTGTTTGTTTGCTTGTTTACTTGTTTATTTGTTTTAGTCATCATGCGGTGCAAAAAGTCATCATGCAATGCATTCTTAATATTAATAAAATGATTCAATAATGCAGATGCATGATGTGATGCTGGCTTCCATGATTCCTCATCGTGAGAAAATACATAGAGATTATGTATTACACATTTTTGAATGAATCCCCAGTGAACTGTGCAGCATTTCCAGCACAATTGTTTCAAGGTGTTCATGTAGAAATCATGCCCGAGTAGACATAGTAATTGCTTCTTTTCATAAGTAGTGATCAGATAATGATCTGTTCACATTTTTACTTTATTGTAGATTGTAGTAGTGAAATCGAGCTCGGGGGTGATCAATATAGTGGAGGTGGCTGATGATGGGGGTGGAGGCGCGCAAGAAGAGGGGAGGGGAGAAACGAAGGGGTACGTGACGGTCTCAGCCGCACTGTTGGTGGAGATCATCGTGAGGAAGGCCCACAGGAGTGATCATTGCAAGCTATCTCCGTTCTTAAAAACCATAGTTGCTCTCGACCGCACGACATAATCACGAAGGGACAAGTCGAGGCTGTCTGTAAATAGGTAAGGACACATTTGATATTCGTTAATTGGCTTTGAAGTGTTATTTCTCGGCGTGTGTAGTTGCAATCTTTTGACGACATCGTGTGCAAGGTTAGTACTCAGCGCTTACAATCGACTGCTTTTCGAAACAGATGTCTTGCTTTTTGTCGTTTCCAGAAACGCTATCAAAATAAATCTCTCAGTAAATTGGTATACGTCATCGAATGCAATACGCGATGGCGTCCGATTTATTTTATTTTTTCCATTTTTAGAGGGAGTAATGTTTTAATACTGTTATGTATGTAGATATGGCAGTGCTCCCATCCCCCAGCAATAAATGCCACCTCCATGAATATGCTGTGCAGTCCCACATTAAAAAAAAAAAAAAAAAAAAAAGGCCCGTTTTTTTTTGCCAGGCAGGCACCTTCCCACATAGTGAGCGTAGCATTACAAGTAAGCAATAATTAATGACCCCTTACACAATTAACCATTTCGTTGAAATCTTTTCGCTTTTGAATATTTTATGCATGGAGGAGGATGTTGAAAAGGGACTGGCTTGAATGCATGAGTGAACAGTACAGTGGGTTTATTCCTTCAAGCCTGTGTGCCGGACTGCAGCTGTTAGGATCCACCACAGGGGGCGGTGAAGCTCCCATTTCACAAACACTGATGGACACACTGCTTTCTATATTAATATACTGTATGTAAATTGAGTATTATGTAACATTCTCAATGACATATTGTTTTGCATGAGACACTTTGCATGTTATGCACGTTGATTGACCACACACGTGTTTCATTGCCCATAGTTGCTCCGCCAAGATGGACGTGTTAATGAAGGGTTTGTCAAAAGCCAAGGAGGGTGTGGCTGTGGCTGCAGAAAAAACCAAGGAAGGTGTTGCTGTGGCTGCTGAGAAGACTAAAGAAGGAGTTATGTTTGTAGGTAAGATGATCCCAAATCTTACCTGGCATTGGAATCCGTTGTAAGAAAATTCATATACCCACTGCACTGTGTGACCAACAACAATTGACCACACTATGTATTGTTCTACTTATTGGATTAATATTCATATTTTCATGTAAAAAATGGCTCCACTGGCAGTGTTCTTACTAGCACATTTATTCCATTATTCATTCAGCCAGATAAATGATCAATGCATGTGTTTAATTTATGCAGGTCGATGAAATGTGTCATTAATTATGGAGGCCATTTTAACAACCAGCTACTAAATAACACCAGCCTCAGTAGTTGTAAGAGCATAGGCGGAGTTTGACTTTTGGGGCAGGGGGAGCACAACATGCAACATGACCCCGAAACGCAGTGTCAGCAATAAAATTAACTTACAAGAATATTTATAATAATAAGTTGACAATGAGCGTTTTTTTTGCTTGCTTGTTTGTTTGTTTCCCATCATTCTTGAGGGGAATTCTAAATCAGGCTGAAAAAAAGTTGCTTGAAAAAAAACACAAAAAAAAGTTGCTTCAATCGAAATATATATTTTCAACCCCAGACAAAGTCGCTTCAATAAAAAAAAATGTGTTTGAATGCAAAAATAAATTTCAAACTCAAAAAATACACGTGAAAGCTATTTTTCTTTGATTTTTATTTTTTTTTTTTGCTTTTTAATTGAAGTTTTTTTTTTTTGTTTTTTTTTTTTGATTGATTGAAGCAACTTTTTGATTGAAGTAATGTTGATTTGTGATTTGTGCAACATTTTGGCAAGGACATTTTTGTCTTTATTATTCAATCAAAAAATTACTTGCTTCAAAAAATATTTTCAAAAAGAAAAATCACTTCAATCAAAAAAAAGAAAATTTTCAATCATTAAAAAAGTTTTTGAATGCGAAAAAATATTTGAAATTGAAAAATTTGCATTTGAAAACTTAATTTTTCATTGAAAAAGTTGTTTTGTGTTTGGGCCATATTATGGGTAGGGCATTTGTGTCTAAATCATTCAATCCCCCCAAAAAGTTGCTTCAATCAAATAAAAAAATCATTTTGAAAAATAAAATTGCCCTCCCCTAATTTTTGGGGTTTTTTGAAAATTATATGCAAGGCAAACGACCGTCTAAGTTGCTAGTCGCATGATCTTTTCGAAAAATAATTTTGACCCATTATAAAAATATATTTTTTTGTTCATTTCATTCCGTTTTATTGCTTTTCAACTTATATATATATATATAGGAAAGACAGTTACATGCAATGACACTTTTCAGCCACCAGGGGGACCTGGACCCCCTGCCCCCCCCTTAAAAGCCGCTTATGTGTAAGAGTAGTGCAATGTGGTGAGGAGTATTTGTACTGTGGATGATTTGGTACTCTGAATATTCTTATGGCCTCTCGGCTCACTTGACAGAGCTACAAGGAGGGTTGGGTGTGGTGGGGGTTGGGGTTGGGGTTTTGCAGCACGTGCCACATGTCTGAGCACTTGATTACAGGCAAAGCCAATGAGCAAGGTAATTTCATGATTGGGTAATAATAATGAATAAAATCAACATGAGTCTCGAGGAGTTTTTTTGCCACCTGGGTTTTGCTATATTTTATGGAATGTTTCATTTGTAAATATCATAGTATAAGTACAGTCATAAACTGACAGTCATCACAGCCAGAGTAATCATCATAAACCATTTTACTGTCCATGAAACTTTGATACAAACGCAAAACACTTCTGGAGTTAATGTTATAGGTGCTAATTTAGTCTGCAGAGCGTCCTAGCGAAGTGTGCATAACTGTAGATGAATCTCTACATAGCTGTGCGACTTGGCAAAAACTAGTTTCCCCTCTTAATTTTGGTCAAATCCTTAACTGGATACTTTCAGGAGTTGCTGAATTTTTTCTTTCTTTTTCTTGGAAGGCCCCAAGTGTCATTTTACAGTGTCTGTGTGAAATTCTGATGCTTGTCACTACTGATATGGTCACTTACACACATGCAGTTGCATTTTCAGTTGACATAACAGAAGTTGTCAGATGTACCTGCAATGAGATCTTAGCTGAAATCCAATTACTATGTACTTGTCACTCATTATGAACACCAAACAAGTCATGTGGCAGGAAAAATGCATGCAGGTTCATTTTTGCGTTGTCCACACTCATATTTGTTTGTGGTTGGAACACAGCATATCTATAGCGTGTCCATGCTTCTGCATTCCATGTGCTGCTCATGCTCTAGGACAGAAACACTGCACGAGGGTGCCTTGGCCTTATACAGTATTTACTGTAATATATTACTGTAAACTGAATATCGCTGAAAAAAGATACAATAAATTACTCACCTTTGGATACACAAAAAAGTACTGTAGTTTGGCACAATGAACCCTTTGGCACACAACAATCAAGAATATTTTGGCCATTGCCTTGCCCTGATGACTTGCACTACAGTGGGGCAAATAAGTATTTATTCAACCACTAATTGTGCAAGTTGTCCCACTTGAAAATATTAGAGAGTCCTGTAATTGTCAACATGAGTAAACCTCAACCATGAGAGACAGAATGTGGGGAGAAAAAAAACAGAAAATCACAGTTTGATTTTTAAAGAATTTATTTGCAAATCACGGTGGAAAATAAGTATTTGGTCTATACCAAAAGTTCATCTCAATACTTTGTTATGTACCATTTGTTGGCAATAACGGAGGCCAAATGTTTTCTGTAACTTCACAAGCTTTTCACACACTGTTGCTGGTATTTTGGCCCATTCCTCCATGCAGATCTCCTCTAGAGGAGTGATGTTTTGTGGCTGTCGTTGGGCAACACAGACTTTCAACTCCCTTATCACCCCGTGGCGTCAAAATGATAACAAGAACGGTGAGCATAAATCCCAGAACCACACGGGGGGACCTAGTGAATGACCTACAGAGAGATGGGACCACAGTAACAAAGGCTACTATCAGTAACACAATGCGCCGCCAGGGACTCAAATCCTGCATTGCCAGATGTGTCCCCCTGCTGAAGAAAGTACAAGTCCAGGCCCGTCTGCAGTTCGCTAGAGAGCATTTGGATGATCCAGAAGAGGACTGGGAGAATTTGTAATGGTCAGATGAAACCAAAATAGAACTTTTTGGTAGAAACACAGGTTCTCTTATTTGGAGGGAAAAGAATACTGAATTGCACCATACCAACGGTGAAGCATGGGGGTGAAAACATCATGCTTTGGGGCTGTTTTTCTGCAAAGGGACCAGGACAACTGATCTGTGTAAAGGAAAGAATGAATGGGGCCATGTATCGAGAGATTTTGAGTGAAAATCTCCTTCCATCAGCAAGGACATTGAAGATGAGACGTGGCTGGGTCTCTCAGGATGAAAATGATCCTAAACACACAGCCAGGGCAACAAAGGAGTGGCTTCGTAAGAAGCATTTCAAGGTCCTGGAGTGGCCTAGCAAGTCTCCAGGTCTCAACCCCATAGAAAATCAGCGGAGGGAGTTGAAAGTCCGTGTTGCCCAACGACAGCCCCAAAACATCACCACTGCTCTAGAGGAGATCTGCATGGAGGAATGGGCCAAAATACCAGCAACAGTGTATGAAAAGCTTGTGAAGAGTTACAGAAAACGTTTGGCCTCCGTTATTGCCAACAAAGGGTACATAACAAAGTATTGAGATGAACTTTCGGTACTGACCAAATACTTATTTTCCACAAAGATTTGCAAATAAATTCTTTAAAAATCAAACAATGTGATTTTCTGTTTTTTTTCCCCCCACATTCTGTCTCTCATGGTTGAGGTTTAACCATGTTGACAATTACAGGCCTCTCTAATATTTTCAAGTGGGAGAACTTGCACAATTAGTGGTTGACTAAATACTTATTTACCCCTGTAAATGCACTGAATTTTCACCTTTTGCTGTTGTACCCCTTTTACACTGCTGGCCAAAAGTATTGGCACTCCTGTAATTCTGTCAGATAATGCTCAATTTCTCCCAGAAAATGATTGCAATTACAAATGTTTTGGTAGTAATATCTTCATTTTTTTGGTTGCAATAAAAAAGTACAAAAGAGAAAGAAAAAAAAAAATTATAATTTTACACTCTAAAAATGGGCCGAACAAAACTATTGCCACCCTCAGCCTAAAACTTGGTAGCACAAATTTTAGACAAGATAACGAACAATAGCGAACAACCGCTTCCGGTATCCATCAATGAGTTTATTACAATGCTCTACTGGAATTTTAGACCATTCTTCTTTGGCAAACTGCTCCAGGTCTCTGAGATTTAATGGGTGCCTTCTCCAAACTGCCATTTTCAAATCTCTCCACAGGTGTTCTACTAGATTCAGGTCTGGACTCATTGCTTGCTACTTCAGAAGTCTCCAGTGCTTTCTCTCAAACCATTTTCTAGTGCTTTTTGAAGTGTGTTTTGGGTCATTGTCCTGCTGGAAGACCCAGAACCTCTAAGGGAGACCCAGCTTTCTCACACTGGGCCCTACATTATGCTGCAAAATTTTTTGGTAGTCTTCAGATTTCATAATGCCATGCACACGGTCAAGCACTCCAGTGCCAGAGGCATGTTTCCTTAGAAGGCCTCATTTTTTTCCCCGTGTAAACTCTATCTTGATGCCTTTTCCCAAAAAGCTCTACTTTTGTCTCATCTGATCAGAGAACATCCTTCTAAAACGTTTTTGGCTTTCTCAGGTAAGTATGGGCAAACTCTTGCCTGGCTTTTTTATGTCTCTGGGTCAGAAGTGGGGTCTTCCTGAGTATCCTACCAGAGAGTCCCTTTTCATTCATATGCCAACAGATAGTACGGGTCGACACTGTTGTACCCTCGGACTGCAGGATAGCCTGAACTTGTTTGGATGTTAGTCGAGGTTCTTCATCCACCATCCGCACAGTCTTTCGTTGAAATCTCTCATCAATTTTTCTTTTCTCTCCACATCTAGGGAGGTTTGCCACAGTGCCATGGGCTTTACACTTATTGACGACACTGTGCACGGTAGACCCAGGAACATTCAGGTCTTTGGAGATGAACTTGTAGCCTTGAGATTGCCCATGCTTCCTCACAATGTTGCTTCTCAAGTCCTCAGACAGTTCTTTGGTCTTCTTTCTTTTCTCCATGCGCAATGTGGTATACACAAAGACACAGGACAGAGGTGGAGTCAACTTTAATCTATTTTAACTGGCTGCAAGTGTGATTTAGTTATTGCCACCACCTGTTATGTGCCAAAGGCAAGTAACAGGTGCTGTTATTTACATAAATTAGAGAAGCATGATTTTTCAAAGGGTGCCAATAATTTGTCATTTTGGGAGTTTTGTGTAAAATGCTAATGATTTAATTTTTTTCCCCATTCTCTTTTGTGTTTTTTCATTGCAAGCAAAATAAATGGAGATATTACTACCATGGGAAAAAATTAGCATTATCTGACAGAATTGTAGGGGTGCCAGTACTTTTGGCCAGAAGTGTAGTAGTTTGTGTCATAGTGTTCAAGTCCAAAATGCCTCACTATGTCATATTGGGGAACAGACAAGATTCAATCTGCTACATGTGTTGTGACCCTGAAGGAGGCGATCGACAGATACTGTCTTTCAGATCTATCAGTCACTCACGATCGATGTATTGGGCACTTCTGTTTGAGAGGACTTTGAGTGATCTTTCAAGGCCCACAAAATACTGTATTGTATGATTACATGCATACTCACTTCTCAATAGAAAAAAAACTTTGAGTCGACCCTTTTCCATTATTTTATAATCAACAGTAACGAATAGATAACTATTACAAAATTCAAGCACTTCTTCATAAAAAGGGAGAAAATCGCATTTCACTTCTTTTTCTAATACCATGCAGCAGTAATCTATGCATTGCATTATCTATTTTAGTGTAGCATGTTTAAATTTAGCCGTTTGTGGGTGCCGCCATGTTCTCCTCATAGATTAGAAAGCGTGGGTGTGAACAGATTGTGCTTTTATTGCAGTTATAGGAACCTACACAATACAGGAGAACAAAATATTTGGTTTGATTTTAACCAGTATTTATGACTACTGTGTGGATCAGTATCATGTGCACGGTGGGTAAATTATCAATTCAGCACTGTCACCTCACCATGTAGTTGAGTAAAACACTATTGTTTCAGAGCATGAGAGTTTTTACTGTTTTGGTAACATTATTTGGGTAAACTAAATATTTACAAAGAGGTCTTGGTCTGATGAAGTTCAGGTCTACACCGCCACTACTAATCTTCATTTGGATTATGTTTTTCAGGCAACTTCCAACTCATAAAACACATTAGAACTTTCCGTCTCTAGGGATAGTCATCATTTGTGGACCTGAACTAGCATTTCTTTCAGGGCACTCTGCTATGTTGTTGTTTTCACATCGATGCATTTCCTTGATTTAGGTTTGCTCTGAGGCTGTCGTTTGTAGAAAGCTTCATCATTTGGTCTCCTTTGCTGACTTTTAATGGTCCTCAGGGAGCAATAATGCATGTAGATGTGAGATCAGATTCAGGGACACTGGGCACGCGGTACATGGGCCAAATACTGTAGCTCAGCAGAGCCAAGTGCAGATGGATGAGAGCTGTAAAAAGGTCAGACAATGAACAATACTGTAGTTGTATTTTAAGCAACTGTAAAGTTGATTACATCTCTTAAATAAATTGCTCCCTGGTGCCTTCAGAGCTGTGGCGAGTTTTGAGATGTGAGCTTTGTGGGAGTCTTTAAATATCAATGAAACTAATCATGACATGGCCCAGTACTTTGACACACAGCTCATGATTACAAGGATATAACAACCCTAAACAGCTGCCAATAGTTGTAATAAGGTTTTACCACCTCACTAAGACAGTTTAAGAACTGTCTATTTTTCTTTACTGATGGCTGTTTCATATACTATACACATGTTTGAAATTATTTGGCAGGCTATAATGAAAAAGCATTTATGAAAATTGATTACTTGAACTAAATTCCAAACAAAAAGTAATGTAAACATGGGATTGGCATTCAACTGAATTAATCGACTGAAGGAATCACTAATGGATTAATATTCGATTTATTTGTTTTAATGCCGCAACGATTAATCGTTTAAGTAATTCGTTTAGAAAAAAGATTCAAATTAAATTTTCCTGCTTTGAGTATTCGTTTGATTAAAGTGGTGTTGCAATGGTTTGTTTTGAAAGTGCATTTAGTTTTATTGATTTGGGTTGTTACACTGCTCTCTATTGGAAAAAATGAATATGACATAACTTATTTCACATGGCTGAGTCCAGCTGCTCCCTGTTAAGGCCAAAATAAGCTACGTTTTCGTTTGAGCTAGTGTTTTTTTTATGCATCCATATTTGAATTTATAGGTACAGTATGTTTAGCCATTTTTTGTGGGAATATGTGTTTAAACCATTTGTTAATAGAAAAGAAAAAAGAAAAAGTTAGCATTTTATAGCAATTAAGCTAGCGGTCTATTGCTATGTAAGTTAGCCAGTTGTTCTTTTGTTGTACTTAGTTCCTCATTTATTTATTTTTTCATACCGTTTGAGGCTCAGTTCGGGTATTTTAATTTTTTATGTTCCATATCCGATTATTCGATGATTCGAACTAACTAGTTCATCGATTAATCGACTACTAAAATAATGGATAGCTGCAGCCCTAATCTTTTTTTTTTATTTAATTTAATTTTATTTTTATTTTTATTTTGGTCCCATTGGTCAACTTTCCTCTCTGGATGATGGCAAACTGACAAACTGAACTGAATATACAGTATCCCCACAATTTTTTTTCCCAGTCATGTTGTGTGCTCGATCTTGCCTCGTTCGTAATTAATTCCGCCCCGATAAGAGGATACTTAACAGTTAATAATATGTTAATCTGTTTTATCTATCTCATTTTAGAAACTAATAACATTGTTTTAGTTGGCCATATCTTCGACACATACAGTACAGTATTGTTTGCTGTTTGCCTAAAATGTTTTTAGATTCAGATTCAGATTCAGAGATTTTATTTGTCATTGACACCAGCTCTCACAAGATGACAACAGATGCAACGAAATTCCGTTCGATGAGTAAGCATCGGGCCGCTGCAGACTTGATTTTAGTTTAACCTCTCACAGATCTGATGATGCTGATGTTTCCAGAAAGTAGCCACATTGTGAGGAACTAAAAATATAAAATGATAAATATGAAGTGATAAAATTTGCATACAGTGTCCGACCCAGTTGTTGCTAGACAAAACATCATTCACTCTCATATATCAGGAGACAACTGCCTGGTTGAAGATGAGCTGATGTCATTTTTGGACAAAAGGACCAGGCAATATATCACTTTACATGACTCAAAGTGTTCTGTCCCATTTTTGTAGTCCTCCAATTTCTCTAGGACATTGAGTAATTGCGTTGTGGTAATGTTGCAAATGGCAACGTTATAAATCAAGCATGCCTTTCACATATATTCTACGACTTTTTTTCCAGTGCAGTCAGGAAGAATTGTCCAGAAAGAAGCCCAGGAGGATTTTAATGTTTGTAATCTAGAGTTTAATGGGCCCTCCGATGACAGGCAAATGGCCTAAATCCTAAAACAGTTGTACACCTCACTCTGGCATTTAGAAACATTTTTCAAACTGCTACTGTTGAAGGTTAAGATATTGTAAAAGTGTTTTAAACATGACTCCTTGACAGTTAAATTGGGTAATTTCATTGCTTGTATTAAATGTTACCAATGTTTTTGTATGTAAATCTTATTATTTTTCTTTTTTTAAACTAGGTAACAAGGCCAAAGACAGCGTGGGAACAGGTGAGTTCTCTTTTCTTATGTTATTCCAGTTGCTGTCGTTTGAGTTAATCACGCAATATTTTGTTAATGTTGAGGTTTGAAACATGTGGCACTGGAAACCATCAACTTTAACTTTAAAATAATCCAGATAAACATTGTATGTGTGACTCTTTGTAGTGGCTGAGAAGACCACTGGAGCGATGGAGAACATTGCTGCCGCCACTGGCCTCATCAAGAAGGATGAATTCCCATCTGACATAAATGTAAGTATCCAAATTTTTAAAAATTAAAGCCAACGTCATATATCCGATTGAATTGCAATTTCTATTTTGAAATATGAACCCGACCCTTGAAAGTGTCTTATCAAGGCAATTAATTTGTACTCTGTGTTCTTCCTTAAACTGACCACTCAGCAGAACAGAATTGTAAACGCCCCAATCAATTACAGTGGGGCAAATAAGTATTTAGTCAACCACCAATTGTGCAAGTTCTCCTACTTAAAAAGATTAGAGAGGCCCGTAATTGTCAACATGGGTAAACCTCAACCATGAGAGACAGAATGTGGAAAAAAAAAAACAGAAAATCACATTGTTTGATTTTTAAAGAATTTATTTCCAAATTATAGTGGAAAATAAGTGGTCACCTACAAACAAGCAAGATTTCTGGCTGTCAAAGAGGTCTAACTTCTTCTAACGAGGTCTAACAAGGTGTAACGAGGCTCCACACCTTACCTGTATTAATGGCACCTGTTTTAACTCATTATCGGTATAAAAGACACCTGTCCACCACCTCAGTCAGTCACACTCCAAACTCCACTATGGCCAAGACCAAAGAGCTGTTGAAGGACACCAGAGACAAAATTGTACACCTGCACCAGGCTGGGAAGACTGAATCTGCAATAGGTAAAACAGTTTGTGTCAAGAAATCAACTGTGGGAGCAATTATTACAAAATGGAAGACATACAAGACCACTGATAATCTCCCTTGATCTGGGGCTCCATGCAAGATCTCACCCCGTGGTGTCAAAATGATAACAAGAACGGTGAGCAAAAATCCCAGAACCACACGCGGGGACCTAGTGAATGACCTACAAAAAGCTGGGACCACAGTAACAAAGGCTACTATCAGTAACACAATGCGCCGCCAGGGATTCAAATCCTGCACTGCCAGACGTGTCCCCCTGCTGAAGCCAGTACACGTCCAGGCCCTTCTGCGGTTCACTAGAGAGCATTTGGATGATCCAGAAGAGGACTGGGAGAATGTGTTATGGTCAGATGAAACCAAAATAGAACATTTTGGTAGAAACACAGGTTCTCGTGTTTGGAGGAGAAAGAATACTGAATTGCATCCGAAGAACACCATACCCACCGTGAGGCATGGGGGTGAAAACATTATGCTTTGGGGCTGTTTTTCTGCAAAGGGACCCAAAGTACTGATCTGTGTAAAGGAAAGAATGAATGGGGCCATGTATAGAGAGATTTTGAGTGAAAATCTCCTTCCATCAGCAAGGGCATTGACGTTGAGACATGGCTGGGTCTTTCAGCATGACAATGATCCCAAACACACAGCCAGGGCAACAAAGGAGTGGCTTCGTAAGAAGCATTTCAAGGTCCTGGAGTGGCCTAGCCAGTCTCCAGATCTCAACCCCATAGAAAATCTGTGGAGGGAGTTGAAAGTCCATGTTGCCCAACGACAGCCCCGAAACATCACTGCTCTATAGGAGATCTGCATGAAGGAATGGGCCAAAATACCAGCAACAGTGTGTGAAAAGCTTGTGAAGAGTTACAGAAGACGTTTCGCCTCCGTTATTACCAACAAAGGGTACATAACAAAGTATTAAGATGAACTTTTTGTGTTGACCAAATACTTATTTTCCACCATGATTTGCAAATACATTCTTTAAAAATCAAACAATATGATTTTCTGGGACTTTTTTCACATTCTGTCTCTCATGGTTGAGACTTACCCATGTTGACAATTACAGGCCTCTCTAATGTTTTCAAGTGGGAGAACTTGCACAATTGGCGGTTGACTAAATACTTATGTGCCCCACTGTATCTGGTGCCTTGCCCCCTCGAATAAATGTGTCACCTTAAATAGACATTGACGAAAACAGGTACTACAGCCAAGTATTTTTTATCGTTTTGACTGTGAATAGTATATCCCACAGTAAAAGATTTACCAAACTACTTGCGCAGCAGACAAAGCATTTGAAGCCATCCTAAAGTTTAAAGAAAAAGTGCTCAGCTTTGCAGGATAAAAGCTAATTATTTTGCCAAAAAGAAATAAAGATAAGAAAGACCTATGGTCTCCAGAGAAAATGAGCACGACTAACAAGGATGAAAAGAGAAGAGTTGGGCGGAGAACTTTTAGACTCTATTTATTTCATGTGGAACAAACACAACCGCATAGTGTCTAGAAGATAAGACATTATATAGAATGAAGCCTGAGTAAATAAACACCCACAGCCTCTGTATTATTATTTCCCCATACAATATGTTCTCATTATTGTCTTATTTTAAATGGGGGTAACTTTCATACAATGGAAGAAAAGTATGTCAACCCTTTTAAATTTATTAGATTTCAATTATGTTCATTAATACATGGTAATAAAGGGGCTGGGAAGGAAAAGTGAAAGAAGACAACAAATCGAACCTCCGTTGCCACCAAAAACTTCAAACAAACTGCTCTTGTATAAGCAGACCAGACATACACAACATTCAGGATGAATTTTAACCATTCCTCCTTATAACTGGTGTGAATACCTCTATTGCAGTCACACTACAGCATCCAAATCACATTGAAGTCAGAGCTTTCACTGGTGCACTCCAGAATATGTATTCTGTTGTTGAACTGTTTCAGTGGTTTTTGGATCATTGTCCTGTTTCAACAATCATCCTCTGTTGAGCTTCAACGGTTAGGTATCATATTATGCGGACCTTGTAAATGAATTTTTCCATTGGTGATAGCAGTCCATCCGTGCCCTGAGGCAGCAAAGCAAACCAGTATCATGATAATCCCTCCACCATGCTTCACATTTTGATTTTTTTTTTAATATATCGGCATGCTATTTTTTTTTGTCAGTCAGTCAGTTTCAGTTTATTCGCACATCATCAAATACAGTACATAATCATACGCTAGCAGTTCACATGTTAAGATGGGCGAATAGGACACTCCAAAGAAGCTATTCAAAGCTTTTAGCAGGGGCCCAGTTAGACAACACACACATACACACACACGCAGGCACACACACAATTAACTGTGGACAATTTCAAAATTTTGGCTACATTGGATTTGGTAAGAGACACCAGTAGTGTTATTCAAATAATCAGCATATTATATATACATTGCTAGGAGATGAGTTTTGAGTTTTTTCTTAAAGATGGAGATGGAGTGTGACATTTTAAGTGTTTCACAGCAGACATGCAATGAATATTGAATATTGTTGTATTGTATTCTTTTTCAATACAAATGTGAAAACGTAATAGCTTGTATAATTTTGCTTAAAGCTGAGTCCTTTGATTACCTTATGATTTTAATGAAGCTCACTACATTTTTATAAACAATTTATAACATTCCAAAGGCCTTGTGCATTTTTCCCCATTTTACTGACCTATTATGAAATCAATTCATTTTCAGAATCGTGCTGTTCACCCTAAATAACCTTCTCATGGATACGCGCTGTCAAATGTTGACATGTTGTCTGGCTCTGGCAGTCTGTGAGTGGAACAGAGCTCCGCAACGTTCTCTAAGCCTTCATCCTCACAGTTGGACTCTCTTCACTGCTTCCCTAAGATAGTGAATCTTGCTAGTTTGTTCATAAATCTTTCAGAGCAACACCACTGCTTATTTCTAAGCCCTGGCCAAATGTCGCTTACAATCTTCATTGAAATCATTCATGCCTGTTAGTCGAAGACCACAAGGTTTTCTTCGAGAGATCATTAGAAGCTGACGTTGTGCCAAATAAGAGGGACTCTCTATGGTGGTTTCTCTTACAGCAAGACTGAGCCCATAGGATTATGGTCTCTTCTCTGACCTAATTGACTTGATTAGTGGAGGTTTAAAAATAAGAATGATGACCCACAAGCTTTGTATTCAGGTCTCATTGTTGCATATTAGCCATGAGCAAACTTAAGAGTAAGAAAATAGTCAATGCTATGTGGCTACATCCATCCACCCACGCACCCATACATAGTACGGACATACATACATACATACAGTACATACATTCATACATACAGTACATACATTCATACATACAGTACATATGGGGCTGCAGCTATCGATTATTTTAGTAGTCGATTAATCGATGAAGTTGTTAGTTCGAATAATTGAGTAATCGGATAAGGAACATGAAAAATTAAAATACCCGAGCTGAGCATCAAACAGTATAAAAAAATAAATAAATAAGGATCTACGTACAACAAAAGAACAATTGTCTAACCTAAATAGCAAAAAGTCCGCTAGCTTAAATGCTATAAAATGGTAACATTTTTTTAACAATGCTTTTAACAAATGGTTCAGACACATATTCCCACAAAAAATAGCTAAATATACCTATAAGCTAAATTACGAATGCATTAAAAAAAAACATTAGCTAAAAAAAAAAAACTTAGCTTATGTTGGTCTTAACAGGGAGCAGCTTGATTTAGCCATGTGAAATGAGGCAGACTCGAGGGCAGTGTATCCACCCACATAATAAAACTAAAGGCAAACACTTTCAAAATAAACCATTGCAACACCACTTTCATTAAACGAATACTCGAAGCAGCCAATTTTAATTCGAATCTTTTTTTCTAATCGAATTCACGAGTTAATCGATTAATCGTTACTACATACAGTACTACATGCATACATACAAACATCCATAAATACATGCATAATACATTCATTCATACATACATACATACATACATAAATGCATATATAATACATACGCATACTGTATGTATATATATATATATATACATACCAGGGGTGGATGCTGGTTTTTCAATAAGGGGAAGCTCAAAGTGTGTCCGCCTGTGAGTGCTTTGTTGACGGTGGAGGTGCTCAGCGGCACCCGCTGCTCGGTAAGGAAAGAAACAAGAGTGCCTGCAGTCAAGTCTCAAACACAAGCAGCTACAATAAAAAAAACCCACCAGAAATAAGCTCGATTTTTTTTTTGCTTGCCGTTTTTAACAAAGCAAGTGTCACTAGGTTGATTATTAAAGTCTCTTGTTCAACTCAAAACAATGGAATGAAAATTAAAAAACAAGATCACTGATTTGCTGTCACTCAAAAAAGGATCCAGCCTCAGACATACTGTATCATCCAATCATCATGCAGAGAACCAGAGCGTCCCGGCAAGCCAAGCCCCACTCACTGCCCATAGACCCCCAGAGACGCAGAGTGTCCAATGGGCAGGATAAACCCAGCCTTTAGCCAATGACTCGTCTCTTTTCACTGTAGTGGAACAATGTACTCTCAACTCTGGATACGCACAGCTTCCAATTACATACATACAGTGCCTTGCAAAAGTATTCGGCCCCCTTGAACCTTGCAACCTTTCGCCACATTTCAGGCTTCAAACATAAAGATATGAAATTTTTTTGTCAAGAATCAACAACAAGTGGGACACAATCGTGAAGTGGAACAACATTTATTGGATAATTTGAACTTTTTTAACAAATAAAAAACCAACCAAGACCCGGCCGTCCTTCCAAACTTTCTTCTCAAACAAGGAGAAAACTGATCAGAGATGCAGCCAAGAGGCCAATGGTCACTCTGGATGAACTGCAGAGATCTACAGCTGAGGTGGGAGAGTCTGTCCATAGGACAACAATCAGTCGTACACTGCACAAATCTGGCCTTTATGGAAGAGTGGCAAGAAGAAAGCCATTTCTCAAAGATATCCATAAAAAGTCTCGTTTAAAGTTTGCCACAAGCCACCTGGGAGACACACCAAACATGTGGAAGAAGGTGCTCTGGTCAGATGAAACCAAAATTGAACTTTTTGGCCACAATGCAAAACGATATGTTTGGCGGAAAAGCAACACAGCTCATCACCCTGAACACACCATCCCCACTGTCAAACATGGTGGTGGCAGCATCATGGTTTGGGCCTGCTTTACTTCAGCAGGGACAGGGAAGATGGTTAAAATTGACGGGAAGATGGATGCAGCCAAATACAGGAACATTCTGGAAGAAAACCTGTTGGTATCTGCACAAGACCTGAGACTGGGACGGAGATTTATCTTCCAACAGGACAATGATCCAAAACATAAAGCCAAATCTACAATGGAATGGTTCAAAAATAAACGTATCCAGGTGTTAGAATGGCCAAGTCAAAGTCCAGACCTGAATCCAATCGAGAATCTGTGGAAAGAGCTGAAGACTGTTGTTCACAAACACTCTCCATCCAACCTCACTGAGCTCGAGCTGTTTTGCTAGGAAGAATGGGCAAGAATGTCAGTCTCTCGATGTGCAAAACTGATAGAAACATACCCCAAGCGACTTGCAGCCGTAATTGGAGCAAAAGGTGGCGCTACAAAGTATTAACGCAAGGGGGCCGAATAATATTGCACGCCCCACTTTTCAGTTTTTTATTTGTTAAAAAAGTTTAAATTATCCAATAAATTTTGTTCCACTTCACGATTGTGTCCCACTTGTTGTTGATTCTTGACAAAAAATTAAAATTTTATATCTTTATGTTTGAAACCTGAAATGTGGCGAAAGGTTGCAAGGTTCAAGGGGGCCGAATACTTTTGCAAGGCACTGTATATACACCAGTGTTGTTTTCGGCATTTTAATTTTCGTCTTAGTCTTTTGGACGACAATACATATTAGTCTTAGTCATATTTTAGTCATCTCAAAATGTGTCTGTCTTTAACTAGTCTTTGTTGACGAAAACTCAAAACTAATTTTCTCTAGTTTTAGTCAACATTTACTATAAATGCTTTTGTCAGTAAAATTAAAAAATGTTGCTCTAAAAATAAATAAATAAATGTTTCCAACTATTTCGAATGAACATTGACAGACGAGTATATATTGTAGTGTAAAGACAACGCAACTTGGTGATAATACACACTCAACACAAAAACAGTACATTATTTTCAGTTCATTCTACCCACGAACTGAATTTAAAAAACGTTTTTGAATGCTATGCTAAGGTGATGAGTTACATTTAGTGTGTGATGATCACTCAGCACAGACCTTTAAAGGCTAAAGCAACATAGCATTTTCTCTCTGGCCAAGATAAGAAAACAAATTTTACTGTGTGTGCAAGCCTGGAGACTGGAGAGGACACTGGTGGGGTGGGGGCAGCACGTCACACGAGTGACACAACCAAACACTGCTACGATGGAGGCTAACCACACATAAAATGTCACACATTGTAACACGTGACGGAAACTATTGCATGTTTTCGTCACGTTCTCATCTCGTCAGACGAAAAGTGGCATACATCTTTTTATGTTTTAATCTCCCAAGACAGGTTTTTAGCTCATTGTCGTCTCGTCATCATCATGAAAAAAACTTTGTTGACGAAATATTTTCATTAAAGTAATTGTTGACGAAAACAACACTGACATATCCACAAACATAAAAAACACAATGAATTGCAGGGTTTTTTTCAGACATTGGTAAACACCTGATTAGATTAAGGTAGATTTTGCAGGTGCAATTCTTCAAATCTGACTGGTATGTTCACATATAGTCATTTCAGGAATTTTAAACCTACATATCTGTTTTGTCTCCGTGTTCTCTCAGCCTGAGGAATACGGGCAGGAGGCTATGGAGGGCCAGTCAGAGGGAATGCTGGAGCCAGAAGGAGAGACATATGATGACACCCAGCAGGTGATCCGTTTTCACCACACATTCACACATGTCTGATGTCCCATGTTTTTATGTTCGCATGCTATTTAAAACACTAAAATATTTTGTTTTACAATCAGTGATTAGTCTATTTAATTGCTGTAGATGGGAGGCGTGCCAGTTTTGTCAGCTTCCCATGCACATGCATTGAAACAAGGGCTGCATTACAAATTCCGCCTTTGTAAACAATGCAGTTTTGATTTGCGCTTTCCGAGTTGAGTGTTGATTACAATCATACTGAAAGGTTTTTGTTTTAGTGAGCTCATTTAGGAATACAGTAATATAAACACCCCCTGAGGATGACTCACTCCATCATTGCAAGATGGATGTGCAGTCTTGTTATATTGCTTCTGTCAATGCAAAGTGAACATTGGCTCTTAAAAGGCCAAATGTTTTACTGCAGCTCTTGTTTTGTGTGATACTAGATTGATTACAGAATACCGTAGGTAAAACGACAGTGTTTTGTGTGATTGAAATAGTAATTTTTGGGAAAATGTTAGCAATTAGGGAAACAGGAACCACAAATTTTGAAAACCTTAAAAGCACTTAAATGATTGGCATTTTTTACACAAATGTTCTACTCGCTACAATATTAAAACACTAGATTATAGGGTATTAATTGCAATTTTGGTTGACATTTTTTAAGTTCCTTTTGATTTTTCTTCCTTTTCTTGAATTAAAATATTCATGGTCATCTTCCCTTTAACACTTTATAGGGCAATTGAATATTTTTGGTTGTTGAAAAAAAGTTAACACCATAAAGACCTGGCGTCCGCAAAAGTGTACATCACATTTTGGGTCATTAGGCCATTATTGTGGCCTATATGACCCACAATGTGATGTCCACTTGTTTTTTTTTTTTTTTTTTTTCAGTAGCACTCATTATTTTTAAATATTTTTCATGAATAAATAAAAATATTAAATTAATAAAATGATAATAAAACAAAAGTAATAAAATTGAAATTAATAAAAACAGAAATACACTTTGGTTATGGTCCCCAATAACACACTGAAAGGTGTTTTGTATTATTATTTAAATGTCAAAGTATTTATACGCATTGCCTGCCCGCCCCTGACAACAATAGACACCCAATTCATTTAAACCGGGAGGACTGGCTATCAATGCACATTTTTCAGTACCAGCGAGTAAGTGACTGATCGCTGCCAACCCTCCCAGTCAAAATTAATTATACGTCTCAAAGGGTTAAATCTTATTTTGTAATGTTTTCATTTCACTTTCTTACCACTCATTGCCACATAGGTCAGACAAAAAAATATATTTTTCATATTTCTCATTTATGCCAGACAGCTGCTCATGCTCATTCCATCCATGTTCTCCTATTTTTACTCCTGCATCTTCTTCCCCTCCCCCATCCCTCTACGCTCAACAGTGCACACGCCATGGTCTTAATGGGTGTGGCGATGACGTCCCCTGCCATAGTGCATTGTGGGTAACGTCAGGGTCTGCCTGCATTGCTGTAACTGGCGCGGGGATCATTTCCATTCACAATTCCCTACCTTGATTCATGGAAGCCCCTCTATGTTGATTTGAATGAAGACATCAAATGACCAAGGAGTATGACAAATTTGTAGAAACTGGAATTTAATGTTGTCATAATGTGAGGAGGCGTGTGTAATTATAAAATGCTTGGGATGAGATCACGACTCGTCCTTGACGCTCTTGTATAGCCTGTTACTGCCCTCTACAGGCACATTGAACTAAGTACAACTTGTGTGTTGACGTCATCCTAGAGATTGATATGCTGAGCCACAGCAATTGTTTCGAACACGATTTATTTTAAATAGGTAGTCTTTACAAAGGCCACATTTCAAAACAAAACAGTTTTATGTCACAAAAAATACAACAATAATACATTGGAATCACCTCAAATTGCATGTGATTAAGGAAATGTTTCTTCGTCAATCGTCATACACAAAAGAATCTAATACAGGGAAGGTCATACTATAAACCACATTGTCAGCATAGTAATTTTTTTTTTTTTTTTAAATCCTGTAATACTTATTTGAATACACACTTGCAGTTTTTTTCCCTTTAAATCATGGTATTTTCAGTTAAAAATAGATGTTACAGCCTATTTTTTACTACGTTACATTTAAATGATTTAGGAAAATGTTTTATTTACAGTGGTACCTCAGTATCTTTTAGACATTCGATGTAAAATTTGACTCACAATTTGTTTTTACATCCGACGACATGCTCGAAATATGACGATTTATGACAGCGCCGCACATAAGCGCCCCCCCCCCCACCCCCCTTAAAATGCTGGCCGACTAGTGTCATTGCATGTAATTGACTTTCCTATATACAGTATATATAAAAGTTGTAAAGCAATAAAACTGCAACAAAAATAAATGAAATGGACAAAAAACATTTTTACAATGGGTCAAAATAATTTTTCGAGCACTTTAGACAGTCATTTGCTTTGCATATAATTCATTTATATATTTATATATATATTTATATGTATATATGTATTAGGGCTGTAAAATTATCGCGTTAACGGGCGTTAATTAATTTTTTTAATTAATCACGTTAAAATATTTGACGCTATTAACGCAGATTACCCGCTCAGACAGATTTAAATGACGGTACAGTGAAACACCACTTGTTAATTGTGTTTTATGGAGTTTTGCCGCCCTCTGCTGGCGCTTGGGTGCGACTGATTTTATAGGCTTCAGCCATCCATGAGCATTGTGTAAGTAATTATTGACATCAACAATGGCGGGCTACTGGTTTATTTTTTGATTGAAAATTTTACAAATTTCATTAAAACGAAAACATTAAGAGGGGTTTTAATATAAAATTTCTATAAATTGTACTAAAATTTTTCTTTTAAGAACTACAAGTCTTTCTATCCATGGATCGCTTTAACAGAATGTTAATAATGTTAATGCCATCGTGTTGATTTATTGTTATAATAAACAAATACAGTCCTTATGTACCGTATGTTGAATGTATATATCCATCTTGTCTTGTCTTGTCTTTCCATTCCAAAAATAATTTACAGAAAAATATGGCATATTTTATAGATGGTTTGAATTGCGATTAATTGCGATTAATTACGATTAATTAATTTTTAAGCTGTAATTAACTCGATTAAAAATTTTAATCGTTTGACAGCCCTTGAATGAATTAGACACAAATGTCCTAATCATAATATGGCCCAAACACAAAAAGGATTGCTTCAATCAAAGAAATCTTTTTCAAAGAAAATTTAAGTGTTCAAATGCAAATTTTTCGATCTCAAATATTTTTCCGCATTCAAAAACTTTTTTCTATGATTGAAATTTTTCTTTTTTTGATTGAAGTGATTTTTCACTTTGAAAATCTATATTTTTTTAAGCGACTTATTTTTTGATTGAATAATAAAGAGATAAATGTCCTTGCCAAAATGTGGCCCAAACAAGAATCAACATTACTTCAATCAAAAAGTTGCTTCAGTCAAAAAAATAACTTGACTTCAATCAAAAAGAAAAAGAAAAGAAAATAAAAATTAATTGAAGAAAAAAAGGCTTTCACATGTATTTTTTTTTCTTAGTTTTTTGAGTTTCAAATTTATTTTTGCATTCAAACACTTTTTTTTTTTTTTTTTTTGATTGAAGCGACTTTCTTTGGTTGAAAATATATATTTTGATTGAAGCAACTTTTTTTTTAAGCCAGTGTTTTTTTTCCCGCCATATGGCTCCGCCCAGGGGATATAATTTTTGACTGGGGTAACTACATTGGCACGACACCGGCGGGCGCACCAAATTCTATGGATGACGATCTTGCCAAAAAGTATTGCCTAAGCAGCCTGATTTAGAATTCCCCTCAAGAATGATGGGAAACAAAAAATGCTCATTGTCAACTTATTATTTTGAATATTATTGTAAGTTAATTTTATTGCTGACACTGCGTTTTGGGGTCATCAACATGTTGTGCCCCCCCTGCCCCAAAAGTCAAACTCCGCCTATGGTGCCGCAGTTTCTTTGTTTTGCCGCAAGACGGACGCACGGCCGATTTTCTTGTATGAGAAATCAACAGGGTTCCAACTAGGTTAGTGCAGGTAGTGAACAAAGGAAAAAGGTGATGCATACAATTAAAATGAAGATGGAAATGATAGAAAAATATGAGCATAGTGTGCGCACTGGCTTGACATTACGGCCGTAGAATGTTTATGATCTCGAAGGTCCTCCTCGAAGGTCCTCCTTCGAGATCCGTTCGCCAGTATTTATAAGTTAAGGTGACAATTATTATTGTGGTAACATTGCCAAAGAAATCGCCAGCTTTGTCAGGTTTTTAATCATTTATTTCAGAATTTGTGCAACACAACAAGCCTACTGTTCTCCGCAGTTGACGCCAACAACAAAACATTAAAAAAGAAAGTAAAATCTCTACCGCACCTTTCTCACTCTGTCACGTCAGCCACGCGGTGAGTTCAGGTACTGCATGCAAAACACGTCAGCCACATTCGAACCCAATTACATTAATGCAGGAATTATTATTATTGTTTTATTATTATTCAGATTTTTATCTACAAATTATTTGCTTTGCTATGTGTAATTGTGATTTGTAATAGTGCCAGCAGTACTGTATTTATAAAGGATTTAGTGTAAGTTTTCGGGCTGTGGAACGAATTAATACAGTCATAATGTATTCTTATGAGAAAATCCTGCTCGGCATACAACCATTTCAACATACAAACAAGGTCCTGGGATGAATTAACTTCGTATATATACAGTGTATCACAAAAGTGAGTACACCCCTCGCATTTCTGCAGATATTTAAGTGTATCTTTTCATGGGACAACACTGACAAAATGACACTTTGACACAATGAAAAGTGGTCTGTGTGCAGCATATGTAATAGTGTTTATTTATTTTCCCCTCAAAATTACTCAAAATATAGCCATTAATATCTAAACCCCTGGCAACAAAAGTGAGTACACCCCTTAGAAACTACACACATTCCTAAATATCCAAATTGAGTTCTGCTTGTCATTTTTCCTCCAAATTGTCATGTGACCCGTTACAATAATACTGTCAGCATTGCTCAGAGATTGAAGAGGTGGAAAGGTGGAAAGCCCGCCCGTCTCATCAGACCATAAGACATGGTTCCAGTAATCCATATGCTTTGTTGACATGTCTTCAGCAAACTGTTTGCAGGCTGTCTTGTGTACCGTCTTCAGAGGAGGCTTCCTCCTGAGGTGACAGCCATGCACACCAATTTGATGTAGAGTGCGGCGTATGGTCTGAGCCCCACCTCTTCAATGTCTGCAGCAATGCTGACAGCACTCCTGTAATGAGTAACATGACATTTTGGAGGGAAAATGACAAGCAGTACTTAACTTGGACATTTAGGGATGTACGTAGTTTCTAAGGGGTGTACTCACTTTTTTTGCCAGGGGTTTGGATGTTAATGGCTATATGTTGAGTTATTTCGAGGGGAAAATAAATTAACTCTCATATATAAGCTGCGCACAGAGTACTTTTCATTGTGTCAAAGTGTCATTTTGTCAGTGTTGTCCCATGAAAAGATATACTTAAATATCTGCAGAAATGCGAGGGTTGTACTCACTTTTGCGATATACATGTATATGATATGTATATATATGCAAAATTGTCCTATATGCATGTGTGATACATTATTGGAAAGCTTAAAATCTCAATTTTGCGGGGGAAGAAAAATTTTGAACAGGAGGGCATTTAAAAAAAATAAAATGTGAGAGCATGAAATAGCAGAATTAAAGGCGCCATGACTTTATTATCGCGTACTTACCTTGTTTCGATCCCAAAACTCCATGTAGCATGTATCACTGAGTGTCAAGACACAACCGAGAATGGACACAGCTGGATTTTTTTTTACTTTATGGGTGAAACTTGGTAATATAACACGGGTCACGATGCAGAAATCGCAGATATCAAGGAGTGGTCCAGATTTTCTTTTTCATATATTTACCCTTTTAAACTTTTTTTTTTTTCAATTTTTCTTTGTTTGGATAGATTATTTGTCATCTTACATATCAGATAAAATGCGACAGGAACAAAAAAATACAATTAAGCGATAATTACGAGGTTGATATCCGTGACTTTTTTTTTTTTTTTTTTTAAAGTTTAAAATATGCGAGTGAATAATTTTTAAAGTAGTTTTTTTTTTTTTTTTTAAACAAAATATTAGACATCAATTAGTGATTCTAAGCTAAAAATGACAGACATTTTGAATAATAAATATAATTAATTACCTTCGTTTTATGGCTGTGTTGAAACAAAAGCGGTTGCGCGACATCTGTAAATGGGGGTTTCCAGGGTAAAACGGACATTTTAAAAATAGTTTGGGGGCTTAATGTGCCATGAATCTGCTATGGCAGCATACAGACATATTGTTCTATTGTTATTCTATTGTTCTAAAACAACAGTTATTTTGGTTTAAAATACATTTTAAAGAGGAATGCAAGAGCAGAAACTGCTTTTTCAGTTTTGTCTGTGTTTTCCGCTATGTATATATATACAGTATATACTATGTGTATGTATATATACTATATATATATATATAATATTTTTTTAATACACACACATATATATATACATATACACACATACACACATACATACATACATACATACATACATACATACATACATACATACATATAACCAATTAGTTAAATTTACGATAGACCCTGAAATAGGAGAAAAGACAAAAAAGACATTCTTACAAAAATAAACTGTTTCACATATTCGCATGACGAACCCCGCCGACCCCGTCTATGGATGACTTGGCCCAGCTGTCCAATTTAAAACACAAATGTGGCCCTTGAGCACAAAAGTTTGTCCGCCCCTTATCTAACATCTTCATGTAATTAAATGTGAATGTTTGCTCACCCCACAGGAGAGTCAAGACTACGAGCCAGAAGCATAAAAGCATCAGTGCGAGCCACTATTCAACCAGCAGCACAACATTATTTATAATAATAAAGGACAAATACTATTCCAATTATTCTCCTGTTTGAAAAAACCTACAAAAAGACAAGAATCCCCACTGAAAAATGTTCTTCCTTCAAGAAAAGAAATCTTTTATGATTATATATTGTAAATGTTCTTAACGTAATGTGTTGGGTGTCGGTAATTATTGAGATGTAGGACTGTCCCTCACTGTCTCATTTCCTTGATTCCCTCCCAATGAAATGAGACCAGAAGCAGGGCTTGTGAATGTGTATTTTGTGTGTATATGTATTTAGAAATGTGTAATAGATGTTCATCAACTTCCAATGAGACATTGGGAACAGAAAAAAGTCTAAGTTGCAAGCAGATATTAATACAATATCCTCTTTTAAGTGTCGACAATGCCTGTTTGTTTCCTTTGGGAATTTTTTTGAATGTTTTTGAAGTAAGATTTTTTTGAGTTTATTTTTTACTTTGTATCTTTCTAGTTGCTCGTGAAATCATTCCAGTAAACTATCTGTTGGACATGGAAAGTATACATGTTTGTATGTGGGTGTGTTTGTGTGTACTGACGATTTTAACAACTTAAAGTTACGATATTATGTCTTGAAATCATAATGGTTGTCATATCAAAAATGTGCTTTAAAATGCAGGACTTGTCAATAAAAAGGTTTGTGTTAAGCCAAACATGCAAATCCTCTGTAAATAAAAAGTGAGAAATGAAAATGTTGTCATAGTTGATAACTTTTAATTCCTCATTAGATAGTTGATGTATTGTTCCGGTGTCACAACAGGATTGTCTTTTTTTTTTTTTGCTTTTTTTTTGCTTGCTCTGGGTCAGGATGTTTAGAATTTGCTGTGAAAGCTCTTGGCAACACTGCCAGGATGCCAGTCTGACCGGACCTCATTGAGAGGCGGTTTTGTCCGGGTTAATCCAACTGGAACGTGCAGGCTCACCACTGTCTGCTTCAAACCGAGGATATTAAACCAGCAACCCAGGTTACAGTCTGCAGTCTGATCAAACCCATGCAGTAGACCCCGCAGGGACCAAAAGAGAGGAGTCATGGCCTCGTTGAAGAAGTCCTTTGAGGGCCTAAAAGGCAGCAGCCACTCTGCAGTCAAAGGGGTCACAGAAACTGCAGGTAAATACACTTATGCATTGATGATAAATGGATGTTTTTTTTAATTTAAAAAATCACAAAGCACTGCCGCATGTTCTCAGTGCAGGCAGCTCAGGATGCTGTGCAGCAGGTGGCAGACTCATCCAAAGAAACGGCCAATGCAGGTACCGTACACGTCAAAAAAAAAAAAAAAGATCACTGTACACACAAATCGTCAGAATACGCATAATTTTACACAAGAACAAAATGTTTTTTTTTTTTTTTTTTTTTATAAAAGTAAGCATTTTTCATATTTCATGGATCATATTAAAAACATATCTTTTTAATACTGTATGATATAGTGTGAATAAAGCCTGAGTTTTGCTATCCTCTGTAGTTCACATGAATTCAGTTTATAGAGCACTCATTTAACGCATTTGCTACCACAGACTGTGCTAGACGTCCAGTCCATTTTAACTGGGAGGGGCCAATGAGCGAATGTTACCCCCAATAAATGTTGATACTATTGTGACCTATAGGCAGGGGGAAAAGTGGTTAGAATTTCTTGCCGGAACTCCCCAACGTGAAGGTCGCCACGGTGCCAGAAATTGTATTTATTTATTTTTATTTATTTTATTTTATTTTTGGGGGTGGGGGGGTGGGGGGGATGTCAAAACTACTGAAATGCAAAGA
The DNA here is from genome assembly GCF_030265065.1 of Corythoichthys intestinalis. Classification (NCBI taxonomy): domain Eukaryota; kingdom Metazoa; phylum Chordata; class Actinopteri; order Syngnathiformes; family Syngnathidae; genus Corythoichthys; species Corythoichthys intestinalis. The sequence goes on along the minus strand of NC_080405.1, from coordinate 36,005,164 downwards.
AAACTGTTTTGGTCAATTATTTCTATAACACACACAAAAAGATTTTCATTCAAATTGTATTTTTTCAAAGATTTGCAAAATAAAAGTTAACAAAACCAGCTATAACCCCAACCTCCATCTCCTAATTTTTATTTTCCCTCATTTCCTCACATACTAAATGCCAAATCTCAATTTTAACTACTTAAGAACATAGGATGTAGGATATTAAAATTGAAGATAATGTAAACATTTACTTTTTGTTGTGTTTTTTGTTATAATAAAGATATAAGTAACATACATTCAGAAAAATAAGTACAAATGACTTATATTATGCAGAGTGAAATGGAATATATTATGAAGATCGCGCAAACATTGACTTTTTGAAATCATAAGGAAATGAATAAGTCGCCTAACATAAATGAATAAATATAAGTCCAAAGTGCACATTGACGTCTAAGATGTTCTGAACCTCCTCATCAGAGCAAATAAAACTAAATATGATGAATAAGCCACCTTAACTCTTTCCTTGCGCTCAAAGATTTGATCCATTTTCTGTTGCATTACCCCCCCCCCCTTTTTTTTTCCTGTTTCAGAAAACATGCACATTTGAACCAATCAGAGCTAACTATCTGTTGATCACATGTCAGTACTCAGATAACTGCAGCAGCTGGGGAAACCTCCATGCCGTCCATGGAATAAAATAAATAATAAATATCGGTGGAAACGGATTACGCTAAACAAGCACTTTATTATGCTTGTTGTTAACACTTGAGTATGTAAATCTGATGTTGGTAGATTGTTTTCTTCTTTGAGATTAAATGCATGTGTGGCAGCTGTGTATATACATATATATATATACACACATATATGTACAGTATATATTTGACAGTTGCCGTCATATTTTCGAAATCAAAGCACCGTATACCGGAACAGCATTACGGCCCTGAAACTTGTACCGGAACTGCGTTCCAGCCCTGAATCCTATACCGGAACTGCGTTCCTGACCGTTCCTGCCCACTTTCACCCCTGCCTATAGGTAACCTAAAATGTGACGGTGGTCATGTGGTTAAGTGTTTTTTGATGTACCATAAATAATTCCTTGCCCTATACTAATAACTAACAACCAAAATTCGTTGCTTTTAATAAAAATACAAAAAATTAAAATTAAATTACTGTACAGTATGGTTTTTATTCATGCTATAAAGCTCCAGACTGCCCATAAACTGGGGTATTTTCCATGTGTTACAAGAATTTTAACTTTTTGTTGTTGTTAATATTTTTTTTTTTTTCGTGATTACAAACTTCTGCTACAGACTTAATTAAACCCAGTTGTTGGCGATGGCAACGATAACGAAAGCTTTTAAAGTATTGTATTGTGTTATAACACGTAATGTGTTGAAAAAAAATGTTTTCATAATTTGTGTCAAATGAACCTTTTAAAAGTATTATTAAACTGTCATAAATTTTCATTAAACTGGAAAAAAAACGTTATTTTTCCAAAATTGTCATTTGAACTCATAAGTAACTATGACCTCATTTTGACAGTGTCAAATAATCATGAGGCTTGCAATATTACGATTGATAGATTTTTTGTTGTTGTTAATTATATGCTCTGTTTTTGTATTGAATGTAATTCTATACGGTCAATTGTGAAATGTTGAACTTATATAAAATGTATCCTATTATTCCCTAAATGCACGCAGTTGCTCAAGAGGCCAGCAAACAGAGTCAAGCAGCCATAGGCAAAGCTGCCGACAAGGCCACAGACGCGATCAAGGAGTTAGGACAGAAACGGGAGACCAAGTAATCCCTTTCTTCATCTTGCTAAACCTGCAGCCAACTCACCATCATCATGATCATCATCCTCTACAGGTTTTAGACAAGTAAACATGCTGGAATGGGATAACAGGAAGCAACTCTTAACTAACATTCCAAAAACTTGAGTCTACCTATTTTCTAACCATTCTATATTTTGTATGTGTGACTATTTTGCAAAATAAAACAGAAGCATTTGTCTTTTCTTTCCTATGTGTTGCGAACACTGTTTTTGTTCCTCTATGATAGACCATTATAAGCAACCTTTGGCAGGCTCATGAGAGCACGTTCGTTTACCTTGGCTCTCGGCAACACACCTCCTTCCATCACACTATGTGGTTGCTAAGCAACAGAACTCTGTGGGGGCCTGAGAATGGTGGAGGCCTTTGAATTAGTGGTAAGAATACTTCAGGCACACTGTGTTCTAGTCAAGCTGCAACTTACTATCCTTGCCCATCAAGTAAAGGTAACAGTGTAAATTACTTGAATATGAATACTAAATAAGAGCATTCAGTGGGGCTTTGAATGTCTTGAATATGAGAGCATGGATGGCTGGTGTATAAAAGACATCGTGGTGTGCAAGTGTTTGTGTGTGGGTGGCTTCATTCAGCCTCCTTCAGGCTCTAACCTCCTTTTTGGTGGAACAAAGGAATTTCACCAATATTTAAGTAAATTATGCTTTGGATTCATTTTGTAATGAGTCAATCGAAAAGAACAATAACTAGTTCACTGCTGTTGAAGGCGATAGACGTCCAATTCATTTTGATTGGGAAGTCTGGAGGCGATCAATATTTCAACCAATAATTCAGTATAATAAATCAAATTAAAGCTGTTATTCTGCAGTCAAGGGGAAAAAAAAGAAGTTTATTTTTTCGAGCAACTGTGGTTAATCTATCACTCAGTGGTGCCACAGGGTATGGGCTGGGACCCCATACATTTACACGTCAACACACTGGCTAATACAATATTTAAAAAAAAAAAAAACTAAAAAAAACAGCCCCATAAAAACCTGCCATCCACATACTTGGACATTACATTTTGGGTCATGTTGCCAACACGTGTTCACCACATGTTAATATTGTGACCAGAAATGTGATGTCCACATATTGTTTGCAACTAAAAATAATCACATAAAAAGGTGGTGGCCCCCGATCTTTACTTTGAAACCTGTAATCTTGTGTCAGGCTCTTTCCTAGAGGTCTGTGAACAGACTCTGAAAGTCATAAAGGATTGACATCTATCGCCGTCAATGGCAGCTGATGAGTTAAGTTTGTAAAAACATTAAAGCAGTTTCAACAGAAAAAAGGTTGGTGAATTGCCTTCTAAGTTCCAATGTTGTAAGTTATAATACACCAAAGTTACTATGTGTTCAAGTGTAAAAACAGTTCATTTTGAAAGCCGATGTGGCCATCACTATCAATTTGTTTATTCAAACATCATCTTTTCACACTGACCCTTTTACATGTAAGATTTGCAGAAACCTGTTTGGTCCAGTATTCCACATCTCATTATTGACCCCGTCAACCGCCCCCACCCCAAATGAGACGTTAATTACTATGAATGCTGATGAGATGAGAGCCGAACATAGATTTTTGCCCTCACCACTCACCACAAGAACCCAAGCGTGGTTTCCAGGGAAACTGGAAACGTGAAGCTTTTCAACAGGCAGAGCAGCCACAGATTCAAGAGCGCCGATTGCCTAAGACAGATTCTTCTACAGACAAACCTGTAGCCACAGCAGTCAAGAGCAGAACACCGTGCATACAGGAGGTCTCTCAACATGAAGTTCGGACAATGTTTGACCTAAATGTTCCAGACTCTCTTGCGGAGGCTTCTTTAGTCTGAATTGACTGCTCAGGTACATTGCCTGCTCTCTGTTTTATTATATCGTGTTTGCGGGTTTTTATGTTCATTCTAATTGACTTCACTATGCTCTTTGTATCCAATTTATTGATGCTAGTCATTTAAAATGTATTATTGAAACTAAAGCATAGAAAATTATGCAGCCTATCACTGTGTTGTGGAAAATCTGCCGAAGGCTAAAATGTGTTTGTTGATTCTCGTCTGTTATATACTACAGTACTTATAATAGTATTGGAAAAAAATAATATTCAAAACAAATGGGGATCAAGAAAACAATATAGAGCAAATGTTGGTCATATTACATAACGTGCAGGTTAGTGAAAACAATATCGATCAGCAGTTTTTGTTTTGTTTTTTCTGCAGGAAAATCTTACACAAGACAAAATGGGAAGTCTCAAAGATGAGACAAAAGGTTTCCGTAAAGATTCTGATGATGACACTGCGCTTGAAGGACCTCTCGCGAGCACCAATCAAGACTCAACAAGTCGAGGAGGCGGTCAGATAGAACTGCTCCATAATGTTGGTCCTGTTGATGAGGAGAACAGATGGGAAGGGAAGGGTTGTGATAATAGTTCGCAGTCCGATTTTTTCAACGCGAAGGAGCAGACTGTCCATTTAAAACAACAATCAGAGGGTGACAAAACAACAGCCATGGAAGATATAATTAGAAAAACCGATAACCAAGCTGAGGACACAGTCTTGTTTCCTTTGCCATCAACCGCGGACCCCTCCGACCCAAATTCCCCCGCACCTTTTGGGCAGCACCACATGCGCACACAGGTCAGTCTGGAAGTGGTCCAGTGTCACTCAGCTGCCACGAGCCCCATGACCCCTCCTGAGGGTGGTCATTCCTTTATTTTCCCAAGCTCCTTGAGCAGATCTGGAGCTGATGCTGGAATGCAGGCGGGTGAGCTAGTGGAGTTTTGCTCCGTGGCCACATCTCCCATGACTCCCAAGACTCCCTCCGTCACAGCCTTCCCAGCACTCGCAGGAAGAGATGGGAGTGGAACGCAAACAAGTACACCAGCAGAAGTTAAGTCTGACACAATCAGCAACTTGCAAGTGGCGGATCATAATCACCAAAGTAAGCAACAACGGATGGGTAGTCTGGATCAAGACATTACCATCTTAGTGACTCACTATGATACCGATGAGGTGAAAGAAGGAGAACGGGAGGAATCGTGTCGTCGTACCGTAGACCCGATCAAGACTGGTGAAAATAAAGAAAATGACAACAAGGATGAGCCTGAACAAGAAATCAAAGAAGTCAGACACGAGAAGAAATATGCATCTCAGCCGCCTGTCCCGGAATCTCCAGCTCCTGATGGCTACCACAACATCCGAACTCAGGTGAGTCTAGAAGTGGTGCAGTGCCAATCTGCGGCCACCAGTCCTATGACTCCTCCCGAGGGAGACCACGCCTTCCACTTTCCGAGTCACGGCGAAAGAAGCGATGCAGAGACTCAAATGGGTCAGCAAGTGGAGTACCGTTCCGTTGCTACAGCGCCAATGACGCCAAGAACGCCCACAGTTACAACTTTTCCCGAAATCGGAAAAGAAGCCATCGCAGAAGAGAGCAAGGACGAAAAGGAAAGTCACGTGAAAGTTGAGGAAAAGAAAGAAGAAAGTGAGGAAAATGAGGTGGAGGAAGGTGAAGAGGAAAAGGACTGCAAGGAGAAGAGCGAGGAGGTGGTGCAGGAGGTGAGCTGGGATGAAAAGGGTATGACATGGGAAGTGTATGGGGCGGTGGTGGAAGTGGCAGTGCTGGGTTCTGCGATCCAGAAACACCTGGAAAAACAGGTGAAGAAGCAGAAAAGGCAGCCCTCGTTGCCCCCTCCTCCACCGCTCAACCCCTCGGCCACACCGCTGGCCTACGAGGCAGCCCAGGGAGGCTCCGGCAGGTGCCGGGCAGGGAAGAGGCGGGAGCGAGATGACAAAGTGGGCCGTAACAGAAGAAACCCATTTCGACTTCTGATGGACAACATGCAGCAGCCACATTGTTGCGCCAGAGCGCATACCACAGAGTAATTTTACAGTATAAGATGGGTATTAACAATTTTAATAATGTATTGAGTGATCTGGATCCTATCCTAGGTGACTGGGGCATGCATTATGCCTTGGCTGTGCATTCTGCAGACTTTCTTTCAGTTGTGGAACCTCCAAAAGTAGGACACAATTTAGACCGTCATTTTGTTTGAATTTCACATTGTAATTTAAACAATTGCCTTTTCTGAGAAGGCCTATTAAATGTTGAAATATTATTGAAAAGAATGAAAGTCATATTTAGGTCGCCTGTAAACTTTATTGTACAGATTAGGTTCATCCTGAATATTCACTTTAAATCTGAATATTCAGAACGTTTTTTCACCCTTCCATGCACTAAGAATGATTCTTTTTTTCTCCTAAACTGTTTTATTACATACAGTGCCTTGCAAAAGTATTCGGCCCCCTTGAATCTTGCAACCTTTCGCCACATTTCAGGCTTCAAACATAAAGATATGAAATTTAATTTTTTTGTCAAGAATCAACAACAAGTGGGACACAATCGTGAAGTGGAACAACATTTATTGGATAATTTAAACTTTTTTAACAAATAAAAAACTGAAAAGTGGGGCGTGCAATATTATTCGGCCCCTTTACTTTCAGTGCAGCAAACTCACTCCAGAAGTTCAGTGAGGATCTCTGAATGATCCATTGTTGTCCTAAATGACCGATGATGATAAATAGAATCCAAATGTGTGTAATCAAGTCTCCGTATAAATGCACCTGCTCTGCGATAGTCTCAGGGTTCTGTTTAAAGTGCAGAGAACATTATGAAAACCAAGGAACACACCAAGCAGGTCCGAGATACTGTTGTGGAGAAGTTTAAAGCCGGATTTGGATACAAAAAGATTTCCCAAGCTTTAAACATCTCAAGGAGCACTGTGCAACCCATCATATTGAAATGGAAGGAGCATCAGACCACTGCAAATCTACCAAGACCCGGCCGTCCTTCCAAACTTTCTTCTCAAACAAGGAGAAAACTGATCAGAGATGCAGCCAAGAGGCCCATGATCACTCTGGATGAACTGCAGAGATCTACAGCTGAGGTGGGAGAGTCTGTCCATAGGACAACAATCAGTCGTACACTGCACAAATCTGGCCTTTATGGAAGAGTGGCAAGAAGAAAGCCATTTCACAAAGATATCCATAAAAAGTCTCGTTTAAAGTTTGCCACAAGCCACCTGGGAGACACACCAAACATGTGGAAGAAGGTGCTCTGGTCAGATGAAACCAAAATTGAACTTTTTGGCCACAATGCAAAACGATATGTTTGGCGTAAAAGCAACACAGCTCATCACCCTGAACACACCATCCCCACTGTCAAACATGGTGGTGGCAGCATCATGGTTTGGGTCTGCTTTTCTTCAGCAGGGACAGGGAAGATGGTTAAAATTGACGGGAAGATGGATGCAGCCAAATACAGGAACATTCTGGAAGAAAACCTGTTGGTATCTGCACAAGACCTGAGACTGGGACGGAGATTTATCTTCCAACAGGACAATGATCCAAAACATAAAGCCAAATCTACAATGGAATGGTTCAAAAATAAACGTATTCAGGTGTTAGAATGGCCAAGTCAAAGTCCAGACCTGAATCCAATCGAGAATCTGTGGAAAGAGTTGAAGACTGCTGTTCACAAACACTCTCCATCCAACCTCACTGAGCTCGAGCTGTTTTGCAAGGAAGAATGGGCAAGAATGTCAGTCTCTCGATGTGCAAAACTGATAGAAACATACCCCAAGCGACTTGCAGCTGTAATTGGAGCAAAAGGTGGCGCTACAAAGTATTAACGCAAGTGAGCCGAATAATATTGCACGCCCCACTTTTCAGTTTTTTATTTGTTAAAAAAGTTTAAATTATCCAATAAATTTTGTTCCACTTCACGATTGTGTCCCACTTGTTGTTGATTCTTGACAAAAAATTTAAATTTTATATCTTTATGTTTGAATCCTGAAATGTGGAGAAAGGTTGCAAGGTTCAAGGGGGCCGAATACTTTTGCAAGGCACTGTATATATAGGACAGTGGTTTCAAACATGTGGCCAAGGGGCCAATTTCAAATAAATTGAATTAATTAAGTGACGGATGCCTTTTGGGGAGGAAAAATCAATCATTTCAATGGTGAAAAATATAATTAATACTTTTTTAAAATCTAAATAAATAAAATTGAATCTTAAAATAAAACACATTGTAATCAATTTTAAAAAGTTTGGAGACATGAATTCAAATAAGTGTGATATTTTGCCCCTAGAACTTCTTTAAGGCGGGATAGTGGCAGAGTGGTTAGCACGTCTGCCTCACATTTCTGAGATCAAGGGTTCAATCCCAGGCTCCGGCCTTACTGTGTGGAGTTTGCTTGTTCTTCCCATGCCTGCAAGGGTTTTCTGCAGGTACTCCAGTTTCCCCCACTTTTCAAAAACATGAATTGTAGGGTGATCGAAGACTCTAAATTGTCCCTAGGTATGAGTGTGTGCGTGAATGGTTGTTCATCTTCTTGTACCCTGCGATTGGCTGGCATCCGATTCAGGGTGTATCCCGCCTACTGCCATAGTTAGTTGGGATTGGCTCCAGCAACCCCTTGACCCTAGTGAGGATAAGCGGCTCAGAAAATGAATGGACTTTATTGATATATTTATTTATTTTGTTTTGTGACCTCACTTAACTCTGTGACTGCCTTTGACGGTAATAGACGTCCAGTCCATTTGTGAGATGGGTAGGACATCTATTGCCGTCATAGTTGCATTCAATATCAATGTCCCTCTTTTACTAACTACCACAAGGTGTCCAAGTGAGTCTGAAGTGACTCTTGATAGAGTATGTGCCTTGCACTTGACTGGTGAATGATATACAGGGTGGGGCAGAGCAACTTGCTTATTTAAATGTGGCTCCCTGAAGCGATGGTTGCTCTGAAGATGGTAGGGATAGACTTATTTGAGAGGGTGGGGCTTAAAGTTTGGTTCTTAACATTCGTTTTTTATTTTGTGTTTATTTTTCAGGAACCCCAGTGAGCATCATGAAGTGGACGGAGTGGGAACAGGCTTTCTCTGTGGAGGCATTTTTTTCAAGTGAGCAATAAAATCACGTGGATTAAGTTCCTGCACCATAACTAATTTGTCGGGATGAAATTTCAATTTTTCATGGAGGATTCGTCTCACAGAACGAGCAGACAACCCAAGAGCAGATGCATGTTTATGGGCAGACCGTCGGGGAGATTTTTGGGGTGGCGTTGCTGTACATGGGAACCCAGGTTTCTTTTTCTTCATCACCTTTTCCTCTAAAGTTGTTTACCCATGACACAATCAACTGCCGGCCAGAAACAAGATCACGGGGGTCAACATTGAAATGCCTACGGAATGCAAGTTGCGTTGCGATGATTGAGCGACCGCTTGAAATAAAATGCCTCAACAGCAAAAGCACATTCCAACTTCGTCCACTCCATAATGCTCACTGGGATTCCTGAAAAATAAACACAAAATAAATAATGCACATTAAGAACCAAACTTTAAGCCATACCCTCTTAAATAAGTCCATCCCTACCATCCTCAGGGTGACCATCGCTTCAGGGCGCCGAATTTAAATAGGCAAGTTGCTCTGCCCCACCCTATATTTTGTCTCAAAGTCAAAGTTTAAAAACTATAGCTCCCCCTTTGAAAATGCTTAATTAACAAATAATAATGAGGGAACATGTGTTAACAACACAATATTACCTAGTTTTAAATTATGTTGATAGAAATATGGAGCTTTTGTAACTATCGGCGGCAATTGTTGTCCATCTTTCATCCGATGTCATCTGAGAGAAACTCAAGCGTCGCTCAACCCTGATGGGTGAATGGTATCTGTCAGCAGGTAGTGTAAGAACACATTTTAATATTTATGTTTGCTTTGTTGGTAGTTTCTTATAAGTATTGTATGCTCAATTGTTGGTGGTGAACTGTGAAATAATGTCCTAAGCGCAGTACAACTATGCCATTTATTGTTATTCGTGTCTGTTATTTTCATGCTTACCACTATTGGCCATTATGCTTTCAGCATGCATGCTAGTTGCATTAGCCTCTGTAAAAGGTGTACACGTATGTTTTATTTATTTTTCCCTCAACACTGTTCCTTTTCGACTTTTCCGAGGACTTCTAAAGCCAGTTTTTCCTCCAAGATGTTACACTGTGTCTGTGTATTTTAATGTCATTGTTGCTATTGCTATTCACTTGAAATGCTATAGCTATCCTCTTTGCTTTTTACACTCCATTCTTATACAGTTTATAAATTACTTCATTCTTGAACATTCTATCAAGTTTCCCAACTTCTGGAACAAGGAGTCATGGCCTCGAGGTCTGTGAGTTTTATGCAGGGATGTGAATTTTAAATCTAAATGTCGTATGTGAAGAGTCCCTAACGTAATGTGTAGTGTCTCGTGCTCTGCTTTTAAATTGACCACTGATTTTTTTTTTTTTTTTTAATATACATTGTGACAATGTTGATAATTGCTTCAATCAGAGCACAAGAGCACAATCATGATCAGAAATTATGACATTATTACAGCCGTGTTTGCCATTTATACTTATTTGTGATTGAAAATAAAGCAATCTTGTCGCTTTCTCTCTTACCTTTGATATAGTTTGGTTTCAGCAGTGTTAGTCTGTGCTATTGTTGTGCAAACAATTCTTCACTTCTACATTTGAGGTATTAGTTTATTCATATATAGCAATGTTATACATTCATTTATATTTGCCTATGTTTTTCTGTGCTTCTATAGTGTTTATCTCACGCTGCAGGAAGTCATACAAAATGTAAACATCGGCAAACAAGGTATATTAAAACATTTTATCAGCTAAATTACAATCCTGTGTCATCCGCTGAGGCAATGTGATACACATTTTTATGTCAAAGGGTAACATCAGTCAAACTGGGTGTTGCTCTGATGACAAAGTTCATTTGAAAGCAAGACAGTTTTCAATCTGTTTTATAACACATTGACCAAAATAAAAATGACTATCTGCACAAAATATCTTGTTTTCCAATGGCTTCTTTCCTTTTAATGTGTTATGACACTGCTGTGGCTGGGATATTTTTCTCAGTTTAAAGTCTCAGCAGTAAGTGTTAATTGAAAAATAAATGATTGAAATGCTGATAAAACAAGTTTAGTTCACGATCCATAAACACACCCCTTGCTCGTGTGTGTGAATCACAACTGCGGTAGGTTAATCCCAAATGATGCATTAATTTACAGTACATGGAAGTATAAAGTGTGTTTTATCATGACAAAATATGTAAATTATTTCAGCCTTAATTTAAGAGGTTTCTAGAACATATAAAAATCATAAAAACACCGCCATATGTGTTTCAATAAGAATGTACAGGCCAATGTGTTATCATGACATTGTTATTATGGTATAAATTTTGGTTTTTCTTTTAGTTTTGCTGAAAAGGAATACTCACAATAATGTACCATTTAATTTTTTACATCTTCTACAAGGCTCCCAACAAAAAAGAAGCTTTTAGGTATTCATCCAACATTGCCAAGGTTGTGTTGGACTGTCAGTTTGGTTTTCTGGTTGCAGATAATACACATTTTCGATTTCCACCGTCACGTTACAAGTCTGTTGTGCTGAATGCAGGGTTAGTCACACCATCTCTGTGATTGTCTAAACTTTTTTTCGGGCTTCGTTCGGCCAACGCTGCACCCAAAGGTTCGATGTATTCGTGGGGGCTTTCATCCTCCTCTTCCTGGATTTTCTGCTGATAAGGAGCAGTGTAGGATTAGCCCAATACACTGCTAAAAAATACACAAATTTAAATGTGTTATTTACCATAACGGCTTTTGTATCCTTCTCAAAGGAGTTCTTGTCATTGCTGTAGGTCAGGGAGTCAAGGCTGGAAAATGAGGGAGAAAATCAAATGAAAAATCAGATGAAAATTTTAATTTATTCTAGGGCTGTCAAAATTAACGGGCGGTAATTAATTGTTTTAATGAATCACGTTAAAATATTTGACGCAATTAACGCACATGCCCCGCTCAAACAGATTAAAATGACAGCACACTGTCATGTCCACTTGTTACTTGTGTTTTTTGGAGTTTTGTTGCCCTCTGCTGGCGCTTGGGTTCGACTGATTTTATGGGTTTCAGCACCATGAGAATTGCGTAATTATTGACATTAACAATGGTGAGCTACTAGTTTATTTTTTGATTGAAAATTTTACAAATCTTATTAAAACAAAAACATTAAGAGGGCTTTTAATATAACATTTCTATAACTTGTACTAACATTTATCTTTTAAGAACTACAAGTCTTTCTATCCATGGATCGCTTTAACAGATTGTTAAGGTTAATGCCATCTTGTTGATTTACTGTTATAATAAACAAATACAGTACTTATGTACAGTATGTTAAATGTATATACAGTGCCTTGCAAAAGTATTCGGCCCCCTTGAATCTAGCAACCTTTCGCCACATTTCAGACTTCAAACATAAAGATATGAAACTTAATTTTTTGGTCAAGAATCAACAACAAGTGGGACACAATCGTGAAGTGGAACAACATTTATTGGATAATTTAAACTTTTTTAACAAATAAAAAACTGAAAAGTGGGGCGTGCAATATTATTCGGCCCCTTTACTTTCAGTGCAGCAAACTCACTCCAGAAGTTCAGTGAGGATCTCTGAATGATCCAATGTTGTCCTAAATGACTGATGATGATAAATAGAATCCACCTGTGTGTAATCAAGTCTCCGTATAAATGCACCTGCTCTGTGATAGTCTCAGGGTTCTGTTTAAAGTGCAGAGAGCATTATGAAAACCAAGGAACACACCAGGCAGGTCCGAGATACTGTTGTGGAGAAGTTTAAAGCCGGATTGGGGTACAAAAAGATTTCCCAAGCTTTAAACATCTCAAGGAGCACTGTGCAAGCCATCATATAGAAATGAAAGGAGCATCAGACCACTGCAAATCTACCAAGACCCGGCCGTCCTTCCAAACTTTCTTCTCAAACAAGGAGAAAACTGATCAGAGATGCAGCCAAGAGGCCCATGATCACTCTGGATGAACTGCAGAGATCTACAGCTGAGGTGGGAGAGTCTGTCCATAGGACAACAATCAGTCGTACACTGCACAAATCTGGCCTTTATGGAAGAGTGGCAAGAAGAAAGCCATTTCTCAAAGATATCCATAAAAAGTCTCGTTTAAAGTTTGCCACAAGCCACCTGGGAGACACACCAAACATGTGGAAGAAGGTGCTCTGGTCAGATGAAACCAAAATTGAACTTTTTGGCCACAATGCAAAACGATATGTTTGGCGTAAAAGCAACACAGCTCATCACCCTGAACACACCATCCCCACTGTCAAACATGGTGGTGGCAGCATCATGGTTTGGGCCTGCTTTTCTTCAGCAGGGACAGGGAAGATGGTTAAAATTGACGGGAAGATGGATGCAGCCAAATACAGGAACATTCTGGAAGAAAACCTGCTGGTATCTGCACAAGACCTGAGACTGGGACGGAGATTTATCTTCCAACAGGACAATGATCCAAAACATAAAGCCAAATCTACAATGGAATGGTTCAAAAATAAACGTATCCAGGTGTTAGAATGGCCAAGTCAAAGTCCAGACCTGAATCCAATCGAGAAACTGCGGAAAGAGCTGAAGACTGCTGTTCACAAACACTCTCCATCCAACCTCACTGAGCTCGAGCTGTTTTGCAAGGAAGAATGGGCAGTCTCCCGATGTGCAAAACTGATAGAAACATACCCCAAGCGACTTGCAGCTGTAATTGGAGCAAAAGGTGGCGCTACAAAGTATTAACGCAAGGGGGCCGAATAATATTGCACGCCCCACTTTTCAGTTTTTTATTTGTTAAAAAAGTTTAAATTATCCAATAAATTTTGTTCCACTTCACGATTGTGTCCCACTTGTTGTTGATTCTTGACAAAAAATTAAAATTTTATATCTTTATGTTTGAAGCCTGAAATGTGGCGAAAGGTTGCAAGGTTCAAGGGGGCCGAATACTTTTGCAAGGCACTGTATCCGTCTTGTGTCTTATCTTTCCATTCCAACAATAATTTACAGAAAAATATGGCATATTTTATAGATGGTTTGAATTACAATTAATTATGATTAATTTCTAAGCTGTGATTAACTCGATTAACAACTTTAATTGTTTGACAGCTCTAATTTATTCATTAAATTCAAATTTGTGGAAACAGTGTTTAGTTTACCTGACTTTGTCAACATCTGAACTTTCTCCGTCCAGGTCCAAATCCATGGCTGAGTCAATGTTAAGATTGAGAACCGGGTTTGCCCTAACAGTGTAAAATTATGGTACAGAGTTAAGAATAAGGCACATTTTCTAACATTTACTGACAATAGGTGAGTTATAGATTGTCTTCTGACCCCTCCATGGTGTATTTGTTGGTCCCTGGCACCACAGGGCCACTTTTAAGGTTGTCAGATGCCAGCATGTTTGCAGAATTCATAGCATGTGCTGCCTTGAGCTTCCTCCTGTAGCTAGAGTGTGAAGAGAGTTGATGAGCACAAGGTATACACTACTGGCAGCTCAATAAATGAATGAAAACATGTAGTCATTCATAGTACATACTTTCTGCGGGTGCACACCAGTGAAGTAATAAGGACAACAAGTACAATGAGGGAACCTGCAATGACGCCATAAAGGATGAATTTGATAGTGTCAGACTCTGGTGTTTCTTCATTAACGGAGCCATCCTGAAAGAAAGTACAAAATTCTCACATTAGTTTAATATGAGTAACAAGATGCATTCTTCCCTCTATATTCCAAAAACATGCATTTGTTTGCAAAAGTAACTTCCAGAGAAACAACCTGCTCAAAAATACCATAGTTAAGAAAATGAGTGACATCTTAATAAAAATATTTGTTTTTAAAGTGCCAATGTCAGCAAAAAGCTGTCATGTCATTTCCTGTTTTATTTTGAAGGCTTCGCCCTCCTCGTGTCTGCGTACTTGCCCTTCCTCTGGTCACTTGATCACCTATTGTTTCCACCTGTTCCCCATTACCTATTGTGTATATATTGCCTTAGTTTCCCTTGTCCTGTGCAGAACTGTCTTTCTTCCAAGGTCAGTCACGTAAGCCTCTCGCCATAGCCTGTCATAGTGATACTGAATATTATCCTCCATTTGGAGTGCTTTGTGTTTGAACCTTTTTGATCTTAGCCATCTTGATTTTTTTTCCTCCATTTGGAGCGTTTTGTGTTTTTGCCTTCCCTCCCTTTTGGAGTGCATTTTTGTTTGAACATTGATTGTGGTTGCCCTGACTTATTCCTCCGTTGGAGAGCTTTTGGTTTGTACTTTTTTTCTCATCCCCGCAAGTCAGCGGAAGAAACTCTGTTTTCAAAATAAAATTTTTGCCTGAACCTCCGCAACTGAGTCCGCCTCGTCGTCTCAGCCTGACAAAAGCATGTTTATTTCATATTTCACGTGGTATTTTCTGCTCCTATATGAAATCGATCGCTTGGATTTGTGTGGAAGCGATCGTTTCATTTATTCAATTTTTTTCAATCTTTCGCCATTAAAATTAGTGACTTCCGTCTCCAGTCTCGGGTTGAGGAAGAATGCGAATGTAACGTCACCCGGGTCAGCATCTCACAACACAGCCATTGCTTTACAGCACGTGGATGGACCACAGATTCAGCTGATTTTGCAGATTAAATCGTTTATTTTTCGCATCACGCCATCCCAATGTACTGCAGGCTTTTGTTGCTGCACCAGGGAGAGTGGTGTGAGGCTTTGTGGATTTCCAAAAGATTCTTGTTCACCGCGATGGGCAAAACAATTCCGACAATCAAGAGACCATTCGACGGATGACTAAGTGGGTAAGCTTCGTGTTTTATATCATGTCAAATACTGGGATCATGGCAAATGTTTTAATAAGGAAGTGGCTTGCATTTTGTGGTGATAATACTACTCCTGTTTTGTTTATATTTTCGGCATTTCCCCTTCTCTCCACGGCGACGAGCACTGCCTGCCCGCCGCCATGGGCTGACCGATCGGCGGAGACAATCAACACCGCCACTATATGTGACATGAATTGGGGAACTTTTGTGTGATTTGTCATTTTCGGCATTTCATCTTCTCTCCCCGGCGACGAACACTGCCTGCCCGCCGCAGAAAATGCTCAGTTCGACTTAGTATGTCGGCTAGCTGTCACGTTAGCATGTCGGCTAGCTGTCACGCCTCCTGCTTTGTTTACGGTCTTTCCTCCGTTTCCGAAGCTGAGGCAGGGAAATGACAAAAGCCTAAATAACTCCGGTGGAATAAAATACTATTCGGGAGGCGCAAGAAGTCGACAGTTTTTACCATTATGCAGTAATTTTGCCCTGTACATACTGAATAAATGCATTTCTAATATTTCATATTCCATTTAGCACAAGACTGTTATTTGTCGTGACCATAATTTTTATTTAGCAATTGGGGAAAAATATTTAGATAAAAAGAATAAGCTGTAAAAATACTGGAGCGATTAAAGACAATGGCATTTTGCTGCTCTCTGTCGCAATTTTCCCCATTCTAAATCGTCGCCCTCAATGGGCTGAATTCTAAATCAGCTGCAATCGTGTTCTTGCTGACATCATCCTCCAGCTGGGGACACTATAATGATAGGCGGGGCTAAATGGCAGATTAAAGGACTAATTTCTCGTTATCTGTGCTTTGCCAAATTGTTGTATATAGTCGAATAGGCTCAAAATATGATTGTAATTCAAATAATAACGCTATTTAAGATGTTTTTTATGCTGTCACAGGCACTTTAAGTTCACATTTTAACATTAATTTTCCATATTTCCCATGTGGAGGTTACGCTGAAACTCAATGTGTTTTATTAACTGTGTATATGCAAATAAGGATTTTAAAAAAGGGTTTCTGATAAATCAAATTTGTTTCACTTTTATTTAATCATTCCCTCATTCCCTCACTCCAACATCTTTTCATCACTTTATTTAGCTCACACTGCCATCCATTGGCTCATTTTCAATCCTCTCAACTCTTAATGGACAAGCAGAATACTAGGTGAAAAGATGTATTTATCAATGTATGTACTTTTTGTCTGATTAATTTAACTTAAAAAATTACCAAAGCACACCCAATACTTACCACATACAAGAGGCCTAATTGTTCCAGTACTTGAAAATGCTTGGGGTCAGACAGCATTGCCTTCACTTGTTCTGACATAAGCGCCGTCCCGTTGGAATAGAGAAAATATGTCACCATCATTGCACCAACTGAAGCTCTGTGGAAAAAAATAATAATACAGAACATGATTGTATAAATAAATGAATTTACACCCAAATAGACTTTTGTTTCTTTCGTGTTAATTTCTTAACTAAGTGGCATCAACAACAGGATGAAAAGAAACCTTCCACCTGCTAGTGTGTAAAAATAACCCTCAATTTTCTTTGCTGACCGCACCATCTAGTGATTTTAGACATCAGTCCATTTTCAAATGAAGTAACAGAAAGTGCGTAATAATTTACCTGGATTCTTGAGAAGTGTCTTCCTTTATGGAAACAATTTGAACCACTGCTTTGGTAGCAGATGTAAGTTCCCTGAAAATGGAACAAAGAGATGCGTTAGCATGATTTAAAACCACAAATGGACAAAGGTTCTCAGCAACAGTTGTTCATTCAAATTCAACTGTCAACTTGTAATGCTATGCTGTCCCCTTTTGGTTAGCACTGTGATAGTACACATATGTATACCGTGCATATTCACATACCTGATGAGAGCAGGCTTATTTTTTTCCACCTCAGCTGGGGGTTTGCTGAATTGAAGTAAAACTCTGTAAGATTCGTCAACTGTGAAAATCTGTAGTATTAAAATAAAAGTTTAGACAAGTTGGCAAGAAACTGTTAAAAAGTATATGAGTGTTAAACTGATGGCCCGGGGCCCAGATACAGCCCGTCGCATCGTTTTGTCTGGTTTACGAAATTAAATCATTTGCATTGACTCCATGTTTTTCGCAAAAATATAATTAATGTAAAATTTCCACAGTCCAGAAAAACACTTTTTTTGTTTGTTTGTTTTTCAACAACAACAAAAAAAAACACACACATAATAATGATCATAGAGTATTTGCTGTTCATTCCTTTGTTTTAATTAAAAAAAATGTTAAATGAAAGAGAATGGTTACCCCTTTTCCTACTATTTTTTAAATTAAAAACAGCAAATTAATAAAATATAAACATTTATAAATATATATATTTATATATGAAAAGAGAATATATACTGTTGCCCACCCCTTTTTTAAAAAGAACCAAAAATGGCTGCAGTAGCGTACCGCACAAATGCTATTTTTAGACTGTGACGTCGCCATCGTAATGCGGAAGTGGGTTGTTATAGACACGCCCTCACATACAATCCATGTCATTTCTGCTCATTTTATCCGGTAATCTTTCAAAAAAGAACGTGCCGATCAAACACTGCTGCTATGGAACTTGTTGAAACAACTCTAGACATTACGACATATGAAGGATTTTTTTTCTTCATACGTTTCCCAAAACCAAAAACTTGGGAGGAAAAAATGTGAAGAATGGATCAACTTTCGCGGACGTCCAAAAGACCAGTTTAACGCCAGCAAGGTGAAGCCATTCACATTTCATATGCAGTAAACATTTTGCTGGGTTGGCATGGTCCTTCAGAGGACAAAGAGGTAAGCCATTTTGATCATTTTTACCTATTTTTTAGCGTGGCATTTTGCCGTGCTCTTTCTGTCTGACAAGCGATGACCTGAAGATAATTAAAATGGTATATGATTGCCACTGTTACCTTTTCTGTTGTTAAAAAAAAGCAACTTTAGTAAGGGGGAAGTGTGAATAAATTATATCATTAAGATTTGTTATTAATGAAAAAATTAAAAGTTTTCGTTGACTGCCACTAAGTAGCATTTGCGATCGCTACACAAAAATAGCAATGTAAATTGTCCCCAAGAACAGTCAGAGACATAAGACAACCAGAGGATATAATATGTAAGAAAGACAGGACATATGGTGGTAAAGCATAGATTGTTGAAACAGGAGAATGTCATTGTCAGTGGCGTAAGGCAATGCACACAACAAAAAGGCGTCAATAAAAAAGCTAACTGTGGATCAGGTCGGCTCTTTTTCCCGTCTTTTTCAGCCCTTGACACTCAAGCCATCTCTTTTACTGAACACTGGCACCAGGAACATTATTTTCGGACAGAATTGGTACGTTTAGCTCAGTAAACATCTCCTACCTTCATACACTGTTTCCATTTATTTACTATTAGGGACAAACGGGAGGTTAGCCACAATTGCTAACGTCATGAATATTAATGAGCAAAAGTGACGTGTTGCTTGCGGTAAGCCATTGACTGGCGACCAATTAATGGGCATGAATAAATCAATGGAGAAACTTTCATTCACCACTCCCAGTCCAAATAGATTGGATGTCTAGCACTGTCATTTTCAGCCCAATTAGTTAAATATTTATATGGGTTAGCTAACATAACGACCCTCTAAAGACCCACGACAAAGATGAGTTTGACGCCCCAGGCTATATTTCCCTATAGATGTGATGAAGGATTCAAGATCCAGTGACTCACCTCAAGCGTAGTGTTTGTGGAAAGGCCGCCAGTATCGGTTGCAGACACTGTTACCAAAAATTTCCCTTTCAGTTTGACATCAAGCCCTTCAGTGTTTCTGGATGCAGGAGGTAATAAAGTGCACATGAGAAGACAATAATATTCTCAGCAATGCAGAAAAGCTGCTGTTGTTTTACTCACTGAATAATCCCAACGTAAATATCCTTTTGCTGTGTGGTTACAACCTCGAACAGCAATATCGTGTCACTTGTTTGATTGAAGATGTCCTCAAATTTCACGTCACTTACTTTAAAGTCAAGCTGGGCATTAATTCCTGTGTCACGATCTGTTGCCTGCGAGCACAGAATAGACGTGACGTCTATCGTGTCAATGGTAGTTTTAAATATCAACCACATCACATAGTCTGTGAATACTATACATAGAGTATACCTTGGTTTGTATTGAATGAATTAACTGGGAGGGTCGTCAATGGCAGCTAATGAGTTAAACAGCTTAATATAAACAGTGCCGTACTTTCATTCTTACTCACAGTGACTCTCGCGACTGATGTCCCTTTGCTTGCAGTCTCTGATACCACAACTGAAGAAGGAAGACATTACTTTGAGCAATGTTGCTGAATCAAGATGATTTTTCAGGAGGGCCGAGAGCCAAAAGTAGTATTTGTCATGTGCCAAAATGGATTTTGCCATGTGGCATTTTTTTTTTTTTTGCCATGTGGCAAAATGGATTTTGCCATGCGGCATTTTTTTTGCCACGTGGCATTTTTTTGTTTGGCATGTGGCTTTTTTTTTTTTAATGTGGCAAAATGGATTTTGACATGTGACATTTTTTTGGGTTTGTCGCATTTATTTTAGGGGGTTGGTATGTGGAATTTTTTGGGACGGCAGTTTTGAAGGCCATGCACGTCCATGCCATTGACGACTATGCGCGTCCAAATTTTCCATTCATATTAAATGGCAGAAAAACATGTGTGGCTGTGATTTTTGACCATACACTTTACATTAGAGCGCATTGGCATTCAGCTGACACCCAAGTCAGGCTATGCCATTGACGGCTATGCACGTCCAAATTTTCTATTCATTTTAAATGGCAGAAAAACGTGTGGCTGTGATTTTTGACCATACACTTAGCATTACAGCGCATTGACATTCAAGTGGCAACCAAGTCAGTCCAAATTTTCAAAAATCCAAATCCATTAAGCCACATACCAAAATAAATTGCTACATGTCAAAATCAATTTTGCCACATGGCAAAAACAAAATGCCACATAGCAAAATAGTTTTTGCCACATGGCAAAAAAATGCCACATGGCAAAATCAATTTTGCCACATGGCCAAAAAAATGCCACATGGCAAAAAAAAAAAATGCCACATAGCAAAATCCATTTTGTCACATGGCAAAAACAATGCCACATGGCAAAATCCATTTTGCCACATGGCAAAAAAATGCCACATGGCAAAATCCATTTTGCCACATGGCAAAAAAATGCTACATGGCAAAATCCATTTTGCCACATGGCAAATACCACTTTTGGTTCTCGCTGTCTCTCTAATTTAATGGCACTAGGGTAAGTGAAGTATTAAGTGAGGTATTTACATATTCATATTAAGAACAGAGTGCCATCTGGTATTGCGATCTGCTATTGTGATTAACATGTAAACTGAGGATGGTGATGTGCACAATGATGAGTCTGACTGACATGTTTTCTAGGTAATTGCTTTTTGATCACTCACCATAGACAGAAGAATCTGAGAAGATGAATTGTGGAGCATTGTCATTGATATCTTCAATGTTGATTACCATTTGTCCTAAGTGCAGAGGGATGTTAATATGCAGTAATTAAACTTAATGACACATATATTGTTGCTGTAAAGGCCGATACATACTCCACAAGGCGACAAAATGTCTTTGCTGGCACTCGTATCGCTGAGTATTTTAGGGTATTTTTGTGTTCCTTGCAAGAGTATCGTGGAAACATTCAGCAAAAGCTCAACGTTATCCATTGTTTACTGTCAACCCCCCCCCCCCCCCCCCCCCCCAAAAAAAAAAAAATATTACGGCGACAATCCAAGTTTCCACTTTAACAATTAACCCTTAAAATTTTTAACCAATCACGCAATAGTTCTTTAACAACAAATGAGAAGACATTTTTGGTAATATTTCCAATTCAAGGTTGTCCAAAAACTTCTGTTCTCGCATTACTGGAACAAGAACATGTTTCTCATTGAGTATGTGTAGGCCTTAAGTGAGCAGACCTGCAACGAGACTGTTGTTCTCTCCTTTTTCGGTGTACTCGTCTATCACCCAAGCCTCCATCAGCGCCTGGTCACACAGCTCATAATCCAGATTGTGTTCTGGGTTGACCACTATGTCTCCTGTCGGTTCAAGAATGAACCAGTCACAAGGTGAAAGTGATCCATTGCATCTACATTTGAGGGACTCGAACTCATAGATCAGCGAATGGTTTCCATCTTTGTCCGATGCCTCAAATTTCCCAATAGCCTCAGTCAACGTTGTGTTTTCCTTCACTTTCACTGGCTTTGAAGGGATGAACTCAGGCCTTTCATCGTTGACGTCTAAAACGTCCACCTCCACCGTCACCACATCTTTTTTCTGTCCAAGATCAGTGGCTTCTACTTTCAACATGTATTTCTTCCGAGGACTCTCATAGTCCAGATCAACATCCAAGTCCACAGTGATGTTTCCCATATAAACTTGATCTTCTGCAGTTGTGAGAATGGCGAAACTGTCGAAACTTCCAGCGATGATTCGGATAGATAGTTTGTTAAAGTCTGTTGTCTGGTCCAAATCTTCAGCCATGACGGTCCCCACAAATGCACCTGGTTGCAGTAAATTTGTCCCATTAAGGAACCGCCCTTATCAACACTTCAACTTTACTGAAATATACTGACCTGTTTCCCCCTCTCGGACACTGAATTTGTACGAGTTGCTTTTAAATGCTGGTGTGTTGTCATTGACATCCTGGAAGAAATGGAACGGAATAATTTACAGAAGCCCCTTTCACAAACATATCCCAGTAAATTCCTGTGTAAGATGAAACGGGATTGCTTTCACGCATGTTGAGATATCCCGGGAATGACGCAGGTTGGACACTTTCACAGACTTTTCACATGTTGACCACTGGCGCTATTTTGCGGGGAGGGCTGCTGGCGCGATTTTATAACACGGACATTATGTAATTTTTGGTTCGCATTGGCTGTCATAATGGTGGACAAATCGTGTTTTGTTACAGGACCGGTTGAGGGAGCGTTCCCGACGTCGTAACTGCAGCCAATTTAAGCTCATCAAGACTGTATTTAAGCCCAGGCGATCCAGGAGAAGGGTGCCGAAAAAATAACTTGCTGGGCGCCGTTCGACTCCTCGTACTCTCGATTTTTGTGCATTTGCTAGCTTGTTTGTCCGCCGCCCTTGTTTTGAAATCCTCTACTTGTGCTGGTATTTGAGTGTATTTGTTTTGTTGTCTTATTGCAGACATGTCCACAGTCCGGCCCGGGGGCCAAATGCAGCCCGTGGTCAAATTTCATCTGGCCCCAGTCTCTGTCATAAAATCAGTAATGTCTGCCCCGCACACAGACTTAATAAATTGATCAGCAGTTCTGCTGCTAGTCTATGAAGTAGCTTACACACTAAATGCTGCTCCTCATTTACCAACTAAAAGGCAGCAGCACTCTAAGCAGCATTACCCCGTGACCCTTTACATCCAATTTTCTAAAATGGCGACAATCAACAAAAAAAAGAAGGTTGACTGCGACGGCCGACGCTTCAAGGATAGGTGGAAATTGGACTATTTCTTCAATAAAATACACAACAACTGTGTCTGCCTCATTTGCAAAGAGACAGTCGCTGTTTTTAAAGAGTTCAGTGTGAGGCGATATTACCCAACAAGACACGCTGACATGTTCAACAAGATTAAAGGGAAGATACGCAGCAAGAAATTGAAGCACTTGAAACTAGTTTAATTTCACAGTAGCAGTATCTCCCAAAAGCCCGAGAGTCGAAAGAGAACGCCACATTGGCTAGTTGCGAAATTATTAATTAAAAAAAAAATCATAAAGCTAATGTGACACACAGAATGGCTTGCTAAAAATAAATTTGCTCAAATATATTGTTCTACGTAATGGTCGGCCCCCCACATTTTTACCACACCAAATCTGGCCCCCTTTGCAAAAAGTTTGGACACCCGTCTTATCGGCTCTCTCCCTATCGCTTAGGTTAGTATTGTTGATCCCCGTCGACCTACTGTCACGGACCCATTTGTTATTCCCCCATTTCCGCAATCGTGTGTATTTTTGTTTGTATTTTTAAAAAACCTTTGAACGCATCCCTCCGTTGTTTTTTGCTTTGAGGTACAACCTTGTTTCCGCAGTTGCAGACACAAACATCAGCAACAAAATAAACCACACATTTCCAAAGATGGACGATGGACTCTATTCCTCGGCTCTACGATCCAGTAGCAATTTAGTTTCGTTATGTTTTCAGTTAAATTTTGCTATTTCCAGCTTGCTATGTTGATAATTGCGATGTTTGTTCACTGCTTTTCATTTTACTGTGAAGAAAGAGGATGTGACAATCGACCCGCCATGATATGTACGTCATCAGTCATCGTGCTGTGACCCGGGAATTTCATGCTTGCTTTCACATACACCTCGTCCCGGTGATGGAGAAAATATTATGTGACCCGAAGTGAATTAGCACATTATGCCTTAAGATAAATTCAATCCGGGTCAAAGGGCGGAAAGATGGGAGAAAATATTATGTGATGCCTTAACATTAGCACATTATGCCTTTGTGATGTATGATTGCCTCTGTGACCTAGATTGTAACAACTTGTTATTGTTTTTCACCTTGGGTTCCATAGTTAGGAGGGAAACTCAAGAGATAACTTGTTTTGCATCATAGTACACGCTTGAGTTCCATAGTTAGGAGGGAATCTCACGAGCTAACTTAAATAAACATTCTACTTTAACCGCTGGGAGCCTCAACTGGGGGGGAATCTCATACCCTTGGGGGGGGGGTCTCACGAGTTCGGGTGGTGCGTTTTCGTGGGGGCGAGGAGTGGCCATGCGCGTCCCCGCGTCAGACGTGCCTATAAGAGTCGGGGGATTCCCCAAACCCCCCGAAGTCTGCCAGAGGATTACGTACGGGTCGCTCGGCTTTGTTCCTTTGCCGCTTTGCCGGAGCGTGGGCTCCCCGCTCATTTGTCACGGTAAGCGATTTTCATTGCTAAGGGACATCTTGTTGTGCTGTAACGGTAGCGCGGGGATTCTGCGATTGACAAGCTAGATCTAGCGTCATCGTTACCACTTGTTCTTGTTTTGATGTATGTTTGCTTGCTCTTGTGGGATTGTAATCAATAAATCTCATTTATCCTGCAATTGTCATAAACAAACATTGTCTATTTTGCAAAAGTGTGCCTGTTGCTGACTCACTGCGAACCCGGAAATTTCGGAAAACACCCGGGAAAGTCCCGGACATTATACTAAGAAGCACCCAGTTAAATGTCTGCGTAATCTTTGTGTCAGTCGATCCAGGAAATTGCTTTCACATACAAGGCCTGCCCGTTTAAATCCCGGGATTTTAACTTCGTTTAGGGGTATGTGAAAGGGGCTAGAGATAGAAAAATGAAGACTTGCAGCATTCCAACTCAATCAGCTGTACACATACCTCTACATTGATGATGACTCTGACCATAGTGGACAAGGGAGGCATACCCTTATCTGTAGCTGTAACATTGATCTCAATTTTCCCTTTCAGCTCAGCATTCAAAGCCTCGCGGTCCAGTTCAACCTGATTGCTCAACACTCCGGTGTTGGGGTCAATGATGAAATAATTGCTATACTCGCTTGGTACTATGGCAAACACGATTTGACTGTTTAATGTATCTGGCTCATCTGCATCAGTCGCCTAATCAAAGTGGAGAAAAATGGACAGAAATATCATTATATGGAATGCTGAATACTGAAAAACAATGTCTATGTTAGAATAAATGGAATTTTTAAAACATAAAATAAAACCGTAGGACTGAAGAATCCCTGTTTAAGAAATGCAGCAAAAAATGTCTCTTACATCTATTTGGAGTTGAAGTTCTGAACCCTCTTCAACAAATGCCTGATAGAATTCTTTGTTAATGACTGGAGGCTGGTCATTGATGTCCGTCACTACGATTTCTAGCAAAGCGTTGTCTGGCTTGCCATCGGAATCTTTGGCCTGAAGCGTCGCAGTGAACAAAGATCTGACTTCGCGATCCAACAGCGTCTTGTTTTGCACAGTTATTACACCCGTATGCGGCTCCACATCAAAATAAGCCCGTCTGAAACAAAAATATGTGGTCAGTAGTAGTGGGCCACAGAAAATTCGTACTTCATTCAAGTAACTGATGATTGACTAAGTCATACATGCTTTCAGGGAGAAGCTGGTAGGTAATGTTGTCTTTGTCCATTGTGTCAGGGTCATCTGCCTGTAAATAAAGATAGATTATTTTTTTTTATTATTTTTTTTTTTTTGTAACTACACAGCAAAATCAAGAGTTAATTTAAGTCAGATAGATTTAAAATCAACACTTTTTCTAAGGTGATATAATTCTCACGGATTCTGAGTTAAAGTTACACTTCGGAAAGTGTTAAGATTTTAACTCAATTATAGAGTTTAAATATCTGACACTGTCAGTGTTTTTTTAATAACACATTAAAATGTACCTTTAACACTAAATTGAGCTAATCCGTTGCACTCTGAGTGTTGTTTTTTAACATTCAAGGTGTTGTTTTATGACACATGAAACTGCATTTTTATTCCTAAATTGTGATTTTTTCTCACAATAGGAGAGTTCATTTTAAACATTCGTTGTGATGTTGATAAGGTTCTAAATGAGCGGGCTACCTAAGCATAGACAGGGAAGCAAAGTGGCAGTTGTACACAACTGTGGCACTCGCGAGAGGTAACAGAGTAAATTTGCATTCCATAAGTAAGCACATGAGTTAGGCTCAAATTTTACACACCTTTTATCCAAACGAATACACCCCATCTATTTACAGATAAAAGTACAGTGTGCTCTTGTTTTTCGCGGTTAATGGGACCAGAACCCGCCGGGATAAGTGAAAAATTGCAAAGTAGCGCCCCCCACATTTTTTTTTTCGGAATTCAGATTTAGCATTGGAAAGAGATACATAAAAGACATGTTTTTTCCACTTTTTTCCCCAAAGTATAATTAAACGAAAAAAAAATATGTGTTTTTTTTCAAATGGTTTTTAAGTACTACAAATGTAATAATTATGATACATTTTAAACATGTTACTTTCCCGCTGAATTATTATTTTTTAAACAAGAATAACATAGAAAAATGCTTGTCTTTACGAAATGCTTCATTGAGTGAGTCCACTTAAATCCACTCACGCTCCTCACTTACACATAATGAGTTGCCACAGCAAATGTTTAACAAGCTAAATGATGATTGACACATGCGGCGCCTTGACGTTTTGGCTTCCAAGCTTCCCTGGCAAGATCAAAACTTAACGGCTGTCAATCACTGTTAACAAACTACTCAGTGCTCACTGCCTGACTAAGAAATGCAGCAGGAAGGAGAATGAGACCACGTGATCGGATCGGGACAGCTCTATAAAATACTGTTTTTTATTTATTTTTTACTTGAAAAAAAATTCGAGATGAACTGAGAGTGCGAAATTTGAAGCGCCAAGTAGCGAAAGATCACTGTATTTACAATTGTGGTGTCAGTTGACCCACAAGTCTTTGCGCCTACGAAAAAAACAATAGGAGCGTCACGTTGCTACGGCGAAAACACTAACGTCAGAGTCACGTTGCCACACAGGCTTAAGTCATAAGTCACAGCATAGACTTATGATTGTCTGCACTTCGTCACAGGTTCACTTATCAGTCCAATCCTGTAATCAGAATGTTGACACAACCACATACACTGGGAGGATGAGGAGGAGCGAGGCTGAGGGCGCATAGGCCATAACAGTTGTTTTCTGACGCATGCACTTAAACTGGGTGTGGCTCACTAACTGTACTAGAAGTATCTTTAACTCTGCTAGGGGTGTCTGTATTCAACTCGTTTAATTTACACAAATTTACACCTAGAACGAACTTAATGCTGCTACCGTTAAAACACCACCCAAATCAACACTGATCAAATTAAAACAATTTACACCAAAAAAATCAACTCTACAGTTTTTTCCTGTGTTTACTGTACAGTAGTATACACCAATGCTCATCTTATATAAAGATTCCAAATACATAAGCTTCTGTTTACGGCACTTACAGTGATAGTAGCCACGACAGAGCCAACGTCAGAGTGTTCAGGCACTTTCAAGTTTGAATATGTATCCTTTGGGAATTTGGGACTGTTGTCATTGATATCTTCGATCATAATAGTAACTGTTGCAGTGGAGACAAAGCTGATTTCTTCTGGATCGCTGGCAATCACCTACGTCATGAAACAATTGACACAAATGAAAGTTAATGATGAGATTTGTTGTTATGACAGAGTGAGACGCTAACAGGAAAATAACAATAGATGCATTGATAGACTAATTAATCGACTGACTGCTCAAAATATTATTTGTATCTAACATTGTTTGTAGCCAGTGTTGTCACCGATTACTTGAAATAGTAATTTAATTACTGATTACACCTCAAAAAAGTAATCTAGTTACATTACTGATTGCTTCATTATCAAAGTAACTAAATTACTTTAAAAGTAATTTATCAGTTAATTTTTACCAATTTTTCGCCCTTTGGTGCCTCAACATAGGAATGACAACAGAAAAATGTCATCGCACGTAATTGAATTTTTCACACAAGGCTTAATCTTCCAGTTAGTGGGTGTTAATTAGTCGATGGAGTTGATTTCAACCATCATTGACCCGCGCTAGCTTAGCCACTTCGAAGCGCTGAAAGTAACAAATAACTGAGAAACTGCACGGAATTTGTTCAAATCAACTCCAATTACTAATTATACCCCTGTCAACTTTAAGATTAAGCCTAATGTCAAAAATTCTGAACTTCCCCTTTAAAATAAAAACTTAGCCGTTAAAATGTTGTCTATAAAAGTTGTAAAGCAATAAAACAAACAACAAAAATGAATTAAATGAACAACAATCCAACAAAGTCTTTCAGAATGGGCAGGGGTGAAAGTGGGCCAGAACGGTCAGGAACGCAGTTCCGGTATAAGATTCAGGGCCAGAACGCAGTTCCGGTATAAGATTCAGGGCTAGAACGCAGTTCCGGTATAAGATTCAGGGCCGGAATGCTGTTCCGGTACACGGTGCTTTGATTCCGAAACTATGACAGCAACTGTCAAAACGCTTTGTAAAAAATAAAAAATGCTAAGCTGCCACACATGCATTTCAGCTCCAAGAAGAAAACAATCTACCAACATCAGATTTACATACACAAGTGTTAACAACAAGCATAATAAAGTGCTTGTGTAGCGTAATCCGTTTCCACCCATATTTATTTTTTATTCTATTCCATGGACGGCATGGAGGTTTCCCCAGCTGCTGCAGTTATCCGAGTTTGACGATGATGAGTCACGTCAATGTGCGAATGCAATCAGCAAAGCAAAATGCCTGGACTCATTTATCCGTTCAATTGGCTGACATACTGACATGTGATCAGCAGGGATTAACGATCCCTGCTGATCACATGTCGGATTGGTTCATATGTGCATGTTTTCTGGAACCGCAAAAAAAAAAAAAAAAAAAGGTTGTTGAATTGATGCAACAAAAAAAAGGGCAATGCAACATATAATGGATCAAATATTTAAGAGCAACGAAAGAGTTGAGGAGGCTTATTTATCATATTTAGTTATATATTTACCCTGATGGGGAGGTTCAGAACACCTTAGCTGTCAATGTGCACTTTGGACTTATATTTGTTAATTTATGCTAGGCTACTTATTCATTTCCTTATGATTTAAAAAAGTCAATGTTTGCGCGCGCTTCAAAATATATTCCACTTCACTCTGCATAATATAAGTCATTTGTACTTATTTTTCTGAATGTATGTTACTTATATCTTCATTATTAAAAAAAAAAGTCAATGTTTACATTAACTTTAATTTTAATATATATCCTATATTCTTAAGTAGTTAAAATTTGGCATTTTGTATATGAAGAAATGAGGGAAAATAAAAATTAGGAGATGTGGGTTGGGGTTATTGCTGTTTTTGTTAACGTTTATTTTGCAAATCATTGAAAAAATACAATTTTGAATGAAAATCAGTTTTTGTATGTGTTATAGAAATAACTGTGCTAAAACAGCTTTCTTTGCATTTCAGTTTTTTAAGAGGTTTTTCCCCCCCAATCAACCCCAAAAAAGAAAGAAAGAAAGAAAGAACATTTCTGGCTCTGTGGCAACCTTCACGTCGGGGAGTTCCGGCAAGAAATTCTAGCCAATTTCACCCCTGAGAATGGGTCAAAATTTTTCGAACAGATCATGTGACAAGCACCTTAGAGACGGTCCTTTGCTTTGCTTAGCCAAAACTACAGCTGGGGATGGCTATTTAGAATTTCTTTAAACCTAAGCTTTCAAAAGTTTTAACAAGAACAAGAAGTACATATATATACACAGTACAGGCCAAAACCCCTTTCAATGCAATACAAATGATGGTCCTCAATATGTTTTACCCCCGACAAAACTCAAACTCCACCTATGGTTACAAACTGTGACTATAAAATATACGTAAAAGCTGGTTACAAACTGTAGAAGTGCTCTCGTTACCTGTATGCTTTGCTTCGACTTTTGACGCGTTGTGCTGTAATTCCAAGGGGCTCCTTGAATTGCATGTCGAGTTTTTAGCGGTCAACAGTGTTTTTGAGCTAGTGCAAAGTTTGCAACGCACAGAGATATTTTTGTCATCTTTACTGGACAGAAATGTGAAGTAATGGCTGTGTTTCCACTGAGCAAATGCAGCCGTTTGTGTTATCTCACCTGGCTCTTTTATTATTCGCTTCCTGACGATGTACTGTAGCTATGCTATTGTTTTGGCCATACTCTCAGCGCCGCTCACACAGCATGGTAACACACGTGACCCGTTTTATTTTTGTTCTCCGATGAGAAAACGTGACATGTGATGTCACTCTCAAACTCTTCGTACATGACTACAGTAGTCTTCATTCTAAATACATTATGAGGCAATAACAAAATAGTAACGCACAGACACTAAGGAAACTAACTTTAATTAGATTACTGGTTTGGAAAAATGAACGCGTTAGATTACTCGTTAGTGAAAGAAAGTAATCAGATTACTTAGGTTACTGACAACACTGTTTGTATCTAACTACTGTTGGTCTATTCCCGTTCTAGCGTACACACTTCTGCGTCCGTCTTGCATTTAGTAGACTGCACACATTAAAGTCTGACAAGGAGGCACACAACAATCATCTAAAATTCTCTCATAAAATTAAAATTTGCTTATTGTTGCTTGTCCACGCCTACTTAAATCCCAATTCAGATCACAATGCATTCATTTGTGCGCACTGTTGCTTAGTTTTAACTGATTTAACTTTATTGTTACTGATACTTTACTGTATCGTATTGTTTTGTAATTTTCATCTGATTCCCATTAGTTTCTTTTTCCAAAATAATGGGCTAATGGGTTGGAGGTCAAATCACTGTCCAGTTAAATTGCTCTTTACCTTTTTTTGTACTTGTCATACCTCTACAACCATTTGCTGTGTTACTTCATAATCCAGTTGTTGTGGCTCTTTAACCACAAGTTGTACGACACTGTCAGCAATGGTAAATTGTGGCTCGACGGAAAACACATCCTTGTCAGCTCCTTCCAGGGTTAGTTCGATGTTTTTCCTCTGCGAGAAGACAAACGAGATTCTTATTTGACCATCAGTATAATGTTTGGTGATCTATCTCGTAGAAATTCGGTACCTTATCTGCATCCTTGACCATCATGTTAATGGGCACAGTTCCCAGTGAGTGCTCAGCTATGTTTACAGTAAACTGGTTCTCTTTATTACAGGTTTGCAGCAGTCCTGAGCCTTCACACTTGTAAAACTCTGGTTTGTTGTCGTTGATATCAATGATGTTGATCTGTACCGAAGCCATAGCGCTGGCGCGTACTCCATGAATGTTTGGCTTGGACTCAGTGGCCTGAAGTCAAAAAGCATTGTCACATATTGTACAATAGATTATCTAAAAATAATCACGTGAATCATTATTTCACTGACAACTTTAGCATTGCTTACCTTGACAGTCAAGGTAACAGTATCACCAATTTCTTCTCTGTCAATTGTCGTTGCAACAAAAATAATGCCACTATCACTCGATATTAGAAAGAGACCATCTTCAGAAGAATCTGTCAATTATTGAGGGGTTAGAGGATACATTAATTACTCATTTGCCCACATCGATAGCATACACTGACACTTTTGACACTTGTGAAACCTCACCTTCAATGCTGTAGATTATTTCATCATTTATTCCAGTGTCCTGATCTATGGCTTCCACTGTATACACTGGATGTTCCTATCAAAAAGTAAATAAATAGAGTAGAATTAAAAATGTCTTTCAAAATAACAAGACTCAGTTGTTCAATGACTTTGGTGATGAGCAGGAACTCACCAGCCTTGAATGTTCCTCAACATTCGCAATGTAGGGAAGGCCCAAGAACTTGGGATCGAGATCCGGGACATCCACAACAGTAATAAAATAGTATACAATGCTTGAGTGATAATTAGGCTCACTATAAAAACATTTGCCCCCACCATCCTGTAATGGGAATTAAAGAAAGTAATGGAGTAATAACGTAATAGTATACGCAATGTAGTTACAACAAAGCTTTCTTAATAGTTAAATTATTCTATTATTTTAAAAAAAAAAAAAAAATATATATATATATATATATATATATATATATATATATATAGTGCCCCCCCACAACAAACAACTGATTTTACTTGTTTTACAATGTTGCGCAAAATTATCTATTTTCTCATATTATCTAACTAACAATGACGATAATTACAAATGTAAGACAAATCCCATGACTTGAATAGATGGCTGATGTCCATGCCTATGTGTTCATTTACCATATTGTATTGTATTGTATTGTATTGTATTGTATTGTATTGTATTGTATTGTATTGTATTGTATTGTATTGTATTGTATTGTACTGAACTGCACTGTACTGTACATTATTGCTCATTTGATTAAAAGTTTATATGATGAATGAACAAGCAAACACTGTACATTGAATGTTTTCAAATTTTCAGATAACCTGATTTTAAATGAAGCCACACTGAAAAAAATAACTGGTAGATTTACTTGATAAAATCATTGTAACAATTTGCACTTACTTTAATTAAGTAAATTTTACTGCTTGTGAAATGAACTTAATATTGCAAGCAGTAAAATTTACTTAATATTAGTCAATTTTACTGCTTGTGAAATGAACTTAATAATGCAAGCAGTAAAATTTACTTAATAAAACTAAGTTACTGCTTGTGAACTGAACTTAACATTGTAAGCAGTAAAATTTAATTAATAAAAGTGCAAATTGTTACAATAATTTGATCAAGTAAATCCACCAGTTATTTTTTCAGTGCACTCTTGTTTATCTAATTGTACACCTTTAAAATAAATAAATAAATAAAGCTAATTAATGTCAAATAGTCACACAAAATCTTGGAGGTGGCATATTGTATATTAACCCATAACATGAATACTCACAGTTGCAACAATCTTCAGCCGATAATAGTTACTCAATCCAGTGTAATTTAGCTGCCCAGTCAATGTGACAAGACCGGTTGCGCTTGAAATACTAAACAGATTTAATCCATGACTTGGAGTAGCCTAGAAATTAAAGTGGAATTCATATTTCACTAAAATGTATAGGAAAGTGTAGTGGAAAGTGTATAGGAAAGTGTGTCTATTGTAGAAATAAATTACAAATGATACTCACATCACCAATACTGTATTGAATCTGACCACCTTGTAAAATGTCATCATCAGTAGCCTTCACCTGGAAAAGACTTGTACCTATTTCATGATTCTAAGAAATGGGATGGATAGGGAAATAAATATCAGTGAAAAATTATATACATTTTATGAGTGTGAGTAATACATTTATTGGTTATGTCTGTAACAATGAATGGTGAATATTATTTTAAGCAATAAAATAATTGAAAATGTTAGGTAGGTACAGAAGCAAACACCAAAACATGCTAATGTAATTAATTGTTGTAATAAAAAGAAGATGAATTAAGAATATATTCGACAAACCTCATCCACTAGGATGTCGAAATTCGATCCTTGAAATATCGGCCTATTGTCATTGGCTTCCTTTACAATTATGATTAGCTGTTTCGGAGTCTGAAACAAAGTATAATTCACTCCATTAATGGGATACATGACTGATGGAATTCAAAATAATGGAAAACAAAAAAAAGAATTTAATAAAAATGGTGATCCGATTAACTCACAGCGGTGTTACCGTCTGAAACCGAAACGTCAAGATACATTATATCGATTGCCTGGGAAATCAAGGGAAAATATATTGTTTCATGGATCCCAATTTCATTTGAAGTATGCTGATTTTTTTTTTCCAAAATAAACTTCATACCTCCCTATCGAGTGGAATCAAAATATACACATTTCCAGTCATAGGGTCAACAGTGAAGTATTGGGCATTTTGTCCAGAGAGCGAATATGTCAGTACATCATTCTCTGTATCCGTTGCATTTATTTTGAAAGCAAATTCACCTGTGGAGATGTTAGAGTTAGCAGTTAGTTAGTAATAAAATAATATGGAAAAATTAAATCAAAAGTAAGGAGACTTATACCCTTAGGCGTGTCCTCACACACAGTAGCGGATGTGCTGCTTATTGAAGGACTGTTGTTTATTGCTTTAAAAAAACACAAGATTTAAATTGTCAATTTTGACTTGCGTGTACTGGAAAGTTCCCATGACAGGTAAGTAAACCAATACATACCAACAATTTGGCCAATGACACAAAACAGTAGGAAGCCTCCAGGGATCCACTCCATGGCTGTGAAAACAAGTTAGAGTATTAGAGATTTGTTTCTGAATACGTTATGTATGTTTTGTCAAATGTTGGCTGAAAACACTTTTAATGACTGAAAACTAATCAGCTCAAAATTGAGGATAAAGCACTGAAACTGTAATGCTAATATCAATCAATCAATCAATCAATCAAATTTATTTCTATAGCCCTTTACAAAAACCTGAAAGGCCCTCACAGTGCTTTACAGCAAAGACAAACATGGTTTATGACAGATAAAAGGAAGGAAAGAACTATACTATGACATTAAGAAAAACAAAACAACGCATCACGATTAAAGCCAAAACAGTAAAGAAAACAATAAAACATATAAAATCCGAAAACTTTAAAACCCTTTAGAAATAGAACCAGGATACCCTTGTCAGGGCAAAAAGCGAGTCTAAAAAAGTGCGTCTTTAACCGAGATTTTAAAAGGCCTAGATTGGTGATGGTGCGGATTTCAGGGGGTAGGCTATTCCACAACCTGGGGGCAGCAACTGCAAAAGATCGGTCCCCCCACTGTTTAAGTCTTGACCTCGGAACTTGCAAAAGAAGCTGGTAGAACAAAGAGCCCTGCCAGAGTTACGGAGGGTTAAAATTTCCGATAAATAAGAAGGAGCCTGGCCATTAATAGAATTAAAAACAAACAGTAAAAGTTTTAACTCAACTCCAAAATGGACTGGAAGCCAGTGGAGCGACAACAGCACGGGGGTAGCATGTTCACATCTAGGTGTACCGGTTAAAAATCGAGCAGCAGCGTTTTGAACAAGTTGAAGACAAGAAATACAGGACTTGGGAGGACCAACATAAAGTGTATTACAGTAGTCCACCCTTGAGTTTATAAAAGCGTGAATTGCTTTTTCAAAGTCGTGGCGACTAAGAAAAGGGTTCACTTTGGCCAAGAAACACAGCTGAAAAAACTTGCTCTTACAACAGAACTACCGTAATTTCCCGAATATAACGCGCACTTTTTTCCCCCAAAATCAACTTGTAAAATCATGGTGCGCATTATAAACGGGTACATGGATGGAGACAGAAATATATATATATATTATATACATATGAAAACCGATTTTTTGCGGCGATCAGTTGCCGACCATTACGGTACGTGACGTCACCATTTTGTTTCGGTAATACTTCACTCTGATCGGCCGAATGATTTCGTCCGTGTTGAAATCTGCTTTTTTCACTCTTCATAAAGCACAGAATTTAGTTTCTTGAACCATTTGAGTCAACGTTTATTGCAGCTCCGCAACTCGGACCATAGCAACTATATCTGTCCCTCGGGAAACTAAAACCCAAATAACAATAGTTCCTATTGTTACTGTCGTGTGGACAGCGATGAGCACTCTCGGATTTCCGACTTATGTTCTCCCTTTCATTTTAACGTATCAATCCATGGAGGAAACATTTATTCATCATGATGAAATGATTATATTATAAAACAGCCTTTAAAAGAAAAGTCACATCTGTTTTGTTTTCTCCTGGATTCTGGTAAGTTCAAGGAGTTATCAGATCATATTATTACCGTACATATTGTCAGTTTACGGTAATGTTTTGAACTACCAATGTGCTATGATTGTGCTATGTTTCACCAGTCAGTAAAATGACATTTCTGTATCTATACACGAGCTCTGTTTTCTTGTATTCTTCTATTTATTGGTGCTAAAATTAGGGTGCGCGTTATACACGGGTACAATAATTTTCACTAGATTTTACAAGTAAATTTGGGGTGTGCGTTATACATGGATGCGCCTTATATTCGGGAAATTACGGTAATCTGTTTTTCAAAAGTGAGCCTCTTATCGAATATTACGCTGAGACTTTTAACGTGCGTCCTAAAAAAGGGAGCCAGGGTGCCAGTGTTGGGTTCAAGGGCAATCATCATGAAAGGTGTGCTAAAAGTAATATATTCAGTTTTGCTCTCGTTAAGATGTAAGACGTTTTGTGCTAGCCACTGCTTCACATGGGATATGAAGTCCATCAATTTCGTGAGAGCAGTTTGTTCGTTAGGTCTCTGGGGCAGATACATCTGCAGGTGTCATCATAAAAATGAAAAGAGATATTATGTTTTTTTATAATTGATCCTAAAGGTAGAAGATAAAGTGCAAATAGAACAGGCTCTAAAATAGAGCCTTGTGGTACCCCGCAAGACAGAGAAATTTGCGAGGAGGAAAATTCCCGAATCATTACCAAGAAGGTCCTATATTCCAGGTACAATTTAAACCATTTTAGAGCCGTTATCACGGATACCTATGAAGCGCTCTAAGCGAGATACAAGGACTGTATGGTCGACTGTATCGAATGCTGCTGTGAGGTCTAAAGCCTGAGTTATACTCCCGCGTTGCGGTGACGGCGCAGCGACTACGGCATCATTCGACATTTGATAGTTCTGCGGTGAGGGAACGCGTTGCTCTGGAATTCACCGCCAAGCCACTAGAGGGGTGTGGCGTTATGTTTGTATGGTTTTGGGGCATGCTTGTTGACTTCCGCTAGTCTAGTTTGACGGAGAAAAATAAACAATGCAAGATGGAACTCTTGAAAGTAAATATTCTGCTCATCAACATTGAATAAATATTGAACATACAAATGTTGAGGGGCAGGCGACGCAGAAGACGGTTTCGAGGCGGTCTGGCCGACTTTTGATGCCGCACAGAGAGTTTTAGACTCGGGTGGAGAGAGCTAGCTGTGGCGGCTAGCTTCAAACTGGCGCCGAGCACTGCGTTCAAGGTCTGCAAAGCCCTCCAGCCCGATTTGTTTGCCGTGTCTTACAACCAGCCAGTGGGAAGCTATAACAGATTTCTGGCATCTATGGAACTTCCCAAACTGCGTTGGGAGCCTTGATTTTAACGTTATCATAAAAAGCACCGAGGGACTCAATCAGTGATGATGTATCGTGTGTGAACTGTCTGTTATTGAAAATTAAAGATCAAAACAACTCTTTTGACACCAAATCTGTGCTTTATTCTTCATATACTTGAAGTGTGACACGTAAATAAGTCACAGACTCACAGCAAACATATGTACACAATAAATGATGAAGTGCACCAACCAAAAATACGACATAAAGTGATAAAAAGTTGGCAGTTTTTGGCCGACTGGGTCACCGCTTCGTGTGGCCACTCGATTCCGAACACACACGTCTCGGTGGTTCTTCCATTTTTTTTTTTTTTTTTCAATCGCCGACCTTGCCATTTGGCAATCACAATAATGTCTTGACGAGACTTGCTCTTCGATGATACTCGCGTCTGCTTGGTCCATTTTTGCGTGTAGAAAATAATGTTTGATTCTATTCTACAATGGCGGTGATTTCGCGCTGAACCGGAAACAACTGTCTGAGCGGACCAATCACAGTCCGTTTCTGCCACGCCATACGCGTCTACACGACGCGAAGGTTAAAAAATTCGAGAGGAGCGCGTCATGCTACGGCGCAGGATCGTAATTCTGGTCTTCCTTGACGGCGCAGGTCTGACGCGGAAGTATAACTCGGCCTTAATAAAACAAGGATAGCTGGGTTTCCATTATCCACAGAAAGGGCAATGTCGTTGTGCACTTTTAACAGTGCTGACTCAATGTTGTGTCTGGATCTGAAGCATGATTGAAACTAAAATATAACAATTTAAACCAAGTAATTACTGAATATACACACATATTAGTAGTATATAGATAAAATACTATATACTATATCTTATAATCCCATACAGTTAATTTTCATTATTCCATCCCTTGCCTCAAATTCAACAGGAATAGGCTGATGTTCACTGCAGCCCCGGACAGTATACGGTATGTGGTACAGAAATTGAATGAATCTGATATTTTTAAACATATCATGTATTGGGTGGCTGCAAAAACAGAATAGAGTTTGTCTGTGAAGTGATGTAATCTGATTCGCGCTAAGATCATGTTTTAAACTCATTAAAACTAATTAATTTCCTCTTTGGAAATTATTTGAAAGTAACTAAACACCATTGGTCAAGACTATATCTGATGCTGATTGCTGAATAATGATTAGATCATATTTGAATGACTATGATAATAAGAAATGCACAGACAATGTTCTAGAGTATTATTTTAAAAAGTATATAACATTCATTTTTAAAAAGCTCTAAACAGACTTACCAACCGAAAGCGGCAGAAGGCTTTCTCCTCCTTATGATGTTATGAAGAGACCTTTGGCTCTTGTTCCCCTTCCTAGTGATAATCGTCACTATAAATATAAATCATTAACATCCACGAGTCATATACATATGTCAGCTGTCCTCCTCCCAAAATAAAAAAAAACAAAAAACGTGTGACGATAAAAACATTCAAATGCTCCTCAGTAAATGTGAATCTAGAAGGTGGATTAGGTTTTCACTCTCTGTTTTCTGCCACACATATGTAGGAGGTAATCGTGGGAGATGGACCCTGTCAGTAAGACAGCATGGCAAGGTTCCATACTGTGCCCTCCCCCTGTCTCCACTACACTGGTCAAACCCAATAGGAGCCTGGACTATTACATTGTGTCTCATCATTTAGGCGGTCTGATGAAGTACTTTTCAGAAGACCTCCCTAATGAGCTCTTCGCAAAAGAGCCCACCACCAACACTCCATCCTTCCGTCCAGCCCCCCAATTAAACCACTTCATGCAAACAGTCTTTGCAGATATACACTGGTTTCATTCACAAGCCACTGTCTTTGTCCCAAAACAAAAGCAGAGCATAACACCTTTCTTGGACAATGTATTGTTTCAACACAATTCCCAGATACTTTTGTCTCTGGCATGGAATGTGCTTTGAATATTAAAAAAAAGGGAGAAAGGGAGAAAAAGTTCCAAAATAGTTATTTGAATTCAGTTCACCATTTATATTATATGTACAAAATGCAGTGTCTCATTGTAATAGTACATCTAATGAAGTATGGCAGTTATAATATTAAAATGCTGAATAAATATTTTTTTAAATAGAAATTATTATTCTTAATATCAGCACAATTGTTCTTTTGGTAATTTCTTGTGTCATTTCTAAACAATAGACACCTATTTAAGAAATAAAATTTCACATTCATTCAAACTTTGCCCAAGGACTGAATTATTTTGTATGAAAGCTCTGAAATACAATATGACATAATAACAGACCACATAATGTTTATGATTTTTGTACTGTGTTGTTTAGATATGAATTTACAATGTCATGGTTAAGTGTGATTATGCACAATATAAAATAAAACAGCATGATTTATCAGATATTAGTGCAACAAGAATTATGCATGACAGGCATTTTTATATTCGCCGCTTAATCTTATCCAATAGACTTTGGTTTATGACTTACAACGGTGAACACTTCACTGACACACCTGGTAAACAGGTAGAGCAAAAGAACGATCACATTGAGGGGTGTGTTGGTAATAAAATACAGTTCAGAACTGTTAAAGCAACACTAGGGAACTTTCAGTTTTGGTCGATTTTAGCGGCGCAGGTGGACAAAAGCGGTAGTTGTTTTGCCTGAAAGTGCTACGACAGCAAAAAGCATGTTTATTTTATATTTCACGCAGTATTTAATGTTCCTTAATGTAATGGACCGCTTGGATTTGTGTGGAAGCGATCGATATATGTATTCAATTTTTTTTTTAGTCCCGCGCCATGAAAATGAGTGACTTCCGGCCAGAGTCTGGATTGAGGAATAAGGCGAATGTGACGTCAGCGGACTAATCATCTTCACAAAACAGTTATTACTATATTATGCAGAAAGACTGTGGATCCAGCTGATTTTGCGGATTAATTTGTTTATTTTTCGCATCACGACAGCCCAATGTGCTGCAGACTTTTGTTGCTGCACCAAGGAGAGGCGTGTGAGCCTTTTGGGGTTTCAAAAAGATCCTGTACACCACGAAGAATGGGCAAAACGAGTCCAACAACTATGGGACCATTGGACGGACAAGGAAGCGAGTAAGCTAGGTGTTTTATATTATGTCAAACACTGGGATCATGGCACACGTTTCAATAAGGAGGTGGCTTGCATTTTGTGGGTGACAATGCTCCCTGTCCACCGAAAAGGCGGGAGTGGCCGCCTCCCTCTGCCGATCACTGGTGGCTTGTTGCACACCATGGTCACCGGCCAATGAGCATCCGTGCTCGGGAAGCCACGTGCTCTTGTCTGCGGTTCTCGATTGTGTAAAGACTTCCACCCTTCTCGGCCGTCTTCGTGTGCCGGCCAACAGAGCACTATCCTCGGCTTGGGCTCGGTCAGCCATGCACTCCAACGTCGGCCAGTTTGGCCACTGAGATTGCGCCATTTTCAGCGTTCAACGATGGCCGAAACTTGCTTACCACCGGGGGCTGGCGATCGGTGAAAGCTATCACCTCCGCCGCCGTGTGTGACATGAGTCGAGGTACTTTTA
This sequence comes from Corythoichthys intestinalis, assembly GCF_030265065.1. Lineage (NCBI taxonomy): Eukaryota > Metazoa > Chordata > Actinopteri > Syngnathiformes > Syngnathidae > Corythoichthys > Corythoichthys intestinalis. Next base: position 35,964,452 of record NC_080405.1, on the reverse strand, counting down.
TGTGATTTTTCGTTTTCGAAAGGCGAGGAAGAGATTTGGAAGAGCCGCTCGGTTCGGGTTAGCATGTAACATAGCTCTCTCACTCTTTTGTTAACATTCTTTACTTGTTTCCTTGTCCCCGCAAAGAAATGACAAGAGCTGACTAACTTTTGTGGCATAAAATACCAATCGGGAGGTTTAAGAAGTTGGCAGTTTTGACCATTATGCAGTAATTTAGCCCTGTCGTACTGAATAAATGAATGTTTAATATTTCACATTCCATTTAGCACAAGACTCTTATTTGTCATGACCATACAATTTATTTAGCAATTGAGGAAAAATGCCTAGATAAAAAGAATATCCTGTAAAAATATTGGGGTAGAGAGATAAAAACAACAATGATATTTTGTTGCTCTCCGTCGTACTATTTTCCTCATTCTGAATCTTCCTCCTCCATTGGGCTGAATTCTAAATTAACTGAAATTGTTACTCTGCCGACGTCATCACCCAGATGGCGGCGCCAGAAGGCTATAATGACAGGAGTAGCTAAACGACTGATTGAAAGACTCATTCCTCTTCATCTGCGCTTTTCCAAATTGTTGTATATAGTCGAATCGTCCCAATATATGACTTTAATTAATTCACATAATTATGCTATTTTTTCCATGGTTTCACAGGCACTTTAAGGAACATTCCCATGAAGACCGGCGCAACAGTTTTGTAAAATCCTAAATTCCCGGTCACCTGCAGTTGGCTTGAACAACATTTCTGTTCCAGCGACTGTGTGAAGGATGAATAGTGATGTGGTAGTGACACCAGTTCTGGCTAAACAATATTATTTGACGATGTTGAAAATAAAAAACGTTTGATTTTGTACTGTATTCCCCCACTGGTCCTCCGCGCTGACGAGTTCGGATGAGGGGGGGGTCACACTATCAAGTGAAAATTGGGCCAATGTTTATTCTTGAGTTTCCTTTTATCCTGGTAGCCTGCCCATTTTTGTCTCCTCAGACAAAACCTTTCATCTCTTTTGTTGCTCTGCCATCTCTGCAGAATTCGCACAGAAGCATTCACATCGACTTCCGTTTTTATAACGAATGGGGAAAAGAGGAAGTGACGTATGCCGTAAAGCAGTCAGCAAATTTGTAGTTTTTTGTGTGGCAGGGCCACCATCTTCAAAGTTAATTAGTGCCGATGAAAGCGATGCAAACGCCCTCAGGCCATAACTGAGGTGTCATTCAACAAGTTGTCAGTCAACATACCATCACAAATGTTATGAAAATATGTTAAAAAGGTTGAAAAGTTCCATTTAGATTCTTTAAAGTCTTGTGGCTGTTCGGTGCAATTGTAACTTCCAAATTCCAAACCTGGCCATTGGGCTATGCCTATATGGTACGCCAACCTCCAAAATACAGCTACCCTTTGGTGTTTTGTTTTCTTTTATGTGATCTAGGCTTTCAGTAATTCAATTCAATTCAATTCAATTTTATTTGTATAGCCCTAGATCACAAAAATGTTGTCTCAAAGGGCTTTGCAGAGGCAAAATGATACACAATCAGAACCAGCAAACGAAGCAACAAAGATGAATAAATAAGTTCAAGTCCTGGGTATCCCCCATCCTTAGACCCTCCATGTCGGCAAGGAAAAACTCCAAAAACTCCAAAGTCTTCGGGAGAAAACGAGAAACCTTGGGGAGTACCACAGTAAGGAGAGATCCATTCCCAGGACGGATAGACAAGTAGCCCCAGGACCGCTAATGGGAATTAGCAGGCGAAGTTACAGTCCGTAAAAAATGCGGTGGAGTAAAGGAACAAGAAGAGGTCCATCTATCCAGATGAGACGGGGGTAGCAACGAGGACGTCCATCGAGCTTGGGGTCCGGACAGTCAGGAAGCTGTAGCTGAAAAATAGCCCCTCCCCAGAGTGGAGGGGGGAAAGGGGACACCGGGTGACTAGTGATAAAGAGACTAGACAACTAGATATTAACATTAGAAAATAGAAATAAAGTAAGATAAGTGGTAGGTAGAGTGAGAAAAAAGGAGATAGAACTCAGTGGCTGTACTTCCCCCAGCTTTATAGCTTCTAGTGCAGCTTAGACTAAACTTTGAGTCTACTCCGACTTCAACTAGCCTGACCATAAGCTTTGCTGAATAGGAACGTTTTTAATCTAATCTTAAATGTGCAGACTGTCTCGGCTTCTTTAATATTAGCTGGAAGCTGATTCCATAAAACAGGGGCTTGGTGGCTAAAGGCTCTAGCTCCGACAGTACTCTTAGAAACCCTGGGAACTACCAGTAGACCTGCATTCTGAGAGCGGAGTGTTCTGTTGGGGCGGTATGGAACCAGAGCATCAGAGAGATAAGATGGCCCCAACCCATTAATGGTCTTAAATGTAAGGAGGAGGATTTTAAATTTAATTCTAAACTCGACTGGAAGCCAGTGAAGGGCCTGGAGCACAGGGGTGATGTGCTCTCTTCTATTGGTTCCTGTTAAAAGTCTTGCTACTGCGTTTTGGACAAGCTGAAGACCTTTTAGGGAACTTTTAGGACAAGCTGCAAGTAGGGAGTTACAGTAATCCAATCTCGATGTAACGAACGCGTGAATTAATTTTCCTGCATCGCTTTTAGATAAAATATTTCTAATTTTGGCTATGTTGCGCAGATGAAAGAAGGCCGTTCTGCAGGTTTGTTTAATGTGAGCTTTAAATGATAAGTCAGGGTCGAATAAAACTCCTAGGTTTTTAACTGTGGTGCTGGAGGCTACTAGTAGTAATAACACACGCCAAAACACACAAGGGCGCAGGGCATGCCGAAAATGTGTTCGACAGAATCTTATCATCAAGCATGTGACAAGCAAGCCTCAATGGCATAGTAAAGGACGTACAAGCCTTATTTTCGCTTATTTTGAAGCCTTATTATAAACAGTACTGTATACTTGGCAATGCTTTATCATTTTAAATTTAGCAGGTTTGGTAAAACTTTATTTTCTTGGCCCAGTCAAATAATTTATTGATGTTGATTTCTCTTTAACAGGACCTGGCTCTTAACTGATACTTCTATCCACTCAGATGTGACTGTAGAGAAACAGCTCCATCGTGAGGCAACCAGAATGCATCTAAAGCTTTTCTTCATTCAAGGAGCTGTGGCTCCCTCTGGTTGTCTCTGAACTCCTCTTCCGCTCAATGGCAAAGATATACTGAACTTTAGACCAAGCTATTTTTATTTTTCAATGCTGAAGTTGTGTTTTATCAACTATTTTGTGAATTGCAAGCATTAGGTTCTAATCCGTTTAAACTGGAAAGGCTGGCAGTTAATGATCATGTTTCAGAGCTATTGACGACAATAAACACCCAATTGCCCTTTCAGGGACAGAGGTCACTACAGTGGACATCTTACTCAAAAGATATTATTTGCTTACCTCATTCATTGCCAGCCCAGGTCACAGAGTATATGTGTAATAGTCAGTAAAAGATGATTCTGAAGAAAATAATACTGAAAACAACTGTTATTCGATGGAATCCAGTCTTTTTGGATTGGACGTCTGTCGTCATCAATGGCAGCCATAGTGTTAAGCTATTTGAGGTCACAAGAGATTTATAATACAAAACAAAAATGACTAAATAAAATTCCCAAAGCAAAATACACATGGGCCACACAATTTGTCTTTCGTCTTCTTTTCAATTTACTACAATTGGTTTTATTTTATTTTTTATTATCAAATCTATTAATTTAGAATTACTTCTATTTTTATATTATTCACGACTATTTTTATTTGTGTCTTTAAAAGACTTATTCATAATGACTTAATAATGTGCTTTTATTCTTCCCAAATGTGATCCTTCAATTAATTAATTCAAAATTATTGGGGTTTTGTTTGTTTGTTTGTTTGTTTTCCCATTGAAAAATACATGTGGGCAGCACTAATACTACATCTGGATGTAAAAGAGGGACTACAAATTATTGTCCTGTGGAACGCATTTGGCCCATTGTCTGCAAGTTTGAGACCCCTGTCCTATGGGAATGTAAAAGGAAAAAAAAATCATAATTCGTGCAAGACAGGGTTAATTATAATTATTATAACTACATCAATTTCAATATATTTGAGGCACGAAAAATGAACATGTGATTGTCGTTGGCTGCCTTTGACAGCAACAGATGTCCAATCCGTTTTGACTGGGGAGGGCTGGCTGCGCAAATGGACTGGACCGCCTTTGTCGTCAATGGCACTAAAACATGCACACTTCTTTACTTCAAAGTTGTATGTTTACATTGGTTATACTTGTCCAGCGAATGAGTCTACTATCAGCATCAGTTGTTGTCTAAATAAAAATATGAAATACACCAAATAAACATTTGAGCACATTCGATTATTTTATCATTGTCTGCATTAATTTTCAACTGTAATGTAAAACCAGTTGTTGACATGCAGGGTCTTCAGTAGGTTAGCCCGGTGTTCAGCAACCCGTGGCTCTAGAGCCGCATGTGGCTCTTTAGTGCTGCCTTAGTGGCTCCCTGGAGCTTTTTCAAAAATGTTTGAAAATGGAAAAAGATGGGGAAGGGAAATATTTTTTTTGTTTAATATGGTTCCTGTAGGAGGACAAACGTGACCTATACATTCTTCTAATTCAATAATATTGTAATGAAGTTAAACTTGAAGCCCCATCGTACAACAGAGTAGTCACGTGGGTCGTCATTCTCTATAGGATGCACTGCAGGGAAATTAAACATTTACTGTATTATTCCCACTATAAGGTGCATTGGATTATAAGGCACATCCTCAATGAATGCCCCATTTTAAACTTTATAAGGTGCACAGCATTAGAAGGCGCAGTAGTAGTAGTAATAGTAGTGGTTGGGGGCTGTGTTACGCATCCACTAGTTGGAGCTGCGTTAAAGGCAATGTCATGCCATGATTAACCAATATTGATCAATACAAGGGCGTAGGTTTGATCTCAACATTGGTTGGGATGATTTAACAGCATAACCTGCATGTACACTTTTTCCTGGGGATGGGACATTTATAAGACCAGACAGATTATTGAACGAGGGTCAGGGCTACATTTCACCCAAATATGAACCTAATTAACTGATAGGCTGAATGATCAATGCAAAATAAATCTGTATTGATTTATACTGTACTGACTTTAGTTTGTAATGGTTCAGTTGATACCTTGTTCGATTCAATCCTTTGTTTTAAAAAACTACTAAAGAAACAGTTTGAAGTGCAAGTCCCTTGTGGTAGTTGGTTGTGGCGTTTCTCCCACCTCCTCAACATTGACGTCTATTTACAATACTTACAGTGGCTGCTGCTGGCCGAAAAAAACTTCTAATTTCCCTCTTCTTAGAAGGGGGCAGAGGAGGCGGCATGTTGTCAACATGAATCTGTCAGGGCTATGAGAGTGTGCGTTTGTGTCTGGGTGGTGGGTTGTCAAGTCATCAGCCAATCAAACGTGCGTTTGAGGGGAAAAAATGGAACTGCACATTCAGCAAGTGAAAAGGGATAAAGGATGTAAGTCTGAACATAATGAAAATATTACACTAAATAATGGTAGGGTCTGTTCTGTCCTCACTACAAATGGGAACACAATCTAAATTACCTATGGCTCAGGTGACTTGAAGTTCTGCTCTGAGACCCTCTATTTGGCCAAATTTAAAAATTGTGTGATACAGCATTGGAAAGCTTAAAATCTCAATTTTCTGGGGGAAGAAACATTTTGAACAGGAGGGCATTAAAAAAAAAAAAAATTAAACAGCAAAACCCTAAATGGAGGTGAGAGCATGAGAGAGCATAATTAAAGACGCCGTGATTTTAATGAGATATTATCGCGTACTTCCCTCTTTTCGATCCAAAAACTCCATGCATGTACAGTGCCCTCCATAATTATTGGCACCCCTGGTTAAGATGTGTTTTTAGCTACTAATATTTTTTTTTTAATTCAAATAATATGGGACCTTAATGGAAAAAAAGAGAAAAATCCAACCTTCAATACAAGTGCATTTATTCAGTGGGGAAAAAATCCCACATAAAGAAATAATTATTTGACATTAAATAATGTGTATCACAATTATTAGCACCCCTGGTGTTCATACTTTGTACAACCCCCTTTTACCAACAAAACAAGATCTGGGGACAGAGATGGCCATGGGAGGAGCTTGATTTTGTGTCTGGTGAACCATTTCTGTGTAGATTTGGCCATATGTTTAGGGTCATTGTCTTGCTGAAAGACCCAGTGATGACCCATCTTCAGCTTTCGGGCAGAGGGCAACAGATTTTGATTTAAAATGTCCTGATATTTCAAAGCATTCATGATGCCATGCACCCTAACAAGGTTCCCAGGGCCTTTGGAAGCGAAACAGCCCCACAGCATCACTGACCCACGCCCATACTTCACAGTGGGTATGAAGTGCTTTTCAGCATGCGCATCTTTTGTGGCACGCCAGACCTACTTAGAGTGTTTGGTTCCAAAAAGCTCAATCTTGGTGTCATCTGACCAAAGCACACGGTGCCAGTTTAAGCCTATATAGGACCGGTCCCAGTTGAAGCCTATCTCCACAGAAATGGTTCACCAGACACAAAATCGAGCTCCTCCCATGGCCATCTCAGTCCCCAGACCTTGTTTTGTTGGCAAAAGGGGGTTGTACAAAGTATTAACACCAGGGGTGCTAATAATAGTGACACACATTATTTGATGTCAAATAATTATTTCTTTATGTGGGATTTTTCCCCACTGAATAAATGCACTTGTATTGAAGGTTGGATTTTTCTCTTTTTTTCCATTAAGGTCCCATATTATTTGAATTAAAAAATATATATTAGAAGCTAAAAAACACATCTTAACCAGGGGTGCCAATAATTATGGAGGGCACTGTATCACCGAGTGTCAAGACACAGCTGTGAATGGCAACAGCCGGATTTATGGGTGAAACATGGTAATATAACAAGGGTCGCGATGCAGAAATCGCAAACATCAAGAAGTGGTCGAGATTTTTATCTTCATATATTTACCCTTTTAAACGTTTTTTTTTTTTTTTTCTTCAATTATTCTTTGTTTGGATCGATTATTTATCATCTAAAATTTCGGGGAAAATGTGACAGTAACGAAAAAAAAAATAATTACTTTTTATTCTTTAATAAAAATAATTCTTTAATTCTTTTTATGGCTAACAAAAGCGGCTGCGCAACGTCTGTAAATGTGGGTTTCCAGGGTAAAACGGACAAATTAAAAATAGTTCGGGGGCTTAATGCGCCATGAATCTGCTATGGCAGCATAGACACTATCAAACACAGTAGTTCTTTTGGCTTATAATACAGCAGTTTATTTTAAAGAGGGGTGCAAGAGCAGGAACTTTTTCAACCTTAATTTGTCTGTGTTTTTCGCCATATACAGTGCCCTCCATAATTATTGGCACCCCTGGTTAAGATGTGTTTTTTAGCTTCTAAAATTTTTTTTAAATTAAAATAATATGGGACCTTAATGAAAAAAAAAATGAAAAAAAGAGGGAAAAAAAAGAGAAAAATCCAACCTTCAATACAAGTGCATTTATTCAGTGGGGAAAAAAATCCCACATAAAGAAATAATTATTTGACATCAAATAATGTGTGTCACAATTATTAGCACCCCTGGTGTTCATACTTTGTACAACCCCCTTTTGCCAACAAAACAAGGTCTGGGGACTGAGATGGCCATGGGAGGAGCTTGATTTTGTGTCTGGTGAACCATTTCTGTGTAGATTTGGCCATATGTTTAGGGTCATTGTCTTGCTGAAAGACCCAGTGACGACCCATCTTCAGCTTTCGGGCAGAGGGCAACAGATTTTGATTTAAAATGTCCTGGTATTTCAAAACATTCATGATGCCATGCACCCTAACAAGATTCCCAGGGCCTTTGGAAGCAAAACAGCCCCACAGCATCACTGACCTACCCCCATACTTCACAGTGGGTATGAGGTGCTTTTCAGCATGCGCATCTTTCGTGGCATGCCAGACCCACTTAGAGTGTTTGTTGCCAAAAAGCTCAATCTTGGTCTCATCTGACCAAAGCACACAGTCCCAGGCATCAACTGGGACCGTGTGCTTTGGTCAGATGAGATCAAAATTGAGTTTTTTGGAACCAAAAAAAAGTTGGTAGTGTTATGTCCCTACCATCCCTATGCAAACCTACGCCCTTGGATCCATAGGGCGCATTGGATTATAAGGTAGTGTGGAAAATATGGTAATCATGAAGGCTCGTTATGCATTTGTAGCCAACTTAGTCATTTTGATAGAAGGCTAATATAGCTAAGATACATATGTGCTGCCTTCATTATTATGCTTATATAAGGCTTTTAATGTTTTGCGGCTCCAGACATTTTTTTTTTTTTTTTTTTTTTTTTTTTTTTGTGCAATATGGCTCTTTCAACATTTTGGGTTGCCGACCCCTGGGTTAGCTAATAGTTAAAGGAAGTGCAGGAGGAACAAGACAACCGTGGGCTGGACTACTACTTCCAAAAACATAAAATGGCGTGTGCAGAATGAACGCGGGGCGTTATAAAGACATAAAGTCGAATTGTGTGCAGACACAACTCTCCTACGAGATGTCTGACATGATTTTTGATTTATAGCCTTTTTTCTTGACAGCAGTGGTGAAAATCACGGAATGTTCACCGCGGGAGCGTCTGACCACAGGATACACCTCGTGACGGATTAACTGACGAAATGTGAACATTACAAAGGACATATCAGCGATCGGATGTTTGCACATTAACAATCAGGTAATTACACGTGTTTCCATACGAGATATTGAGGCTAGATCGCTCGATATGATGATGTTGAGGCTGGAAATAAAGACGATTTGTTATCATGGCGCTCGCCGCTCATTGGGCTCAGCTTCCACAGCCCCTCCTTGTTTTTGCTTGAGTGCGATGTTGTCATGTTTACACGAGCGAGAAACGCTCGTTACCGTCGTTCTGTGGCGTGGTTTGAAGTTCACTTGCGTGTTGCGTCCCGATTGACCGATCGCTGGGTAGCGTTGCATTGACGACGTATATTAGCTCTCAAAACGCGAACCTAGCATAACAGCGATGCAAATGAGGCCTAACGATGATTGGGGACATGTCTGTAGTGTTGACAAATACGTATTACACTCATCAATGAACAAAATACATAGCGAAATAATGTCTCGAAGAGGAAATGGAAGCTGTCTCGTGCGGGGAGAGCTAGTGCAAAATTACATAAGAGATGAGATAGGACAGCGTGGCCTGCAATATTGAATCAATATCGTCATTTAACGGTCTCTCTTTTAAAATGCTGAATGAATAATTTTATGCTCACGTGCCGTTTTGATTGCATAACACACCATAGTGTTTGCAAGATTACAGTAGTGACTGAAACAGTAGTACAACCTACTGTATGTACATGACTTGAATAACGTGACACACGCGAGACAAATGAGCACACTTATCCTAAAAATAAGCAATTATGCTCCAGCAGAGGTTAAAAGTTGTTGTTGACGTTTCTTATCTCGGTCATATTTTGTTTGCGAGTGCAAACGTTTTGTTGGTACATCGCAGCCATATCTGTCTGGACGTCTGCTGTCTGTGTTTTCCGCGCTCTGATTGGTCAATCCGAAGCGGAGGCGTGGCTTCGCCATAACAATGCAGTCTAGGGAGCGTGCACGCTGCAATGAGGTTTTTCTGTATTTGACGAGCCCAAACTGATTTTTCAGTTTTTCATCACTTCAAACTTAACCTACAAAGGGTGGTGTTTTATCCATTTCTGGGAAAGTAGTCCTTGCGAACCCAAAAGAAAGCGGCAGAGAGCTATCTAGTGTTAGCAAGCAGAACCGCTGGCTACTTTTTTGGATATAAAATCATCCGGACGAAATTGTTGAGGACTAAAATCAACGAACAGCGTTTCATCGGGGGACGAATGTCGTTTGGAACCTATCATATACACGGATAAGTGAACGGGAATTGACATTTTGGAAGCTGGAACACCTGCCATCTCAAACTATCTATAAAAGTAAGATTTCAAACTGCACCAGCCCGTGTTTAATTACCAGGTTCACGGCGTGTTGCTGAGTTTATTCTGTGCAACTCGTTTGCAAGAGCTTCGTTTTGTGTTTGAGCCCAAAAGTCACTAAACTGCTCGTATGCTCGCCATCTGTCCTTGCAAGAGCCCGATGGACAAAGCGTTAGCATAGCATCGCTATGGAGCTAGCCCTTCTCTCCTTCAACAGGGGACGTCGACTTGTCCACAGCAGAAAGCGGCTTTCGGCTGCCGTTGCCGTCCTTTTTCCACTGTTGTGTGCACAAGTTCGCGTGATAAACGGAAAAAGCAGCACTGAAAGGAAGAGTCCGAGCGCTGCTACAGCTTTTGTTGTTGCTTTGTCTCTCGAGCACATGGCTTGCCATATTTTTGATCAGGCGCGTAACAGCGACCCCTATGTATTCATGCCCACAAAACGGACGTTTTCTCATTGTTTGGATCGTCATGCCCTTTGAACTGTTTCATATTTACGTCGGGATTTTAATATAACACTAAAAATAATCATTTAGGCCAGTTTGTGTCTCGTATCTGAAATCATCTGTTTGTGTTGTTCTTTGAAATTGTGATTATTTCAATGCAAGGGCGTAGGTTTTGTCTCAACATTGGTAGGGACTAGGGGTGGGACAAAATATCGAAATGGGCTGAAAACTCGCTCTGAGACCCCCAATTTGGCCAACTTTCAAAATCGTCCGATATGCATGGGTGATAAATCATTAGAAAGCTTAAAATCTCAATTTTCTGAGGGAAGAATTTTTTTGAAAAGGAGGGCATTTCTAAAAAAAAAAAAAAAAAAAACATTTTTAAACAACAAAACCCTATCTGGAGGTGAGAGCACGCAAGAGCAGAATTAAAGACGCCATGACTTTAACGAGATATTATCGCGTACTTACCTTGTTTCGATCCAAAAACTCCATGTAGCATTTATCACTTGCCACGTTTACATGGAGCCAAATATTCCAATTACAATCGGTTTAGATGTTCAAATCGAATAAATGTGTTCCATATAAACACCTCATTCGGAATGAACAGGCCCAAACCGAATGGAATTTCATTCCGATTCACAGGGGTGGAATATTCCTTTTCCCAAACCGATTAGAAGTAAAATTATATCATGTAAACAGGGAAGCGGAATGGTGTCTGGTTGCGTTCTTTCTGCACATGCTCCGTACTGACGTGGTGACGTCACTTGGTGACGTAAGTAACGTCACTTGCAACATGGCTTCCACGCACACGCACAGCGCACCTAATTGGAGTCCGGCGGAAAGTTTATATCCATGAATCCCTCCACCAGGCCACACAACTTTTTAAATGAACGGCGTGTCATTCTGAAGTTTTGTTTCCACTCGAAAAGTTAAAACAGCAGCTGATCTGACGATCGATCTCCATGTTTTGCAACGTGACGCTTTGTTTTGATTAATCTGCGCATGTCAGACGGCAGTTGTCAAACGTCCTTTCGGAATAAAGGCAGACACATGTAAACGCTGGATCGGAATAGATGAAGTGACATGTAAACAGCTGATCTGAAATTTCCATTCGGAATGATTTGAATCGGTATGAATAAAAGTCAGCATGTAAACGTGGCTACTGAGTGTCAATACAGAGCTGTGAATGGACAGTTTTGGACATAGTTGGATTTTGGGGGATTTTATGGGTGAAACATGGTAATATAACAAGGGTCGCGATGCAGAAATAGCAGACATCAGGGAGTGGTCGAGATGCTCTTTTTCCATATACAGTATTTACCCTGTTAGATGTTGTTTTTCAATTTTTCTTAGTTTGGATCGATTATTTATCATCTAACAGACGCCATTTTTTTCATTGTGAGGTAATTTGTTTAAAATACAAGAGTGAATAATTTTTTTAAGTCTTTTTTTTTAATGAAATATTAGACATTGATTGTAATCTAAAAATGACTGACAGTTTGAATAATAAATATAATTAATTACCTACGTGTTATGGATGGGTTGAAACGAAAGCGGTTGAGCGACGTCTGTAAACTGAGGTTTTGAGGGTAAAACGGACAAATTAAAAATAATTCGTGGGCTTAATGTGCCGTGAATCTGCAATGGCCGCATATAGACATATTGGTTTTTCAAACACAACAATGCTTTTGGCTTAAAACACAGCAGTTTATCTTAAAGAGGGTTGCAAGAGCAGAAACTGCTTTTTAGGTCTTGTCTGTGTTTTCCGCCTTATATATCGTGATACTTTGTATCCCAAAAGGTTATCGATATGCTCCTGCCAAGAATCGAGATATCGTTTTAAAAAGGTGTCAATGTCTAAAAAAATAAATAATAACGAAATCACAAGTTGCCACCAAAATCTTCCACCATAATAGTGTCTCAGTTAACTCTAAGGCTACATTGACGGTGCTTGACGCCCAATCCATTTAGACTGGGAATGTTCGTTCATTCGAAACCAGAGCATTCACACTCATTCTGTCCGATTTTCGGGGCATTTACAGGTCACTTGCTGTTCATTTTAGGGCATTTACAGGTCATTTTCTGTTGAGTTTGAGTCACTGCCTTTTAATTTGGGTGGTTCCCAGTTGATTTCCTTTTCTGTAACTCAAAATAAGCAGAATGAGACCCTTAAAATACCCCAAAATCAACAGGAAGCAACTGAAAATGAACAGGTAAATGACCTTAAATGGCCCAGAATTACCTCATAGCCTGGCATTGGCTGCCACTACCGGCCATAGACGTTCAATCCTTTTGAAGTGTGAGGGCATTCGCTGCCATCCTCCCAGTTCCAATGGATTGGACGTCTACTAATGATAAACTCATTCCACTTTACAGCAGAAGCTTGTTTCTCTGTTTATTAGTTGTTTGTAGAATATCCTAGAATGATTTCCTGACCAATGTATCGATAATCGTTGTATCGCCGTATCGTCAGATCGTTATCGTGAGCTTTGTTTTGCAAATTGTATTGTATCGTGAGGTACCAAGAGGTTCCCACTCCTAGTAGGGACGGTGTAACAGCACAATCTGCATGTACATTTTTTGCTGGGGATGGGACATAAATAAGACCAGATTGGATGAACGGGGGTCAGGGCTACATTTCTCATGGATATGAACCTAATTAATTGATTGGCTAAATCAGGGGTGCGCATTACATCGATCACGATCGACCAGTCGATCGCAATGCTAGTGTGGGTAGCTCGCGGCATCCCGAGATTTTTTTTTTTTAATGTACATAGTTAATTATGATTATGTTGTGTGTATGTTTTGTTGCGTGAGAAACTCTAAACACTAAGCAGCTTCTTGCTCAAATTTTTCTGGTTCTATACTTTGCAGCAGAATTCGCTATATTTCTCACAGTTTAATTAACGTTAACAGTAGAAAACACAAACAGAAGAACACTTTTCTCCAAGCAGCTTCCTACTAGAGTTTTTCATGTTAGCAAGTTCACACAGTTTAATGCTATGCTAACTCTAGTGGTGTGTTTCCCCACCTCTACAACATTGGCGTCTTTTGAAAGTACCTACAGTGGCTGCTGTTGGCCGAAAAAAACGTCTTATTTCCCTCTTCGTCGAAGGGGGCGGAGGAGGCGGCATGTTGTCGACATAGGGGCTGTGCAAGTATGAGCGTGCATGAGTGTCAGGGGCGGGTGGAGTCATCAGCCAATCAAACGTGTGTTTGAAGGTGGAAAAAATGGACCGGCAAATTCAGCAAGTGAAAAGGTGTAATGGTAGGGTCAATGCTTTTCTTGCAACTAACAGGAATACAATCTAAATAACCTAATATAAATGAACAAGTGTATGTAATGCATAGATGTTTGCTTAAAAGTTTGTGGGGACAATTTGAGCATCCTGAAAAGTTGGTAGTGTTATGTCCCTACCGTCCCTATGCAAACCTACGCCCCTGTTTCAATGCCAAGTGTTTTTATAGCCCCGCAGTTGAGTGCACTGTTCTATAAATCGTTTTTATAATTGTTAAGCAAATTCAATTTTTGAGGATCAATTTTATTACTGAGTAACTATAAGGGTCCTATCATTTAAGATACTTAAAAAAAGAAAATCACCATTAGTCAATCTCATGTAATGTTGAGCAGTATAGGCTTTAATTTGATATTGCAATATTTTTCCTCCTGCATGTCATTATTCGATATAACTTGATGTTTATCAAATTAGAGCTAAAAAATCAAGTTAAAAAAATGAGACTGTCCAAATTGGTCTACCTTTACGAATGAGAATATTTATTTATTTAAGAAGGATAACAAATAAACAATGTAACCCTCAGTTTATCCAAAATTAAACTGAGATGTACAAACGAAGAAATTCTGTTGGCAGAAGTGAATATAATCTTTCATTTGATTTTCTTCATGTTCACCGTGTGAAAAAACATTGTTTTCGATGGGCCTTGGAATATTAAAAATAAGTCCAGAAATCAGGCGTCTCTGTGGTTGTCTTTTTGCAAAAAAAAATCACTCGAGCTATAGTGTCACATGCTAGAATTGATTTTTTTGTGTGTGTGTGTGTGTGTGTGTGTGTGTGCATGTTTTCTTTTCAGGGTTAAGACAATCGGAGGCAACATCCAGGTGCCTCCTCCACTGTGTAATTTCCTTTCCCAGAGAGTGACTCGTCTACACGACGTCACCAATGCGACCATGGGAAGTAGCAGTAAATAGGCTGCCCCCAACAGCCCCCTTGAATCCAAGGAGGTTTCTTGGAGAGCCCTGTAACGCCCCAGTGCATCTCAGGAGAAGGTAAAATTTAATACTGTACTAAGTGCGTGTGCTTGTACTGTTCCTGAAATTGAATCATGTGCGCGTGTGATAACACAAATCTTTGTTTCTGATCTTTCAGCCCACCAGTGAGACGCCAGTGGGGCCTCCGAGACAGGCCTGTGCTGCACACTTCTCTGGTCCAGGATGAGAATCTCCACCATCTGCTTTTCGCCCATCATCACCAACAGGTTCCTTTAGATGAATCCAGACAATATAGCCACACCAGCACACCACCACGCATGCTTCACCCTGCGGCCCACCTGCCCCAGCAGAACCCCATCATGGTGGATCTACACGAGCAGGTAATAAATTAGACTTTGTTTGTATAAAATACTTTTTTAAAATGAATAAATACATGAGGTTTAATGTTTAGCAAGTGTTAAAATAAATATTTAATACAGCAGTGTACATCCATGTAATAATTCATAATATAGGGTAGGTATTTATGTGTTATTGGGCAGCAAAGGAGGAGGGCGGTTACTTGGCATGTGCCGGTATGATATTCTGACGAAGCCAAAATATCACGGTTTCATGGTATCACGGTACTGCAATTAAAGCTCTAAAATGTGATACCTTGAGATATCTGGGTTAAAAAAAAAAATGTTTCCCATTGAACAGGATTTTTGTTTTTTAAAACATCAAATTATTTGGAACACAAGTATAATGTTAAAATAATTTTAAAAATAATAATAATAAAATATTCAAAATGAAATTAAAAAATACATGGAGTCCTTTAGTTGAGCCTAAACCCACAGCCCCAGCTCAACAATATTGCCATCAGAACAAAATTATGAATATTGGATTATTTTCCATAAAAAGCACGTGTGTATGACTCGTATCATTTTTACATTATTCACACTTTCTTTCTCAACATGGACAGTTGCCAGAGAGAAAAACACACGTTTTACCACCGCTAGACAAACTAAACATGCTGGAGTTAACTCTTGTAGCTGTTGGGAAGCATTCATGACAATGTTAACTAACCTTGAATTTTGTATACCGTATTTTTCACACTATAAGTCGCAGTTTTTTTCATAGTTTAGCCTGGGGTGTGACTTGCACTCTGGAGTGACTTATTTGTGAAATTATTAACACAATATTATATCATTTCACATGTTATTATGGTGTTTTGGAGTGACACTGCTGGTTTGGTAAACTTATTAGTATAATAACTCTTATTAGTATAATAACTCTTAATAGCTATGTTACGTTAACATACCGGCCACGTTCGCATTTCATTGTTCATGCATCATGTAACATTATCATACTGTACACTTATTCAGCATGGTGCTCTCTATTGTATTTTTCTTTTAAATTGCATTTCAAGATGACATGTTCTATGTGTTGGATTTTATCAAGTAAATTTCCCCCCAAAATGCGACTTATACTCCGGTGCGACTTGTTTTTTTTTTTCCTCTTCATTGCGCATTTTTGGGCTGGTGCGACTTATGCTCAGGTGCGACTTATAGTCCGAAAAATACGGTAAATGCAAAATCATATTGGAGGTATTGCCTCCTCGGCACCCACCCTCAGCAAACATGTTTTACATGTCGGTTGGCCGTCATCCTCTAAGCCGTGGCCGTCTAACTTTTCTGTAGCCGAAGTATTCCCATACCAGCGATTTAGTTTTTTTCAATGGGGGGGAAAAAAGTTAAGGAATTTCACCTCCTCCAGCCATCGTGTAGCACAGCTGACTCACTGATACTGAACAACAACCGGCAGGAGAGGGTTAAGCTTTGCAGCTGCAAGCGAGGGATTTCATCATGCATTTTGGGACATAAAAAATAGCTAATACCTTACGGATGGTATGACGGAAAATTGTTGCTGTTTTGAAACCTTGTCGTTTCCATACCACGGTATACCTTGAAACCGGTAGTCTGCACATGTCTAGTGGTTAGCATGTCCGCCACGCAATTCTGAGATTGCCTCTCTATGTGGGATTTGCATGTTCTCCATGTGCTCGTGTGGGTTTTCTCTGGGTACTTCGGCTTCCTCCCACATTCCAAAAATATGAATGGTAGACTGATTGAACATTCCAAATTGTCCGTAAGTGTGAGTGTGTGCGTGAATGGTCGTTTGTCTCTATGTGCCATGCGACTGATTGGCAACCAGTTCAGGGTGCACCTTGCCTTCCTGCCGTTGTTTGCATGAATAATCTCTGCCACCCCCGTGATACTCCACGGTTCTGAAGATGAATGTGTGTTATAGTACCTTCACTTGTGCTTTTTCTTATTTCAGATGCCCCAGGGATCTGTTCCAATATCATACACTGTTACGACGGTGACGACACACGGATTTCCCATCCACACTGGGCAGCCTTTACCGGGGTGCAACACTCAACAGCTCCCAGCATGCTCGGTAATGTTCAGCGGACAGCTCTCTCTGCTCTGCTGCCTTCCTCCTCCTGTGAGTTTGAAAGGGGAAAGCCCAAATGTCAGTGGCGTTCATGTAGCACACTATAAAAAATGTGCAGTTAAAGCTACAGTGTGTGCGCGTATGTCCATGTGAACCATGAACAAAAAGTGGACTGTTTTGCTGTGTTTGATGTTGCCTGAACATGCCTAGTGTTGTGGCAACACTGTCAGTGCTGTGGTTTTATGTAATATGTCACATCATGTTTGTTTTTCACATGCTTTTAACAAGGGTTGTGCGATGTCAAGTATTGTCAACTGTTAGCTTAACAAGTGGAGGAATGATGGTTGCGAGTTAGTTGGGATCCTACAGGTAACATTTGCAGAACTTTCAAATGCTTAGATTAAGTTCATTCACATGCAACAAAAATGTTTGAAAAATTAGTGTAAAAAATAGCATATCACTGGTGCTAACATTCCATGACGCAGCAACGGTGCTACTATTCTAAAAATATGAGTCAGTTCTAGCTTGTTTCATTCAACCCTATAGACTGTGATAGATAAACATTATAGTTTAAGACCAACAGAGGCTCTAGGATTGATCCCTGTGGAACACCTTGGTGTAGGTAACTTATTCTCACCCATTGATGAAGCTGTTAAAGCAGCCATATCGTTGTAGCATTTGTCACATCGCCCAACCCTACCTAAAACATGTTTGAAAATGGATCACAATTTGTGAAACTGAAAAAGAACATTGCATAAAGTGGGTCTCTTCCTGTGCTTTTCTCTTATCAGCTCATTCAGGCATGTACCATGCAGCATCTGCCGGTGTCTTACCAAGCCTTCCCACCCCTGATTTCCAGCGAACATTTTGTATTGCACCCTACCCCATCTGTACCTCCCCACCAGCCGCCGCACCTTACTCCTCTGAGCCAGTTTGTCCCTTTACAGCCTCAGCACCCACGCATGGTGAGTAGTTCGCACTCCCAAACCAGCACAAACACAAATGGTGGTCTTATTTATAACGTTTTTCTCTTAGCCTCTACAGAGGGTAGAAAATGAAGTTGACCTAAGAGGTGACCAGCACCCATTAGGAAGCTTCACCTACCCTCCGTCACATCACCCACCAGCGCTGCCTCCTTCTCTGCCCATACAGTATCTTCCTCAAGAGCCTCTGCATCAGGAGCTTCCTTTCGGAGTGGTAGGACAGATGAAATATCTTATAATTTCAAACATTTCAGACAGTTCACCTGAATATTGGTACTGATGTCTCCCTCCAGCCATATCCCCACATGCTGCCCCGGCGAGCAAGTGGGCAGAGATACCGGCTACAGCAGCCTCTCCCTCCTCCCCCGCCTCCTCCATCCTACTACCCAGGCTTCCTCCCGTACTTCCTGTACGTATACAGTGTCTAGGATGTTTACTTGTCAAGAAAGATGAACACTACTACTTAACAAGTGCACACAGACGACAATTTACAGCTACTGTATTTTTCAGACTAAAAGACAAACATTTTTTTTCTTAATTTGGCTGTGACTGTTTATTAATTTATTTTTTTTTATTATTCACACTGACGGCCGTAAGATGGGAGCTATAGGTGTGTGGGGCGGTTGTTCATAAGTGATACTGAAAATCAAAATCTTTGAATGGATATGGTAGTGATTCGGATTTAGATCCAGTTTCGCTAGATGGGAAAAATAGTCTCAAGCCCAATCGCATTGTAAAACTTCGCCCAGTTCAATGAAAACTAGCCCGAATCAGAGCCTCCTGTTCAAGCGCAGATGTTTCCTGAATACAACTCTATATTTTCATATTATAACGAAAAAAATACAAGTGTTTTGCAGATAAGCATAATGGGAGATATAGTTCAGTTGATAAACTGTACAGAAGTTATTGTCATTTTTATCAAATCACCGTAGAATTACAACTTTAACAATATTTTCAAGAGCTGATTGTGAAGTGCATTCTGGGAAAAGTATTTCTATTACAAATTAATTGGTTTCAAAAACAAAAGCTTTTGCTGCCAGTGCATCTAAGGTATTTTCATGTTATGCCATTTTTGGGAATTATTTTGTTGAATTTGACTTTGTACATTACTTACATATCAGAAATTACATGCGGTACACAGCTCACGCTTTGTAAGGCGCTAAAATGCCACTTTGGTAGACTCAATAATTCGAGCCAAGATGATGATGATGTAAGATACATACAGTGTATCACAAAAGTGAGTACACCATACCGATATTTAAGTATATCTTTTCATAGGACAACACTGGCAAAATGACACTTTGACACAATGAAAAGTAGTCTGTGTATAGCTTATATAATACAGTTAATTTATTTTCTCCTAAAAATATAGCCATTAATATCTAAACCCCTGGCAAGAAAAGTGAGTACACCTCTTAGAAACTACATACATCCCTAAATATCCAAAATGAGTACTGCTTGTCACTTTCCCTCCAAAATGTCATGTGACTCATTACAGGAGTGCTGTCAGCATTGCTGCAAATTGGAACGAGTCACATGACATTTTGGAGGGAAAATGACAAGCAGTACTCATTTTGGACATGTAGGGATGTTTGTAGTTTCTAAGGGGTGTACTCACTTTTGTTGCCAGGGGTTTAGATATTATTGGCTATATTTTTAGGAGAACATAAATTAACTGTATTATATAAGCTATACACAGAAAACTTTTCATTGTGTCAAAGTGTCATTTTGTCAGTGTTGTCCCATGAAAAGTTATACTAACTTACCTGCAGAAATGCTAAGGGTGTACTCACTTTTGTGACACACTGTAGCTGAACTTCAAAGTGTATACCTAGTTTAATTGTTAAAACTAATCGAAACGGTCCCTACTTAAACCGCTGAATTTTGTCAAAAGTATTGAAAATTTTACCAACCTGCCCACTCTATTTCTACCCTGCCCCAAGTCTTTGAAAATAGCCCAATTGGGCTGGAAAACTCCCAATCTGTCAACAACAGTTAGATTAAGGATGATAAACTAGTTATGATGTTTAGGTCATAATTATCTTAATAACTGTTGATTTAATGTTTTGGCAAAGCCCTTTCTCATTTATATTGTTATTACTACGTTTATATTGTTATTACTAAAGTTGTTTTTGGTCTCTGATGGGTTGAAAAATTCCCCCAAAGAGTTATACTCCAGTGTAACTTTTTTTTTTTTTTTTTAACCTCTTCATTGTGCATTTTTCGGCTAGTGCAACTTATACTCAGGTGCAAGAAAGTCTTGAAATACAGTGCTTGTGTCAGTAGCAAATGCTTTTACCAGGATTGCTTTTCATTCTTTGTCTCTTTGTTTGTGCAGCTCAATGCTTCCTGTGCCTCCAACAGCAGTGGGCCCAGCCATCAGTCTCGACTTAGATGTGGATGATGTGGAAATGGAAAATTATGAGGTTTGTTTGCTGCTTGGATATTTGAACACATTATTAAACACGGTTATGGCTCAGGAACAGCATGAAATTGTTAGGAGTTGTGATTTTTACAAATAGGCATATGCTAAAACATGTTTTAGTTCTCATCTGCTGTATATACATGGACTCCTGAAACTTATTTCTACATTATTTGCCATTAAAAGTTGATTTTCCACAGCATATACAATTAAATTAACCTTTCTTTCCCACAGGCTTTATTGAATCTGGCAGAGAGGCTGGGAGAGGCGAAACCACGCGGGCTTACCAAAGCCGACATTGAGCAACTTCCATCCTACAGGTTTAGCTCAGAGAATCATCTATCGGAGCAAACGCTGTAAGCCATCTTTTTCACCTTCATTATACTGTGTATTCAAGCCAAACTTTATGTAATATTCCGATTTGTCTTTAGAAATGACGAGAATATGTGGTTACCTGACATACACAGTAACAGGACATTTTAATCCCAACCATCAAATCACACTGTAATTCACAATTTAATGAATATGTGTACATTTTCTTGTCCTGAGACCAAATGTTGAAAAGAGAAAAGAATGCTTGAACATTAAAAATTAAAAATGTCAGGAGTACCCTATACATTGGAAAACTATTACACTTTGCCGTGTACAATTAAAATAATCATTTAAATTCATAATTTATATGAGTAAATTGGCTTGTCCTGTTGCAAAATCTTGAAGAAAGTTAAGAGAAAATAATACTTGAAATTTTTTTTTTTAAATGCCAAACAAGTCAGGACAACCCCCTAAGCTTCAGCTAAAAACATCTTAGAATCATTTTTACCGATTCTGAAACCTTTCATTGTATTAATATTATAATTTATCCATTTGACCAATCATTTAAAAAATATTGACTCATTCTTCCGCTGGCTAATGAAAAAAAACCACACCAAATTGGATAACTGCATATTCTTCGTAATAAGGCTGGACGGACACACAGAAAGATTCTTGCAAATTACAGTGAGATGATTTTATTCATTGTTTTGCCTTGTTGTTGTCGACTGAATTCTCAGAACTATATTAATGTTGGCTTTGTCTACGTAAGTATTAGAGATAGACTCATATGGGATTTTCAAAGGTTCATGCCAAAACCAATTTTTTTTTTTTTTTTTTTAATACAGCAATTTTCCGGTTTCCAAAGCCGATTTTTAAGCCGATATACTTTTTTTCTTTTCTTTCTGAAAAAAGCATATTGATTATGAAAGGTAATTTCAACACTTATAAATGTTTATTCAAAGTTTTAACATTTCTTTTGCTACTTCCTTTGTATCACTGCCCACTAGGTGGTGCAAAATCACAATTAACAAAAATAAATTAGCCAAATGGTGAACATAAGTCATCCTATCATATCAGCTATACAGTGATCCCTCACTACTTCGTGCTTCAAACTTCGTGCCCTCAGTCATCTTGGATTTTTTTTTAAATTAAAAAAATATATATATATAATATAAATAAATACAAATGACCTGTCCCGAACCGATCACCTAGTCTCTCTCCCTCCTGCTGCTTTCTTTTGTCATGCAGTGCACTGGAGTTGCTTATTAAAGTTAACGATAATTGACATAAAGGTTTGATCTTGCCAAAGATGCTTGGAAGCTGAAACTTCAATGCGCCGCATGCGGCAATCATCGTTTAGCTTGTTAAACAGTTGCTGTGGCAACTCATTTTTGTGTAAGTGAGCAGCTTGAGCGGATTTGAGTGGACTCACTCA
This sequence comes from Corythoichthys intestinalis, assembly GCF_030265065.1. Lineage (NCBI taxonomy): Eukaryota > Metazoa > Chordata > Actinopteri > Syngnathiformes > Syngnathidae > Corythoichthys > Corythoichthys intestinalis. The sequence goes on along the minus strand of NC_080405.1, from coordinate 35,942,213 downwards.
ATGAAGCATGGAATAAAGACAAACATTTGTGTACTTCATTCTTGTTTAGAAATAATTTGGCGCGACGGTAAAATGTTTTTAAACTTTTCATAATTGCCCTAATTTTCTGACTATAATATAAGACTGTACTTTTTCCCTTCATTTTGAATCCTGCGGCATATAGTCCAGTGTGGTTTATTTGTGGGTCTATCTGGGTTAATAAATAACACTATTTGACTATTTGAAGATTCGAGAACGATTCACAAACATCCAAATTCCGATTATTGAAATATGCCAAGTAAAGCGGAAGTACAACACACTCAGAGCGCCGCGCGGTCAATGAGGAACGGAGCGAGAGTAGCTAAACATCATGCTTCTCATTACCCGGCCCCTCGGGTAATGCCAATGCTCAACTCACGGCTCTAGCTCAACTCATGCCACGAGATAAAAAAAACATAACAACATACCTGACTGCTGTCGAAAAGCTGCTACAAAGTAGCATAATGTTTTGGTAGATATCATATATATAGGACTAGATGCACCATTGATTCGGTAGCGTTAGCAGCTCACCTACAAAAAGCTAGATGCGGGCGTTAGTAAACGGCCGCCATCTTAAAGCAGTACACCTCCCTGCAAGGCTGTTGTAGCGAACCTTCCAAGCAAACCTAATTAACTTTTTATCTAAAATACTCCTAAATCGGTAAAATATTGACTTGAATCTATCTTTAAAATAGTTTTAAAATTTTCACATGTCGAAAGTAGACAAAAGGGAAATTATGGAATAACGGGAGCAATTTTAACAACTTTAACGGTTGATTCACAACATTAAATTAATTGAATGTAGTTTAAAGCTGCTGATACAGCTGGAGTTTTTTATTACTGTTATTTTTGTATATTTGTTTACTGCTATATGTTAACTTGATACTGAAATAGTTGTTTGGTTTAGCCTGAAAGTATTTTTGAACAATTTTATTTAAAAAAAAAAAAGGAGGGGGGTGCATCAATAATCGTTTTATAATCGAATCGGAGCCTCTGAATCGTAATCGTAATCGAATCGTTAGGTGCCCAAAGATTCCCAGCTCTAATATATACATACTAGTCCTTCTAAAAAAATGGCATATTGTGACAAAGTTCATTATTTTCTGTAATGTACTGATAAACATTAGACTTTCATATATTTTAGATTCATTACACACAACTGAAGTAGTTCAAGCCTTTTATTGTCTTAATATTGATGATTTTGGCAAAAAAGTCAAGAAAAAAACAAAAATCCCCATCTCAAAAAATTAGCATATTTCATCCGACCAATACAAAAAACTGTTTTTTTTAATACAAAAAAAGTCAACCTTCAATTAATTATATCCGCTATGCACTCAATACTTGGTCGGGAATCCTTTTGCAGAAATGACTGCTTCAATGCGGCGCGGCATGGAGGCAATCAGCCTGTGGCACTGCTGAGGTGTTATGGAGGCCCAGGATGCTTTGATAGTGGCCTTAAGCTCATCCACAGTGTTGGGTCTGGTGTCTCGCAACTTCCTCTTCACAATGTCCCACATATTTTCTATGGGGTTCAGGTCAAGAGAGTTGGCAGGCCAATTGAGCACAGTAATTCAATGGTCAGTAAACCATTTACCAGTGGTTTTGGCACTGCAAGTAGGTGCCACTGTGGGCAGGTCGTGCTGAAAAATGAAATCTTCATCTCCATAAAGCTTTTCAGCAGATAGAAGCATGAAGTGCTCCAAAATCTCCTGATAGCTAGCTGCATTGACCCTGCCCTTGATAAAACACAGTAGAACAACACCAGCAGGTGACATGGCACCCCAGACCATCATTGACTGTGGGTACTTGACACTGGACTTCAGGCATTTTGGCATTTCCTTCTCCCCAGTCTTCCTCCAAACTCTTGCACCTTGATTTCCGAATGACATGCAAAATTTGCTTTCATCTGAAAAAAGTACTTTGGACCACTGAGCAACAGTCCAGAGCTGCTTCTCTGTAGCCCAGGTCAGGCGCTTCTGCCGCTGTTTCGGGCTCAGAAGTGGCTTGACCTGGGGAATTCGGCACCTGTAGCCCATTCCCAGCACACGCCTGTGCACGGTAGCTCTGGATGTTTCTACTCCAGACTCAGTCCACTGTTTCTGCAGGTCCCCCAAGGTCTGGAATCGGCCCTTCTCCACAATCTTTCTCAGGGTGCAGTCACCTCTTCTGGTTGTGCAGCGTTTCCTGCCACACTTTTTCCTTTCCACAGACTTCCCACTGAGGTGCCTTGATACAGCACACTGGGAACAGCCTATTCGCTCAGAAATGTCTTTGTGTCTTAGCCTCTTGCTTGAGGGCGTCAATGACGGACAGCAGTCAGGTCGGCAGTCTTGCCCATGATTGCGGATTTGAGTAATGAACCAGGCTGGGAGTTTTTAAAAGCCTCAGGAGTCTTTCGCTGAGGTTTTGAGTTAATTTGTTGATTCAGATGATTAGGTTAATAACTTCTTTAGAGTACCTTTTCATTATATGCTAATTTTCTGAGATAGGGATTTTTGGGTTTTCATGACTTTTTTGCCAAAATCATCAATATTAAAACAATAAAAGGCTTGAACTACTTCAGTTGTGTTTAATGAATCTAAAATATATGAAAGTCTAATGTTTAGCAGTACATTACAGAAAATAATGAACTTTATCACAATATGCTATTTTTTTTTAGAAGGACCGGTGTGTAATATATATATATATATATATATATATATTAGGGCTGTCAAACGATTAAAATTTTTAATCGAGTTAATTACAGCTTAAAAAATAATTAATCGTAATTAATCGCAATTAATCGCAATTCAAACCATCTATAAAATATGCCATATTTTTCTGTAAATTATTTTTGGAATGGAAAGACAAGACAAGATCGATATATACATTCAACATACGGTACATCAGGACTGTATTTGTTTATTATAACAATCAACAAGATGGCATTAACATTATTAACATTCTGTTAAAGCGATCCATGGATAGAAAGACTTGTAGTTCTTAAAAGATAAATTTTAGTACAATTTATAGAAATTTTATATTAAAACCCCTCTTAATGTTTTCGTTTTAATGAAATTTGTAAAATTTTCAATCAAAAAATAAACTAGTAGCCCGCCATTGTTGATGTCAATAATTACTTTCACAATGCTCAAGGGTGGCTGAAGGCTTTAAAATCAGTCGCACCCAAGCGCCAGCAGAGGGCGGCAAAACTCCTTAAAACACAATTAACAAGTGGTGTTTCACTGTACCGTCATTTAAATCTGTCTGAGCGGGTAATCTGCGTTAATTGCGTCAAATATTTTAACGTGATTAATTTTAATAATTAATTAACGCCCGTTCACGCGATAATTTTGATAGCTCTAATATATATATATTCATACAAATAAGTTTTTTCTTATTTCTATAAGAAAAACGAGGGATTACTGTATATAGGCCGGCCACTACACAGACCAATCGACGAATGTGTATTTTAAACCCTTCTTTTGGAGGAAACCCTGGCAACTGCTAAAGTGGAACAATAGCAGTGAGTTTGAGAAAAAAAAAAAACAGTCTGAAAGATATCTTTTCAACCCCTGATTTATTTTGCTCCTCAGGTGTGTTGTGTGCTTTAGCGACTTTGAGTGTAGGCAGCTACTTCGGGTGTTACCCTGCAACCACGAATTCCACGCCAAATGTGTGGATAAATGGTTAAAGGTAAGTCCCAGTGAGTCATTTGTGTATCGGCGCATCATGTTCACATGTGACCCTCTTTCCGTTTAACCCGCAGACCAACCGCACTTGCCCCATCTGCCGAGCTGACGCGTCAGACGTCCACCGAGAGGCGGAGTGAGAGCGTGGAGGGTTTAGTTCTAAAGATGTGGACACCGGCCACTAACTACAGCTAACAAACCACTTCCTAAATAATAAGCGGTTCCCTGAGCCCGTCGTACCTCTGCTGTGCTTCATTTATCCCGAGTCTTGTGAAGAAAAAAAAAACGGAAAAAAAAACAAACCCCGCTGCAGCCGGAGCGCCGGAATCGACGGCGGCTTTTTTTCTCCGGCCTCTCCCCCGCTCCCTCGTGGCAGATTCCAAAGAGTTTCCCCATCCGTGCGCATTATTTGCTGCTTTTGTTTACAGGGTCGGCGGCGTTCACGAGGTCAGGAACCTTAAAGCTGGACACAATGGCGCAGAGAAGCGCCGTAGATGCATGTTAGTGTTGGCTAAACAGACTCGTCCATGTATCCGTTACTGCAATACTCGAACATTTCCACAGACGAGCGACGCCAATCTGCCACGGCATCCTGGAACAGCTCGCATAACTGCACAAAAACGCGCGTTGATCCTGTTCACAGAGCCAATGTATTGTGTAACCACTGGATACAGGGCGGCATGCTCGGATTTGCATGAACTGTTGATTCCGACTAGCAATATTTAAACTAAGCATTACCACCAAAATGATTCAACTTTGGCCACCATTGACGGCGAAAGACGTCCCATCGGTTTTGTAGTTGCCCGTCTAAGTCAAAAGGACGTTTGTTGCTATCAATGGCGGCGAATGAGTTAAGAAAAAAAACATAGTAAAAGAACGGCTTGCTTACGCGGGAAGATGACGTCGTCCTGCGCAGACAGCAATACGTGCACTGGGGTGGCTTTTGAATTGACTTTTTTTTTTTCCTCCCGTAACGTTGGTTTGTTTGTGAGCCAAATCCAATATATAGATTTAGCCAACTTTTTTCACACGTTAGACCTGCCTTCTTACGACCTTGACAAGCACAAACCTATTACTAATCCTGATAAATACTGTGTCATTCTCACCATTTTTAAAAAGTTTATTTATTGCTTTGTAATCTTTAGAGAAAATACATTGAAGGAACGCGTTTGGAGCACTAACAATGTTTGTCTTTATATTACGGTTATGTGGTCATCAGCTTAATGGTGGTGTATAAGGAAAAAAAACACACACAAAAAAACAATTGTATGTATAACTTGCGCGTGAATGCTTTTAGAATTGAAGACAGAAGAATGTCGTAGAAGTCACTGGTCGCACTGCGCAGCACGCCGTCCGTCTTGCACCGCAAATGTGACGGAATGTGTTCAGTAGTGGAGAAACACTGTTGGACTTCTACTTTTCCTGCTTGTGTTGACACGAAAAAAAAATAGTAAGCACTAACAGGCAGTTGTAAGCGTTGCTTTTACGTGTAAAGGGATCTTGCCTTTTTCTTTACTTCAGTGTCTTAAGTGAATGTGAGTCTTTGACATGTGTGTGCCATTTTCAAAAGAGAAAAAAAAGAAGCCATTTAATGAGTTCTACCCACAGCTTTGAGAATTAATCTACGTGTACATATCTATTCGCAGGCTATATTGTATGTTTAAAAAAAAAAAAAAACTCAGGGCCACTCGGTATATGAGGATACAAGACAAGAAGAGTCTGTCAAATGGGAAGGATGCCATGAAACGCATATATCTGAATTTATGTTAAGGTCATTTTCCTCTGACCGCAAATGATTTACTAATGTAAGCAATTATAATATTCTCTCAAGTCTGAAATAGTACATTTAAAACAAGGCATGTTTAAAAGAAGAAAAAAAAAAAGAGGCAACATAAGTCATTTCTCAACCAGTTTGACTATTTACTGTGGTCCAACTTCTCAATGTGCGCACACTCCTACCTAATCACTCCAGAAGGTGTTTGCATGTTTAAAAAAAAAAAAAAAAGAAGAAAAAAAAATGACAAGAGCTAATGCGCAGAAAGCTTCACATCTGGCGGGGACGTATTTAACGGTGCACAATATGCATGCTTGTCATCCAGTTCTAAGTTGGCTTCTGGAAGGATTGGATTTTAACGCTCAGCTGATTACTGCCATGCATTGTACTGCACATATTTCTAATAGAACTGAATGACTACAAGATTTTATTGCGCTAAGTTTGTTTTGTCGGGGGAAAAAATGCTCTTGGTCTATCAATTCTTACATGCGTTGTGTTACTGTTTTTGCCCTAATGACTGAAAACAACCTGCTCTGAGACTACTGTAGTTTTATCAAAAAGCCATAGTGACAAGGTGCTAGATGTTATGCTTTTAGCTACAAGAACTCACTCGCGTGAATGCAATAGTTTGTCATGGATCTCATGTATTCTTAAAGCATGTTATACTAATACCCCAGTGGAAATCATAATTATAGTTTAAGGGTTTGAAAAAAAATGAAGTGTTGTCATACATATTCCAGTGTAGTACTGTACGTGCCGCTCAGGCACTTGCTCTCAGTGTATCAATATCTTAAAAATGTATTGTTCACATATACTTCATGTTGATATTAGCGCTTATTGAATTGACATAATCCAGCTACCCCACTAATTTAGAGGGTGGGGGGGAAAGAACCTCCCACTGAAGCAGTTTATGATAAAGACAACACAGAATAGAGTCTTGTAGTCTTTCTGTTAACTTTCAATAATCTCACAGCTTGTCTGGTGCAAAAAAAAGTGTTCCAATAAGCAGCTACAAATTGTTTGAATTTGTGATTGATTGCTTTGTAGATGCCGTTTATGGTTTACCAATGATTTTTTTTTTTTTTTTTTTTTGCTGTGGTGGGATCGTGGTTTACTGTTCCATCCCTAGTTGTTAAAGGGATCCTCAGCCCACCCACCAACAGAGCCAGGGGCACGTGTTGTGTTAGGCAGATATATTTTGCTTTGGTACTTGCACATTTACAGTTACCTCATTTTTCCATGTTTGTATTGCGGGGGGTGGGAGGATGGAAACTAATATATATATATTTACACACACATATATATATATTACATAGAGGAAATGGTTCTTGTTTTAATTTCCATTCCATTGGAATCCATTGTTTGTAGCATTTAACATGAACTAGTATGTGTATTATATGCATCTGTATACTGTTTGAACTTTTTAAGATTTGTACTTTTTTTAAATGAAAGTTGCTAGTTATGCTTTACCAAGTAGTGCAATCATATTTTTTTTAATTGTTGTGGCTGATTGGAGAGGGTTGTTCACTAATAAATGTATTATCTATACCAATATGACGCTTGTTTTATTTTACACTGTGATGCAACCAAAGTTTTTTTAAATTAAAAAAAAAATGGAACAATTTGAAATTTGAAGCGCACTCCTTTAAGTAGCTGCCACTGACTGTGCTAGACGTCTAATCCATTTGTGCGGGAAAAGCCTGCCAGGGAATGAACGCTAGCGCTGTCAATGGCACTAAAATCTGAGCGAGCACCCAGTCTATCGTTGTCGATGGAAGGTAATGTGGAAAAAATGGGAAATTGCAGAAATGTTTTTAATTTAAAGCTATTTTTAAAGAACGGTATGAGAATTTAGACAATTTTATATTGCATAAAAATGCATCAAAACATGTAATACATGTTACAATTAGATTATTGCACAATAAGTATAAAACCAGAGTTGTGCGTTATGTAAAAAAAAAACGTTAATACACTCAAGTAAAGATACATACAGTAGAGGTCTCTCTTAGCCTATTGGATGCCGAGGAATGCTTGGCAGTGGCAGACAGAGGTGGGTAGTAACTAGTGTTGTAAATCTTACTTCAAAAAAGTAATTAGTTACAAATTACTTCTCCCAAAACGTAATTGCGTTAGTAACTCAGTTACCTGAATGTAAGAGTAATTAGTTACTTGGCAAAGTAACTGGTGTTACCTTTCATGTTTTATTTTCTCTCTCTCAAAAAAAAAAAAAAAAACAGGTTACACCATGTGAGGTTTAAAGGGTTTTTTGGACAATTGGCCCTAGCCCAATTCTTTACTCTAAACTTAACTAGACACAGGGGTATTGCGGATAGTGCGATAACTAGATAGTAACCTTTGCTATGTGTGGATGTCATTTAATGTTGTGAATCAACCGTTAAAGTTGTTAAAATTGCTCCCGTTATTGCATTAGTTCCCTTCTATTTTTGACATGGGTAAGTTTTAAAAATGTTTAATAATTTAAAGATAGATTTAAGTTAAGTTTTGCCGATTTAGGATCATTTTAGATAAAAAGTTACTTCAGTTCGCTAGGAAGGTTCTCTACAACAGAGCCTTCCTGAGAAGTCTACTGCTTTAAGATGGCGGCTGTTTACTAACGCCTCTAGTTCTGTATTATACATGTTGCTAATGCCACCGTGTCTGTCATTTGCATCTAGTTCTGTATATCTGTGATAGCTACCGTAGCATCATGTGGGCGTAGTTTGTAGGCTATCGCTACAGCAGTGCTTCTTAATTATTTTCTGTTACACCCCCCCCCAAGGAAGACGTAAATGTTTCGGGCTCCCCCCCCAAACTCTGCCACCACTGTAAATAGTATCATTTGTCTATAATATTACTATTACAAGTACGCCTCTGCCTCACATTGTGTCCTTTTTTCCTATTAGAGAAAATAACAGATCAACTTATAAAGTATAATTTTATTAACATTGTTTTGTTTGAAACAGAAAAGACGTAACGCGCATCAATTTGCCTGAATTAAAAAAAAAAGTCACATCCAAACTGTAAAAATACACTCAAGGTACATTTTTGACCATTTGATACTGAAAAATAAAAGCAGTAAATAATAACATTCATATTGATTAGAAACATTAACTCATGAGGACAATATGCCAAAAAAAAATTACCGAAAAAACAAAACTGAATAGAAAAAAAATAAAAAAAATAAAAGTGTCTTTGGACAGAAGGACAGTTTTTATTTTCGCTGCTCACAGTATCACCTCTTTTGCAATGGTGTGTGGTTATTTTGCACTGAGCATGCTAACAGTGCTCACTGCTTTACTTGTTTAACACTGACAAAGCAGGACGATTGTTGGCAATATTCGGCACGTTTTCGCTGAAAAACAACCAAGCGACTTATCAACGAGATTGAGGTCTAATGTCTTTAAGTGGCGTCTTAATTGATTTGGCTTCCGGCTGACCGCTATAATCATTTTTAGACACAGTATAACAGTGGTCTTTCCTCATCTACCACTGTATTAAATGTCAAAGCCAAAAGGCAAACGGCCCGAAAAAAGAGCATTCTCGGCGGCCGAGGGAGAACCGTAGGTGAGGGCGGTCGTCGTGACGATCCCAAGCCAAAAATAGCACTTCTCGGGCGGACACGTGAGAACCGGAGAAGACAGTGGGTCACTGCGTGAGACAGACAGGTGTAGGGAACCTACACTGGCCGGAAAACTGCTTTCGAAAACGGCGCACAGCTCTTCATATCTCTCTCCTGTGTCTTCTTGCTTACTTCAAAAATACTGCGTGCACTTTGAAAATGAGAGCGCCACTGCCACCAGCTGAGTGGATGTGCAAGTACACTTAATTCTAGTACGGCAAAAAAAAAAAAAAAAAAAAAGAGCATCTTCCCCGAGGTCACATGCGCCACCCCTGGCATCGCTCTGGGCCCCTCTGGGGGGGCACGCCCCACTATTTGAGAAGTACTGTGCTACAGTCAGGTGCTATTGGAGCATAGTAGCTTCGCGTTTGCAACGGCGTCACACTCCCTTGCCTCCTCCACACTCCTGCTCTGCTCTCTTGTCTCCGTGAGTCCGTCTTTCTCAGACTTTTCTCGCGTCAGTCAACCAACACAGTAACGCATAGTAACGCACTCCTTTCCGGCCTTAGTAACGGTAACAGCCTTGCCAAAATGAGAAGATTAATTAATTAGATTACTCACTACTGACGAAAATAACGCCGTTATATTCTAACGCCACAAGACTGGTAGTAACGCGTTCCATGTACTCTGTTACATTTACTTGAATAACTTTTTGAGAAAGATGTACTTCTCAGTGTAGTTTTACTTAAGCTATACTTTTTTTACTTAGAAAACGCTAGTTTTACTCCGCTACTTTGGCCTACACAACACTCATTACATTTGCAAACAACTAAATGATCATTATCATTTGACAAATATTCTGTATTATGAAAAACGCAAACACTGTGAAAAACGAGGGAAAACATTTTTTTTTCACTGTATTCCCCCGATTTTCGCTTTTTCGCATTTTTATGAAAAGCGCGAACACTGCGAAGCAGGTTCCCCGCTTTCCGCGGTTTTCACGATTAGACTAAAAACCTAAAAAAAACGAGGGAATACAGCGAATAAAATTTTACTGTATACCCCCGCTTTTTGCGGCATTCGCGGTTTTCACATTTTTTTTTTTTTTACAAAACACTGCACTACAAAAGACACGACACAAAAACACTATTAAAAAACGTTTCACTACTCAAACTAGGAATTATTTTCTTCACTAGAGGTCCGTCATGCTCTTTGGATGAATTATGGTTTGTTTATTTATTTATTTTTTTTAATCCTCGCCTGAATTTTTTTTTTTTTTTTTGACAACATGGTTATGCAATGGGTTATTGTACAGTATCATTATAACAACATTTCATATTTAAGTTTGTGCTGAGAGATAGAAAAAATCAAACAAAAATAAGCATTTTCTCACAACTTTCATTTTATTTATTGGCTATTCATCATTCACCTCATTCATATTCCAGTACTTTTTTAACTTGTACTTATGTAGATTTTTTGGATGACATAAATTTGTGTTATTATATAAATATATAATTTATATTATATTTACAATAGTAGTTTATTTTGAAGAAATGCTACTCTTACTTCAGTATAATTTTGGGCTACTCTACCCACCTCTAGTGGCAGAGCAGCTATAAGTATGTTACGTTCAGTAAACTCTGGGAGCTGCCAGCCATACTGTATTTTTGGCTTTCGTATCCTGAAATTTCTGAACAAGAGGCAATATTTCCCCGTTGTGGAGTCTTAGTCTGAAAATTCCGTACGTAGACGTTTGTACGTAGAAGTACCACTGTACAGTGATCCCTCGCTACTTCGCGCTTCAAACTTCACGCCTTCAGTCCATCACTTTTTTTCCAATTAAAAAAAAAATTGATGAGCTGTCCCAAGCCGATCGCGTAGTCTCACTCTTGCCCCCTCCCTCTCCCTGCTCTTTGTTCGTCAGGTAGTGCACGTGCAATGGAGTAGCTTATTTAACAGTGATGGACCGATGTTTGTTTGTGATCCTGCCAGTCACGAACTTCGAATGCGCCGCATGCGTCAATTATCGTTTAACTTGTTAAACTGTTGCTGTGGCAACTCACTCGCTTGAGCGGACGCAATGAAGCATTTAAAAAAGCCAAGCGTTTTCCTATTACTTTATTCTTGTTTAAAAATAATTCGGTGGGACAGTTATATGTTTGAAACATTTCATTTGAAGTGTTTAAAAAAACATTAGAATATATACATTTTTTCTGATACTTAAGGAAAACTAGTGAAAAACCATGTCTTACATGTATCTCTTTCCAATGTTAAATCTGAATAAATACATTGAACACAAAAAAATATATATATAGTGGGGCAAATAAGTATTTAGTCAACCACCAATTGTGCAAGTTCTCCTACTTGAAAAGATTAGAGGCCTGTAATTGTCAACATGGGTAAACCTCAACCATGAGACACAGAATGTGGAAAAAAAAAAACAGAAAATCACATTGTTTGACTTTTAAAGAATTTATTTCCAAATTAGAGTGGAAAATAAGTATTTGGTCACCTACAAACAAGCAAGATTTCTGGCTGTCAAAGAGGTCTAACTTCTAACTAGGTCTAACGACGCTCCACTCATTACCTGTATTAATGGCACCTGTTTTAAAAGATACCTGTCCACAACCTCAGTCAGTCACACTCCACTATGGCCAAGACCAAAGAGCTGTCGAAGGACACCAGAGACAAAATTGTCGACCTGCACCAGGGTGGGAAGACTGAATCTGCAACAGATAAAACGCTTGGTGTAACGAAATCAACTGTGGGAGCACTTATTAGAAAATAGAAGACATACAAGACCACTGATAATCTCCCTCGATCTCAGGCTCCATGCAAGATCTCACCCCGTGGCGTCAAAATGACAACAAGAACGGTGAGCAAAAATCCCAGAACCACACGGGGGGACCTAGTGAATGACCTACAGAGAGCTGGGACCACAGTAACATAGGCTACTATCAGTAACACAATGCGCTGCCAGGGACTCAAATCCTGCACTGCCATACGTGTTGCCAGGCCCGGAGTGACTAATCGGGAGCTTCTGGACGATTCCAGAAGGGCCGGCTGGCCAGATGGGCCGGTCCGGGTTTTATTAAAAAAAAAAAAAAAAAAAAATTACACTGTTATCATTTTTTGTTTGGTATTTATTTATGACAGTGTCACTGAGTATAACTTACATTCTGTTACCGCTGTCCCTGTGGGCAGTCTTAAAAAAAAAAAAAACTATTATTTTTTTTCCCAGACTCATCCTCACGTGTGCAGACGAAAAATACAGCATGCAGCTCCGCCCCCTAATTGTAGTCTGTATTGAGCCAAATTAGCTGCTATCTCGGTGCTCGGATGGATAAAAAGAGCAAGGGTGGCGCTGAAAATTAAGAATTAAAAAGAGAAAAGCACTCGTGAAAGAATCGGCAAAATGCGCGAAAATAGCTAATTTTTTTCATGCAACGACCTTGCGGCCTCAAACTACAGAGGATTACAACGAAAGTGGTAAGGCCGGATGGCGAATAAAATGCAACTTGCACCGTGTGATACGACAATATGTAATTGTGGAAACTTTGGCTTCTTGTAGCACCTCACAAGGGATATGTAGCAGCAAGCATTAGCCATAATGAACACACCACAGGTGCAGAGCTGGAAGGTAGGATTGCCATGTCGTTCAGCGAGTGAACATTAGAATGAATATATTCAATTACGTGGCGTTTTTAAAGTGGAAATGGAAAATGGATAATAGTATCATTAGAAGTTGTTACAATGTGCAATACGTATTCTTTATTTTTCATATTGTTATGTTGCTATGTTTGTTTTATCTGTAAACACTCATTTTCTTAATATTTGATGTTGCAGAAAAGGTCTTATTTATTCATTTATTTTAGGGCTGTCAAAATTAATGCGTTAACGGGCGGTAATTAATTTTTTTAATGAATCACGTTAAAATATTTGACGCAATTAACGCACATGCCCTGCTCAGACAGATTTAAATGACAGTACAATGACATGCCCACTTGTTAATTGTGTTTTATGGAGTTTTGCCGCCCTCCGCTGGCGCTTGGGTGCGACTGATTTTATAGGCTTCAGCACCCATGAGCATTGTGTAAGTAATTATTGACATCAACAATGGCGGGCTACTAGTTTATTTTTTGATTGAAAATTTTACAAATTTTAATAAAACGAAAACATTAAGAGGGGTTTTAATATAAAATTTCTATAACTTGTACTAACATTTATCTTTTAAGAACTACAAGTCTTTCTATCCATGGATCGCTTTAACAGAATGTTAATAATGTTAATGCCATCTTGTTGATTTATTGTTATAATAAACAAATACAGTCCTTATGTACCTTATGTTGAATGTATATATCCATCTTGTGTCTTATCTTTCCATACCAACAATAATTTACAGAAAACTATGGCATATTTTATAGATGGTTTGAATTGCGATTAATTACGATTAATTTTCAAGCTGTAATTAACTCGATCAAAAATTTTAATCGTTTGACAGGCCTAATTTATTTTCCAAATGTATCATTTAATATAGTTTTTTTTTTAAATCCATTTTTAAATTTGTTCAAAATATGTTGTGTTGCACTTATTAAAATAAAGCCACCTTGTTAAACAACCATTACCTGCACTGAATTGGAATACACAGAATTACAGTACACAGCTTTAGAGAACACTGAACTTAACACGTCTATGCATAATGACATAATTTTAAATGAGTGGGCCGGTCTGAGGCATGAAATTCCAGGGCCGAAAATGAGTTCCACTCCGGCCCTGCGTGTTGCCCTGCTAAATAAAGTACTCGTTCAGGCCCGTCTGCGGTAAGATAAAGAGCATTTGGATGATCCAGAAGAGGACTGGGAGAATGTGGTATCGTCAGATGAAACCAAAATAGAACTTTTTGGTAGAAACACAGGTTCTCGTGTTTGGAGGAGAAAGAATACTCAATTGAATCCGAAGAACACCATACCCACTGTGAAGCATGGGGGTGGAAAAATCATGCTTTGGGGCTGTGTTTCTGCAAAGGGACCCAAAGTACTGATCTGTGTAAAGGAAAGCATAAATGGGGCCATATATCAGGAGATTTTGAGTGAAAATCGTCCATCAGCGAGGGCATTGAAGATGAGACGTGGCTGGGTCTTTCAGCATGACAATGATCCCAAACACACAGCTAGGGCAAAAAGGAGTGGCTTTGTGAGAAGCATTTCAATGTCCTGGAGTGGCCTGGCCAGTCTCCAGATCTCAAAACCATAGAAAATCTGTGGAGGGAGTTGAAAGTAGGTGTTGCCCAACGACAGCCCCAAAACATCACTGCCCTAGAGGAGATCTGCATGGAGGAATGGGCCAAAATACCAGCAATAGTGTGTGAAAAGCTTGTGAAGAGTTACAGAAAACGTTTGGCCTCTGTTATTGCCAACAAAGGGTACATAACAAAGTATTGAGATGAACCTTTGGTATTGACTTCTTATTTTCCACCATGATTTGCAAATAAATTCTTTAAAAATCAAACTGTGATTTCCTGTTTTTTTTCCCACATTCTCTCATGGTTGAGGTTTACCCATGTTGACAATTACATGCCTCTCTAATATTTTCAAGTGGGAGAACTTGCACAATTAGTGGTTGACTAAATACTTATTTGCCCCACTGTATATATGTATATACCTCCCCCGCTAATTTGCAGTTTTTCACAGGGTTCTGGTCCTTATTAACCTCATTAGGTGAAGTAATAATTAAAACCTGGCGTCCATTTTGAGGCTGTTTTTTTGTTGCCGTTTACCAAAAAAAGTCACTTGCCCGCTGAAAGGCATTGGGAATGAGGCTATGGCTAAGTTCACACAACCTATCATTTCGCTCAGAAAATTAAGTACGGCCCACAAACTTGATCAAGCAACTTCATTCGTCTCATTTAATCAAGTTGACATTAATAGATAGACATGAGTTAGGAATACTTAAAACTTAAAAAATATGAGTTATTTCTAATTCAAATTATTAGTTCATTTTTTTTTTACAGTGCAATAATGTTCAATAAACCCACATTTAAATTGTTCTTTTTTAATTTATATTTGGGGAAATTACACCTTTACAAGAGCTTTTTTGAATGTTAACAAGCAAAACAATTGAGTGACAGCAGACTATGAGAGCATGCCACATGGAAGGAAAAAAAAATGTGGCCTCTCGTGAAACTGAACTTCAGCCTGCTTTGCACTGTCAACATGCATCTGGTCACCAGATGACACAGATAAGTCAGGAAGGGATTCCAGGTTTATGAACACCTAACTTGTTTATGTCATACAGAACAGGGTTCCCATAGTTTAAACCTTGAAAAAAAAAAAAAATCTTCATCTGAGTCCTCATTTGGGTGGGGGGGTGGGGAGTCCAATCTGCCAAACAAGTCGAAATATTACAACAAAGCCAAGGAAAAAAAAAATCCTTTGTATCCGAGTGATTAATAGATGCTCTATGGTCATTTTGGTCATGTGTCACGAGACTCAGCTACTTGTTGCAAGACGACTACAGTCGTGGCTAAAGACAACAAACAGGCAGCTGATACACAAGTTGAGACCTGCGAATGAAAAGGGCTCAAAGAAGAAAATTCAAGACTTTCCAGGCTATTGGGAACCCTGTGAACACAGGTGGGCAATGGCCACTTCAGGGGAACGTGACCTTATCCGACATTTTAACTTAATGATCCCATAGTGGCCATTAAATAAAAAAAAGGAGAAAGGGTGGGCAGGTATGAATGAGCATTGGAGGCATGAGGTCTCTGTTTTGTTTTTGCTCGTTTTTTTAATCGTCCGTAAGATCCTGAACAAAAAGGACCTCAGAGCGGCTCAGTCCGGCTTCTTTCAACGTGGGAGGGTAGGGCTGCTCATCGCTTGGAAGGCAGGGCAGTACCCGGCGGGGGAAATTGGTGACGATTTGAAACTTCTCCGGGCTTTCTTTCAACGAGAACAGGAAATCGTAGATTACCTATTAGGGGTAAAAAAAACAAACAAAAAAAACAAAACAGAATTTTATATTCATGGTAACCAGCTTAGACTTTTTTTTTTTGAAGTGTGGACTTACTGTAAGAGACTGCCCGAAGAGGAATCGTCGTTCTACGCGCGTGTCATTGGGCAGCTTGAAAACTATTTTGACACTTTCCGGATCATCCACAAGCGGCTCTGGCGGAAGACACTCGGATTTTCTCTCCTTTTCCTCTTCCAGCGTCTGGTGCCGGGGAAAGAAGAAGGGAAAAAAAAAAACAGCACACTATAAGTAGGAGTGGGGACCTTTGGGTACATCACGATACGATACACGGCTCACAATAACAATTATCTCGCGATAGGCTGATACAATTACTACCGATACATGGGTCAGGAAATCATTCTACAATAATGCAGCTATTGAAAATTTAAGTAATCGAGTATTCTACAGAAAATTCCATCGAATAATCGAGCAATCGGATAAAACTTTTTTTTAGGTAAAGAGCAATCATAAATATACATGAGAAAACAAGACAATTCACCTAATATTGAACCATTTTTAGACAATCAATGTCTTCATTTTAGATGTACATTGTTGAAAACAGCCAACAATTGCATCTCGGATGTGTCTAGAAAAATAAAACAACAAATTCACTGCTTTCGTTCAAAAAAACTCAAGATCTTATTAAAAAAAAAAAAAAAAAAAATCTTATTTCTTACCTAAAAATGTCATTATGCTTGATAACACACATCACTTAAAAGTTAGGTGTTTCCCCTATTTGTTTTAATTGAATTTTAATTAGTGTCAAGCTATTTTTAAGTTATAGTTAAGTTTTAAGGTTAAGGTTAGTCTAAATTGTAAGGTAGGTAGACTCTGGTAGGATTATGAGTTTTTGCAGTGTTCAAAATATATGTATGATACCTGCTATATTGGAGCACATTAGGCACCAGTGCTACTTTAAAGAGCATACGACACGAGAAAAAAAGTCTTAAACGGCATTATTATGTGAATTAGAATCATATTTTGAGACGATTCGACTATATACAACAATTTAGCAAAGCACAGATGACGAGAAATTAGCCTTTTAATCTGCCGGTTAGCCACGCCTACCATTATAGGGCTTTAGCGTCCCCAACAGGTGGATGACGTCAGCGGTAGACTGGGCTCATCGATTTTACTATTCAGCCCATTGAGGGGGAATTATTCAGAACGAGGAAAACGCGACGAAGAAAGCCGCAAAATGTCATTGTTTCAGTCTCTACTCCAATATTTTTACAGGATATTCTTTTTATCCAAGTATTTTTCCCCAATAGCAATATAAATGGCTTGAGAAGGACCAGTCAGCCCGTCGAAGGGGAACTATTCACAACGAGGAAAACGCGACGAAGAGAGCGGCAAAATGTCATTGTTTCTGTCTCTTTACTTCAATATTTTTACAGGATATTCTTTTTATCCAAGTATTTTTCCCCAATAGCTATATAAATGGCTTGAGAAGGACCAGTCAGCCCATCGAGGGGGAACTGTTCACAATGAGGAAAACGCGACGAAGAGAGCGGCAAAATGTCATTGTTTCTGTCTCTTTACTTCAATATTTTTACAGGATATTCTTTTTATCCAAGTATTTTCCCCAATTGCCAAATAAATGGCATGGTCATGACAAATACCAGTCTTGTGCTGAATGGAATATGAAATAATAAAAATGCATTTATCCAGGACGACATGGCAAAATGACTCCATAATGGTCAAAACTGTCGACTTCACTTTTACTGTCGCACCTCCCGAACTATATTTTATGACACCTAAATCGAACATGTCATTTCCCTTCCCCGGCTTCGGAGAATGTAAACAAACCAGAAGGCGTGACAGCTAGCCAACATGCTAACCCGAACCGAGTGATGTTTCAAAGTCTTCAAAGCGGAAAATCACACATAACTATCCTGGATTATTTGACATGACGACCCGGTTGTCTATTGTCGTCGCGGATCGGCAAACCGCCCGGCGGAGAGCAATTTACAGTTCGTTCCCCGGAGGAGGGTGGCTGGAGTTATTGTGCCGCTAACGTGCTGCTGCTAATGAGCATTAGGACAGCTTTTTACATGCCTATCAATGATCAAACGTAAGTAGTCCTTCATTTAAAGGAAGTTTGTAGTGTTTACTTTGTAATCGCTGTATTCGTATTTGACATAATACAAAACAAGATGTTTACTCACTTCCTCGTAAGTCCAATGGTCCCACAGTAAATATCCACGGTGAATGGGAACCTTTTGAAACTCCAAAAAGGCGCATACGCCTCTCCCTCATACAGAATGATTTTTCTGCAGCCGTTTGGCTGGCGTGATGCGAAAAATAAACATATTAATCCGCAAAATCAGCTGAATCCTTCGTCCCCATACACAACAGTACGCTATATAGTGAAGAGGACGTCTTCTACCGTACACGTCACAGTGCCCCCCTCCTCAATGCAAGACCGAAGCCGGAAGTCACTCATTTTCCTGGCGCGGGATTCAAAAAACTTTAAATAAATATAGCGATCGCTTCCACACACATCCAAGCGGTCCATATCATTCAGGAGCATAAAATACCGCGTGTATTATGAAATAAACATGCTTTTTCGTGTCACAGGCACTTTAACTTGGTGTTTTATCCAGCAATGACTACTGAGCTAAAAGTGACAGTTAGCTTTATTATCTTTTTATTTTACACCCTTATCACTCTAGGGTGCTGTGTTTTTACAGATTAATAGAGCCTGTATGTAAGACACATTAGCCACACATCGACAGTAGTCATAATTAATAGAAACCTAGGGCCAACGTTACGTTAGCAAGGTACAGTAACGTTAATCTTATTTATTAGCGCTGAGAAGTCTACTGCTTTAAGATGGCGGCTGTTTACTAACGTCGGCGAGTCTCATTTCACATCTAATTCTATATACATGTGCTAACGCCGCCAAGTGTCGTTTCACAACTAGTTCTATACACATGTGATATCTGTGAGACGCACCAGACGCTACCACTGTAGCGTCATATGGGCTTTGTTTGTAGTAACATTAGCGTAGTTTGTAACGGCTGTAGTCAGGTGTTATTGCTTCTTCCTACGTATGTGACATCAGCGCGTTGTGCCGCATTAAAAGTAGTCCCAGCAAAACGTCATGCTAAGAGCTGGCAAAATTAAACGATTCCTTGAGGCATAGAAAATGCCTATCAATTTTTAAAATCGAGTTACTCAAATTATTCGAGTGATTGTTTCAGCTTGAAGGGAATAGGTACCGTTCTCGCACACACCATATGATTGTTTGCATTAGTCTAACACATTCATCTAACTATAGTTTAGGCAGACTTCACTCCATGCCCTTGGACACAGTAAAGTGAATCACCTTATCGGGGCTCATGAGGGCGAAATGGAAAACATGGCACCGTTTCTCGTAGGCACTGTCTAACTGTTTGCATTACTCTAACACACGTAATACAATCGATCAGGGAATAGCATCATTTCTCACATGTACTGTAGGATTGTTTGTACTACTCTAAAACACCTAAATAAATAGCACACTATATTTTAATGGAAAGAAGCAGAATAGATACACAACGCGATCTTATCATAGAAGCCGAACGTGTGCGTCACGAGCAAGATTGACGCACCAACTCTTGCAATCAGTTCTCCCGGCCACTGCAAGGACAAAGAGCAGGGCGCTCCTTCCTAAAACAAGTAGCGCCTCACCCAGCCCGGATAACAAGTTGATAGCGGGCGCTTGGGACGTCAAAACCAGGGTCGGTCGCTGTGGCAACCACGTCCCATCCACACACGAACCTAACCGCCCAAAACCGGCCACAGAGGGATGATCCCAAAACAACACTCAGCCACACCTTCGGCCCGGCCCACTCCAGCGCAGCCTTCAAAAAACACTGGACACTGAGATAACAAACAGATTCGCTGCTCGGAAACGTTTTCCATGTTTCCGAGCAGCGACGGAGGAACTGTTCCTCCGTCGTCTGTTTTTGCCTTGTTTTTTGACCATTGTCGACCAATAAATTGTCAACCTGCTTTCGGTGAGTCTTCTTCAAACTTTTGGAACATGGAGTCAGTACAAAGGGTTAACGTAAGAGGTGAACACGAGGAATGTCGGCCCTCCCGGTTGACATCGGCGGAGCGGCACTTCGTTCGGCTGTCGCCGTTTCCGTGCGGCTTGGCCGGAGGGACCAATTCCAACAAGCTCTACAATATCAAATATATTGATTTTTGGTCACTTCCTGTTGATTTTGGGGCATTTACAGATCACTTCATGTTGATTTTAGGGCATTTACGGATCACTTCCTTTTGATTTTGGGTTACTGAACAGGAAATGACCCGGGAATGTCCCCAAATAAATACAAAGTGACTCAAAATCAAATGGAAGTGACCTGTGAAAATGCCCTAATATGAACATAAAGTGACCTATAAATGCCCCCCAAACCAGGAAGACTGGCTGTGAATGCTCTGTTTCAGTGGCATTGACAACGCTTGACATCCAATCTATATGTGACCCTCCCAGTCAAAATGGATTGGACAGCGCCGTCAATGGTATCCAATGAGCTAAAGCAGACACATCTAGTGAAAGATTTTGGTAGAAACCTATTAGTTTCCTTCTTCCCCCCCCCAAAGAGTGACACCTTTTTAAAACAATGATTCTTGGTAGGAGCATATCGACAACGTTATTGGAGACAAATTATCGCGTCATCACCATTTTAATATATTGTCACACCCCTAATTACAAGCCTATTTGTTCATTTGTGTTGCCTGCCTCGCTCACCCGTCGTCTTCTCTCCTCAGCGAGCGCGCACTGCCGGACCTTCTCCTCTTCTTGCCTGCGTTGCTCCTCCTCCTCCCGTTTCTTTCGGTCCTTTTCCTGGTCGGCTCGGAGGGATGCCTGGTACGCCTCGTCTTGCTGCTGTCTGAGCACTTGAGTCTGGCTTCTCTCCTCCCTGTAAACATTTAGTTCAAATTGAAGTACTGTACTTTCTGTACTATAAACCGTGCTCCTTTTTCTGGGTTGGGCCTGCGATTTATGTTTTTTTTTTTTTTTCCAATAACGACAGCTGTGAAAGGGGCCAGAGTTGCTAAGTATACTTACTAAAGACTTTAAAGCAACAATAGGTAACTTTTTAGTTTTAGTCAATTTTAGCAACGCCGGTGGACAAAATAGATACTGTTTTGCCTTACGGAAGACTGCGTTTCCCATGAGGATCAGCGTACACCCTCACAGTGTCGTAAAATCATGATCTCCCGGTCACCTACAGATGGATTGAAAGACATTTCTGTGTCCAGCGGCTGTGTGAAGGATGAATAGTAATAAGGTAATGAAGCCAGTTGTGGCTAAACAATAGCATATGACGGTTAACAACCGTGTTGCTAACTCCCCCATCTCACCCGAACTCATCAGCGTCAGCAATTGAAAGCCAGGCCAATGTTTATTCTTCAGTATCCTTTTATTTTCGGTAGCTTCCCTTTTTTTCCCCCTCCTCAGACAAAACTCTTTTGTTGCTCTGCCATCTTTAAAGAATTCGTGCGAAAGCGTTTGCATCGACTGCCGTAAAGCAGTCAGCATATTTGTATTTTTTTTGTGTGTGTGTGGTAGGGCTCCTGCCACCCTCCTGAATATAAAAGAGGTGTCGTTCAACTAGCTGTCAGTGTACATATCACAAATTTTAGGAAAATATTTTATAAAAGTTGAAAAGTTACCTAGTGCTGCTTTAATAGATTTGATAGTGATTTGTACTGGGAACACAATTAATTAATTAGGGTTACATTAACCCTATGGTTGCCGGTGACTGCACTAGACATCCAATCCATTACAACTGGGAAGGCTGCTAGCGTATGAACCAACCCTCCCAGTTCAAGTGAATTGGACACCTACTATAGAGAAATTCAAATTCACTGCAGAATGATTAAACGAGCCATGTAATTGGACGTCTATCATTGTCAATGGCACTGAATGCCAATTTAGCCTGTTGTTTTCCATTTCATTATTACATTAACATATGTTTTCTTAATCTCTGATATTGTTTCAATATGATTCCGATACACAGTTGTGTAGTACCCATGGATACCGATACATCATTTGAAAAGAAAAAACACAAATTAGCTTTTTCTTTTAGCATTTAATGAGATGAAAGGCCGCGGTCATCCTCCTCCTCCGTAAGTGTAACTCATTGTCTTGCCTCACTTGATCGTCTTACTTTTACTATTAGATAGACTAGGATCGCTGTCTGACATGTTTAGAACAAAATAAGCAAATGGTAACTGAAAAGGCACTGAAATAAGGTACCAAATTGTTTTACTCGGTGTGGTTACTACCAGTTAAGTCACAAACTGCACCCATTGGCAGCCAATCGCTATATGTCAACAGAAGTCATCTTTGTCATCTACTTCTGTGGTTTTAAGGTGGCTGAAAATGAAATCTTGAAGCGTACGTACAGTGGGGAGAACAAGTATTTGATACACTGCCGATTTTGCTGGTTTTCCCACTTGCAAAGCATGTAGAGGTCTGTAATTTGTATCGTAAATTCTCTTCAACTGTGAGGGACGGAATCTAATACAAAAAAAAAAACACAGAAAATCACGCTGTATGATTTTTAAAAAATAAATTTGCATTTAATTGCATGAAATAAGTATTTGATACATCACAAAAATCGAACTTAATATTTGGTGCAGAAACCTTTGTTTGCTATTACAGATACAAACGTTTCCTGTAGTCCTTGACAAGGTTTGCACACACTGCAGCAGGGATTTTGGCCCACTCCTCCATGCAGATCTTCTCCAGAGCCTTCAGGTTTCGGGGCTGCTGCTAGGCAACACGGACTTTCAGCTCCCTCCATAGATTTTCTATCGGGTTCAGATCTGGTGACTGGCTAGGCCACTCCAGGACCTTCTTACGGAGCCACTTTTTAGTTGCCTTGACTGTGTGCTTTGGATCGTTGGAAGACCCAGCCACGACCCATCTTCAGGGCTCTCACTGAAGGAAGGAGGTTGTCAGCCAAGATCTGGCGATAAATAGCCCCATCCATCCTTCCCTCAATACGGTGCAGTCGTCCTGTACCCTTCGCAGAGAAGCAGCCCCAAAAAATGATGTTTCCTCCTCCATGTTTCACGGTTGGGATGGTGTTCTTGGGGTTGTACTCATCCTTCTTTTTCCTCCAAACACGACGAGCCGAGTTTAGACCAAAAAGTTCCATTTTGGTCTCATCCGACCACATGACCTTCTCCCATTGCTCCTCTGGATCATCCAGATGGTCAGAGGCAAACTTCAGACGTGTCTGGACATGCACTGGCTTCAGCAGCGGGACCTTGCGTGCGCTGTAGGATTTTAATCCATGACGGCGTAATGTGTTTCCGATGGTTTTCTTCGAGACTGTGGTTCCAGCTCTCTTCAGGTCATTGACCAGGTCCTGCCATGTAGTTCTGGGCTGAACCCTCACCTTCCTCATGATCAGTGATGCCCCACGCGGTGAGATCTTGCATGGAGCCCCAGAACGAGGCAGATTGACCGTCAACTTGAACTTCTTCCATTTTCTAATAATCGCTCCAACAGCTGTTACCTTCTCACCAAGCTGCTTGCTTATTTTCCTGTAGCCCATCCCAGCCTTGTGCAGGTCTATTATTTTATCCCTGATGTCCTTACACAGCTCTTTGGTCTTGGCCATTGTGGAGAGGTTGGAGTTTGTTTGTTTGAGCATGTGAATAGGTGTCTTTTATACAGGTATCAAGTTCAAACAGGTGCAGTTACTTCCGGTAATGAGTGGAGAACAGGAGGGGTTCTTAAAAAAGAACTGAGAGACGAAATATTTACTAGTTGGTAATGTATCAAATACTTTTTTCATGCAGTTAAATACACATTTATTATTTAAAAAATATACAATGTGATTTTCTGGATTTTTGTATTAGATTCCGTCCCTCACAGTTGAAGAGAACTTATGATACAAATTACAGACCTCTACATGGCTTGCAAGTGGGAAAACCAGCAAAATCGGCAGTGTATCAAATACTTGTTCTCCCCACTGTATTGTATGGCTTTGGCATGTTATTTGTACGAAATTGCCAATACCGATTCCAGCATTTTTGTACATTATCAGGGCTCCGGATATCAGTATCGGTACAGCTACACAATTCCCCCAAAAATTTGATTTACGTTTTCTTTTTTAATACTTTTTCCAGTCATTCGTGCATTAAGTACAGACGTTGTTGCATGCAGTCTGATTCAAACAGAAGCATGTGTTGGAACCCCAATCTTTCCTCTGTGAGAATAAAGCTTATTTGGAATACCGTTCAAGGCGCTCGGACATCAGATATGTTTGGTTGGCCTCCATGATGAATGTGAGCTGATTGACAAAGTCCTCAGGCTGGATGAGACCCTCGAGGCGACCGACGACCGTCATCTTGCGGTCCTTCAACATGATCATGGCCAGGAATGGATACGTGTTCTCCCGCAATGCTTGAGACACTGACGGGGACAAAAAACCTCCATGAACAAAAATCTTTGGTCTCTGTCATTTTTTCTAACATATGTACGCTTGCTTTTGTGCCCAATTGATGAATATCTTGCCTACCTCTGTAGCCCTCAGGCTTGCTTGTCGAGCAGGCCCAGAACAGCATTCGGGTGTTGACGAAGGTTACTATCTCTTCTGTACACAATGTGGAGCTACAGAAAGTGACATGCATACAGTACAAATTTAACTCAGTGTTTCCCCCTGTGCTTTTTTAAACCTAGTGGGACATCAAGCTCTTTTAAAGAAAGTTGAATGAAAATGAAAATCAAATGGAATAAACATACCGACAAAACTCATCAGTGTCTTGATGATCGTCTCCATGAAGGTAGACTAAGAGGTAGCGGAGCTCCCGTTTGGCATCATTTAATGCCTGTCAACAAGAATGAAAAACATACCGGTAGTAAGATATTACCTCATTGGCTGCCATTGACAGGGACCAGAGGTGGGTAGAGTATCCAAAGATTTTACTTATAGAAGAGTAGCGTTAATTCAAAATAATATTACTCCAAGTAACAGTAGTCATCCAAAAAATGTACTCAAGTACAAGTAAAAAAGTATTTTGTGAAAAGAATACTCAAGTCATGAGTCACATTGTGAGTAACTACTTACATTTTTGTTAGTTTTTTTTTCTTTCTAAACAATGGTATTTTTTTCCTCAGCAAATGGCTATCTATATGAAATGTTGTTATAACGATACAGTACAATAAACCATGACCAATAAACCAACCAAAGAGCATGAGTGACCTCTAGTGGAGAAAATAGTTTCTAGCTTGAATAGAAGGGCAGTACAGTTGCGTCAACGTGTGCAATCTATAACGTTACTATTATGAAATTAAAAGGATCATATGTCCGGTTTTCCGTGGTCAATCGGTGCCGAAAAACTGGGAGAGAGGTTAAAATCCTCGCTTCTGAGTCATGTTGAGAGCAGCGCTGTATGTCAAATGCATCATTTTTTAACGCTGCTTTAAAGACGCCATGTGACTGAACAGGCTGGCATGGTCATAGAACGGCAAGCTTGTGTCTGATTGATATAATGGAGTAATGTGAATATTGTTACGACGTCATATTGGTGAAATTGGTAGCGCTACTTTTGGCATTGCTGGCAAAAAATAATAGAAATCTATTATGTAGAATAAAGAAGAAAAATGTAACGACTCTTGCGCAGGCAAATGTAACGGAGTAAGAGTAGCGTTTTTTCTTCCCAAATATAATCAAGTAAAAAGTATGGCTTGGTAAAGCTACTACGCTTAGGAGTATATTTTTCTACAAAAGTTATTCAAGTAAATGTAACGGTAACATGTAACACGTTACTAACCACCTCTGACACGGACAGACGTCCAATCAATTTTGACTGGCACGGTTTGGAGGCGATCATTTGCTGCCAGCCCCTCCCAAACTGGATTGTACATCTATTGCCATCAATGAGTTTTTTATTTTATTTTTTTTAAATCTAAATGTTCGTCTTCTATACTTGGCTTGCAATTACCATATTGGCCCGAATATAAGACGCTGTTTTTTTTGCATTGAATTGAGACTGAAAAAGTGGGGGTCGTCTTATATTCGCGGTCTAGACGTTATACCCATTCATGACGCTAGATGGCGCCAGATATCATTGAAGCGATGTTCTGTCATGACAGATCTCAGCTACTCTCAAGTTTAACCAGTTTGCATTATTTTATTGCAATGTTTTTCCTAATTCAGATTTGTTTCAAGACTACAGCTACAGTTAGACTTGGTTAATGCAGTTATTGCAATTTTGTTGTTTTATCACAATAGATTGGTTTATTTACATTTCAAAAAACCAGAAGCCATTCATTTACGAATGTGATTGCACTTTAGTTTACATATTTAAATGTTCAGATCTTAAGATCTGAATGAGGCAAAATAACATGCTTTTTTTTCTCAGATGTGTTGTTATAATCATTTGTTTCAGATATACTGTAATTATTTTCTGTATAAAAATTAATTTGGTGTTCAAAAATTCTTTTTTCAAACTTGAGTCTTGAAAAAGGGGTCGTCTTATAATCAGGGCCATCTTATATTCGGGGCAATACGGTAACTTTCCGAACCTGACCTCCATCTGAACTCACCTGGCTGTACGTTCCCTGGTAAAAAACAGGATGTGAGCGCCCGTACTGCTCCTCAAAACTATGAATAAAGGAAACAACATCCCCAACTGGGTCTGTAACACGACCACGGGGGTCCGGCCTCACGAATCGCAGTGCAAACCTGGAAGAAAAAAATTATGCCCATCTGTAGAATTATCTTTCCACAGTTTGATGTTTGAATCTGTCAGTCTACTCACCTGAATATGTCCAGAAGTGTGTAATATGTAAATCTGAAAGGTAGCATTATCAAGTAATAACTCCATCCTAGCAAGCCCTGAAATATAAAGCCAAAGGAATGTGTGGACTAACACTACAAGTCAAAGCAAGCAGTTAAAAAGTCAATTTTCCAATGCAAGGCAGCAGACCTACCCTAGGTTGTGGCCTGGAGACAATATAACTATATACTCTGTGGTCTGCTGTGTTGACCTGTAATGGTCTAGGTGGTGGAGGGTTAAAAACACTGGGCACTCCTTCCTGCTCGTTGAGCCTGTCTTGTACTGCAGCCTGAAAGGCAAACAAGAAAATCAATCACAACTCCTGAAGGGACAAATCAAAACCTGAAATGATGACTACGCTTTGAGGGACTACTTTGAGACAAATGCGTCCTAAATATAGTTCAGCAGATAGCGAACACACCCACAAAAAGAGTCCGTCCTATAATCATATGCCCTCTCCTTTAAATGGTGGACAATAAGTGTTACTGTAATGTAATACCATCCATGATTTTAAGTTTTATGAACATTGACAGAAATGAGCATCAGTTAGCTTTGTTAGGCGGTAAAATTGGGAAAAGGTTGGGGAGCAAACTTGTCTTCTGCTAGCCTAAGTGGTTAGCACGAGCTAAGCTAATGTAATAATGTGGTAAAATTACACTGACTGTGGCAATTGTTTTATATTCAAGTATGCTGTAATTTAGTATTAAAAGGGGAAAAAAAATATGTTTTCATAAACCTTTGTATCGGTACAGTATCAGCTTTGACCAAAACCACACAGACGGGTATTGGGAGCCAAAAAATGGTATCGGTGGAACACTAATTGTTGTTGTTTTTTTTGTTTTTAAATCTCATTCATAAAAAACATCAAATAAGGAGTGAAGTGCAATATAGACAAATATAAATTTTATAAAGTATACAGATTTGCATGATATAATGAGTGAAGTTATATAGGAAATTTAGACTGTCTTTCTATATGTTGTAAGAATAGAAATGACCCTACGATTCAGTGAATTTTAATTATGTTCAGACACACAATTACCCCTTTTCACTTGATGAATATAAATTTGACAAAAAAATATGAATTTTACGAGTATTAATTTGATCTGATTATGAGTAAAATGAACAATAAATGTGAGGCTACAGCAATACGGTGATCCCTTGTGTTCCGCGGTTAATGGGGACCGCCACCCCCTTCGAAAATCGAAAAGAAGAGAAGTATCGGCAGAGCTTATTTACATTTAAAAAAGTGTTCAATGTATTCATTTAGATTTAATTACATTGGAAAGGGATACATATAAGACATGTTTTGTCACTTTTCTCTCCAAAATATAATTATAAAAAAACACACATTGTCCAATGTATTCATTTAGATTTAACGGCATTGGAAAGGGATACATATAAGACATGTTTTGGCAATTTTCTCCCCATTTAAATGGTTTTTAAGTGCTGCAACTAAAGGTGGGAATCTTTGGGCACCTAACGATTCGATTACGATTCAGAGGCTCCGATTCTATTATAAATCGATTATTGATACACCACAACCCCCTCCCCCGCTTTTAATTTTTTGTACACTAGTTCCAAAATTGTTCAAAAATCCTTTCAGGCTAAACGAACTACTATTTCAGTATCAAGTTAACCGTTAAAAACAGTAAATAAAATACTCAAGTCCCCATTCTGTATCGGTAGCTTTAAACTACAATTACTTTAATGTTGTGCATCAACCGGTGAAGTTGTTAAAATTGCTCCTGTTATTCCATAATTTCACTTCTGTCTACTTTCGACGTGAAAGTTTTAAAACTGTTTCATCATTTAAAGATAGATTCAAGTCAAGATTTTGCCGATTTGGGGTTGTTGTTTTTTTTCTTTTTAGATTAAAAAGTAATTAGGTTCGCTACAACCAGTGTTGTTAATAACGGCGTTACAATATAAAGGCGTTACTAACGGCGTTATTTTTTTTCAGTAGTGAGTAATCTAATTAATTACTTTTCTCATCTTGGCAACGCCGTTACCGTTACTGAGGACGGAAAGGCATGCGATACTATGCGTTACTATATTGGTCGAAAAGTCTGAGGGAGACGGACTCACCGAGACGACAGAGCAGAGCAGGAGTAGGGAGGAGGCAAGAAAGTTGTGACGCCGAGCAAACGCGATGCTAGGTAGCTCCAATAATACATGTTGTAGCCGATAGCCTACAAACTACGCCCGCATGTTATGGTAGATATGGTAGACATGGTAGATATCTCATGTACTGTACATAGATATAACTAGATGCAAAATGACAGACATGGCACTAAATGAGTTAGTAGACAGCCGCCATCTTAAAGCAGTAGACTTTTTAGGAGGGCTCTGTTGTAGAGAACCTTCCTAGCGAACCTAAGTAACTTCTAATCTAAAATACTTCTAAATTGGCAAAATCTTGACTTGAATCTATCTTTAAATGATGAAACCGTTTTAAAACTTTCATATGTCGAAAGTAGAGAGAAGGGAACTAATGCAATAATGGGAGCAATTTTAACAACTTTTAACAGTTGATTCAGGGTAAAGGGTAAATTAGGGTAAAGAATTGGGCTCGGGCCAATTGTACCTAAAACCTTCACAAAAAACTTCCCATCGTGTGGCCAATGTTTTTTTTTGTGGGAAAAAAAAAAGTAATTATCACCAATGACTTTGCCAAGTAACTAATTACTCTTACATTCAGGTAATTGAGTTACTAACGCAATTACTTTTTGGGAGAAGTAATTTGTAACTATAATTAATTACTTTTTTTCAGTAAGATTAACAACACTGGCTACAACAGAGCCTTCAAGAGAAGTCTACTGCTTTAAGATGGCGCCTGTTTACTAGAGCGGGAAAGTCTGTCATTTCGCATCTAGGTCTAGATATATGTGATATCTACCATAGCCGTATGTTGCCGTATGTTTGTAGCAACTAGCAACTGGGCGTTGTTTGTAGCGGCTGACGGCCGCAGTCAGGTATTACTGTTTTTTTTTTTTTTTTTTTTATCTAGCGGCATGAGTTGAACATGATATTTGCTCTCGGTCCGTTCCTCATTGCATCCTGAAGACCGCGCTGACTGTGTTTTATTTCCGCTTTACCTGGTATAATTTTATAATCGGAATTTGGATGTTTGTGAATCGTTCTCGAATCTTCCACGGCCGAATCGCGAATAATCTAAGAATCGGAAATTTCACACGCCTCTAGCTGCAAATGTAATAATTATGATATAAATAAGAAATATATAAAAGACAACAACGATTCGTACATGTAAACATGCATATATCTTAACATTTTTGATACTGTACTGCAGACATGCCCAAAGTCCGGCCCGGAGGCCAAATGTGGCCCGTGGTCAAATTTCATCCGGCCCCCAGCCTCTGTCATAAAGTCAATAACGTCTGGCCCGCACACAGACTTAATTGGTCAGCAGTACTACTACCAGCATATGAAGTAGCTTACACACTAAATGCTGCTCCTCATTTACCCACTAAAAGGCAGCAGCACTCTAAGCAACATTATTCCGTGTGTCCCTTTACTCCCAATTTTCTAAAATGGCGACAACCAACCAAAAAAAAGTTGACTGGGACGGCCGACGCTTCAAGGATAGGTGGAAATTGGACTATTTCTTCACTAAAATTCTTCACAAATCTGTCTGCCTCATTTGCAAAGAGACAGTCGCTGTTTTTAAAGAGTTCAATGTGAGGCGATATTACCAAACAAGACACGCTGACATGTACGACAAGATTACAGGGACGATACGTAGTGAGAAATTTAAGCAACTTGAAGCTAGTTCAATTTTACAGCAGCAGTATTTCGCAAGAGCCAGAGAGCCGAAAGAGAAGGCCACAAAGGGTAGTTGCGAGATTGTTGAAATTATTAATTAAAAAAAAATAATAAAGCAAATGTGACACACAGAATGGCTTGCTAAAATTTGCTTAAATATATTGTTCTAGGTAAAGGATATCAGCAAAGGTCAGCCCCCCACATTTTTACCACACCAAATCTGCCCCCCTTTGCAAAAAGTTTGGACACCCCTGCTGTACCGTATTTTTTTAATTGAAAAAAAATCTGCGATGGACTGAGAGCACGAAGTAGCAAGTGATCACTGTATACTGCAGTGTGGGTTGTGTAACAACTGTACCAAAGCTCATAACCAAGACATTGATGCCAAGCCAAGTTTTTTCTGCTACAGGTACAAATGTATTCTCCACAAGTCACCAAATCTACCCCCAGAACATAAAATTTTATGGTGTGCTCAAATTCTAACTGCTCAGTCGGTGTTGTTATCCTACACAAAATCTTTTGACAGTTTACCTCAATATTCCAGTTATGCTGCTCTAATGTGCGTCGACATTGGTCAATAGATTCCAAACCAGTGAGGTCCTGCAGAAATCAGAAAAAAAACATGTATGTATTGGCCCGATTAGTGCAAATAAAACTCTAGGGCTAGTTACCTGTAACAGGTACTATCAATGAATATACAAACTCAAATTTACCATGACAAATAATTTGTAAACAAACAAGACATTCAAAAAATAACCTCGTGAAAGCCCATGGAACTCATAGGGTGGTTGAGGAAACTCCCTAATGACCAAGCTGCTAGCTTTCTGACAACACATCAAGGAAACTGCAGTAGTCCAGACTCCAGTTGAGAGAGTACACGGTGGATTCAAGGTTTGTGTTGGACCCCTTTTATCAACACAACACAATTTCGCTAAATTTGACTTCAAATACACGTGTAGAAACTTAAGTGACAGCTCGGACCTTGGTGTAGTGATAAAATGAACGCATCGTTGGCAATGTGGTGACAGCAAAGCAAGGATTCGAGAAAATCCACACCAAAAATCATGTTTAATAACACCCGAGCATAACGTTGGCGGCTCTGATGAAGACGTAATAAATCGTCTGCGATTTAAATCAGTTCCATCCCCTTTAAAGTCTCCTAACTCATAAGATATGCAAGCTAATGCTAGCTCTCGGTCTAACATTAGCTCTGAAGTTAACCAGTATCGAAGTTGGTTGTACTGAAACAGCTTCGAACATTGACGGTTCGGCCAAACAGCGGTAGTTCACGCTTGACTAGAAATCCCATCGTGTGACGCCACAGACTGATTGGGGAGGTCGTGTATTAGACCTCGTTTACCTGAAATTGGAGGAGTTTTTCGGTCTGAGCCTGCGATAATTCTGGCTCCTCTGGCGCCGCCATCTTAGCTCGCCAATCACCTAGCAAGGGCTGAGCAACGTCAAAGCGGGGTTTCGACCAGTTCAAGGAGCGCGCTTCTGACACCTAGCGGCCTGGATGACGTGACGAACAACAACGCAAGCGCAATATTTGTTTGTTTTGTTTTAAAATCCAATTCAAAACCAAAATATCAACCCAATTATCGACATTGATTTTAAAAGCAAACATATATATATATATGTATATATATATATGTTTTTTAAACAAGCGCAATCAAGAACATTATTTTGCTTTTTATTAGGGCTGTCAAAATTATCGCGTTAACAGGCGGTAATTAATTGTTTATTAATCACGTTAAAATATTTGACGCATTTAACGCACATGCCCCGCTCAAACAGATTAAAATGACAGCACAGTGTCATGTCTACTTGTTGTTTTTTTGGTGTTTTGTCGCCCTCTGCTGGCGCTTGGGTGCGACTGATTTTATAGGTTTCAGCACCATGAGCATTGTGTGATTATCGAAATCATCAATGGCAAGCTACTTGTTGATTGAAAATTGTACAAATTTTATTAAAACGAAAACATTAAGAGGGGTTTTAATTAGGGCTGTCAAAATTATCGCGTTAACGGGTGTTAATTATTTATTAAAAATTAATCACGTTAAAATATTTGACGCAATTAACGCAGATGGCCCGCTCAGACAGATTTAAATGACAGTGCAGTGAAACACTCACTTGTTGTGTCTATGGAGTTTTGCCGCCCTCTGCTGGCGCTTGGGTGCGACTGATTATATAGGCTTCAGCTCCCATGAGCATTGTGTATGTAATTATTGACATCGACAATGGCGGGCTACTAGTTTATTTTTTGATTGAAATTTTTACAAATTTTATTAAAATGAAAACATTAAGAGGGGTTTTAATATAAAATTTCTATAACTTGTACTAACATTTTGTTTGTTAAGAACTACGAGTCTTTCTATCCATGGATCGCTTTAACAGAATGTTAATAATGTTAATGCCATCTTGTTGATTTATTGTTATCATCAACAAATACAGTCCTTATGTGCCGTATGTTGAATGTATATATCCATCTTGTGCCTTATCTTTCCATTCCAACAATAATTTACAGAAAAATATGGCATATTTTATAGATGGTTTGAATTGCGATTAATTAATTTTTAAGCTGTAATTAACTCGATTAAAAATTTTAATCGTTTGACAGCCCTAGTTTTAATATAACATTTCTATAACTTGTACTAACATTTTTCTTTTAAGAACTACAAGTCTTTCTACACATGGAACGCTTTAACAGAATGTTAATGCCATCTTGTTGATTTATTGTTATTTAGTGTTATAATAAACAAATACAGTACTTGTATGTACAGTATGTTGAATGTATATTTCCGTCTTGTGTCTTATCTTTCCATTCCAACAATAATTTACAGAAAAATATAGTGTATTTTATAGATGGCTTGAATTGCGATTAAATAATTTTTAAGCTGTGATTAACTCGATTAAAAAATGTAATCGTTTGACAGCCCTACTTTTTATATTATATTATTGTCAAACACATTAACTGATTTACTAAAGAACATTAATTGGAAAACAATCACCAGCCCAATTGGTTATTTTATAAATACCGTATTTTTCAGACTATAAGTCGCAGTTTTTTTTTCATAGTTTGGCTGGGGGTGCGACTTATACTCTGGAGCGACTAATGTGTGAAATTATTAACATAATATTATTTCGCATGTTATTTTGGTGTTTTGGAGTGACACTGATGGTTTGGTAAAGTTGTTAGCATGTTCTTTATGCTACAGTTATCTGAATAACTCTTAATGGCCATGTCACGTTAACATACCTACCACGTTCGCATTTCGTTGTTCACGCATCATGTAACATTATCATACTGTACACGTATTCAGCATGTTGTTCTTGATTGTATTTTTATTGTAAATTGCCTTTCAAGATGACATATCTGTTCTATGTGTTGGATTTTATCAAGTAACTTCCCGCCAAAATGCGACTTATATATTGTATGTTTTTTTTTTTCGTCTTCATTGGGCATTGAATGGCTGGTGCGACTTATGCTCAGGTGAGATTTATAGTCCGAAAAATACGGTACTGTAATTTGTTATTTGCAATAAATTCCCCAAATACTTAATGATATGTATGATTGCCCATTCTGAGCAGGGGAGGCTCCATCAATGCAACAAACATTTCATGACTAGGTCATGTATATGCAGGGTTGAAAGTGGCTAGAATTTCTTGCCGGAACTCCCCGACGTGAAGGCCACCACGGAGCCAGAAATTGTATTTATTTTATTTTTTTCTTTCATTTTCATTTCATTCAACCTCCTAAACTACAGAAATGCAAAGAAAACTGTTTGAGCACAGTTCTACAACACATACAAGAACTGATTTTCATTCAAAATTGTATTTTTTCAATGATTTGCAAAATAAAAGTTAACAAAACAGCACTTATTCCAACCTCCATCTCCTAATTTTTATTTTGCTTCATTTCCTCACATACTAAATGTCAAATCTCAATTTTAATTACCAAGAATAGAGGATGTATATTAAAATTGAAGTTATTGTAAATATTTATTTTTTTTGATTAAAAATAAAGTTATAAGTAACATACATTCGGAAAAATAAGTACAAATGACTTATATTATGCACAGTGAAATGGAATATATTTTTAAGATCGCGCAGGCATTGACTTTTTAAATCATAAGGTAATGAATAAGTAGCCTAACATAAATGAACAAATTTCAGTCCAAAGTGCACATTGACAGCTAAGTTGTTCTGAACCTCCCCATCAGAGCAAATAAAACTAGATATGATAAATAAGCCTCAACTCTTTCGTTGCTCTTAAATATTTGATCAATTTTATGTTTCATTGCCCTTTATTTGTCGCATCACTTCAACAGCCTTTTTTTTGTTTTTTTTTCTGTTCAAGAAAACATGGAACATTTGAACCAATCTGAGCTAACTATCTCTGCTGATCACATGTCAGCATGTCAGCCAATTGAAATTATAAATGAGTCCAGGCGATTTGCTTTGCTGCGTGCATTCGCACATTGACGTGACTCATCATCGTCAGACTCAGATAACTGCAGCAGCTGGGAAAACCTCCATGCCGTCCGTGGGATAAAATAAATAATAAATATTGATGGAAACGGATTACGCTACACAAGCACTTTATTATGCTTGATGTTAACATTTGTGTATGTAAATCTGATGTTGGTATATTGTTTTCTTCTTGGAGATGAAATGCATGTGTGGCAGCTTAGCATTTTTTTTTTTTTTACATACCGTTTTCATATTTTCGGAATCAAAGTACCGTGTACCAATACAGCTTTCCGGCCCTAGAATCTTATACTGGAACAGCACTCCGGCCCTGAATCTTATACCGGAACTGCGTTCTAGCCCGGAATCTTATACCGGAACTGCGTTCCTGACCGTTCTGGCCCACTTTCACCCCTGTGTAAATGTTCAATAGGTCAGTATAAAGAATAGCAAGCATCAAAAGTTTACCTTAAATAATGCCTTTCACATGTGTATCAGGTAGCGTTAAAAAGTTAAGGCATAGTCAAAGAGCACAAACTTTTGTATGAAACATCATATTTTCAGCTTTACTGTGAAAAGGACATTTCATAATATACTCATGTTATATTATTTCATGGCCAGAAAATTAGTGCAACTTCTCAACAACTTACAATGTAAAAGTTACAACCCTTCAATTTTAATAAGTACTTTCCATCAGGCAGTTTTTTTTCCCTTCAATGGGCTCCAACAACTATTTAATCCGTTTTGTCTCTGAATTAGTGAAGAAATCGTAAGAAAGTGTTCAAGTTACTAAGACAAAGTAAACATTTTCCTTTTTTGCACTTCAAGGAAGTATAACTGGGAACAATCACTTCCACAATAGAGCACAGTGTAAAATAGAACATGTCAATTTTATTACTTTTTCCCCTCCACCATAATGATGTGATAACCAAATTTGGTCTTGACAGGGGGGTCTGTGTAAACAGGCTTATCCATGGAAGAGACGGCCAAGTTGAAAGCAGCCTCTTGAAAAGGTCCAACCATGGATCCTCGCGTCATCCATCCCAGATCACCCTGTCCAAAACATTCAAAATGAGTCAAAATGTAATCTATTCCATCAATATCAATATTTTTTCCCCTCTTTAGGTTCACTGGTGAAACCCAGAACTGTAATAGTGTCCTTACTCCTTGTCTCGCTTTGTCTTCACTGTATTGTGATGCCACTTCGCTAAAACGAACTCCTGCCTTCAGTTTCTCCATTGCTTCCATGCATTTCCCATGTTTTTCGCAGAGGATGTGGCGAACCTGGATACAACGTACAAGCGAGTGATTTGTGTTTAGCTAAATGAAATCAAACAGACAAAAGAAAAATTACGTCTTTATCCACCTTTACTGCAGTGCCTCCTTTCGGTGCCTTCTCCTTCTTGTCAGCTTCTGCACTTCCTGATGCACCTCCTGAACACAATATTCAGCAAAGAGGACAATACACACACATTTTTATAATTAAGAGTGACAGTACCGCAGCAATATTAACTCGAAAACAGCGCTTAACAGATACTTGAAATAAATATAAATGCAGGGGTAAGCTAACGACATAATACAAGTCCTGATTTATGATAATACAACACATTTTAAGGAAAAAATGCACAACTAAGAAAAAGCAAACCTTTCGCTCCCTTGGTACCTTTGCCTTTTGGTGGCATTTCATGTAATTACTGAAATTCAAATGAGTGAAAATGTAAACAACACTTTTAAGAACAGGCTCATGCTTCTGTGCAATTGGATATGCGCATGCGCAGTAGTCTTCAGTCTTCTTCTACTGCGAAATGCTTGTACATGGTAGATAGTTCAGGGTTATTCTGCCATCTAGTGTCCAATGTGTTGTTGGCATGCACAACACTTCCTAAAAACGTTATTTAGAATCACATTTTTTTTTTTATTGTTAACTCATCCAATGCCATCGACACTAACTT
Source organism: Corythoichthys intestinalis (assembly GCF_030265065.1). NCBI lineage: Eukaryota > Metazoa > Chordata > Actinopteri > Syngnathiformes > Syngnathidae > Corythoichthys > Corythoichthys intestinalis. The sequence goes on along the minus strand of NC_080405.1, from coordinate 35,905,181 downwards.
CAATTTCATTATAATTTTTATTGGAATGAACATGTTTCAGTGCCATTGACAGCAATTGACGTCCATTCCATTTGGACTGGGAGGACTGTCAACAATCGAATATGTTAATTTAAGAAAACAGTAAAGTTGATCCGGGAGTACAAAGGTTGTTGCTGTATTTCCTTACTTTGAGTCTCTGAAGTGGTAATATGCCACACTAATGTGTGATCAGTGTAAAACATCTAATTTATCGCAGCAATACCAGCCAAATGTGTTTAATTCTTCAAAGCCTTGATCATTTCATTGGTCTGCTACCCCCCCCCCCCCCCCCCCCCCCCATATCATTGGTCTGCTACCCCCCATTATTTCCTCAACTAACCTACTAAATTTACACTAGGGTCAACAAACGTCCTCTTTTGCCCTGACATGTCCACTTTTCACATCCTGTCCAGTGCGTCCGGCAGGGTTATATAAATTCATGAAAATGTCCGGTTTTCATTATTTTTCAAGGGACTAATTAGCTTGTGTTGAAATTGACTGACGCTTTGCACAGAATACTACGGAACTGTGCTGCCTGCGACGTGTTCCCAGAGAGCCTGTCCAGTTGATAATACTTTTATTACGATCAATACGTATGTAATCAAATGCTCATGTACCCATAAGGGTAATTAAGACGAAAATACCTTTATTCTACTTTAGATACAAACTTGCACATGCGTGCTCAATCACAGACTGGCTTTATCATGGTGTCAACTGTCAAGTTTCATTCACAAACAAACCTTCGACACGACAGGAGCTCACATGCTATCGGTATGTACACTTGCTAAACTTACTTTTCGGCAACTGTTTACTTCTGTCGAAGCTTTGTACTGGTGTGATCTGTAAAATCCCGTTTGATGTTGCATCATTGCGTTGCTGATGATTGTAAACTTTTATAGCAGTGTTTGATTTTGCCTCGGCTACTGGTGCTCACTAATAGGGTAGCTGTCAGTGAGCTAAGCTGTGCTAGGCATTATGGGAAATGTAGTTTTAAACTGCTGAGTTTGGAAACATGCTGGTTTAATCGTATGTCAGTTTATTTCGGTTATTGTTTGTGTACAATCGAGAACATTGAATGAGAATAACAATTGAGTGGGAGTAACAATTTGTCAACGAAAATTGTCGTGATAGTAATTTATGAAAATGTTTAGTTGGCACATAGCCTACTGTATGTGTGTGTGTGTGTGTGTGTATTGAGTGGACTACATTTCCATGGGTCTGCATTATATTATGTTATTATTTTATGATTATTTAATTCCATTTTTTTTTTTTTTTTTTTTTTTTGCATTTTCATTGTTCAATTATTTTTAGGAATAATAAAGCCTTTTGAGTAATCTCTGAGAATTTGTGTCTTTGGTTATATACTGTATAGCTAATTTTTTAATCAAACTTAATGTTTATATCCAGATGGAGGAGGCACACTTTAATATTTTAATTATATATGGTGTAGCACAAAGACTTTTTAGGAAACATATTTAATCAAATATTAAATGTAATGATAAAACAAACAACCCAATTGGCTGCAGGAACCAATAACAAACCAACAGACATTTAACAATCGAAAAGGGGAAAATGGTGGGAAATTTGTTAACAGAATACAAAGGACCCTCCTCTCAGTTTTCAAAGCGTGCGGTCTCCAAGGCAACTGCAACACAAACACCCCTGATGGCGCTATAGTCTGATGGCTGAGACTTCTTACTTAGGTTTAAGATAATGGAGAAGTACGAGAAGGTAATGTATTTGGGCAGAGGAGCATCTGGAGAGGTTTTCCTGATGAAACACGCTGAATCTGAGCGGCTGCATGCAGTGAAGAGAATCAAACTGGGAAGTACATTGACACAGAGGGCTGTTTTTCAAGAGGCGGAGATCATCGGCAAGCTGAAGCAGCCTCACATTGTGAATTGCAGCGAGGCTTTCGTAAGCCCTGATGACGGCTTTATTTACATTGTGATGGACTACTGCGATGGCGGGACGCTAGACGACAAAGTCAAAGAGAGGAAACCAAGAGACTTCTTCATGGAAAATACGGTCATGGGATGGTTTGTGCAGGTCGCTCTGGCTGTGAGTTACATCCACAAGGTCAAAATACTTCACAGGGACATCAAAACCTCAAATGTGATGCTAACAAAACAAGGCATGGTAAAGTTGGGTGACTTTGGGGTATCCAGAGTGATGACATGCACAGCAGACATGGCCTCCACATGTGTTGGAACTCCCTGCTACCTCAGCCCAGAACTCTGCCAAGATGTCCCTTACAGTTCCGAGTGTGACATCTGGGCCTTGGGCTGCCTCCTCTATGAGATCTGTGCTCTTAAGCCTCCATTTACCGCTTCCAATCTCCTCAGTCTCTTCCACAAAATCACCAAAGGAGAGTACGATCCAGTGCCTGACCTTTACTCCCAAAACGTATTTTCTTTAATCCAGGCAATGTTAAACATTAAACCCCAAAACAGACCAAGTGCTTCCTGTCTGGTTGATGGCGCCTTTGTGAAAGAACACTTACGGCGTATTCAATATAGCAACATGCTGAATGACGACGGCGAAGTGGAGGAAGATGGCGCCCATGCTGATGCACATAATCAAAGTGGCTCCCTTTACCCTGATGACTTTGACGAAGACGAGGAGGGGAGTTTGTCTTCTTTAGAGGAACAAAGCCAACATTCAGGTTTAACAACTAAGAGTAATTCACAACACAACTCAAAGCCTAGGGGACAGAGCCTGCCCGCGATATATTTTTGTGTAATTTTCAAAAGTAATTTGTGCATCATCTTCATGTTTCTTGCTAAAATGAAAATTTAAATAAAATTCCTGTAGTCCTTCCTGGACTGCCGTGCAGGTAGCATTTATTTTACGTAAATATTGCGAACTATGAGGCTAGTCAGTAAGGAAATTAACGGCCGCCACATGTACACAAAGAGCTTTTTGCGTTGAAAATTCTTGTGAATACATCCTTAAATCCCTGAATTCTTTAGAGATATTTACGTAAAACAGTCTCGATTTTTGGTTAAAAGCAAAAAAAAAAAAAAAAAAAAAAAAACGTGCAGGTAGCATTAATTTTACGTAAATATTGCAACCGATGAGGCTAGTCAGTAAGGAAATTAGCGGCCGCCAATGTAAACAAAGAGCTTTTATCTGTTGAAAATTCTTGTGAATAAATGCTTGAATCCCTGAATTCTTTATAGATATGAACGTAAAACAGTCTAAATTATTGGTTAAAATAAAAAACAGAGCAGTTAGCAGTTATTTTACATAAATATTGCTAAGTATAATGCCAATTCTGTAGCTGCTAGTTTTTCCCATTAATTTTTTTCACAATGTTTCAAAATCCATGCATGGTACAAAAAAATATAATAATTACCTTGAATTCTTGAACATTTTCAACCTAAATCCGGCGTTAGATCGCTGCATGTGACCAACTGCCAATAAATGAAGCGGAGTGTTGGACAGCCCCCTTCCGGAAAGTGTGACGCAGTGAATGGGGAATGTGTCATGTCAATACATTGTGAAGTCTATGGATAGTATTTTTAGTTTCTAATGTTATAGTACTAGTAATATTTATAGTTTCTCCCATTTTTGTTTGCATTTGATTAGAAAATGTAGATAAAATAAGATATACATACAGTGGTACCTCTACTTACTGTTAGGATCCGCAAATGCGGAAACAAAGTTGGACCTCAAAATAGACAACATACAGGCGAGGGAAGCATTCAAAGGTTTATGAAATACAAAACAAAACAAAACAAACACATGATCGCGGAAAATGGGAAATAACAAAACTGGTCTGTGACAGAAGGTCGACGGGGATCAATACTATAAACGCGAGGGTAAACCAAGGTGGTTGGCAGAAAGCCAATAGAACAACTAAAAAGATACTCAAATACATGCACAATGAAGAGGAATTCAAAACAAAAGCGGCAGACGACCATAACAGTATGCAGGGGCGAAATTACAAAATGCAATGCGACTCGAATTTTTGTGTCGAAGGTGTCGAATGGCGACCAGCAAGTTAATATATCTCAGCATTCCTTAACTTTGATCACCTGGGTTTAAATAAGGTCTTGATGAGCTTGAATTGGCTGCAGGTGCGACATTGGGAACACTCCCACAACCGAATCTGTAATAAAACAGAATCTGATAAACCAAATTTGACACTTACGAAATTAATTGGTTCTGGAAGTAGTTTCTTTACTTGAAAATCCTGCAAGTAGAGACGCATTTCCATGCAAATGCCCTAAACTGTTCCAAGCTCCACAAAATTCAGACATAAATCTTTTATAATGCATAAAAAGGCATGAACACGTGTAACAAATACATGTTACAATTAGATTATTGCACATTAAACATAATATCTGAATTGTGCATAAGGTAAAAACACAAGAATAGAATAAAGAATACAATACACTCATTTAAAGCTGTCGGAACACGAGGGGCGAATGAAGATGCCACTGGGATACACACAAACTTAGAGTAGAGGTCCCTCTTAGCCAACCGGATGCCAGGAATACTAGGCACTAGCCAATGGCAGAGCAGCTACAAGTATGTTGCCTTCAGTTAACTCTTGGAGCTGAGAGTACCTGTGTACTGTATTTTTTCCTTTCTTATCCTGAAATTTCTTTAAGAAGAGGCAATATTTTCCCGCTGAGGCATGTCTTAACCTGAAAATTTAGTATGTAGAGACGTTCATTAGTAGAGGTATCACTGTATATGAAAATATTTGATAGTAAGAATCTTAAAAAGAGGATTTGGACCATTTTTTAGGCCAATACTTTCTCTGACCGATTCATTGACATAAAAATACTTGTCAGATAGTTGATTAATCATGGCAGCCCTAGTTGGCTGACATAATGGCCCTCTGAAGCAAATCGTAAGTAACTATGACATAGATGGGTTTGACACCTTGGAGCAACAGTTTTCATACATTTTAATACCAGTACGTAAAAGTTAAATATACACACACGCCTGATGAGCACAAGGGTCAGGGGGGCTTTCGGTGGCTGAAAAATGAGTCACTCCATATAACATAGTTTTGACAGGTAGCTAAAAACTGTCAAGAGAAATAAAAAGCTCCACCTCTGGGAGAATTAATTTCGTATTGACTTAACCTAAAAAGTACGATCTTGCGACAGCTGCCATAAACAGGGTGAATGAAATGGAAATTAGTTGGAAACCACAGGTTCCTCAAAACTGAAACACAACGTATCTTACAAGAATGTTGACCTCTGCTTCCCTATTAGATGCCGTGCTCTTCAAAGAAGTAATTCCCTGACATAATGCTCTGTCATAAATGCAGAATTTACATATTAACCCTATGTAGTTTCGAGTATTGTTTTGAATTGAAGCACCAACGCTGTTCTAGTAATCTTATTCCCTTGATGTTGGAGCATTCACTAAAAACATACTTCAGTTTTACGCAAATTGTTTTAAATAGCATTTTTAATTTATTATAGCATTTTGACTTCTTCCAGTTTGAATAAACAAACTAATTCTCCTTCTGTTTTACAGTATTTTCACAGTGTTACCAAGATGCTGGGGAACAAGTGGAGTATCCCGATGACTTTGAAGAAGATGAGGAAAAGGATGAGTGTTCAGATGTGGCATATGGATATCACAGTTCCTTTTTAGCGCACGATGAGTCTCTGGATGAGTTTCAGCTCTGTGATGCTGGAGGAATGGTTGTCACATTGAAGGCCTTGAAGGAGAAAGGCTGAAAATGTACATTTGAACAGACTGGGATGTTTGGGGAATAAACAACAAAAATGCTGTACATGCCCCAAAAGTGCGTATGAGGTTAGAGGCTTGTTTTAGAATTTATGTGAGTGTGGAGTTGCCGTGATAACCACTTGGTGAAGCCAAACACACCACACTACAAGAAAGTGCAGGTCATGGATTCATTCATAATGATACTGACGGGAAACAGGACGCGGGGCCAATTAATAGCCGTCAAAGCTCACCGAGTGGAATCACAGACAAGCCTTTTTTCTTTGAAAATTCTTGTGAATAGCCCTGGCCCAATTCTTGAGTATAGATAAGGACGTAAAACAGTCTGGACTCTTTGTTAAAAGAGCAAAAAAACGAGCGGTTAGCATTTATTTTACGTATATGTCAAAGTACGACGCTAGTCTGTTCGTCAATGTGGCGGCAGCTTTACAACAAAGAGCTTTTTACGTTGAAAATTCTTGTGAATAAATGCTTCAATACCCAAATTATTTATAGATATGGACATATAACAGTCTCAATTTTTGGTTAAAAGCAGAAAAAAAAAAACGTGCAGATAGCATTTATTTTACGTAAATATGCATGGAAAATGAATGAATGAATGAATGAATGTCAAAGTACGATGCTAGTATGTTAGTCAATGTGGCGGCAGCTTTACATCTAAGAGCTTTTTACTAAGGTTGAGAACGATAAACCGATACGACCGGATATCCGGTTTTCCAGGTGAGAGATACAGATGTATCGATAGTAAAGTTACCATTCGACAGTAATTAGCCATTAAATATTCAGTGAACCGATAGTAGAGATAGAATTCGGCTATCGTGAGCACAAGAATCTGCTTCTAATGCCTAGTTCAATGCATTGCTAAATATGATAATTTAGCTTTTACTTCACATGCTGCGCTTGTGTCTTTCAGTGAATGACACAAGTGCGCGTCATTCACCACACAGCGCACAATTAGATCGAGACCGCACGCATGATATAATATGGACAAGCACTACTCACAGTCGTGGTTGCCACAAGTTACTTCCCATGCATTTCGGCAGAACCGCTACTAGTCGCCGTCATTACCCGATCGTCACGGGCGTGTCATAACAACGCGAGAGCTAACGAAACCACTGTAACGCACGCAGCGTAGCGTTTTCTTCACAGCCCAAAACGAAAACGAAACTAGTAGTGGCAACGTAGAAGCATGCTAAAACAATGGACAGTGTGATCACCGACGGCAGCGACGTGCTGTGATTGATTTTCAACGCACCCAGGAAAACAAAAGTCGGACTTTGAAGTGATGAAGGCAGCCAGATCTGTTCGCATGGGACAGAGCTTGTGTGAAGTGTGGAGCGGTACAGAAATCGTGAGTTTTAACCCTGAAAAATAACCCACTATAATGCTGGAAAGGGCGGCATATTGTTTCCACGAAACACAGTCTGCTTAAACATGAACATGTGGATTAGTTGATCTTCCTCAAGAAAAATCTGCCCTTCAAAAAAGATACGGACAGTGATTAGCAATAAAAAATGAGGAAGCACGGGCATAAGTGAATGACTTTGCTGTGTATTAGGTTAAAGTAATGATTATTGACCTGTCTAAAATGCTATGTTTTTATTCCCTCAATTATACCAGTCGTAAAGCATAATTTATTATTTATTTATGATAACACTAGCAGGTTTAAATTTTTTTTCAAGAGCTGCTGCATATAATTAATATTTTTTGTTTGTAAGATGTTTATATTGAACGTTTGCACTTAAATTACTTACCTCTTGTGTTAAAAACACCAGGAAATACAGTAATTGAATTACTGCACTTTATTGTTGTCTGTGACTGGAGTTTTATTGTATTATCAATCCCATCCAACAAAATGACGGTCATATAGTAAGCCTTTTTTTTTTCTCATAAAAAATAAAACATAACATTGGTATGAAATTTTGTTAATTTTGCTATTTAAAAATGTGGTCTTTTTTATATTTTTAAAATACTGTACGAACACACACACAACAAATGTTTACTATCGTATCATTTTCACTCTGTATCGAACCGTATCGTTCTTAAACTGTATCGCATCGTATCGAATCGCTCAGCCTTAAAAATGTATCGTTTTTTAATCGAATCGTAACCTGTGTATCTAGATACATATCGAATCGGCTTCATGCCAGAGATTCCCAACCCTACTTTTTACATTGAAAATTCTTGTGAATAAATGCTTAAATCCCCAAATTATGTATAGATATGGACATATAACAGTCTCGATTTTTGGTTAAAAGCAGATAAAAAAACGTGCAGTTAGCATTTATTTTACGTAAAAATGTCAAAGTACGATGCTAGTATGTTAGTCAATGTGGCGGCAGCTTTACATCAAAGAGCTTTTTACATACAAAATTCATGTGAATAAATGCTTAAATCCCCAAATTATTTGTAGATATGGACGTAAAACAATCTTGATTCTTTGTTAAAAAAGCAAAAAAACTGGCAGTTAGCATTTATTTTACATAAATATGTCAAAGAATGATGCTAGTCTCTTCGAAAATGTGGCGGCAGCCTTACAACAAAGAGCTTTTTATGTTGAAAATTCTTGTGAAAAAACGAAAAAAAATTTTTTTTACCTTGAATCCTCGATGAATCACACCTGAGACAATCCTGTTTGTATGCGGTACAGCTTTCATACATTTTCAACCTAAATCCGGCGTTGGATCGCCACATGTGTCGCTGTGACCGACTGCGGATAACTGAAGCGGATTGTGGGATGGCCCCCTACTTGAAGGCGTGGCTCAGTGAAGGTGGAATCTGACCCGTCAATATCATTATGAAGTCTTTTGTGCAGGTGTAGTCAGAGGCCTTAAAAAGTCGTTCATGCATTAACTCTGAATTGTAGCCAATGTTTTTGTCAATATCTGTTTTGTATTTGAGAATGAGGTAATGCTGAGTGACTAATAAATAACAAGTATAAAAATGTCTTGTTCTAATATGACAACATAAACGTGATTACCAGTGTTAAATTAGGAGGGTTTCAAGTTTCTAGTAAATTTCCATGTGAATTTAAATTTAGGCATACTCAGGGTGGGAAACGATTGCATGCTATTTTGTTCTTGGATTTTACCACTTCATCTGGGAGTGCAATTGGAAAATGATTGAGTATGAAACTAAGGTATACATGACGTCATAATCATTGCAGCAATGGTACATTTTTGGCGAAGAAATTCACAATATGCATACTTAAATACTTTGAAAAACTCTCTTTGAAATGATACTTGGTGCACGCAATAGCAATAGCAACTTCCTTATTCATAATAACTTTTGCATTTCTACAGCATGCAGTTATCCTTCAAGTTAATACATTTTTACTCGGGCGTTTGTGTTGCTTGCACGGCTTTGATACCGCATCAGAGTGGTTGTATACCGCAACGTAGCATTAGCACCATCAAGCACCCGAGGCTTCCCCGGTGCTTTTGATCCAGCAGCCTCCCTCCAAGGCAATACTGCCTCTCACAGCTAGAAGAGGAAGCTTACATGATTGACAGATGGCCTGCTTGGGTATCCCAGACAGGCCTTAATTCTGATGATTTTAGAGCTTTATTTGACATATTTGGTGATTTTATTATTCATTCAAATTTGCCAGGCTTGCTAGCTATACTCTATTTGTAAGTGTGCCAAATTAACAAGAATTATTTTTTTTTGTCACCGTTGAGTCTTTAAAATTTCAACCTTTCCTAAGATTTTTCATTCCTACAAATGGTGTCCTACAATAACAGGATTGTTTTTTTTTTTTTTTGCAAACAATTCCACCTCTTCCCCAGTCATGAATTGAATGCTGTAGTTTAACTAAATTTTAGTATTTGTAACCCGCTTTGCATTAAGATGGAAAATCATCAAATGTCTACTGCCACACTGATAGGTCAAACTTGTGAACATGGCAGTCATCTAAATAATATGGGTACTAAATGGTCCACTTTTTTTGACACATTTTAAATGACAGGTGAAAAACAGGTATAGTCTTAAAGGTCAATACGCTGCTCAGCCTTCACCGTGTACAGACGCACTCTGAGCTCCTGAAGCACTCTCTTATCTTAACCGATAAGCGCTCAGGGCCAGCAAGCTTGACTCCCAGTATGGCTCCAAAGAATTTGAAACCTGGAGACTTGGATGAAATAAAATCCTCCATACAGAAGTTGGAGGTCTCCTTGACTGGTTTGATTCAAAACCAGAATCAAGAAATCGTCAGAGAGCTCCAGTTAATTCGTGCTGAAAACGAGAAACTCAAGCAGGTGGTCGAGGAAAGAGATGTTCGCATCAAGAGGCCGGAAATTTGGGCTGACGATCTCGACCAGTGCCGACGCGCAAATGAGCTCATCATTTCTGGATTACAACTGACGCATAGGCCAGGGGACACAGTGGTGCAACTGGCAATTGCTAAGCTGAAAGAGTATGGAATAAACATGGAACCGCTGGACATCCGTCGCTGCCTTCTGCTCCCATCTGGGGGGAGAGGACCGGCGACGATGCTCATGAAGCTGGCAGACCACAAGACCAAGACTGCCCTGCTTAACCAGCGCCAACACCTGAAAGGGTCGAAGATTTTTTTGAATGACAATTTGACTCGCCGAAATTCCCAAATTGCAAGAAAAGCATGTCAACTCAAGAAAGCTGGGAAAATAGCTAACACCTGGGTCTCGGATTGCAGGATCCTTGTCAAGACGCAAGATGTGACGATTAGAGCTATCACGAGTTTTGACCAGCTGACTACATTAGCTGGATAACTGTAAATACTACACAGCGGACCAGTATAACAACTCGTGGATGTGGACGGTAAGCTGAAACTTATCAACGGCAGGAGTCTCTACAAGAATCTTGAACACATTAAGGATCATCTACTAAAGATAACAAAGGCTCTGACTTTAATTTGCACGGACATAACATGACACAAATGAATCGGGCATCTAAGGGGGGAGGGGGTGTTGCAATTATGATTGACAATCTCCTGGAATGTATTACAATTGAGCTCCTAATCCCCAATTGTAAAACCACAATTATCTGCTGTGTCTACCGAGCTCCTGATTCAAATGTCTAGTTTACTGAGTATATGGAAAAGATACTGTATAAAACGAATAATAAGCATGTTTTCGTTGTGGAGAATAATAAGCATGTTTTCGTTGTGGAGACATTAATCTTGGGATAAAATATGTACAGCATGTTGTTTGATTTTATACATTCATGTCTAATGAAACTGTTACAGTGACCTTTGTGTTCGCCAATTGTTGCACACCAGCTGTGATAACACACAATCACTTTTGCCACACACATAGCCACAACAAAATGTTCCACAGCAAACAGATGCAAAAATGTCAGGGACATGACAAAGCCAAAACCTTGTACGCCCTGAAATTAATCGAGCTGCTTGACTGGACGCTAAGTTACTAAACCCAGATTGTTGATTGTGTTATTGTACAGTTTTGATGTATGTTCCATGCCTGAATGTGCGTCTTTAGTTGTATGGGGGACGGGAAACTGATAAGCATATGCTTCATCCCGTCCGCCTTTGTCTTCTTCTTCGGTTCCTTCGGGCAAATCATAACACATTTTGTAATTGTCAATGATTGTCAATGATACCGATGATGATGACAATAAAATTCCATTCCATTCCAAGGTATCAATACATTGAGGTAATACGTAGGTCTTTGTTCCATTAACTAGTTCGTCATGGGTAAAATGTTACAATGTGTGAATTTTGAAATGAGTGTAGTTACTACGTAAATGTGGCTACAAATGGAATTCAGCGAGCTCATTCCACAGAAATATCATTTAGGCTGTGTGTGTAGATGGTATATAGATTAGTCAATATTACTTTACAAGTAATAGGTTAGGAAACATTTGATGTTTTTATTGACATAGTCAATTATAAAAATGCATAGAGCTGAAATGTCTAAAATACAATAAGGATTATTTAGTTGGCTTAGTATGTATCAACCTTGACTGAATGTCTTAACGGAAATGTAAGATTCGTGGTTTATCTCCACACAATCTTTCAAGAGGTTGGTAAGATAACGAAGGTTTCAACCACTTGCAGTAAATTTGAAAAACAAATTCAATTCTTTTTCCATGCATAAACCATTAATCATACATTGCAGACACATTTTCCCTTATGGCCACCCCTCCCACATATGTGCCTGTAATGATGAGAAATGTATCACCATATGAGAGTTGGACAGTATGACCTGTGATTAGGTCATGTACTCAACAGTACTAAGAGGGTTTATCACTTTTCATCCCAAAATCTAGAGTACAAGCTCAGTCATTGCACTGTCATCTCATTTATCAGATTTTTAGTAATGAGTGAACATCCAGTCATTTTCTTTCAAGCTATTGCATTGATGAGAAGGAAGGACCAGGTACCAAATATGTATTCAGGCACTATTCACTAATATATCTCTAAACAATGAATCGGATATCATAAAATCAACCAATTACGTTACGAAAATTAAGTGATTTACTATATGGTTCATAGTGAAATAAAGAATCGAAAATGTACATATGTACTTACATTTGGAAAGTACTGCTTCTAAATAGTTTTGTTTGTATGTGATTGAAACATTTGTTTCTATTTAATAATTAATAATAATTAATTTAATGCCTTGAAGGCTTTCAAGAGTTCACCCAATTTCTTCTGCCGTGATTGTGCTGACAATGGATTTCAGCACGAAAATCTGATATACATTAAGCACTCGCAGCGCTTTAACACTCTCGCTTCAATCATCTACTGATGACGCAGCACCAAGAGCAATGTGGGGATCAGGATCCCCAGGGCAGAGAATCGAGCCCACAACCTCTGGGTTTCCACTGAGCCACGCCACTCCGATTTTTAAATACGATCAAAATAAATAACTAGTTACACAAATTTACCTTGAACAGAGTGAGTCTCACATCCTTTCAGTATCATGAAGAATCCAGACTTTCTCGAAGCGTCCGGTGTTTTGCCAGATTAGTTTACTTATTAGACTAGCATACCAGGATACTAATCTACGATCAAAGCTCGTTATGATACTTAGAATTCCTTCTTAAATTATTGATCCAACCGTGCACTAACCCCAGTGTGGTGCTCCGTGCACTGAACTGTATTTGATCAAGTGTGACAGTCACCTATTTCCATATCAAAATGTAGATTTATGGAATCGGTATGGCGTGCATTGGTATGACAAAGTATCTGAACCCTTTGGAATTTCTCACATTTCTGCATAAAATCACTATCAAATGTGATCTGATCTCAGTCAAAATCACACAGATGTAAAAACAGTGTCTGTTATGAGTAAAACCTCCCAAACATTCATAGGTTTTCATATTCTAATGAGGATTGCATGCAAACAATGACAGAAGGGCCAGTGAACCCTCTGCTTAAGGAGAGTTAAAAAGCAATTAAAATCAATCACTGATGAGTGGTTTATAGCTGGCCTGCCCTCTATAAAACACACACCTGGTAAGAATTGTCTTGATGAGCATTGTCTGATGTGCATCACGGCTTGGTCAAAACAGCTGTCTAAAGCTGGGAAATGATACAAAACTATCTCTAAAAGTCTAGATGTTCATCAATCGACACTCAGAGAAGTTGTCTACAAATGGAGAGAGTTTGGCACCGTTGCTTCTCTCCCAAGGAGTGGCCGTCCAGCAAAAATGATACCAAGAGTTCAGCGCAGAATACTCAGAGAGGTAAAAAAGAACCCTGTAGTGTCTGCTAAAGACTTACAGAAACCACCGGCACAGTCCAATATCTCTGTGCACACATCAACTATACGTAAAGCTATGGCCACGAATGGTATTTATGGGAGGACTCCACGGAGGAAGCCAATGCTTTCTAAAAGAACATTGTTGCTCGTTTAATGTTCGCAAAAAGGCACTTGGACACTCCACAGAAGTTTTGGCAAAATATTTTGTGGACTGGTGAAATCAAAGTTGAATTGTTTGAGATTAACACCCAACGTCACGTGAGGAGGAAAAATGCAACAACTCACTAACATCAACACCTCATCCCTACCGTGAAGCATGGTGGAAGGAGCATCCTGATTTGCGGCTGTTTTGCTGCCTCAGGGCCTGGACAACTCAAAATGGTTTCAGAAGACCAAAATACATGTTCAGGAGTGGGCAAGTAAAAGTCCACACTTGAACCCCATTGAGATGTCGTGGCATGACCTAAAGACAACGATTCATGTCAGACATCCCAGGAATCTGAGTGAACTACAGCAGTTTTGTACAGAAGAATGGGCCAATATCGATGTGCCAGACTGATCTGAAGCGTCTGATTCAAGTTATACTGCCAAAGATAGGGCCACAAAATATTAAATGTTCATCTTCTGTTTCATCTTCACTGAAATATGAAAACCTATAAATGTTTGGGTGGTTTTAGTTAAAGCAACAACGGTTTTTTTCATCTGTGTTGTTTTGACAAAGATCAGATTACAATTTTATTGTGTTTTCATGCAGAAATGTGAGAAATTCCAAAAGTTTCAGATTCTTTTTCATACCACTTAATAACTGTATATGTTTTCATTATGTGCTAACTACTGTACATACCCTAATTTTCGGACTAGAAGCCGCTACTTTTTTGTCTCATTTTGAATCCTGCGGTTTATAGTCCTGTGCGGCTTTTTTAAATTTAATTTATTTGGGTTAATCATTAACACTTTATTTGACAGGGGTGTCATAAGACTGTCATAATTATGACATGACACTGTCATGGGCATTAATGAATGCTTATGACTGATGTCATTAAGTGTCATCCAGCAAATTTTGTCAGTAGCTCCATTTATGTCCAGCTCGGATCTTTTACATCCATTCAAAAGTGAGATAATTTGCCAGATGACATCGAATGACATTTGTCATAAGGTTTCATTAATGTTCATGACAGTGTTGTGTCATAATTATGACTGTCTTATGAGGCCGCTGTCAAAAAAAGTGTTTCCAGTTAATATGTTTTGATGTAAATATCCCATGATACATGGAGAACAGCTGCGGTTTATAGTCCGGTGCGGCTTATCTCTGAACAAATGCCATTTTTGCATCAAATTTGGTGGGTGGTAGCTTATGGTCAGGTGCGCCTTATAGTGTGAAAATTACGGTGAGCTTTCATTATCCGCCTATCTATCAGTTATTGAGTTCATTAAATGTGTTCTTTTTTTTAAATACTGCCCCTTACATACAACCCTAATTATGAAAAACTAAAATATATAAAAACTATACATGAACTGATAATTTCAAGAAAAATTACAACTAATATAAAAAACCACTAAACCCCCTCTAAAAACTAATTAGTGTAAAAGAAACTGCATAATTCCAATGTATAAATCAAGCATTAAGTCTCATGATGTTCTACTTCCAGCACTGCTTCTTTTACCCGCTCATGAAGTCGCTGTTTTCCGCAGCTGCAATGCAGCTGTCACGTTTGTCACTGTGGAAACGTGGTGAATTTGTCTTAACACCATCAGTGGAGGGACACGACACTGGTGTCACTTGAGAGTTCTATCGAAGGAGGGGAATCTTTGCGGGATTGATAGTGAGACTGTCACACATCTCCAAATCCCCCCATTCTATTATTATCGTCTGCTTTATGTTGTGTGGGCTGTATTTACTTGAGCTGCGGTCAGTACTATCATTTAAGAAATGTTGAATGTAATACTTCTAAATGCAGCTTAAGGATATCCAGAACAGCACAGCACTAGCAATGCATTAAATTACTGGGCATTTTCACAATTATCTGGTGAGATTTAATTAAACTCAAATGTCATTAAACTTTTTTCAGATTAAAAAAAAACCAACAAACACACAAAAAACTGTGATTAGACAAATTTGCCATCACAAATATAGTTAAATAAAAGGGAATGAAGTCCAAGTGTAGTGAAAAATAAGCTCACTTGATATTGGAAGTCATTGTGACGCCATTGTTTCTATTTCTCGTGTTGCATCATGGTAGCTTAATGGCAAGAAGTACTGTATTTTACATGTAGTTTGATTGTTTTTCATGTTTGGGGGAGTATTTAACGAGGCAGACAACAAGAACGGTGAGCAAAAATCCCAGAACCACACGGGGGACCTAGTGAATGAACGACAGAGCTGGGACCACAGTAACAAAGGCTACTATCAGTAACACAATGCGCCGCCAGGGACTCAAATCCTGCACTGCCAGATGTGTCCCCCTGCTGAAGAAAGTACTCGTCCAGGCCCGTCTGCGGTTCGCTAGAGAGCATTTGGATGATCCAGAAGAGGACTGGGAGAATGTGTTATGGTCAGATGAAACCAAAAAAGAACTTTTTGGTAGAAACACAGGTTCTCGTGTTTGGAGGAAAATGAATACTGAATTGCACCATACCCACTGTGAAGCATGGGGGTGGAAACATCATGCTTTGGGGCTGTTTTTCTGCATAGGGACCAGGACGACTGATCTATGTAAAGGAAAGAATGAATAGGGCCATGTATCAAGAGATTTTGAGTGAAAATCTCCTTCCATCAGCAAGGGCATTGAAGATGAGACGTGGCTGGGTCTTTCGGCATGACAATGATCCCAAACACACAGCCAGGGAAACAAAGGAGTGACTTTGTAAGAAGCATTTCAAGGTCCTGGAGTGGCCTAGCCAGTGTCTAGATCTCAACCCCATAGAAAATCTGTGGAGGGAGTTGAAAGTCCGTGTTGCCCAACGACAGCCCCAAAACATCACTGCTCTAGAGCAAGGTTCCCCATCTGCCAGGCCGCGGACCGGTACCGGTCCGTGGCGCATTTGCTACCGGGCCGCACAGAAATAATAATTTAATAACGACCGCATTCTGGCCGAATTAACCCTGTGCCCCTGCTTAACACACAAATATCTCTGTCTACTCTAGATATAATACTACGGGATTGATTACAATGTTGTCATAGAAGTCCATTGATTGGACTGCTAGTAGTACATCTTGTTTGTGTATATCATATATCTATGTGCGCTCGTCCTCGATAGTATTAGTAGGCCGCGGGCGCAGCACATTTGTTCCCGGAAATAATTAGCCCCCACCCGAGCGAAGATAACTGGAAAACAGACGCCTTTGGAGATATTTTTACGGCGAAAAGGATATTTTTATGGCGAAAAGGGCACCTGACGAGCCTACAACCTCGAAGACCCACGAACTGTGAAGGAGTAGATTCGTGACCCGTTTGTGAATAAACAGAGAGATCGCAAATGACGGCGACCTTATTAAACGTACATTTGAGACAACAACTCTACCGAAGTTCTGGATTAAAGTCATTCTGGAATATCCTGACATCGCGACAAGAGCATTGAAAACCTTGCTACAATTTCCAACATTGTATCTTTGTGAAAAGGGCTTCTTAATTAATGTTTAACGACAAGGCGAAGTCGTTAATGGTGAGCGCGGTGTGCAGCTGTTGTGTGCAGTTTACATGGCAGGATGAATCTGAGGAGACCTTTTCTACAAGTCCTTCCATGATCAAACGTAAGTTAATATACCTTTCTTTCAAGAAAGTCTGTAGTGTTTACTCTGGAATCGCTGCATTTGCGCATTTTGCGGCTATGTTTAACGTTACGCGCATGCGCAAAACTGCATCGTTGCAATTTTTGATGGGTTGCAAAATCTGTCAGAACACCGGTCCGTGAAAAAAAAGACCCAAATAACACCAGTCCGTGGTGTAAAAAAGGTTGGGGACCCCTGCTCTAGAGGAGATCTGCATGGAGTAATGGGTCAAAATACCAGCAACAGTGTGTGAAAAGCTTGTGAAGAGTTACAGAGAACGTTTGGGCTCCGTTATTGCCAACAAAGGGTACATAACAAAGTTTTGAGATGAACTTTTGGTATTGACCAAATACTTATTTTCCACCATGATTTGCAAATAAATTCTTTAAAAATCAAACAATGTGATTTTCAGTTTTTTTTTCCACATTAGGTCTACCCATGTTGACAATTACAGGCCTCTCTAATATTTTCAAGTGGGAGAACTTGCACAATTAGTGGGTGACTAAATACTTATTTGCCCCACTGTATATATATATATATATATATATATATATATATATATACGCTGCCAATGGGTTTTCCCATTGACTGTGTATCAAATACTTGTTCTCCCCACTGTACACACACACACATATGTATATATGTGTATACACATATATATACATATATGTGTGTATGTATGTATATATATATATATATATATATATATATATATATATATATATATATATATATATATATATATGTATGTATATATATGTATACAGTATATCCATATACTAGTATATGGCAGATTCTCCACTGCATTTAACAAGTGTGCTATAAATATTATTCAAAAACTCCTAAAGGCCCATTATTCATCAGTTGATAGATGACCACGGAAACTATAAAGTCACAATGAATAATGCCTTGAGGAAAAAAAAAAATAGTATCATACATTACATGTGAGCAAGAGAGTGAAAAAAAAGGAGGGGAATCCCCTCCATCTAAGAATGTTTTACTCTTCAAGAAAAATTTGTGTTTACATACCATCTAATGTACATGGACGCTACCAGCACAGTTCTTATGATTCATAACATTTAGGCCCTGTGTCATAAACAGATCCTGCATGATCATGTTCACATACTGTGTTTCTGGCATGACTGTTTTAAGATGCGCAACACAGTGAGGCCTTGATATGCCTTATATATATATGGTTTAAAAACCATTTTTGAATGAATCACACCTCTGAGTGTCAAATCACTTGATATGATCTCATCAGGTGTAAGAGAATGCGGTTGAACACGATTGGTCTGGGAATGTTGTGCAAGTCTAAATTTTGACAGGGCTTTTGCATTTTGTGTAGGTGCACAATGATGACATCAGTTGCTTCCTTTTCCGCGCCAACTTTCTGAATCAAATAAAATAGGCCGATGCTGGTCGCGTCAGTATGTTGTGACACTTAGAACCACAAGGCGGACGAATTTAGAGAACAACATACACGAAAGTTGGAGAACAATATGATGAGGTGCGTGTTTGCTCTTGTCTTGGTTCTGCATTTTTGCTGCTGTGCTGGCTACCCTGTCGACTTTAACCTGAACGTTGAGATGATTAACGGACTGGACAAACTCACCAAACTCTACAGGGGCAAACAACTTAATATCA
Source organism: Corythoichthys intestinalis (assembly GCF_030265065.1). Lineage (NCBI taxonomy): Eukaryota > Metazoa > Chordata > Actinopteri > Syngnathiformes > Syngnathidae > Corythoichthys > Corythoichthys intestinalis. Next base: position 35,886,326 of record NC_080405.1, on the reverse strand, counting down.
CGTCTGTAAGTAATATTGCATTATTCATTTTAGTGTGTGTTTGTCTTACAACAGCAGCAAAGGGTCAAGGACCAGAATTGTTATCACACTTGATTGCATTTTATTAAACAAACTACAGTATGTCCACACACTTACCTAGAAGTCAGAGCAATATTAGCCCTTTACAGGGCACTCTTTTAAATCATTAGATGCAATTGACAGCGCTAGATGTCAGAATCCATTTTCACTGGGAGAACGATCATTCACTGGCAGCCCTGCTAGTAAAAATGGATTGGACACCTAGTGCATTAATGAAACTGAAAAATTAACGTTCCCCGCTAGTTCTCCCAGTTCAAATCATTTTGATGTCAATTTTTGTCAAGAACAGGCAATTATTTAAACACTATAAAGAATAAATAAATAAGTAAATAAATAAAAATAATAACAAAGTCCAAGGAGCTGAATAAAGATTTAACTGAATCACAATCTCAAAATATTGTCCATGTATATTATCTAGCAACAACAGGTGAAATAATGGTTCAAAAACAGATGATTGGCATTCGTGTACTCACAGTATTGTACATACAGTAGATAGATCTCTGTGTTATGTATTTTTACGTATTATTTTTTTTTGCACCTGCAGCCAGATGCAGTGAAGATACCAAGCACAGAGACGCAAAATAATGCGGTGAGTTCTTTGTCATGTCACTTCATTAAAAAAAAAATGTGACCATTAACCTCTGATCTCCTTACATTTCAGCCCTGCTGTGTGAATGTTTTCAAACGAGAGCTGGGGATTCTTCTAAACACCGTGTCAGTGCAAAATGGGAGTGGACACAATGTCATTGAGCTCAAGGCTAATCTCGATCAAATGAGGACACACGTTTCACAGGTTGGTTTGAAACATATAGTGTAAATAGTGTTCAAACTTTTGACTGAACATGTGCCATTCAGCTCATCACCACATTGTACAGTTAGACTCTTTTTGTAATTTTTTAACCGCCCGGAGGGAGATCACTAGGTTTTTTTTTTTTTTTTTTTTTCCTCTGACGAAAAACATTTATTAATTATGAACTTATTGTTGATTGTAGTTTCAGAATTAGCCATGTAAGAAAATGCCAGTAATTATACCTTGTGGGGGAAAATGCTAATATTTAAAAAAAAAATTCTATAAATAAATAAATAACAGCTGAACAGTTTAATCAGCAATGAAAATTAAGAAATGATTATTAACTAGTACCATCACTCGTTATGGATGACTGGTTATGATGAAAAGGGTGTCACTTGATATTCAAAAGTCCTGTCACAACACTTTAATCTTTGAATACAAAATATCTTCTGATTTACGACAGGTTATCTACACAGTTTGTAAAAAATGTGATACAAAAAATTTGAACGCAAAGTTTGTTTACGTTGGGCTTTGCCCTCTCTATGTTTCGTTCCCTTGTATTGTGTGGTTGTGGCTTGGACCTTTAGTGTGTTAATAAATCTATATCTATATCTCTCTATTGGCCTGCAAAAAGCTGTGGAACCCAGGAAATGTTAATATTGTGTATTTTTGAAGTGTGAGAGAGAAAAGGAAGTGTTGCAGACAATGAAACCCACAAACAGACAAAGCAATTTAAACTGTCTGAGCAGATACTTGGTCAATTTAAAATACAGTGGGGCAAATAAGTATTTAGTCAACCACCAATTGTGCAAGTTCTCCTACTTGAAAAGATTACAGAGGCCTGTAATTGTCAACATGGGTAAACCTCAACCATGAGAGACAGAATGTGGAAAAAAAAAAACAGAAAATCACATTGTTTGATTTTTAAAGAATTTATTTGCAAATCATGGTGGAAAATAAGTATTTGGTCACCTACAAACAAGCAAGATTTCTGGCTGTCAAAGAGGTCTAACTTGAGGTCTAACGAGGTCTAACAAGGCTCCACTCGTTACCTGTATTAATGGCACCTGTTTAGCTCATTATCGGTATAAAAGACACCTGTCCACAAATTCAGTCAGTCACACTCCAAACTCCACTATGGCCAAGACCAAAGAGCTGTCGAAGGACACCAGAGACAAAATTGTAGACCTGCACCAGGCTGTGAAGACTGAATCTGCAATAGGTAAAACAGTTGGTGTAAAGAAATCAACTGTGGGAGCAATTATTAGAAAATGGAAGACATACAAGACCACTGATAATCTCCCTCGATCTGGGGCTCCATGCAAGATCTCACCCCGTGGCGTCAAAATGATAACAAGAACGGTGGGCAAAAATCCCAGAACCATACGGGGGGACCTAGTGAATGAGCTACAAGAGCTGGGACCACAGTAACAAATCCTACTATTAGTAACAGAATGCGCCGCCAGGGACTCAAATCCGGCACTGCCAGACGTGTCCCCCTGCTGAAGCCAGTACATGTCCAGGCCCGTCTGTGGTTCGCTAGAGAGCATTTGGATGATCCAAAAGAGGTCAGATGAAACCAAAATAGAACTTTTTGGTAGAAAAACAGTTTCTCGTGTTTGGAGGAGAAAGAATACTGAATTGCATCCGAAGAACACCATACCCACTGTGAAGCTTGGGGGTGGAAACATCATGCTTTGGGGCTGTTTTTCTGAAAAGGAACCTGGACGACTGATCTGTGTAAAGGAAAGAATGAATGGGGCCATGTATCGAGAGATTTTGAGTGAAAATCTCCTTCCATCAGCAAGGTCATTGAAGATGAGATGTAGCTGGGTCTCTCAGCATGACAATGATCCCAAACACACAGCCAGGGCAACAAAGCAGTGGCTTCGTAAGAAGCATTTCAAGGTCCTGGTCCTGGTCTCCAGATCTCAACCCCATAGAAAATCTGTGGAGGGAGTTGAAAGTCCGTGTTGCCCAACGACAGCCCCAAAATATCACTGCTTTAGAGGAGATCTGCATGGAGGAATGGGCCAAAATACCAGCAACAGTGTGTGAAAAGCTTGTGAAGAGTTACAGAAAACGTTTGGCCTCCGTTATTGCCAACAAAGGGTACATAACAAAGTATTGAGATGAACTTTTGGTATTGACCAAATACTTATTTTCCACCATGATTTTCAAATAAATTCTTTAAAAATTAATGTGATTTACTGTGTTTTTTTTCCACAGTCTGTCTCTCATGGTTGAGGTTTGCCCATGTTGACAATTACAGGCCTCTCTAATATTTGGTGGGGAACATAAGTGGGGGAACTTGCACGATTAGTGGTTGACCAAATACTTATTTGCCTCACTGTATAAGGTTATTCGGAGTTCAACAAATTAAACTTATTGGGTCAAGTTATTTCATTGATTAACAAAAAATAGTAATGCTGAATAAATCTCTCTCTCTCTCTCTCTCTCTCTCTCTCTCTCTCTCTCTCTCTCTCTCTCTCTCTCTCTCTCTCTCTCTCTCTCTCTCTCTCTCTATCTATCTATCTATCTATCTATCTATCTATCTATCTATCTATCTATCTATCTATCTATCTATTTTTTATAACACTTATTCCCATTAATATCAATTTTTTATAACACTTATTCCCATTAGAGTAGTGGCAGTTCTGCAGCCTATGGCAGATTATGATGGGCCATAGACTTCATGATGTATTGACGGGACACAGGGCGCGGGGCTGATAAATAGGGAGCCTGCATTGTTGGCGAGACCGCCAAAGCTGACCGAGTGGAATCACAGACAAAGAGCTTTTTTCGTTAAAAATTCTTGTGAATAAATGCTTAAATCCTCGAATTCTTTATAGATATGGACGTAAAACAGTCTCGATTATTGGTTAAAAGCAAAAAAAAAAACAACAACCTGCAGTTAGCATTTATTTTACGTAACTATGTTGAATTATGATGCTAGTCTCTTAGCTCTTTGTTGTGATAAGGGGGCTGCCACAATGGCTTTTTTCGTTGAAAATTCTTGTGAATAAATGCTTAAATCTCTAAATTAGTCTCGATTCTTGGTTAAAAGCAAAAAAAAAAAAAAAAAAAGCTGACCGAGTGGAATCACAGACAAAGAGCTTTTTTTGTTGAAAATTCTTGTGAATAAATGCTTAAATCCCCAAATTCTTTATAGATATGGACGTAAAACAGTCTCGATTCTTGGTTAAAAGCAAAAAAAAAAAAAAAAAAAAAAAAAAAAAAAAAAAAACGTACAGTTACCATTTCTTTTACGTAACTATGTCAAGAATGATGCCAGTCTCTTAGCTTTTGTTGTGATAAGGGGTTTGCCACAATGGCGTTTTCCGTTAAAAATTCTTTTGAACAAATGCTTAAATCCCTGAATTCATTATAGATATGGACGTAAAAAAGGCTCGATTCTTGGTTAAAAGCAAAAAAAAAAAAAAAAAAAAAAACGTTCAGGTAGCATTTATTCTACTTAAATATTGCGAACTATGAGGCTAGTCTGTAAAGAAATTACAGCCTGCCATATGTAAACATAAAGCTTTTTCTGTTGAAAATTCTTGTGAATAAATGCTTAAATCCCTGAATTCTTTATAGGTATGGATGGACGTGACAGAGTCTTGATTCTTCGTTAAAGGCAAAAAAACCCCCCAAAAAACGGGCAGTTTGCATTTACTTTACGTAAATATGTCGAAGAATGATGCTAGGCCGTAGCGGTTAATTTCTCCCATTGATTTTTTTTTCACAACGTTTCAAAATGCATGCATGGTAAGAAAAATATAATAATTACCGTGAATCCTCGAACGAATCACTCCTGAGACAATCCTTCCTGTTTGTATGTGGTACAGCTTTCGTACTTTTTCAATCCTTAATTAGGCGCTGGATCACTGCATTTGTTGACTCTGCGACCGACTGTGAATAACTGAAGCGGACTGTAGGGCTGCCCCCAATTTAAAGGCGTTGCGCAGTGAAGGTGGAATCTGACCTACCGAAGTCTATGGAATTGGTCACAACGTAATCGCAGGGCACCCTAAAACAGAATATATTATTTATTGTCACTGTAACATGGCAACCTCACTCACAATCATATTCACAATAATGGACAATGATTACTCTGTTTTAAACCTAATGAGATTTTTGAATGTTGGAGGTCACTGGCAGAGAGGCAAGCAATGGGCAATCAGGATTAAAACCTGCAGCGTCAGAACTGAGGCAAACGTGCTAGCCGCTGTGCTAAATAAAATGGATTTAAATGGAAAAAGAAATTGCCATTTGTTCTGAGCATGGGTTTTTGCTCTGAGCATATTTTTTGTGTTCCTGTAAATTTCAATGGAACATTTCCTTCTGTGAATATTTACAGAATGGCCTTTGCCATACTACAAATGTGTTGTATGTAATAAAATTCAAGTGTGCTGTCTTGCAACAAAATGATGCTAAATGAAACTTCTCTTCTCTTCCAGAAAGAGCAATGCAAAATGGAGCAGAGCAGAGGAAGTGTGTCACCTTTTAAACCCTACGTAACTTTCCTCAAGAAACTTAATGCAAGGAGTTGATTGTTTTCTTTTGAATGAAATACAGCTGCAATGCAGTTATTGATTACCTTTTTTAAAAAAAGAAAAAGCAACTAAAGCAGTCTAATATGATGAGAATTGTTATATGATAAATATATTAGTTGTAGGTTTTTACTTATTTATTTGACTATTTATTCTTTTTATTAAGCTGTAGCTCAAGGATTTTCATACGGTCAATATGCAAATCTATACATATCTGCTGTAATAATATGTTCAAATAAAAAATCATTTGTTTTTACTGGCTTCTTATCTCTATCTAAAAGCTAGTTTTGTGTTTTTATTGCAAATAGCGAGGAGAAATATCCTTCAAGAAATTTGCTCATGGAAAAGAATTTTGTTTGTCTCATCTGCACTAACAACAAAGGAGTGGCTCAAAAAGCAGCATATTCAGTTCAAAGAGTGGAGTCAGTCTTCCACTGTATGAATATGTGATTAAAAAGATAACAACAACAACAACAACAAAGTGTTACTTTGGTTCTAAAGGTGACTATAACATGCAATTACCTTTTACTCTAGCAAATGAAACCACAAAATTGTTTCAATTTGGCAAGAAAAAATAAAAAGTCAGCTTTTTCTCATGCCAGATGTTATTTCCCTTGTCAAAGCACTGACAACCTGACTCAGTTCTAGACTCATATATGCAAGTAAAGCTTGATTTGCAAAACACAAACTTTCACAGCTGAGACATGCTTGGCTGACTACCAACAGAGCAACGCAAGGAGATCAATGCATGAGATGTGATATGGCACGCATAATCGAAAATAGACAGCTGGGTTTTGTACACTGAGTGAACATAATAAAAAAAAAATCTCACTCATGGACAGGTTTTCTTTTTTAAATTCAAACATACATTGACATTGTTTCAATTAACCTACCATGTTTGTTCATGAGCAGGGGTGGACTGGGACTAAAAAGCAGCGCTGGACTTTGACTCAGCCCAGCCCACAAGAATCGCTGTACAAAGGGAAACACAGACCCTCTAAGGGGATCCGTGGGCATGCCCGCCCGGGAGAATTATTTTTTATTTTTTTAGGGCTGTCAAAATTATCGCGTTAACGCGCGGTAATTAATTTTTTAAATTAATCACGTTAAAATATTTGACGCATTTAACGCACATGTCCCGCTCAGACAGTATTCTGCCTTTTGGTAAGTTTTACAGCAAGGCTTTTTGTGCTGTCTAACAGCGAACTCTTGTGGTCGCTTTGCGACATGGTTTATTTTTTTCTTGCCAGTTCAATATGGCTGCACGACGTCTCGGGCTGACGCCTACATTGTAATGTTCTGCTTATATGATCCTTGGACAAGATTTCTCCGTAAGTATGGTTGTTGTAAAGAATGTACATATTATGTTAGTGAGCGAAATATTCTATTTTTTGTATGAGACGCTTTTTGTTTATGTGAACCTGTATAGCGTGCTAAGCTAACGTTGTTGCTAATGCAATGCTTGTGTACTTTTTTTTTTTTGTAGTTTTACGACGGTCTAAAGAGGACAATGGTTTGAGGCTATTTTATTTATAAATCAGATGAAAAAGGAAGAAGTCTGATTATTAAGGCGTCGTTCACAAGCTGTCTAGCTTTGGAAAAAGTAGACGCTTCGGAGTGAGGACAGCATAGACAGATTTAAATGACAGTAGAGTGAAATGCCCACTACAGTCCTTATGTACCGTATGTTGAATGTACAGTGGGGAGAACAAGTATTTGATACACTGCCAACGGGTTTTCCCATTGGCAGTGTATCAAATACTTGTTCTCCCCACTGTATATATCCATCTTGTGTCTTATCTTTCCATTCCAACAATTTATTTTACAGAATATATATATAATTTACAGAAAAATATGGCATATTTTATAGATGGTTTGAATTGCGATTAATTGCGATTAATTACGATTAATTAATTTTTAAGCTGTAATTAACACGATTAAAAATTTTAATCGTTTGACAGCCCAAATTTTTTTCATTTTATTGTCGACATGCCTCCTTGCTGACATGGAGGGTCTAAGGATGGGGGATACCCAGGACTTGAACTTTATTTATTCATCTTTGTTGCTTCATTTGCTGTTTCTGATTGTGTATCATATTGCCTCTGCAAAGCCCTTTGAGACAACCTTGTTGTGATCCAGGGCTATACAAATAAAATTGAATTGAATTGTAAAATGCATCAATTTCGTGCATTTTGAGAGAAAAATGAAGCGGCTATGAAGAACTACACACTGCATTATTATACATTTTAACTTGAATTCTCACTGAGAAATTAACAGCACAGTCCAGGTCTTAATGTACAACCAGAAAAGGCAGGAGACTGCCTGAAGCACAAAGAAAACATGGTATGATTTATGGTAAATCACAATGAAAAAAGGCTAGAATTATACATTTTAACTTGAATATTTACTGAGAAATGAACAGGATCTCTATGTAGAACCAGAAAAAGGAAAGACTATATTTCTTTTGAATTAATATTGCAGCTGTGTGTGCATACGTTGTTTTAAAGCTAAAATATTTTTTCTTAGGAGAGGGATAGTAGGACTAGCATACTGTAACTTGACACGATTGCAAACGGGGACATGGACTAGCTGGCACTAACCCTTTAATTGCCATTTATTTCATTTAAAATGTAGCTACCTGGTGGATAACAATTGCCAATATACCTAGCAAGTAACCCTCTTCATCCCTACTTACTTGCCCTGCGCTTGTCGGGGGAATTTCCAATTAACAGCCAGGCGCATTGCTGTTACCTGTCGGATTGGATGCGAACTCTAGATAATCATAGAGGATAGGGGGGATAAAAATAGTGATGTATGTATGGCGGCCGACGGCCGTCCAGAGCACCGGCCATTCTGTGATCTTCAAGAAGCTACAGATTACCAGTCCGCCCCTGTTCATGAGTAAACCCAAAAGAATCGCAGGGAAATCACATTAATCCACAAAGAATGGCCTAAAGTAATTTTTTTTTTTTTTTTTTTTTTTTTTTTTTTGAAATGATGATTTACAACCAAACCATTTACTATAAACATATTTTATAACATAGTAATGAAGCAACCTCAGCACCTTTTTTAGCTTGTGGAAAAATAGATAGTATTTACAACACGCCTACACACCACTAGATGACAGTATTGCTTTCTTTCTTTGTGGTACAACCCTGTTACAGATAGTCACTTAAAAACTTATTTCATAGGTATCCTTGAATAAATCACCAACAATTAAACACAGGAATATTTGTTTTTATCTATGAATATGATGTAAAAAAAGAAGAGATGGCATATTGGCCATGGTCAACACATGGTCTCATCTGGCTTAATGATGATGCCATTTCATTACAAAAAAAAAAAAAAAAAACACAAAAGAGAGACTGGATTTTGCCCTGTTAACAAACCAAAACACAGCAAAATATTGGGCATCTGCTGAATCGTGGAGCATAGACTTTATAATGTAATTGACGGGACACAGGGCTGATAAATAGGGGGCCTGCATTGTTGGCGAGGCCGTCAAAGCTGACCGAGTGGAATCAAAGACAAAGAGCTTTTTTTGTTGAAAGTTCTTGTGAATAAATTCTGAAATCCTGGAATTCTTTAAAGATATGGACGTAAAGCAGTCTCCATTTTTGGTTAAAAGCAAAAGAAACCGTGCAGGTAGGCTTTTATTTTACTTAAATATGTCGAATGTGCAGCTCGTCTGTAAACTCACTTTGGCGCCGCCTTACCACAAGTCCACAACAAAGAGCTTTTTATGTTGAAATTCTTGTGAAAAAATGCTTAAATCCGTGAATTCTTTATAGATATGAATGAAAAACAGTCTCGATTCTTGGTTAAAAGCAAAAGAATCCGTGCAGGTAGCATTTATTTTACGTAAATATTAGTGTCGCACCGATACCATTTTTTGGCCCCGATACCGATACCTGGCTGTGCAGTATCGGCCGATACCGATACCATACCGATACCACCCCGTTTATATATATATAGATACTTTTTTTTGTGTTTATTTTTCCCCAGAGAGCTACATAATTGGATGTGAAATCATTGCTATCAAGGCTTTGTCAGGCTGTTGCTTACCTCTGCAAAATAGGAAAAAGACTAGTACAAAGTATAATACTAGCCCAACAGTAAGAAAGTAAAAATAAATTCATAATAATAAACTCTGAATGAACTGAGTAAACTTTTTTAAACCTCTCAAAGGCCAAACAGTGCAACTTTCATGAAATTATTGTCACATTCTGCTGCTGGTTAGATTGTGTTTTGTTGCTGGGCTGTTAGTGGGGGCGTTCCTGACGTCGCACCTGAATCCAATGCAGGCTCATCAACGCAGCATTTAAGCATGGGTGAGCTCAGAGAAGGCTGCCGAGATATTTGCTTTGCTGATCGCCATTTGACATCTCACACTACAGTCTCGCTACATTCGCTTGTTACGCCCCTGCATTGGGTTTTTTCTGTTAGTGTGCTGCACTCGTTTGTAACGTCTACCCTGTGCAGGTATTTGAGTGTTTTTATTTTGGCTTTTTGGCTCGCTGCCTATCGTCTTAGTTAACCTTCGAGTTTGTAGTATTAAGCTCCGTCGACCTGCTGTCACGGACTCCTTTTGTTATTTCTACTATCCCGCGATCGCGTGTTATTTTTTGTTTGCAATCATTAAACCCTTGTACGTATCCCCCGCTTGTTGTCCGCTTCGAGGTCCAACCTTGTTTCCGCATTTGCGGACGCTAACAATTATAAGTAATAATAATTGACCACAGCATCCCGTCTCTCTATTAGCCTCCTTTTTTCAGGGGGGAGGGGGGTTCCTTATTTCTATTTCTGAAAGGTGGCAACCCTACTTTGGAAACAGTTCCCAAATTACTGCAGCATTTCTTTATGTTAAAGACAAAGTAAAGTTGACGTAGTGAACTGACCAGAGATTTTTGCACCGGTCCAGCGCCCTTCCTCTGGATAGCAGTCCTCCTCTTGCAGGCTCAAACTCATTGTGTTCGTTCACGTTTCGTCTTCAAATGTTTTATCAGGTTCGAGGTATTGAAACTGGCCGATTTAACTCCACATATCGAAACTTTCAGGCCGCAAATCTTGCATGCAGCCATTGATTTGAATTGACGGGATTTCTATTTTGAAATATTTCCCGACCGCCGCCAAGCGGCCTTGTCGTTGGTCAGGAGTGGCTATTGGCCCGTTGTCATTGGTCTGGAGCAGGCCAATAGCGATAGCTGCTTGGTGTTCACGTGTCATCACACAACACAGAGACAGAGTGTAGTGAGCGCCAGGAGAAAAAAAAGGCCGCGGTCAAATGTTATAATAATGGACCGGTAAATGGTATCGGCGCCGTCTTTGTTGGTACTCGCCGATACCGATACCACCATTTCGGGCCGGATCGGCGCCCCCTGCCGATACTAGTATCGGTATCGGTGCATCTTTAGTAAATATTGCAAACTATGATGTCAATGCCTTAGCGGCTATTTTTTTCACAACGTTTCAAAATGCATGCATGGCCCGAAAAATATAATAATTATTTTGAATCCTCGAACAAATCACTCCTGAGAAAATCTTTTCTATTTGTACGTGGTACAGCTTTCATACTTTTTGAACCGAAATCCACCATTAGTTCGCTATGTGCGTGTGTTTGTGAATAGCTCCTCTTGATGTGGGCGGCCCCCTGCTTGAAGGAGTTGCGCAGTGCATGGCCGAGCTGACCCGTCAATAATGATGATGTCTATGCATAGAGACATCTGGAGTCAGCACACTTCAAACCTGTGATAGCTTTAGCAGTTTGCTCATAAAGAGTGGGCCAAAATACCTACTGAGAGGTGCACCAATCTCATTGAAAGTTACAACAATCCTTTAATGACGTACCGCACGTTATAATTCACTCTTGCTCAGTAATATTCAGGACGTTAGCAATTGTTGCTTGCCGGCTCACGCTCGCGTTTGTCCCAATGCTTAATGCATGTAAATAGTGTACGAACAAGATGTTTACTGAGCTAAACCTACCAATTCTGTCCGAAAATGATGTCCCTGGTGCCAAATTCACTGGTAAAGATGTGGAACATACAAACGTTCAATTCAAGAGATGACTTGAGTGTCGAGGGCTGAAAAAGATGGGAAAAGGAGCCGACCTGATCCAGAGCAAGCTTTTTTATCGACACCTTTCTTCTTGTGTGCATTGCTTTACGCAACTGACAATCAACAAGCTATCCTTTACATGCTTTATATGCCTGTGTTTCTTATATATTATATCCTCTGGTTGTCTTACGTCTCTGACCATTCTTGGGGGTAATTTACATTGCTATTTTTGTGTAGTGATCGCAAATGCTACTCAGTGACGGCCAACGAACACTTTTAATTTTTCATTAATAACAAATCTTAATTCTATAATTCATTTACACTTCCCCCTTACTAAAGTTGTTTTTTTTACAACAGAAAAGGTAACAACAGTGGCAGTCAAATTTAAAATTTTTCCAGGTCATTCATTGTCAGACAGAAGCAGCACGGCAAAACGCCACGCTAAAAAATAAGTAAAAATATCAAAACGCTTACCTCTTCGTCCTCTGTAGGACCATGGCCCCAAACAAAATGTTTATTGCATATGAAGGCGCATGGCGTCTCCTTGCAGGCGTTAAGCTGGTCTTAGGGACGTCCGCACAAGTTGATCCATTGTTCACATTTTTTCTTCTTTTTTGGCTTCAGGAAACATATGAAGAAAACATCCTTCATATGTCGTAATGTCTAGATTCGTTTGTACAAGTTCCACAGCAGCAGTGTTTACTCGGCATGTTCTTTTTCGAAAGATTACCGGCAGAAAACAAGTAGTAATAACATGAGTTGTATGTGAGGGCGTGTCTATGTTGACCCACTTCCGGGTTACGATGGCGACATCACGGTCTAAAAATAGCATCCGTTCGGTACGCTATTGCACTGGTCACCTGAAAACGTTGTGCAGCAAAGCACCAAGTTAATGATTTTTACTTTTATTTTTAAATCATTCTGTTTAGCTGACTTTCAGAAGCCATGTCTGACTTTGATTAGTTCACAATTTTTAATATTTTGAACTTTTTTTGGTTTGTATTTTAGTCAAGTTATTTCTATGACCACTATGGATTTTTCGTTTTCAACTAACAAGAAGGACCAGCACTTTTGATCTGATGTGAGTTTATGATTAGAGAATTTCCTGCATCAAATTGCAGGCAGTAAGTTAATTTGTCGGAATGAGACTCAACCAAAGGCTGACCTTCCTTATTGGTTTTGTTGATCATCATCATCATGAGCAGCATCGTCATGACTAGGGCATTTATTTTTGGCTGTTCCAAAAACACATCCTATGTAATGAAATGCTGCAGGCATGCGCGCTGCACAATTATTAAAAAAACAAAACAAAAAAAACATTCCAACTCTATAAACAATTTACCCTAGCTGTCACATATGCCATTAGTGTTTAACTCATTGGCTGCCGTTGACAGAATCTGATGTCCAATCCATTTGAAGTGGCAGGTGTTGCAACTGCCACCCTCCCAGTTCAAATGGATCCGACGTCTACTAGTGATGAACTAATTTAAAGTTCACGGCAGAAGGATTCTGATACTAATGCGGTATGACTCACAAGCTGGCCTGGGAACACTTGGGTGTCTGCCCCTTAAACAAGAAGAGATAGTCAAAAAAAAATAGAACAGACATGGGACAAAATGAAGCATCTTTGTTTTTGTCTATGTGTGTAAAGGGGGCAGGCTATCCTTACTAAAAGATTAGCGTTCCTCTGCCATTAGTGCAGGATTATGTTGATGAGGGTGCTATTGCACAAATTAGTGAGCGTAAATATTGAATGCAACATGATCATGCACTCTCTCTTTTAAAATTACAACATAAAATGCAAATCAACTGCCATGCCTGGATTGCATTGTCAATTAAAAAATAAATGAAATATTAAGATACAGTAAGAAATTGTTCTAATTTTAGTTTCTTATTTGCATCACTCCCCTGCCCTCATGGCCAATCTTGTAAACTGCTTATAACGTGGATGCTCGAGAGGGAAAAGGCTAAAAGCTGTCGCTCCGACTCCCGTCACAACATGCATGGATGTAAGGCGACAGCTGGTATGTCACGATTGTTCTGAATTCCATTATGCGCTGCATGCAAGAATGCAAGCATGGAGTGAATATAACAAGCGGCCACTGCAGTGAAACTGAGATATTGCTGGGATTTTTTAAATCCATGATTTAAACATCAGAGCAGATCTAAACCTCAAGGTGACATTTTGAACATTTTGCCACAAGGTGATGGAGAATAAAGCGTTTTGGTAAAAAAATAAAAAGTATTTTGAAAAAAAAAAATCTGTCTCAATGGGGTTCCTTCTTCTAAATGCTTCTAACTCATTATGTCCACTAGATGGCCACAGTGAACCACTGCCCTCTTTGCTTAGCCTGGTGCCCTCATTCAGTTTTATAACCTTGATGTTAATTTAATTCAACTGCTCAGCGGTGCGCATTATTACCTGGCTCCAAAATATTGAATGAAATCACTATAAATGCATAACAATGCGCATCTTATAAAAGTGCAATGTGGTCAATATTTCGTTTATTGTTTTGTATTGACGTAAAGTGCAATCATGGCAGGATCCAATTTTATCCGTGACTGCATTTTGGGTTGAATGGCACAATTGTTAACAGAGAGGCAAAACGAGCAGGCATCAGAAGGACTTGACCGTGTCTTAAGTGGGACACGGTAAGCGCGCCTGCATGTGAGGAGGAAAGTGTACGAAAGAGCGCACATGTCACTGCGCTTGTCCGCAGAGACGCGCTGAAGCCGCGGGAGCACGCAGCCCTCAATCCGCGAGGTTGGGTCTTCTTATTTACATGCAAACAACGGGACTAAAGGTTGGTCGGTGTCCTGGATGCTGAATGCGTGGACCGGACGCAATTTTTCTCAAGAATTTTGGAAATACAGTCATTGCTTTGGTGTGGACGAGATTTGAGCGACATTATCACGTATGTGGATGGCGGTATGTGTGACTTTTTGTCTTTTTTTAAAAGCTATTTTATTAAGGAGTGAGTGTTTAAAGAAATCCCTGAAATAGCACTTCATTGGATGTCTGTGTTTAAATAAGTATTGATTTAGAGAGACAGAAAATGAACACTATTAACAGTCAGGGGGATTAATGTGACAATATGTACTAGTTCATTATTGTGGCTGCAGTGCAATTACATGTCAAAGTAATTATACTGTAAGGTGCTTCTGATATAGTCATCAAATGAACTTAAAGAGGCAATCAAACATTAGAAAAAGCATTCAGTTGTGAAAATGTAAGTATCAATATAGTGAAAATTGAGCATTTAGTATTTGTTTAATTGCTGTTGAAGCTTTCAAGCCGAGAAAATGACACAGCTCATTATTTTGCTCCTCTTTCCTCAAATTGAATCAAAGATGAATCAGTATGAAGTGGAGCTGTACTTTGAAAAAAATGATATAGACTAATCCATGATTCTCATTACTATTTCTTCAGGAAGAATGCGTGCAAGATTGTACTAACCTAACAAAAAAGACTATGTATTGTCTCTTTTCACCTAAAATTGCCATTAATTTGAACTACATTTGGCCAACAAATGTATTAATACTGAACATTGTCATTTGTGTAATGGCATGAAATTGTCAGTGTAATCTTATTGAAAAATGTTTGGGGACTAAAGTGTCCAAATTCAGATGTAATAACATTGATGTTGTTCTTCAACAGGCTTGCTGATGACCTCACTGAGTGGACAGCTGATCTTTGAAACTGCACAGGTTTGGTTACACTGCGGAATTGAGTTACTGTTACCCGTTGAGCACAGAAGCCCAAACTATGTCAAATCCAATTTGCCAAGTCAAAGGGCTCATCTCAGCCCCTGAGGGGCTCAACCTTGAGAGGAACCTTTTTTATCATTCATCAGAAGATAAAAACATTCAGCTGCAGATAAGCCTGGAGACATGTTAACAAACAGTTATGAAATAGCTGTTTCCCTGCAATATGACTTGAATGAACACTCCCGACACAATCAGGGATGGATGACATGAACTTCACAACGGTCATGGACAGCGGCCTATCGGAAGAGGCTTCCTCAAGTCGAGTTCTGACTGGCTGTTTCCTCTCACTGCTTATCCTCACCACACTGCTGGGCAACACGTTAGTGTGCGCTGCAGTCACCAAGTTCCGCCACCTGCGCACCAAAGTCACCAACTTTTTTGTCATCTCGCTGGCAGTGTCGGATCTCTTGGTGGCCATCTTGGTGATGCCTTGGAAGGCAGTCAGCGAGATCGCCGGTTTCTGGCCGTTCGGCTCCTTCTGTGACACCTGGGTGGCCTTCGACATCATGTGTTCCACAGCTTCCATTCTCAACCTGTGCGTGATCAGCTTGGACCGCTACTGGGCAATCTCCAGTCCCTTTCGCTACGAACGTAAAATGACGCCCAAAGTAGCGTTCGTGATGATCAGCGTCGCATGGACGCTGTCTGTTCTTATTTCCTTCATTCCAGTACAGCTCAACTGGCACAAGGCTCAAACAACATCTTTCAGCTCACTTTCCTCCCCCACCTCAGGACTTCTAAGATCAAATGTCACGTCAGAGAATTGTGACTCCAGCCTGAACAGAACCTACGCCATCTCTACCTCACTCATTAGCTTCTACATCCCCGTCGCCATCATGGTTGTCACCTACACCCAAATCTACCGCATCGCGCAGAGGCAGATCAGGAGGATCTCTGCTTTGGAGCGAGCGGCTGAGAGCGCCAAGAACCGACATGACAGCATGGGAGGAGGCTCCAGCATCGCTGAATCGGAGAACTCCTTCAAGATGACCTTCAAGAGAGAAACTAAGGTTCTAAAGACACTGTCTGTGATCATGGGCGTGTTTGTGTGTTGCTGGCTCCCGTTCTTTGTGCTCAACTGCATGGTGCCCTTCTGCGAGCAGTCGAGCGGAAGAGAGGCTTTCCCCTGTGTCAGCCCCACCACCTTTGATGTGTTCGTGTGGTTCGGATGGGCCAATTCCTCCCTCAACCCCATTATCTACGCCTTCAATGCAGATTTTCGCAAGGCCTTCTCCATCCTGCTGGGATGCCACAAACAATTTCCAGGAGGCCACAACATCGAGACAGTTAGTCTAAACAAAAAATGACTCACGACTCGTTCACAGCACTGACTCATCTGCGGAGGGTTACAAGCGTCCCCTGTTAAAGCCAGTTTGATGATTGCCTTCAAACCGAGATGCTGCTTTGTGTGTGTTAGATTGACTGAAGGGATGACCTTACATGTATCCTGGTTGTCCTGGGAAAGTGGCCTGACTCCAGGCAGACTGTCACAGGAAACACGCTTACTTCATGTCTTTGGATGGCAAGAGAAAGCTAGATGAGAGGAGGGGATTTGGGGATTGAGATTAAGACTCTTTGCTTCTATGCCAGGGAGCGCCACAGTACCGAGAGACCCACGGACTAGATAATCCCATGACTGGGCAGCGTGCACCATAATGCTGCCAAACACTGCTCGCTTCGTCACCATCACACACACAGTGTACAGCAGCGTGTTCACCATGCCAGAGAGACAGCATAGATTAAAAAAAAGTATGTCAGCAACCTGCATCTACATTGGGAAAACATTACAGTGAAAACACAATTCACCATTTAAGCACTGATTTAACAATACGTGTTCTTTTTATTCGAACTGAGCTGGATGTGTCCTTTTGCTCTCACCCAGAATATAATTCATGTCCCATTTGTATTTTTATCATACTCGCTACTCTGTTTGACGTGTTTTTTGTTTTGATTTTTTACGTTTTAAACATGTCTTACACTGGTGTCTATTTTATGGAAAAAGCAAAGAAAACTGGGACTTTACTTTGTCTTTTGTGTTTTTCTATGTGGTCTAAAACAAAATTATATTCCAACCATTAATGTCTTAAATGGCTTATAGTAAACAAATAAACACTAGTTTTGGATTATTACAACTTGGTTTTACTTTCATATAAGCATCACTAAAGTAGACTATGTCAACTTCAAGAAAAAAATGACTTGACTATAATATTTAGTTCTAGAGCAAAAGAAATACAGTGAAACCCCATGTTTTTCACAGTTAATGGGGACCAGAACCAGCCGTAATAAGTGAAAAACCGCAAAGTGGCGCCCCCCACCTCAAAAAGAAAAAAACTTTTTTTTTTTTTGGTGTGTTCAATGTATTTATTCAAATGTAGCATTGGAAAGAGATAGCATACATACAAGACATGTTGTTTCACTTTTTCCCCAAAGTATAATTAAAAAAACATATGTACATGTATTTTTTTAATAAATGGTTTTTAAGAACCTCAAATGTAATAATTATACATTTTAAACATGTCACTGTCCCACTGATTTATTTTTAAACAAGAATAAAGTAGAAAAATGCTTGTCTTTATTAAATGCTAAATTGAGTGAGTCCACTCAAATCTGCTCAAGCTGCTCACTTACACACAATGAGTTGCCACAGCAACTGTTTAACAAGTTAAATGATGTTTGACACATGCAGCACTTTGAAGCTTTGGCTTTCGTGCATCTGTGGCATGATCAACATAAAAAATCTGTCAATCATCGTTAACTTTAATAAGCAACTCCAGTGAACTGCCTGACCAACAAAGAGCAGCAAGAGGCAGAGGGAGACTAGGGCCATGTCCACACGTAGCAGGGTATTTGGCAACAAGAAAATATTTTTCTACAGTTTGGCCTATCATCCACACGCACACGCACATGTAAACCAGGGTTCTCAAGAACGACGGGGAAAGTGAAGAAGTGTGAATTCTGCATTTGTGGCGCAATCATGTGGACACTGATAACCGAAGATTTAACTGTGGAAACGTCACTGACTGCGACAAACTTTGTCCTCACGTCACATATGAGACCAATGTTTACATTTGGAGTAAATTAAACATGCGCTTTTTTGCTTTTTTTTTTCACAAACCATTGCTGTGCTTTTTGTTGAAGAATTGGTATTATGGACCATTATGTTTATTGTTATGAATGTACTTAAAAATGAATGAAAGCGGTTGGCTGTGGAAGTTTTTTTTTTTTTTTTTTTTCAAACGTGCAGGTGTGGACGCAATTATTTTTTCTCGACGTATTAGGGCAGAATCCTCGTTTAAAAAAAAAAAAAAAAACTGCTAGGTGTAGACATGGCCTAGGTGATTGGCTCGGGAGGTATTCATTTACATATATATGTATCCGACATCCCTGAATTATGAATGTGATCTGTGAAACAAACAGCAGACAGGAACAAGAAATTGCAGACAAAGGCAAAAAAAAAAAACTTTTCCTTCGGTAAAGGTATCAGATTAAGAAAATGTTGGCTCCGCTAGCATAAAATTATCAAACTTGCCAAAAAAGTGTCACCGCTGAAACCTCCCGAAAGGACTGTATTTACTTCCGTCAACACTGAAACACATGATAACAGTGCCGTGAGAGTTCAGTGATGTTTTTCCAATGTTGTGAATGGTTTTACAAAAAATTAGAATTAACAAGAAATCCTAATCGGGCATCACGCCCTACAGTGTGAATGTAGCCTAAGAGCCTGAAAATTCTCTCAAAAAATGATCACCATCTATCAGCAATGCAGTTTTGGTACATGTTATTGAAGGGCTTCATTTTTCAAAGTGATCGACTCATTTTCTAAACGCAGTAATTCCCCTATAAATACAGGACAGGAGTTGTCGGGATGTTTCCTGTGCAAAACCATCACTGGCTGGGCAACAAGCTGTACTCCGCATGTGAAATTCCCTAATACAGTGGCCACCCCTCATAGATACAAGCATCTTATTAACCCAGAAGAACTTGCTCCTTGCCTGAAGCGCTTTATTTACTTGAACTCACCATGACAGGAGGAAAAAAGAGAGCAAGTTGCGCTGTTGTATTTCATGTGGGAGCTTCGACTTTGTTTTGTGGGCCTTTCAACACCTACCACAATGTGCACTTCTCAAAGAGCAATCTATTAAAGAGGAGATCAACCAAAACAGTATCAGTGGGCATAACTTTTTTTTCAACTGGTCATGAGCTCAATCCCAGTGGAAGATGTTATGGTTAAATTAGCCAGTGCATGGATTAGTCTAGGCACAATTTATTGGTACTGTTGGTTTATATTCTACCGTAATTTTTGCACTATAAGGCACACCTGACGATAAGCCGCCAACCACCAAATTTGGCACGAAAACAGCATTTGTTCATAGATAACACGCAGCTGTCCTCACTGTATTATGGGATATTTACACCAAAAGATATTAACCGGTAACACTTTATTTGACAGCGGCATCATACGACTGTCATAAGACCAAATGAACCACTATGAAGCTTTGAACCAATTAGCTGCAAAACTTCATTGCTTCAAAAAGCGTCATTTGGCCATCACTTGTCCCTTGGGGAAGACAGTCAACCTCTGCTGCCACCTGCTGTCAACACTGTTGTTGTCCAACATGCCTCCTAGCATAGATTGCAGCACTACAGATGTAAATAAACTCATGTAAACTCATGTTCTGTGCTTAATATTTCTTCAGTTACTGTTCCAGTTGTTTCATTAATTGCTAGTTATGGTATTTTGTAACACCTTATTTGACAGTGGCGCCATAAGACTCTCATTAGGCAATCATAATTATGACATGACACTGTCCTGAGCATTAATGAATGCGTATAACAGATGTCATTTAGAGTTATCCGGCAAATTATCTCACTTTTGAATGGATGTATAAGATCTGAGCTGGACATAAATAGAGTTAGTGATATAATTTGCCAGATGACACTTATTGACACAAGTATTCAGTAATGCTCATGATAGTGTCATGTCATAATTATGACGGTGTTATGACAGCAGCTGTCAAATAAAGTGTTACCTTTTAACACAAATACAGTAAATCAACAAATGAGCCGCACTGGACTATAAGCCACAGGTATCAAAATGAAGGGAAAAAAGTACCGGTTTATAGTCCGAAAATTACGGTACTTATTTTTGTTTTAATTTGCAAAACTTGCTGAAATAAAAAACAACATTTGATCTTGGGATATGTTAGCGCAAACTAAATAATTTTGATATTTCAGCAAATTTCACTAATGCTGGATTTTACAGCCATCATTATCTCTTATTCATTATAGGTTCTTGGGTGTAGTGCCAATGCCATCAATTAAAAGATTAAATGGAAAACCTTTACATTGCTATGTTTTCTCAAGCAAATCTGAATGTTTGAATGGTCCAACATGCTCATGGATAAAATTAGGTTTGGGAGCCTTAGAAGAAACTAAAAAAGTAAAATGTGGAAGACCTTTGTAATGAGAGTAGATTGTGATAGAGGTTTGCAATAAGGCGTTTGTCTTATAAGGATGCTTGTTTGACCTACTCTACTTTTCCCAATGACCGAAATGAGATTCAGGGTATGCTATGGAGGATCTATCTATTTTTGAAAGGTGGGGGGGACCAAATTATCCAGAGAAAATACATGCAGGCACAGGACGAACACAGGAAGAATGGAGCACGTGTTTGAACCCACAACCTCTGAAATATGAGGCAGTTGTGCTATGCAGTGTCCCACTATACCTCCATATATCTATATATAGATAGCTAGATAGATAATTGATACATACGCTCCAGTTTCAACCAAAGTGGACATGCCCCAGTGATCTTAATTAAACACTATTTGTTCATTTATACGTACTGTCAAAATTCCATGACCTCCACACGTCAAGTTGTAGCACATTTCAGTCCAAAGGGCACAATCTAACAAGCCCAGCTGTGTCTCACATCTAAAATTTCCCTCTCAAATAACTCTGGTGCTCGTGTATCACTTGCATCCGGTGATGTAGTGCCATCATTAGCAATGTGACAGGCTCAAGCTGAAGGAGTGAAAAGCTCGGAATAATAAAGCAGGAACACCCACTGAGACGCTGCCTTATTCCTACAACTGCCACGGTTGCTTTCAAGTTATTACAAAAGCAATTTTTCATCCTTAACTGACTGACAGAACATGAGTTATGACTTTAGTGTGTGTCAGTAACTTTGTGTATTTAGGATACACTTGTCAAAAAAACTTACTCTTTGTTATATTCAGGTCCTGGGATAGTACTACTGGTCAGTAGCTGAAGTGTGAAAGGCAAGCAGTAATGAGCAGGTCCAGACAGAATCCTATAACAAAATCTATCACTGTGTGCATGACATTCTTGATGTGATAAATCCAAAGTTAATCAGTGATTTGTAGTCTCTCGCATTTCTGCTAATCCTAGTAACGTGTCAAAAAACAACTTTAGAACCCTAAACAGTCATTACATTTTAACCAAGGGTGTAAAGCAACATTTCCAAAGTCAATTTGAACGAAAACAAAACTTTTTGAGAGGGGAAAAAAGTCACTTGAATCATTGTGTAAATCTAACCTCTGTCCTGACTGGTCAACACAATATGGCTCAAGCTACAAGGAATCAAAATCATTGATATAAGAAAAATGGAATGACTGTCAAAGTCAGCGTTGTTACTGCTAATATGAAGAGACTGGCCTCCCAGGCACATGCAGTGGCCTCCCTCAGCACATTTTCTGCCTACTCACAGGTTGGTCATTCACCATAAGTATTGTATGCCATACTTTTGTTTAAGTTTAGCTGTGGAGTGGTTGACTTTTTACCATTACATTGTCTGTTTCTTTGTACATTTGGTATTCATTGGTAATTCGTTATTTATTTAAAATTCTTCATATTACTGTATATCCATTTTGATAGTTACTAGCACTACAGCTGTGAATGACAGGCTCGGTCATTGGTGTACCAGTGAATGGATGAATAGTAACCACACCAACGGCCCTGGACTGTCCTTGCCTCGTGAAGCCTTACCAACAATTAACATGACAGACGCTCATATGCTCAAGCTTGCCATTAACAATGAATTATGATTCACAAACATGCACAGTAGTGCAAAGAAAATTTGCCAATACACATGACATGAATCCAATAGTGATTTAGAGTATATTCTCGACTTGTACTGCCTGAATAATTCCCAAAATCACCAACACAGTATACACAAAGAGACTTTTCTCTCTATTTCTTCCTGAGGAGCTCAGTAGCTACTTAGAGTTCTGCTGTCGTGCTAGATTGGCACTTTGGAGAAGCGATGTCAGGTTTGGCGACTTCGCATGATGCTAACGACCCGCCCTGGGGAAATGATTTACTGAGACAGGGCAAGGAGAGAGAAAAGAAAGTCTTACGTAAGTATCAAACAATGGCAGCTTAGCGTGGAAAAAAGGAAGTGAGAGGATGCTCTTTAAATATAACATATCCCACAAGTAGCAAGGTCGGATTGCTGTCACGTCTTTCATGAACTGTCTTATGTTGTCACTTGCTCCCCACTAATAGACAGGCACATCTGGCCATGCGAGCAGCTTGCTAATGTACTTAATAATTTCCTTATCACTCACTCTCTGCAGGCACATCCACTGGGGATTCAAATGCAATCAAACAATTTGCAATATCCGTATTACCCCCAATTAAATATGTATTATTCAGAAACGGCAGATCATAATTGAGCCAGAGCCTAATGCATAATTAATAACTCACATAACACCCAAGATAATTATAATTAAGAGGGAGCATGTTAGCAACTTGAACCAAAGTGCGTCAGACATGAATTTGTTTTGCATGTTGGATAATTTTAAGGTGCCAAGAGAGATATATGGCGACGTCAATTCGATTTGAATGGAATATTACTGTACATCCAAAATAAGATGGTTTGACCTTTAGTGTATGTCCTTTGCAGCTAGCTACTCCATTGCTCTCCCTAGTTTGGTCTTCACTTTGCTTATGACACCACTTTTCTCCACCACCCACACTCTGTTTACTGTTTACACTGCAGCCCACTGGCAGTGCCGCGTCGCCATTCGTCACTCTGGCTCTAGTGGAGAGGACGGCGCCTGTGACCCCACCAAAGGGAAAGGAGCAAGGGAGCGAGGGCAAAAGGACCATAGAGGAAAATGACCACCGAATGGGAGATAGCTTATGGAGGGGATGCAGTCACATTAGAGAGTAACAAATTACTAATTGGGAATGATGATGGTTAATAGACAGCAAGGATATAGACCTTACAAATAAAATTATGTTACATTGATGAAATTCTACTCATGTAAAAGTAATTGTGTAAAAATTTACCATTGCCCTTGACAGTGATGAAATCCAAGAGGGAGGACAGGAAAGACGAGGGTATGACAAAGCCGAGTAACTAAATGGCTGCCATTGATTGCAATAGACGTCAAATCCATTTTGACTGGGATAGCTGACAGCGATCATTCTATTGCCATCCATAGCAGTGAACGAGTTAATGTGAGTCATGATGGTGGTACATGGAGAGCAAAGTACAGTATATTTTGAGGCAGTAATTGGTGTTTTTTATTTTAAATCACTGCACTCGTATAACAGAGAATAATTGATTCAAGCACTGCATAAGCTGACTGATGATTGCAGTCCAACTTAATATTGGTATACAGATGTATTGACCGTGATGTTTCCCAATCTTTATGAGTCAGAGCAGATAATTCACATTTGAAAAGATCTCTAGTCCCACAACTAAACAAAAAAAACACAAGAATGGACGTTAATTATGTAATCTGGTATCTAGTGGAGTACTGGTTTGTTAAGCCTTTTCAATACATTGCCACAAAGATACATTATTTGAATGACTCGTAAAAAGCCTCCTGCCCATATTCAGATAGGTTAGGCCCAGGACCCCACAACCATCGCGAGGATGATTTGAAAAGATACTTGATGGATGAATACATATGAAAATGGTAAAGGAATTAAATTACAGTAATCAAGAGTCCTGTCCATTTGGAGCGCTGAAGACATTTTTTTTTTAATATTCAGACTTGGTCAGTGATATTGTTGTAAATGATGACAAACAAAGCTTGTGACATGTGATGCGTTGTTGCTTCAAGCTATTTCTGGAAACCCTACACTTGATTATGTCAGCAACTCATGGAAAAGAAGTAGCACAGCTCCCTGACATATTTTCATTTTTCAATGGAACACCTACTGTACATGTGCTTCCGAGTCATGACTTGCATGCAACTTAATAAACATGTCAACTTGTTGGGTCTTTGCTTCAGGTTACTGCAATAATACATCAATGGATTTCCATCTTTTCAGGTTTACAAACATTCGTTGTTATTGAATTGGAATTTGAATTGTTGAACATAGGCATGAATGTGACAAATTGTAGAGACAGTACATACAGTATATTAAAACATTTTTTTTCTAATGCGGTGTTTGAAAGGCTAAAATGACGTTTAATGTGTTTTATCGTGACTTGCATGATGGGAACTGTATGATCCTTTCGAGGCTTGATGACTCAAGATAACAATCTTGACCTTTTTATATATTCCCATATGAAAGTGCCAACTGCTGGAGTGTGTCTCCTTTCATTAAATCACTGTTCGCAGAATATGTGTAGCATGTGCTGAACCATCAGAGCTGCCGTTAAATCTTCTAGTGCCATTGACAATGAGAGACGTCCAATTCTGTGGGTTCTTTTCATCATTCTGCTGTGAATTGAGTTTTACACTAGTAAGCAACCAACCCATTTGAACTCGGTAGATGACAGATAGCATTCTAAATACTGTATAACAAATCTGCATTTATAAATAGGAATGATTAACAATGATTAATGTGCATGTTTATTTTTTGTTGTGCCTATACTATAAATTATTTTTGGTGTTAAATTGAGACAAAAAAGGCTATGAGGGATGGAAAACTTATGGCGTGAAATAAAGTAGTATTATTACCCAGAGTCTCACTGTTTGGCACTCGAGACACTGTACTTTCAAGCTAGACAATCACATTTTTTGTAGATGTGTTTTAGAAGTCCTGCTGTGTTTATCTAAAAAGTGGAACAACAGAGTTGAAGAACTCAGCATCCCACAGCTGTGTGAAGCTGAACAAACATCCCCAGCAGAGAGACAAAGTGAGAGGGAGTAAGCATAAAGATGTGAGACAGACAGGTTCTGACAAAGTGCAGTATATACAGTAGAACTCGAGCAAATGTTTTTCCATGTCCTAATTTGGTTCAGGTGAGCAGGAGCCAACCCCATAGGGCACAGGGTGAGAGCCAGGATTGTCAGCCATGATAAATTAACACAAGCACACAGCCTTTCATTCAATCATGGACAATTTCAAATCGTCAATGAACCTGACATGCACGTTGTTGGAAAATGGAGGGAAGTCAGAGTACCCAGAAAAAACTCATACAAGCATGTTGGAGGACATATAAACTTCATGCAGGAGTCACAGTGTGAACCTCTAGAACTTCTGTAATGTGACACAGTCACACTTAACCCTTTATAGGGCAAGTGACTATTTCTGGTCATTAAAAATAAATAAATAAATAAATAAATACATAAATAATAACGCAGCCAACTCTCAATTATATCTATTATGCTAATAAATTTGAATCATTATTGTATTTGTCTATATTGTTTTATATTTTTTATGAATAAATAAAATTATATATTTTTTAAACGATTTTTATTTTATTATTTATTTTTTTATTAAAGATAATAAAAAACGAAAATAATAAAATAATAAAATGAATAGAAACAAATGCACTCAGGTTATGAACCCAATAACACTTACGCCGATAGCCATCTAATTATCTTTCAGGGCCACTAACGGCACAAGACGTCCAATCCATTTTGATTGGGACACCTGCTAGCCTCTCCTAGTCAAAAGGATTTGGACGTTTAGCACTGTCAATGGCAGCCAATGAGTTAATTGAGTGCCCACCCAACTGTGCTGTTATGGACCCAATAACACTTACGATGATAGCCGCCCACCCTACTGTGCTGTCTGTCCATATCTGTAGTTGCTTTCCAGCTCCGTCATGCATGAAATTGTGTATTGTAGCATCAATACACACCAGTGTGCTAGCAATGAGGTTTTATAATTTTAATACTGAAAAGGTGACTTATAATTGCACCATGGTATAAAAAGTACGGAACATTCTCTGTAGAGGTATTATACTGGTTGTGGGAAAATGTGTAATTCTAAGCCTTTTTTAAGCTTGCTTTTATGATTTGCAAGTTCGCTTCAGTTGTGGCCAAATGATATTTGAAGCCATGAATCAAGGCAGGTATACGGATGAGCAGAGGGAAAGACATGATAAGGGAGGAGGGTCCAGATAACACGAGGAGAGGGTGAAAGCGGCGTCCCCAGATGGGCCAGGAATAGAAACACCTCAAACATTCATTGTTGCAAGAGGATGGTTCTGTAGCCGGGTATTTGTGCGGCTTTTTCACTTCCATAGGAGCAGAGCAGACAGTCAACTCAATTTACTCTATTTTGGTGAGGATATATGTCAAATAAGAGTGCAGCAGGAGGCATCTTACACCCTCAGGAAAGTTGAGATGGGCCCATTCAATACAAGGAGATGCACAAGGAGAGAGGCTGCAAGCAACAATTTCATTTGGGCTTAGCCAGTGAACCAAAAAACATTTTACCGCATATTATTTTCTGTTTATTTGAGTGTTAAACCTCAGCCTGTGGCATTCCAAGCCAAGAGTCTTACAGTGACCCAATGTTTTTAGCTGTATTTATTATCACAGTCCATATGATATTTCCTTTTCTAAAATCAATGACTGGAATGAATTAGACAGTCGTGAAGACATTCATTCTGTAGGGGAGAATAAATTATACAGTGAAAACACAATCAACAAAACTTCTTAAACATTTTTCTTGATTTGGAGGTTTATTTTTGGTTCATTTGGTACATTAACAATTTACTGTTATACAGTGGGGCAAATAAGTATTTAGTCAACCACTAATTGTGCAAGTTCTCCCACTTGAAAATATTAGAGAGGCCTGTAATTGTCAACATGGGTAAACCTCAACCATGAGAGACAGAATTTAGGAGAAAAAAAAAACAACCCAGAAAATCACATTGTTTGATTTTTAAAGAATTTATTTGCAAATCATGGTGGAAAATAAGTATTTGGTCAATATCAAAAGTTAATCTCAATACTTTGTTATGTACCCTTTGTTGGCAATAACGGAGGCCAAACGTTTTCTGTAACTCACAAGCTTTTCACACACTGTTGCTGGTATTTTGGCCCATTCCTCCATGCAGATCTCCTCTGGAGCAGTGATGTTTTGGGGCTGTCGTTGGGCAACACGGACTTTAAACTCCCTCCACAGATTTTCTATGGGGTTGAGATCTGGAGACTGGCTATGCCACTCCAGGACCTTGAAATGCTTCTTACGAAGCCGCTCCTTTGTTGCCCTGGCTGTGTGTTTGGGATCATTGTCATGCTGAAAGACCCAGCAACGTCTCATCTTCAATGCCCTTGCTGATGGAAGGAGATTTTCACTCAAAATCTCTCGATACACGGCCCCATTCATTCTTTCCTTTACACAGATCAGTTGTCCTGGTCCCTTTGCAGAAAAACCAGCCCCAAAGCATGATGTTTCCACCACCATGCTTCTCAGTGGGTATGGTGTTCTTGGGATGCAATTCAGTATTCTTTCTCCTCCAAACACGAGAACCTGTGTTTCTACCAAAAAGTTCTATTTTGGTTTCATCTGACCATAACACATTCTCCCAGTCCTCTTCTGGATCATTCAAATGCTCTCTAGCGAACCGCAGATGGGCCTGGACGTGTACTGGCTTTAGCATGGGGACACGTCTGGCAGTGCAGGATTTGAGTCCCTGGCGGCGCATTGTGTTTCTGACGTTACTGACTGCCACGGGGTGAGATCTTGTATGGAGCCCCAGATCGAGAGAGATTATCAGTGGTCTTGTATGTCTTCCATTTTCTAATAATTGCTCCCACAGTTGATTTCTTTACACCAAGCGTTTTACCTATTGCAGATTCAGTCTTCGCAGCCTGGTGCAGGTCTACAATTTTGTCTCTGGTGTCCTTCGACAGCTCTTTGGTCTTGGTCATAGTGGAGTTTGGAGTGTGCCTGACTGAGTTTGTGGATAGGTAGGTGTCTTTTATACCAATAATGAGTTAAAACAGGTGCCATTAATACAGGTAACGAGTGGAGCCTCGTTAGACCTCGTTAGAAGAAGTTAGACCTCTTTGACAGCCAGAAATCTTGCTTGTTTGTAGGTGACCAAATACTTATCTTCCACTCTAATTTGGAAATAAATTATTTAAAAATCAAACAATGTGATTTTCTGTTTTTTTTTTTCCCCACATTCTGTCTCTCATGTTGAGGTTTACCCATGTTGACAATTACAGGCCTCTCTAATATCTAATTCAAGTAGGAGAACTTGGACAATTGGTGGCTGACTAAATACTTATTTGCCCCACTGTATATATATTAAAGACTAAAGACTAACTAATGTGGTGAACATTAAATTTTTACAATTTGACAAAAACACAGATTATCCAGTGTTATTCTCAACCTAGATTTCTATGTTGATCACAACAACAAAAAACAATACTCGAGGACCACACTGAGAGCACAGAATTCCGCCTTAGCAGCCAAATTCAATGCATAGCCATATTTATGACCTCTGAGACCTTGTTTTTCTCTTCTCATCATATAACCTACCATGTAAATTTGTGTTAAATAGGCCAATCTGTCATTAAATTATCATGAAATTCCTTTTCAAGCCTCTGTGACCTTTGACCCCATTACCCCAAGATTTAAAAACCTTTTTCGTTTCATATTACAAAAATATCCTATAAATTTGATAATAATCTATTTATTTATTCTTGATTATCTTGAACACAAACATTCGGAACTTAAGACGCAACCTCTGCCTTCCATAGGTTTCACCTACTGGTGGAGGTAATATTGATATCAATGCTGTAATATAATATTTAGAATGTGTAGGTTGGCAGTGGGGACATTTGTAATGGTTGATTTGGTGATGCTTTAGATGTCATTTTAGAAAGGAAGGGTGCCAAAAATTTACCTCACTCAGTGGAAATGGAATATCCAGCTAATGGGAGTTTAGTTGTGTCTGAGATTATATTAATAAAACAGAAACCGTAATTGCAAAGTCTGACCACAAAAATGGGTCTTGAATGGGCTAGATGTCATCCCAGCAGAAATTAGGAATGTGGGGGGGAACAAAACACTAGGAGAGCTTCTGTGGCTCATGTAGGCACTTGTCATGTGATATTCACAGAGGCTCCAAGAGCTGAGTTAGTTAGATTAGACAAGGGCAACCATATCTATCACATGGCTGTTTGGGGTATTAACATATTTTTTCCTTGTCTTGCTCGGTGAATACACTGTTGTTTCCGTACATGAGATAACATAATTTTGTTGGTTTGAAGATGAGTTACTGTTTCGGAAGCATAGCATGCCAAGGCATTTTAATCTATTTTCGCTTTCTGCTCAAGTCTTGCTAAATTTCCATAATTAATAATGATCACGTTGTACAATTTCAAGGTCTGTTTCTGTATGCTTTAACATGGACTGATCATTGATGGTTTAGCTTGATGTTTGGCACATATTGTGAGATCTCCACATGGTTGTTGCTGAAATACAACATTAGCAGAACAATAGCCAACAGCCATCTGTCTAATGCACTCATCCAGCAAAAACATGACAGTAAATGGAGCTGTAAACTAACCAGTCTGCTGTGATCCATGTTGGTAGACTCTACGCATGAAACAATGTTACACTATTTTTTTTTTTTTTTTACAGGAAACATCTCTAATCTCCCTGCAAATTCACCAAAGAAATCTAAGGTTAAGGGCTCTGTGACTGGTAGGGACCTACAAGATGCTCATCATCACTGTCTGCATGGACGCTTCCACGCACAACAACCACCTGTGATGTCACTTGTTCCAAAAAAAGAAAGAAAGAAAAAAAAAAAACATAGAATATGTGTCCAGCCAAAATCAAGTGTTAACACTAAAAAATAACTCATAAAAATCATGTTTTTGTACAATATATTGTGATTAAGGGCTAAAGGTTGACTGAATTATCCCAAACAATTTGTTGCATTCCCTTCTCTCTTGATCAAGATAACACAATGCATCTCATGATTCAAACGATAATTTCAGCTTGTCAGGATAAACACACCCAAAAAAAAAGGATTATACTCGGATAATGCTTGGCCATAAAAAATTTTAAACGCGAGGTTACATTATGACCCACTAAAACCTCACCATGGCCAATTTCGCACAAGCTCACAAAACAATATATAATTGTATCAAAATTATTGGTGTAGTTTTTCTGTGTGTATCTGTTATAGATTCTCCAGCGTCCTCCCACTTTCCAAAACTATGTTATCAAACAATCATTACACAAAAGATAAATACTAATGCAATCTGTGTATTGAGTGAGTATAATGGGTGGCCGTGGCGCAGTCGGCATACCTGTCAAGTTTTACGGTTTTGGCGTAATTTGTACAAGTGAGCACTGATTTTAAATGTGTACGTCGTACGTTCAAAATCTGTACGTTTTTTGTGCACTACATTTATTTTTCTCCGTTCGGATTTTGTCACCATTTCAGCAACGAGACAATGTGCATTACTATGCGTTCCTACGTTGGCTGAATGACGCGAGAAAAGTCAGAGACACGGAGAGAGAAGAGTGTTTGTTGTGACGCTGTAGCAAACACGATGTTTCCTGACTGTAGCCAACAACCTACAATCTACGCCTAGATATCACATGCATATAGAACTACATGCGAAATGACAGACTCAGCTGTGTTAGTAAATAGCCGCCATTTTAAAGCAGTAGACGTCTCAGAAAGGCTCTATTGTAGTGAACCTCAGTAACTTTTTATCTAAAATACTGCTAAATCGGCAAAATCTTGACTTGAATCTATCTTTAAATAATGAAACAGTTTTAAAACGTTGACATGTCGAAAGTAGACAGAAGGGAACTAATGCAAAAACGGGAGCAATTTTAACAACTTTAACAGTTGATTCACAACATTAAATGATTTCCAAACATAGCAAAGGTTACTATGTTTTGTTTTGTTTTTGAAAAAATTAAAAAACAACACTAACGAACTACCTTCAAGTCAAACTGAATTGCGGGCTGAAGTGTCATGAAGTGCAGCCTTTAAAAGACATGATAGAAATTGCCAAAAGTGCTACATACAATCATAACAAAAGTCACTGTTAAATTTTATTAATCATGATGTAGCTGAAGATAGTTCTTTGATTGCACCAGGTTATATGTTACAATATTACTAATAAATTCATATTATTTAAAGAATTAGTTTTATTTTTGTTTCATATTGCAGGCTATATACAACGTTGAAAGATTAGTCACCAATTTGTAAGGGCATACGATACTATTGGTAAGATTGCCAACGGTCTCGGGTTGACAGGTATGAGTTGGTAGCTCAAGAAAGGTCATCAGTTCGAGTCCCGGCTACGACTGCCCACCGTTGAAGTGCCCTTGGGCAAGGCTCTGAACCCTTATTTGCCCCCAATGGGCTGGCTGCGCCTTGCATGGCAGCAGCACCATTGGTGTGTGTGCTTGATAGGGTAAATGTGTAGTAATATAAAGCGCTTTGGGCATTGTAACAATGTAGATAAATGCGCAATATAAGTACTCTCCATTTACCATAATTATTTATTTTACACATTTTATTATATTACATTCCTAACCTTTTAATGTGAATTTTATCAGAATATTTCAAAACACCCATTCCAACTCTGCTTAAAACTGCTTTACATGAATATTAATGGTGACTTGAGAAGGGGAGGGGAGTAGGAAGTGGACATGACTGCCTATTCTGAGTACAATGTTAATCCTCTTTAATTGTCCCATCTGGAAGTCTGCTTCCTTGCTTATCCTACCTGTCTATCAATAAATCAATATGAAGCCAGAAAGGATATCATCAAGCTGTTGTATGGATAAATATGCTTCACACAAACCTTGATAGGTGTCTTTGGCCAATTCAGAATAATCAGATGTTGACAAACTAAGAATATAAATGACCAACCTTCGATTATACATTTTCTTAACACAAAAAAATAATCTGTGATGGCTCTCTATGGAAAGCTTTAACACTGTTCTTCTTGCTCATATTTACTGTAACTACAATTACAGAGGTCAGCACATCTGTGGAATTTAATCTCTAGCGAATGTGTGTGGAACAGTCTTATTATTTCTTGGGGGAGGGAGGCTACTACTTAACTTTATAGAGGCCATGTGGGAGTAAGTCAGGACAATGAGTGGCTGAACTGTGCACACACGTCTCTAAGGGACACCCCAACAATGGTCAAGGCTTCAGCTCCCACTGAGTAGGACGCACCGTAGTTTCACGGGTTGAAAATTTAATGTTAATTGTGTAAGTTGCCTAAATAGGACATAGTGTAGTTTTCAAGTGCATTTCAAAAGACTTCTAAACCCCTACCCTTCAAAAACTAAAAAAGGCATTCAATATGATAATCTACAGCGGGGTAAATAAGTATTTAGTCAACCACTAATTGTGCAAGTTCTCCCACTTGAAAATATTACAGAGGCCTGTAATTGTCAACATGGGTAACCCTCAACCATGAGAGACAGAATGCGGGAAAAAAAAACAGAAAATCACATTGCTTGATTTTTAAATAATTTATTTGCAAATCATGGTGGAAAATAAGTATTTGGTCAATACCTAAAGTTCATCTCAATACTTTGTTATGTGCTCTTTGTTGGCACCAACGGAGGCCAAACGTTTTCTGTAACTCTTCACAAGCTTTTCACACACTGCTGCTGGTATTTTGGCTCATTCCTCCATGCAGATCTCCTCTAGAGCAGTGATGTTTTGGGGCTGTCATTGGGCAACACTGACTTTCAACTCCCTCCACAGATTTTCTATGGGGTTGAGATCTGGAGACTGGCTAGGCCAGTCCAGGACCTTGAAATGCTTCTTAAGAAGCCACTCCTTTGTTGCCCTGGCTGTGTGTTTGGGATCACTGTCATGCTGAAAGACCCAGCCACGTCTCATCTTCAATGCCCTTGCTGGTGGAAGGAGATTTTCACTCAAAATCTCTCAATACATGGCCCCATTCATTCTTTGCTTTACAAAGATCAGTCCTCCTGGTCCCTTTGCAGAAAAACAGCCCCAAAGCATGATGTTTCCACCAACATGCTTCACAGTGGGTATGGTGTTCTTCAGATGCAATTCAGTATTATTTCTCCTCCAAACACGAGAACCTGTGTTTCTACCAAAAAGTTCTATTTTGGTTTCATCTGACCACAACACATTCTCCCAGTCCTCTTCTGGATCATCCAAATGCTCTCTAGCGAACCGCAGACAGGCCTGGACGTGTACTGGCTTCAGCAGGGGGACACGTCTGGCAGTGCAGGATTTGAGTCCCTGGCGGCGCATTCTGTTACTGATAGTAGCCTTTGTTACTGTGGTCCCAGCTCTCTGTAGGTCATTCACTAGGTCCCCCCGTGTGGTTCTGGGATTTTTGCTCACCGTTTTTGTTATCATTTTGATGCCACGGGGTGAGATATTGCATGGAGCCCCAGATCGAGGGAGATTATCAGTGGTCTTGTATGTTTCCATTTTCTAATAATTGCTCCCACAGTTGATTTCTTTACACCAGGGGTGTCCAAATTTTTTGCAAAGGGGGCCAGATTTGGTGTCGTAAAAATTTTTGGGGCCAACCTTGGCTGACGTTTTTTTACGTAGAACAATTAGGGCTGTCAAAATCATCGCGTTAACGGGCGTTAATTAATTTTTAAAAATGAATCACGTTAAAATATTTGACGCATTTAACGCACATGCCCCGCTCAAACAGATTACAATGACAGCAAAGTGTCATTTTCACTTGTTACTTGTGTTTTTTGGTGTTTTCCGCCCTCTGCTGGCGCTTGGGTGCGACTGATTTTATGGGTTTCAGCACTTTCAGGCTTCAGCACCATAATTATTATTGACATCAGCAATGGCGAGCTACTAGTTTATTTTTTGATTGAAAATTTTAGAAACTTTATTAAAACGAAAACATTAAGAGGGGTTTTAATATAAAATTTCTATGACTTGTACTAACATTTATCTTTTAAGAACTACAAATCTTTCTATCCATGGATCGCTTTAACAGAATGTTAATAATGTTAATGCCATCTTGTTGATTTATTGTTATAATAAACAAATACAGTACTTATGTACAGTATGTTGAATGTATATATCCGTCGTGTGTCTTATCTTTCCATTCCAACAATAATTTACAGAAAAATATGGCAAATTTTATAGATGATTTGAATTGCGATTAATTATGATTATTTTAAAGCTGTGATTAACTCGATTAAAAATTTTAATCGTATGACAGCCCTAAGAACAATATATTTAAGCAAATTTTAGCAAGCCATTCTGTGCGTCACATTTGCTTTATTTATTTATTTTTTTAATTATTTGATTAATAATTTCAACAATCTCACAGCTAGCCGTTGTGGCGTTCTCTTTCGACTCTCGGGCTTTGGCGAAAGACTACTGTGAAATAAACTAGCTTCAAGTTGCTTCAACTTCTCACAACGTATCTTCCCTGTAATCTTGTCGTACATGTCTGCGTGTCTTGTTTTGTAATATCGCCTCACATTGAACTCTTTAAAAACAGTGACTGTCTCTTTACAAATGAGGCGGACACAGTTGTTGCGTATTTTAGTGAAGAATTAGTCCAATTTCCACCTATCCTTGAAGCGTCGACCGTCACAGTGAACGTTTTTTGTTGTGGATTGTCGTCATTTTAGAAAATTGGGAGTAAAGGGTAACATGGGGTAATGTTGCTTAGAATGCTGCTGCCTTTTAGTGGGTAAATGATGAGTAGCATCTAATGTGTAAGCTACTTCATATGCTGGTAGCAGTACTGCTGACCAACTTATTATGTCTGTGTGCGGGCCAGAAGTTGTTGATTTTAGGACAGAGGCTGGGGGCCGGATGAAATTTGACCAAGGGCCGCATTTGGCCCCCGGGCCAGACTTTGGACGTGTCTGCTTTACACCAAGCGTTTTACCTATTGCAGAGTCAGTCTTTCCAGCCTGGTGCAGGTCTACAATTTAGTCTCTGGTGTCCTTCAACAGCTCTTTGGTCTTGGCCATCGTGGATTTTGGAGTGTGACTGACTGAGACTGACAGGTGTCTTTTATACCGATAATGAGTTAAAACAAGTGCCATGAATACAGGTAATGAGTGGAACCTCGTTAGACCTCGTTAAAAGAAGTTAGACCTCTTTGACAGCCAGAAATCTTGCTTGTTTGTAGGCGACCAAATACTTATTTTCCACTCTAATTTGGAAATAAATTCTTTAAAAATCAAACAATGTGAGTTTCTGTTTTTTTTTTTTTTGTTGACATTCTGTCTCTCGTGGTTGAGGTTTACCAATGTTGACAATTACAGGCCTCTCTAATCTTCTGAAGTAGGAGAACTTGCACAATTGGTGGTTGACTAAATACTTATTTGCCCCACTGTAAATTCCCGAATGGGTAACAGAAGATATTTTGCATACCAATGGAGCAATTGTTTGAATACCGAAAAGTATACAAAATGACAGCTTTGAGTCGGGGGAGTAAAAGACAAACAGTGGAACGGAAAGAAGAAACTGCAGTGTTTCCAGGCATTGAACAAATCAATGTCTTTGTTTCTCTTGTGATCTGTTTTCTCTTTATGGGTGCCAAGCGTGTTTTTGTTTTCAAACAGAAAATAAAAACGAGTTAAAAAGTTGAATTAAAAAAACAAAAATTAAACAAGCCAGAAGTACCAGTCAAAGCTCAAGGCCACAGCCTTTAGGTGTATCTTTTAATGTATTAACTGGGTCATGTCTGGCCAACCAGATTACAAAAGCCCTCTTTGAGAAAGCACTTTAAAGAAGTACACAAAAGACAGAAACGGCTGGAGGTGGATCTGGGAGATCTGTTTGTTTGCGCATGAGTATGCTTTTCCACGATGGTTCAGAGAGAATTCTTGGGTACCACAGTCACAATGGATATCTCCTGAGGTATTAAACATCATAAACATTAATAAAGACAACATTAAGATGTGGGATTGTCTTCCGAATGTGACACAGTACTGGGTAGCGCGTTCTATTAAATTGTAATGATGAACAAAAAAAAGCTAATTATTATGAAATAAGGCCAGCAAAACACAGCAAAAAAATACACCTGTGTTCTCCACTCCGAAACTAATCTGAAGGCCCTGACCACACCTTATTTTTCTGGTACTCCGGTTTTCACCCGCTTCGCTAAAGTCATGCTCGGGAGGTCGGTCGATATCAATAAACTGTCCATCTATGAAAGGTTATCCGTCTACATGTGCGCTGCGAATAGCTGGCAACCAATTCAGGATATAGCATGCTCACAGTCAGATGGGATTGTATTCATGATTTCAAAAGGACCGCAATAAATAACTACTGTATATGTGTAGAAGTTGACAGCACTAACCTATGAAAGAACGAGAATGGATCATCTGGGGCAGAGACACCTGTTCGATGCTTTGAAGACCAGATAAAAGCACGCACTATAGCTACATCACTGACGTTTTGAAGTCACAACCTGACTCCCATCACCATTTTCTTTTCATCTTACCCCAGATTGTTGGACATCTTTTCAAAAATGATACTTCGATTACTTTTTCTCTAGTGACAGTGAAGCATGTATTCGTCTCATCTTCAGTGTGCAAAGGGATGCTACAGTGCTGGCCAAAAGTATTGGCACCCCTGCAATTTTGTCAGATAATGTTCAATTCGTCTTAGAAAATGATTGCAATTACAAATGCTTTGGTAGTAATTCATTCATTCATTCATTTTCCATGCTGCTTTTCCTCACGAGGGTCGCGGAGGTGCTGGAACCTATCCCAGCCGACAACGGGCAGTAGGCAGGGGACACCCCGAACTGGTTGCCAGCCAATCGCAGGGCACAAGGAGACATACAACCAGTAATATCTTCGTTTATTTTGCTTGCAATGAAAATACACAAAAGAAAATGAAAACAAAATTAAATCATTATAATTTTACACAAAACTCCAAAAATGGGCCGGACAAAACTATTGGCACCCTCCGCCTAATACTTGGTAGCACAACCTTTAGACAAAATAACTGCGAACAACCGCTTATGGTATCCATCAATGAGTTTCTTACAATGCTCTACTGGAATTTTAGACAATTCTTCTTTGGCAAACTGCTCCAGGTCTCTGAGATTTGCAGGGTGCCTCCTCCAAACTGCCATTTTCAGATCTCTCCACAGTTGTTCTATGGGATTCAGGTCTGGACTCATTGCTGGCCACTTTAGAAGTCTCCAGTGCTTTCTCTCAAACCATTTTCTAGTGCTTTTTGAAGTCTGTTTTTGGTCATTGTCCTGCTGGAAGACCAATGACCTCTGAGGGAGACCCACCTTTCTCACACTGTGCCCTACATTATGTGGCAAAATTTGTTGGAAGTCTTCAGACTTTATAATTCCATGCACACGGTCAAGCAGTCCAATGTCAGAAGGAGCAAAGCAACCCCAAAACATTATGGAACCTCCACCATGTTTGACTGTGGAGACCGTGTTCTTTTCTTTGAATGCTTAATTTATTTATCCTGTAAACTCTATGTTGATGCCTTTTCCCAAAAAGCTCTACTTTTGTCTCATCTGACCAGAGAACATTCTTCCAAAACGTTTTTGGCTTTCTCAGGTAAGTTTTGGAAAACTCCAGCCCGGCTTTTTTATGTTTCAGGGTCAGAAATGGGGTCTTCCTGGGAATCCTACCGTAGAGGTCTTTTTCATTCAGATGGCGACGGATAGTACAGCTTGACACTGTTGTACCCTCGGACTGCAGGACAGCTTGACCTTGATTGGATGTTAGTCGAGGTTATTTATCCACCATCCGTACAATCATTAGTTGAAATCTCTCGTCAATTTTTCTTTTCCGTCCACATCTACTGTAGGGAGGTTAGCCACAGTGCCATGGGCTTTACACTTATTGATGACACTGCGCACGGTAGACTGAGAACCATTAAGGTCTTTGGAATTGGACTTGTAACCTTGAGATTTCCCATGCTTCGTAACAATTTTGCTTTTCAAGTCCTCAGACAGTTCTTTGGTCTTTTTTCTTTTCTCTATGCACAATGTGGTACACACAAAGACAAAGGACAGAGGTTGGGTCAACTTTAATCCGTTTTAACTGGGTGGAAGTGTGATTTAGTTATTGCCACCACAGCTAAGTAACAGTTGCTGTTAATTACACAAATTAGAGAAGCATCACATGATTTTTCAAAAGGTGCCAATACTCTTGTCCGTCCCATTTTTGGAGTTTTGTGTAAAATGATAATGATTTAAGGGAGAAGTGAGGCGATAATAGCCAAAGTGCCTTTAATTTTCTTTAAAAGCGGAACAGGCCTGACTGCTTTGTTTTCCTCTAAAAAGACATTAATTATCACATTCACTCATGCATAACAGAATGGCATCGTGATAGAAGAAAAGGTTGGATGCTTGCTAACTAATCAAAACAAAAGTAAAGGGCATTCACTTTTTTCTCAGTTACACAGGATCTTATTCTCCATAAGACCAAAACGCGTAATTGCAACTTTGCCTTGCAGGGATGCTTTTCTAAAGGCCCAAATTCCCAACAGATACGACTAATTTAATACACAAAGACAAAAAAATCTGTCTGAAATGACGGAAGAATTGATTGGACGCTGCGCCATCTAGTGTAGCAAGGGTAAAATTACTATCACATTTTTCAACTCATAACTATGGTCAATAGTTGACATACGTTGACTTTTTACGTGATTGTTTAGCACTTGCATGAGATTCATGATTATTATACAGCATATTAATACTCAATATTTCTTATTTTGGAAGTGCTATCTTGACCAAAAATCTTTAAAACATTACTGTTCACATTTATTCAACCAGAATCATTTTTTACTCTGTTCACGCTTTTAAGTTTGTGATCATTTACTGCATGATTTATCAATGAAAACATTGCTATCCGTTTAATGACTAGAGGGATAAAAGCAATGGAACGTGAAAACAGGAAATTAGGAAAATTAGGAAACCTGTGCTTGATTATTACTACCACATTGCAGTTATTCCAGTGTAGGAATTGTGAGGTTTGGTCAAACAAAATACAATTAAATTGGGCAAAATTAGGCGGGGATTTCAACCACGTGAACCCCAAGAGTGTATTTCCGAAAACACACAAAAACATAGACTTTCCAACTCGTGGCAATAACATCTTGGACCAGGTTTACACCACCCAGAAAGGAGCTTACAAGGCCTTCCCCCTCCCCCACCGCGGAGCCTCTGACCACATCACTGCGATGCTAATTCCAGCATACAGACCACTGGTTAAAGTCACCAAACCAGTCCGGAAAGAGGTGCGTGTCTGGCCAGAGGGGGCAGTGGAGGAGCTCCAGGACTGTTTTAACACCACAGACTCTGGGATGTGTTTAAACAGGGTGCCACTTACAAGAACACCACAGACCTCCAGGAGTACACTGACGTTGTCACTGCTTACATCACCAAATGCACTGACGATGTGACAGTGACAAAGACCATCTCTGTTCAGGCCAATCAGAAACCATGGCTGACAGGAGAGGTCCACAGGCTGCTGAAGGCTCGTAATGCTGCCTTCAGAGGAGGGGATGAGGAAGGCCTGAGGACAGCTAGGGCTAACCTGTCACGTGGAATCAGAGAGGCCAAGAAACAGTACTCCAGGAGGATAGCTCATCACTTCAGTGAAAGCAGGGATGCACAGAGCCTGTGGCGGGGGATACAGACGATCACGGACTACAAGCCCCCATCACAGACCTGTGACAGCTCCACTTCTCTGCTAAATGTTCTAAATGACTTCTTCGCTCGCTTTAAGGCACAAAACAACACGCTGGCACAGAAAACACCACCTCCTCCTAGCGAACAGGTGTTAACACTGTCCCCTGATGCCATGAGAAGGACACTTAGCAGAGTCAACGCCCGCAAAGCCTCTGGTCCTGACAACATTCCGGGACGTGTTCTGAGGGACTGTGCTGGAGAGCTCACAGATGTCTTCACAGACATTTTTAACGTCTCCCTGAGCCAAGCTGTTGTTCCCACCTGCCTCAAAACCACTACTATCATCCCGGTGCCGAAGACGTCATCGCCCTCAAGTTTCAACGACTACCGTCCGGTAGCACTCACTCCCATCCTCATGAAGTGTTTTGAACGGCTAGTGCTGAAACACATCAAAACTGTCCTCCCACCCTCCATGGACCCCCTCCAGTTCGCGTATCGGTCGAACCGCTCGACCGACGACGCCATCACCACCACCCTCCACTCAGCCCTCACCCATCTGGACAATAAGAACGCCTACGTCAGAATGCTGTTCATCAACTTCATTTCAGCATTCAACACAACTCATTATTAAACTGGACCAGTTGGGGATCAGCACATCACTGTGCAACTGGCTGCTGGACTTCCTGACTGGGAGACCTCAGGCAGGCCGGGTCGGCAGAAACACATCCAGCACCACCATATTGAACACCGGGGCCCCCCAAGGATGTGTGCTTAGCCCCCTCCTCTTCACTCTGCTGACCCATGACTGCACAGCGCTGCACAGCGCCAACCTCCTCATCAAGTTCGCTGATGACACAACTGTGGCGGGCCTCATCAGCAATAACAACGAGACCAACTATCGGAGCGAGGTGAGCCGCCTGGCACTGTGGTGTGACCGCAACAATCTCTCTGTAAACATAGAGAAGACGAAAGAGATTGTTGTGGACTTCAGGAGAACACGCCCTCAGCATGCACCCCTGACCATAAACGTTCGAGAGGGTGAGCAGCACCAAGTTTCTGGGGGTGCATGTCACAGAAGACCTCTGCTGGACCACCAACACCGCATCACTGGCCAAGAAAGCCAACCAGCGCCTCCACTTCCTCCGCAAATTGAGGAGAGCCAGGGCCCCGGCCCACATCATACGGACCTTCTACATAGGCACCATTGAGAGCATCCTGACCAGCGGCATCACCGTGTGGTACGGCGCCTGCTCCAGCTCCTGTAAGAAGATCCTCCAGCCCATGGTGAGAGCCGCTGAAAAGATCATCGGTACCTCTCTCCCCTCTCTCGGAGAACTGTACACCTCTCGCCTCACCCGCAAAGTCCTCTGCATCGCGAGAGACTCCACCCATCCGTCACACAGCCTCTTCAGCATGCTGCCATCAGGAGTCTGCGAGCCAGAACTAGCAGACTGTGGGACAGCTTCATCCACCAGGCTGTCAGGATGCTCAACTTTCTCCCTGCTCTGCCCTCGCTCTTCACATCCACTCCATCTAGACTCTGACTTCCCAGTCCCACTTCACAAGCAACAGTCATTTTACACACAGTCACTTTACAATAGGCACTTTACAATAATTACTTATAAAGTCACTTTATAATAGTTATTTATAAATAGACATCTAGTCACTTTATATAACCATCCCTTTTTGCACAACCATGCATGTTGGTATGTATGTATACATGTGTGTGTATGTGTGTGTGGGTGTGTGTATGTATATAGGACAATGCATTTGCACTATTGCAGTCAGCCTCTTTTCCATTCACCTGTTTTTATTTTGTGTCGTTTCATAGATATTGTTATATTGTACAGTTGTCTATTTTTACATATATTTATTTCTTTTATTTGATTTTTACTTGCCACTGAGGTTAGGATCACGGAATTTCAATTCTCTGTCTGTCCTTGCACATGTGGTAGAATTGACAATAAAGCAAACTGAACTGAACTGAAAACATTGGATAAGCCGGTGAAACATTACATAAAAACACACCCTCACACACAAAAGCCATTAAGTCCTTTGTCACAAATTTGCAAATATATTCTTATAATACACATTAATAGAGGCTTCACAGCATAACATCAACACAAACAAATCATGACGTGTTAAAATATGATGTAGAATGAAGGGTTGCATCATGCATGAGCGAAAACTTGAAGGTCATGACCCATAGGAAGTTTAAGTGAAATTGACTGAACCATTTTAAGGTATCTGTACACTAAACATGCATCACAGTGGGTGGAACAGCTAATCAAAGTGACACAGGCTCAACTGCAGAATGCCAGGAAGGCATTTTGGCCCATGTGTTTGGTAAACAAGCAAGCTAGCACAGTGATGGAATCTTTATGTGATTGTTGTGTAATATCTCTATAAAAAAATAGGTTAGTGAGTGAGTGGGGTGGAATGTGAAACTATCCGTGAGCAAACAGGTGTAAAGATAAAGACATAAATAAATAAGGGGGGGGGGGGGGCTCCAAGACACAAACAAATATTGGGAACGATTACTAATGTAGAATCTGGAGGGGAAATAGTCTATCAGTATGAAAGCATATATTGATCCTCTTGGGGCTTTCTCCTATCACGCACGAACACACACTTTACCCCCCCCCCCCACACACACACACACACATGCATACAGAATTTATGTTAAACTGCTACTTTGCTGAGGAATAATGTCACATCTGCAATGACTCATCCTAATTTCAAAACTATATTTTAGATAGTTCTGCAATACAAACTGTACAACCTACCGAGTCAGATTTTCTGGTCCTTTATTTATAACCTCTGTATTACTGGAATGTATAACTACAAAGATGCAACACACTTTGCCTCTGCCATTAGGTTATTTTTGTTTTTTTATACCATTGGAAATATATTGTTGACTTGACCATATTACGATGCACAGTTTGAACAGAAACATTAGCAGTGAACGACCCCATCATTTTTTAAGGAAAAGGCAAATTGTGTTTTTTGTAATTAATCACAAAATTGTAAGTCTCACAGAATGTTTTCAAAAAGTATTCTCCAACTTCAAGTTTGTGTCCAAAAAATGGAAATGAAGGGGGCATAAACAGTGTTCCTCACCTATTCTTTTTGGTAGTTCTAAATGTATCCATTTCAGACATTTGCTGAAAATTTTACCCATCCTTGCTGTGTGTGTGCTCTTGCGAAAACGGTGTAACATGCCACAAGAGGGCGCCAAGCTAATAAACTGTATCTTACCCTGTACTTCAAGAGGTACAATAATGAACTATTAGAACAATGATGTGGACAGAAAATGTACACTTCTGACTTTCAATGTGGCGTCAAACAATCTGTTTGAGAGAGGCCAGACGCTTCCTGATGAGCTGGTTCTCCTCCACCATTTTGGATATGGTCCTGAGAACAGACAGCCTTGCCTGTCTCAAAAGAACAAACAGTAAGAAGTGCTTCCTTTTTCCTTTGCCTATTCATGGAAATAGCTGCTACAAATTAAACATGACTTTTTAAAACAAATGATTATTATAGCACAGAAGAACGGTATTTTAAAATTACAGGATTCAGATTATATAACCTTTTTCTATTTAACCAACAAACATATTTACAATACTGTATCACTATGCTTTGCCATGTCTGCGGTAATGTCATCTCGAGTAATGTATCAAATCTTGGAAAAGAACTGGCCATCATGAAACATTATTTGACACTAACAGTGCACAACATGCTCTGAAAATAGCTTACTGTACCTTCTTTTCGTAGTTGGGTGTTTTGATTTGGGTATTTGGGGAGAAAACGTAAGGATCTTCATCAGGTTCACAGCACATTTCAGCCACTAATAACACAAAAGTGCAACATTATTATTGTAGCTACCTGCTTACTTTTAATCAAGAAAATGTCAATCCTTGTTTCAATTTTTAGTTGCCTCAATAATCTAATCAAATCAAATCAAATCGTTTTACTCCATAATTGGCGTAATAAAAACATTTTTTTTCGAGAAGGCAAATCATTGGACTTAATGGTTTCACAAACTGTTAAGAAATCCGTAAGTGTTGATTTATACATTGTTTTTAAAACATACAAAATCTTGTTATGATGAGTTAATAGGCAGAATGAAGCGACAGATGCTAGGTACAGAGGTGGGACGGGAGGCAACAAAGTGTACTGTACGACATTTTTTTTTTTTTTTTTTTTTTTTTGCGTCAATATATTTGTCTCTTTAATATTTCACCTTTACCTTTTGGGTGCGTGGACGTGTTTCCACTAATTACCTCCAGGCTGCTGATACCTTTGGACA
This sequence comes from Corythoichthys intestinalis, assembly GCF_030265065.1. NCBI lineage: Eukaryota > Metazoa > Chordata > Actinopteri > Syngnathiformes > Syngnathidae > Corythoichthys > Corythoichthys intestinalis. The sequence goes on along the minus strand of NC_080405.1, from coordinate 35,841,953 downwards.
AAGACAGTTTGGTTCGGTTTGGCAATTTTACTTTGAGTAGGTCTCGTTTTTTGTCGTCTGCTGGCTTCTTCTTCCCGCTAATGCGCCTGAGATTGCCATGGCAAGCACGGCTGTCTTTCTGTCGTGCTTTTGTTTCTTGACTTGAGGTACAACGCGAGGCTGGAATTGACTTCCCTTTCTTACACGACATCACAAAACCCAGAGTGTAATTTAAAAAAAAAAACCGCACACACCACTAGTTAAACTAGCTTTACTAGTGTGTACAACTGTAGCTAGTAAAGTGAGGCAGCTAATCAAGAAAGGGCTAAACAAGACGATGGTGACGTCACTGCCACAAGTGATGCCCAGCATTATGTCAGAGCCGAAGTTTCTCTTTCCAATATTTTTATTTCTAAGTTAAAAAAAAAAAAAAGTTAATTGCCTGTATTCAAATCTTATATATTAAAAAAAAAAAGAAAAAAAAAAAAAAGAAAAGAAGATCAATACCCTGGTATGTTAGTCTATTGTAATATGGTACAAACCACTGAAACAACAACAAAAAAAGATTTAAAAAATAACAGCTATTAATATTTATTATAATGCTGTCAGTTAAACTCATTGCCGTAATTTTCGGACTATAAATCGGATTTTTTTCCCCCCTTCATTTTGAATCCTGCTTCTTCTAGTCCGGTGCAGTTTATTTGATTTATTTGGCTTAATTGGTAACACTTTATTTGACAGCAGCATCATAAGACTGTCATAAGACCGTCATAATTATGACATGTCACTATCATGGGCATTACTGAAGGCTTATGACAGATGTCATTAAGTGTCATCCAGCAAATTATGTCACTAACTCCAATTACGTTCAGCTAGGATCTTTTACATCCATTCAAAAGTGTGATAATTTGCCGGATAACACCAAATGACATGTTATAAGCATTCATTAATGCTCATGACAGTGTCATGTCAAAATTATGACTGTCTAATGACAGTCTTATAGCGCCGCTGTCATATAAAGTGTTACCAAATACCATAACTAGCAATTAATGAAAACTGGAACAGTAACTGAATAAATAATTAGCTCAGAACATTAATGTTATTGTTATTTACATCTGCAGTGCTCCAATTCATGCTTGGAGGCATGTTGGACAACAACAGTGTTGGCAGCACAAGTTGACTGTCACCCCCAAGGTGATGGCCAAATTAAGCTTCTTGAAGCAATGAAGCAAGGTTCATGGTGGTTCATTTGGTCTTATAACAGTCCTATGATGCCGCTGTCAAATAAAGTGTTATCGGTTAATACCTTCTGGTGTAAAAATCCAATAATACAGTGAGGACAGTTGCGGCTTATAGGCCAGTGCCGCTATCTATGAACAAATGCTGTTTTCATTTCAGATGTGGTGGGTAGCGGCTTATAGTCAGGTGCGCCTTATAGTCCGAAAATTACGGTGATAATGGCGTTATAGTAAACCCCCTTTGATGCAGTTAATTCATTTTACGCGCAATAAGTTACGGCCCTTCCCTCACACCGTAGTTCACAATTCAAGAAAACGCGCACTCTCATATATGGCAGTTCTAAAGGAGAGTCAGAAATCTTGGTGACTTGTTCCTGGTACAACCTCATTTTGTGTTTTAATGTCCAAAATAGCAACCAATTCAGGGTGTCCCCCGCCTTCTGCCCGTAGTTGGCCGGGATAGGCTCCAGCACCTCAGCGATCCTTGGAGGATAAGCAGCAGTGAAAACAAATGAATGAACGAATGCAAAAATGGGGCATGTTGGTGGCGGGACAAACGTGAACACGGCCTGGCTGCTTGGCACGACCCATCATGGTTTTTTGGATTAAAATACAGCGGTTAACCTTCTGGCACTGTGTGCAGCTCTCGTGGCCGCTCGAGACATAGTATATGTGGGCAAAAGCACATGGAGGATCAGGGTGGAATCCCCGTGTCAAATGAAAAGTTACTTTGGCTGTTTGAGCCCAAAATGTGGCACTCTGATGCAAAATGTGGCCTTTATTGTTATGTAGTGAGCTGCAATGGACAGGTTAACTGTAAATGAATGTGTGGAATGAAAGAATGAATGCTTCTGTGCACCACGAGAACCTCCAGCATGGAACTTCCAGGTGCTTCTCTTGCGCCCGACCAAAGCTCACTATTTTCGGGCAAAAGGACACAAAGGATCGGGGTGAAATCCACGTTCTCAGGCAAAATGTAACGGATTAACCCTAAATGTGGAACTCAGATGTGATTGACTGATGCAAACCCCCCTAAAATTGACGGATGAACTATATAAATGATTTGGAAGACGAGCGTTTTGGTGAGTTCAATAATTTTATCAAATTTTTCATTTTTGTCCCCCACAACATTTCAACTCCTGTTTCTAATGAGGCTTGCAATGTGAATGTGAGGTCAACATTGGTCAACTCTTGTTCCAAATATATGTATTTAAAACTTGAAATATATAATTTTTTGCATTAAAAAAAAAAAAAAACTGAATGTGATCAATCTCGAGTTAACTATGGACTGCATGCGTTTGACAGCACTAGTATCAAATTTGATAAAATAATGGGACAGGGAGAAAAAAAAAAAAATCACCCAAAAAATGCCAGTTCACTACAAGTTAATTGAAAAAAAGCGATTAATCAAATTTTATTGCTTGACAGCACTAAATAATAAACATGTAGTATTTAAGGAGAACCATGAGATAAATGCACTGTAGTATCAATTAAATTGCATGAATGAATACAAATAAAAACCCCTTGCATTCTCAGCTAAAATTGGCCAAGGTACTATAGGTTACTGAGTCAGCAGTTTCTCCCACTTTGAACCTATGGATGACAACAACAAGAAAAAAGTAGGAATTAGTACAGAATTAATCTAACAGCCCTGTTATGAGTAATGTTAAATGCCTTTTATGCTGCAGAAATATATGGCGGAAAACACTCAGGGGACTTGAAGTTCCGCTCTGAGACCCCCAATTTGGCCAAATTTCAGAAATGTCCGAAATGCATGTGTGATACATCGTTGGAAAGCTTAAAATCTCAATTTTCTGGGGGGGAAAATTTTTGAACAGGAAGGCATTTTTGAAAGAACATTTTTTTTAAACAGCAAAACCCTATTTGGGGGCGAGAGCACGCAAGAGCAGAATTAAAGATGCCACGATTTTACCTTACCTTGGTTCGAACAAAAAACTCCGCGCAGCATTTATCACAGAGTGTCAAGACACAGCTGTGAATGGTCACAGCTGGATTTTTTTTTTTTATATTATGGGTGAAACATGATGGTATAACAAGGGTCGCGATGCAGAAATCGCAGACAACAAGGAGTGGTTGAGATTTTCTTTTTCATATAGTTACCCTTTTAAACGTTAATTTTTAATTTTTTTTTTTCTGATCGATTATTTATCATCTTACATATCGGAGAAAATGTGATAGTAACAGAAAAAAATACAATTAAGCGAAAGTTATGAGGTAGATATATCCGTGACTTTTTTACAGACGCCAAATTTTTCATCGCGACGTAATTGGTTTAAAATTTTGAAATATGCGAGTGAATAATTTTTTTAAGTCATTTTTTTTTTTCAAACTAAAATTTAGACATCAATTAATGACTCTAACCGAAAAATGACAAACATTTTGAATAACAAATATAATTACGCACCTTCTTTTTAAGGCTAGGTTGAAAAAAGCGGTTGCACGACGTCTGTAAACGGGGGTTTTCAGGGTAAAATGGACAAATTAAAAATAGTTCGGATATAGTGTGTGATATAGTGTTCGGAATAGTGCGCCATGAATCTGCTATGGAAGCACATAGACATATTGTTCTATCAAACACAACAGTTGTTTTGGCTTAAAATACAGCAGTTTCTTTTAAAGAGTAGTGCAAGAGCAGAAACTGCTTTTTCAGTCTTGTCTGTGTTTTCGGCCATATGCGGTTGAGGTAAAAAAAAATAAAAAAAAAAATACATACACTTGTAAAGAACGTTATGGCTGTCTTGGCTTTACAGACATTTCGACTCAGATTTGTCTCTGATAGACTAGAACAGACAGTTCTTTGTAGCAGAAAAAATACATTCAATAAATTTGGTTATTTTAGGACTTTATTAAGGGTTGACAGAAAAATCGACCAAATCTTCTGGGTCAAATAGATACATACAGCAATGCTACTATTTTGTTACTGTCCCTTGGCCATTTCTACTTCAATTAGGCGCATTTGGTAACCAACCTCAAACACTCCTCTCGACAGAATTGATACAGTTCAGTTAAATTGAACAAATTTAACAGAACTGCACCAATTTTATCAAGAGGAATCTTCAAAGACTCAGCCAGACGTTTGCCAGAAGCTTGTGGCTTGCTACCCAAAGTGCCTAATTGAAGTGAAAAATGGCCAAGGGACATGTAACTAAATGTTAGCATGGCTGTATGTACAGTATATTTTTGACCCAGCAGATTTGGTCACTTGTTCTGTTAACCCATAACAAAGCCGAAAAAACCCCCAAAAACTTCATGAATATTTGTGACAAGGAAGTATCTGTTTCAATTAGGGCTGTCAAGCGATTAAAATTTTTAATCGGGTTACAGCTTAAAAATTAATTATTCGTAATTAATCGCAATTCAAACCATCTATAAAATATGCCATATTTTTCTGTAGATTATTGTTGGAATGGAAAGACGGATATATACTGGACTGTCTCAGAAAATTAGAATACACAATATTCTAATTTTCTGAGACAGTCCTGTACATTAATCCACCATTTAAAGCAGGGGTGTCCAAACTTTTTGCAAAGGGGACCAGATTTGGCGTGGTAAAAATGTGGGGGGCCGACCTTGGCTGACGTCCTTTACATAGAACAATATACAGGACTGTCTCAGAAAATTAGAATATTGTGTATTCTAATTTTCTGAGACAGTCCAGTACATTCAACATACTGTACATAAGTACTGTATTTGTTTATTATAACATTAACTCAACAAGATGGCATTAACATTAACATTCTCTTGAAGCGTTCCATGGATAGATAGACTTGTAGTTCTTAAAAGATGAATGTTAGTACAAGTTATAGAAATTGGATATTAAAACCCCTCTTAATGTTTTCGTTTTATTAAACTTGTAAAATTGTCAATCAAAGAATAAACTAGTAGCTCACCATTGTTGATGTCAATAATTACACCATGCTCACTCATGGTACTAGCCCATAAAATCAGTTGGACCCAAGCACCATCAGAGGGCGCCAAACACCAAAAAACAAGTAACAAGCGGACATTACACTGTACTGTACATTTTAATCTGTTTGAGCGGGGCATGTGCGTTAATTGCGTCAAATATTTTATAATATTTATATTTATATTATATTTATAATAATAATATTTAATTTAAAAAAATAATTACCGCCCGTTAACGCGATAATTTTGACAGCCCGAGTTCCAATCACTCTGTCAGAGAGCAATCAGAGTACACAGTAGCTGGAAACTCAAGAGTGATATCGAGATGCTTTGCTTTTTTTTTTTTTTTAACCTGTCCTGTTCAGCTGTTTAGACATGGAGAATGGTAATCTGACTGTCCTTATAGACTGTTGTGCTTTACAAGTTCCTTACAAGTGTATGTAAAGTTTTGTGCAAAAACTAGGCCTACTTTATTTTACATACAAAAACTTACCTGTATTCTTCTAGTCCTTTTTTGTCAAAACGAGTCTTTTTTACTTCACTGGTAACTGCTGTGTAGGTAACCTCATCATCATTGGAAATGGACAATTGGTTATCATGTGACTGTGGATCTGACAATTGGCTACGGGTTTTCACGTGTCCATATGAGTGCATCACATTTGCCTGTTGTTTCTTCGAGTATTTTCGTGCCAGACTTCGAGGAGATGGCACGTCCATGTTGACATTGGCATAAATGGTGTGGGGCTGATCTTCAGTGGGGGCGGAGCTGACTTCTTGAGAAGAAAACTGCGCCTGATTAATCAATATTAATGGGTGGTTAGTTGATGTGCAAGAAAGATAAATACACAAATTTCTTGGAATATTCTCAAAGTATAATCTCTATGTTTTGAGATTTCTTGCAAATTAACTCCAATCTCCAATTTTTTCTTTTAGAATAACTTTTCAAGTCTTTTCCCAGGGTTGATGTTCTGTATAAGTAAAAATCATGCAAGAGGCAAGAAAGAGGCATGACATTTAACATCCAACACTTAACATCAGCATCAACACCAACATTTTGTGCTGATGTCATGCAACAGAATAATCAGGGTCCAGGATGCGTAAAATCCCAAAGTTGCACCAATATGCCTTATATATAGACAGATTTTTTTTGCAAACAAACAACTGGTTTAGCCGTGATGGGGTTATCTATGTTTAAGAGGCTTATGTTATACAGCTGGCCAGGGAACGCCTCTTGTGGTGGAACTCGGTCAGGTGGCCAAGGACAGTGAAGTATGACCAGACACAGATAAGTGGAATAAAATGATGTTTGTGTGGGTGGAAGATACAGACCTTTATCTCTTTTTTTCCTGTCTTCTTGTGTTTCCTCCTACAAGAAGAGGAAAAGAAGCAATTTGTTCAGCAATGTTTCAGGGAAAAACAATCTTTGACCAATTAGTTTCTCTTTACAACACAAAATTTTGAACATTTTAAGCCAGGGGTGTCCAAACCAGTCCTCAAGGGCCGCTGTGGCTCTTGGGTTTTCCTCCTACCAATTGAGCCCAGGCAGTTTAACCACTGAGGTTTCTGCTTAAACAAGTTGTACCTGAGTGCAATCAACTGATTACACTCATAAGACACCAGATCAGTGAAAAGGTGTCGTCTTGTTTTGTTGGAATGAAATCCTGCACCCACTGCAGCCCTATGTGGAATAGTTAAACCTGTCATGAGTTTGCTCCCTGCTCCACTAATTGAGTAATATTCCTACACACCCGGCCTTCCGTCACTCTACCTATCAGGAAACTGATCAGCTCATTGCTCTTATCACTGCCACCGCCATGTTACCAGCTGCTCTGGGTGAGTGTATTTAAGTCACTGGTGTCCAAACACCCAGTATCAGTTCATCTGTGATGCTGTTCGTTGGCCTTCCTCAACTGATCATCGCATTTGACTCAACCAATTCGACCCCAACGACCTTTTCTTCCTGACAAATAGTGATGTCCATACGGGGGGCTTTGGAATTTAAACCCTTTTGGCCCATTGTGTTGAAAATTGGTTTATTACTTGAAGCTTCATTCATGATGAACATCAGGGTCATCTGCTGGCGTATTGGTTATACTGCAGGCTGCAGCTATGTGAAAGGTTGAGGCTACAAGTGTGCACGCTGAACTGTTCAAAAGTGAAGTAGGCAGACACTTCAGCAGCAAATTAAAATTTAGTTGTGTGCGTGTGTGTGGTGTACCTGGCATAACCTATAAAGTGGCCTCCAACTATTTGGATGGGGGTTAGAGGATTACGCCATTTATATCGTATCCTTGGCCAAAGAATCAAAGAATCTTTTGTCACGGTACTGGTGTTTTACGTATATCCGTATAATGTTTAGATAGGTATATTTAGGCATACAATAAAGCTGGGTTATACACAAAGCAGAGAAATACACTCTAGCCCTAGTGCTTTAATCCTCAAAGACCCCAGTCAGACTTTGGTACCTTGAAAAGTATTCCCTCACAGCACCGCTAGTTAGGAAATAGCTGTACACAATGTTGTGCAAAATGTGACAAGATTTCCAAGCATACAGAGGAAGTTTAAAAATACCCACAACTATTAAGAGACGGAGATGTCAAAATATCACTTATTACTTCATTGACCTACCAGAGATAAAAAAGCAAAAGAACAAGCATCACAAATAGAATGCCTCCAAGTCCACCCAGTATTCCAACTGTCAGATGACCTGAGGGAATAAAAGTGAATAAATGAGTGCATTGATGAGCAGTGGATAAGACATTTCAATGTTACACTTACTGTTACGTGAAGGACAAATTAACACAAACCAAAATTATGTTGCTCCATTAAAAGTAGGACTGTCGTCGAATTAACAACTTCATACTGGCTCTGGGCCTCACAGAGATAGACTCCATTGAGGGGTGTTTCTGTGAAAGGAAGAGACAGCATCTGTCCCGAGCCCACATGGAGCACAGAGCTGGAGCTGATCCACTTATACCACATATAACTGTGGTTGAAGGGGTTGGCTGCGCTGTTGCACATCACGGTGACGCTACCACCTTCTTCAACACTTGGCAGATCTGTTGAAACCAAGAAGTTTGATAGACAATCGTAAAAAGTCAAGTCTGGTCTAGTATTGAACGAAAAATGTGACATGCTGTTGTAAAACAATTAACACTGTGGTCGATGTCAACTATGTCATTCAGGAAAATGTAATAAATGTGTGAAAGTGTAAGAAAATACTTCGATCACAATGCATTTACAGCGCTGTCCAAAAATATTGGCACCCCTGCAATTCTGTCAGATAATGCTAAATTTCTCCCAGAAAATGATTGCAAACACAAATGCTTTGGTAGTAATATCTTCATGTATTTTGCTTGCAATGAAAAAACACAAAAGAGATTGGGGGGAAAAAATCTATCATTTTACATAAAACTCCAAAAATGGGCCAGACAAAAGCATTGGCACCCTTAGCCTAATACTTGGTAGCACAACCTTTAGACAAAATAACAGCTAACAACCGCTTCTGGTATCCATCTATGAGATTCTTACAATACTCTGATGGAATTTTAGACCATTCCTCTTTGGTCAACTGCTCAAGGTCTCTGAGATTTGAAGGGTGCCTTCTCCAAACTGCCATTTTCAGATCCCTCCACAGGTGTTCTATGGAATTCAGGTCTGGAGTCATTGCTGGCCACATTAGAAGTCTCCAGTGCTTTCTCTCAAACCATTTGTAGTGCTTTTTGAAGTCTGTTTTGGGTCATTGTCCTACTGGAAGACCAATGACCTCTGTGGGAGACCCAGCTTTCTCACACTGGGCCCTACATTATGCTGCAAAACTTGTTGGCAGTCTTCAGACTTCATAATGCCATTCACACGGTCAAGCAGGCCAGTGCCAGAAGGAGCAAAGCAACCCCAAAATATCAGGGAACCTCCACCATGTTTGACTATGGAGACCATGTTCTTTTCTTTGAAGGCCTTGTTTATTTATCCTGTAAACTCTGTGTTGATGCCTTTTCCAAAAAAGCTCTACTTTTGTCTCATCTGACCAGACAACATTATTCCAAAACGTTTTTGGCTTTCTCAGGTAAGTTTTGGAAAACTCTCTAGCTTTTTTATGTCTCTGGGTCAGAAGTGGGGTCTTCCTGGATATCCTACCATAGAGTCGCTTTTCAATCAGACGCAGACTGATAGTACGGGTTCCACATCTAGCTAGGGAGGTTAGCCACAGTGCCATGGGCTTTACACTTATTGACGACACTGCACACGGTAGACACAGGAACATTCAGGTCTTTGGATATGGACTTGTAGCCTTGAGATTGCCCATGCTTCCTCAAAATTTTGCTTCTCAAGTCCTCAGACAGTTCTTTGGTCTTCTTTCGTTTCTCCATGCTCAATGTGGTACACACAAGGACACAGGACGTTGAGTCAACTTGAATCCATATTAACTGGCTGCAAGTGTGATTTAGTTATTGCCACCACCTATTATGTGCCACAGGTGCTGTTAATTAGACAAATTAGAGGAGCATCACAGGATTTTTCAAAGTGTGCCAATACTTTTGTCCATTTTTGGAGTTTCAAATTTTTTTTTTTTTTTTTGTAATTCTCTTTTGTCTTTTTTCATTACTACAAAAGCATTTGTAATTGCAATCATTTTCTGGGAGAAACTGAGCATTATCTGACAGAATTGCAGGGGTGCCAATACTTTTGGCCAGCACTGTACATACAGTGGGGAAACAAGTATTTGAAACACTGCCAATGGGTTTTCCCATTGGCTGTGTATCAAATACTTGTTCTCCCCACTGTAAGTATGGAAGACAACAGAACATAAAGTTAATATGTGAAGATACATACATTGCACATCGAGGTTGAATTCAGTCGATTTAACAAATGTGATGCCTGACAACGTAATGTTGTTAGAAGCTCTACAGTGATACCGTCCACTGTGCCTGGGCTGAAGGACAGAGATGGTGTGACTTGGCCCAGAGTTTATCAATTGATTGTCCTTATACAGGCTGTAGCCATTTTGTGGAACAGGTGGGTTGGCATCACTGCTGCAGCTGAGTGTCACGGCGCTCCCATTGATGATGTCTTCGGTTGGTGTAAGTGACACCACAATGTTGCTCGGAGCATCTAAATTTAAATAGGAAAAAAATATCAAGACAGTTAGTTATGACTCAGATTACCTCATTCACTTCCATTGAAGGCAATAGACAAAACAAATCTGAACTGTGTGCCGTGGCAGTGATTGATTACTGATCACATGACCATCACATTACTAAATGTAACAATTCATTCTTTCTTCAGATAAATATTGGCAGATAAGACATATTTTGCCCTTTTTGATTCTGTTTTCATCTATGCATTCATACTGCTGTAACTCGCTTTACACTTGCTTTGCATCTTCTCACAGTTGGTCATAAATAATTTTTCATATGGTATAAAAGATAATGCAAAAATGAAAGGAATTTGATTATGTCATCCTGTAATGTTGCTTTCTGCCTTTAGTCAGCAAGTACTACTCACATTGAACATTCAGAGTCACAGAGGCCGATTTGATCTTCTCTTGTCCAAAGATGGCACAGTGGTACCTCCCAGAATCCTTTCTACTAGCCTGGAAGATGGGATGCTTTAGGTCTACCACTTTTCCATCTCGGTACCAGACAATATTATTTGTGTTGCAACCGCTCCTGCAGGTCAGGCTAACATTTTGCCCCTCTGTCACTGTGGTTGGTTCCACTGAAGCAGTCAGGTCTGCTCCGGAAAGTCATTGTTAAAATTCACATTCAAGTGTCATTCAAAATCATTTCCCCCCACACACAACCAAAATTACACAAACAAATTAATCAGTCCAATTAAAAAAAAAAAAAAAAAAAAAAAAGGGAAAGGTGTTTTTACCTTTTACTGACAAACGAAGTTCATTTTTGCTTAACCAAGTGCCATGTGTAGTAATAAAACCAAAGCGATAATATCCATCATCTGCATGTTGTATGCTATTGATCCTCAGACTGCAGTCCCCCACCCTGTTGCCCACATATTCAAAGTTGCGTAGGTAGGAAATGTGTATGAATCTGACCCCAAAAATCTTCTTCAACCAGTGAGTTGAAGTGACATTGTGATGGCGAGGGTAGCGATACTGGCACTTTACATGTACAGTCATTCCTTCCAAAGCACATTGATTCTCAAATGTCACTTTCCAGTCTTCACTCAGTACACCTTTAAAAGAAGTTGATATGAATAATTTAACATTTTAATAGCAAGAATAAATATCATACAACCAAAATATTAACCAGTTTCAAATAATTACAAGTTTTGATAGATTTGGCTGCTAAATTTGGAATAACCAAGTTATTTTCTGATTAAACAGGTAAAATGAAACCTACTTGTTATGAGTACCATAAAAATCCAACTTTTCTTCATTGTTAAATTAACCTTGAGGATGTTCCATTTGTCGGACAAGAACAGAAATTGATAGAAAAAAACCAAAAAAAACCAAAAACGTTCATTTTGAAACTCCGCACCCACTGACACATTATGACCAGTGCCTGAACAACTTAAGTTTTGAAAAAGCAGAAGTTGGAAGGAAAGTAGATCTGCTTCTGCTGTAATGGGTGTTAAGTGGGTGGCTAGAATGCAGATTTGAGAAAATATATATCTTTTTATCTAAAGTACCTTCATAGAAACCAGTAAAATGAAAAACTAGGTTTAGGGTTTTTTAGGATTGTCATTCAATGAGTAAATGAAAAGTAGTCCTTTAAGATTCCCAATTGTAATGCATTTCCCAATATGGTCATGCTAAAGTATTGCTGTGTTGTTGTCATGAGCACCATGACTCAAATGTCCACGCAGGCCAACCACGTTTGGAGGGAGGGGGAAAACTCAAGCAATGGATTCTTCCTCAACGCTGTTTTATTCGTTCAACATCTCACATTACAAATACTTCAAATGTATGCAGACAGTTACAAACAAGGTTGGCAGCAAATGAATATGACAATAGATCTTTGTTTTTTATCTCACTTCTACAAACCAGCTATGAAAAAGGATTTCTGTATTGTAGCGTTAAATAATCAGGAAGAAAATATATATATATATAAAAAAAAAAAAAAAATAGAACTTGCGTATAAATGTGAAATTACTTAATAAAAATCCAAATTATAAATGTGAAATTACTTAATAAAAATCCAAATTATATTAGGTAAAAAAAAAAAAAGTTAATAAATATAACCTTCCCAGCATACAATTAAAACTATTAAACATTTGCAATCAAGTAATACTAAGAGACATATTCAATATTCTTTTTCTTCTGAAAATGCAGAGCACAAAACAGCAATTAGAAAAACTAGACACATCAAGTTTAACACATCACCCCAAAAATATAACAAAAATCTGATTCAAATTATAGTTATACATTTCAATTGAAAATATAGCAAATGTAATACCTTATCAACCTTGTATATACAATGTTTTTAATCACAGTTGCATGGTAGTAGCAAAATAAGTACGTAAGCACAAAACTAAAACATTCAAAAATAAACTCATGTATAAATTAGCTTTTTTTTTTAATATATATCTCTCATCAGTATGAGGGAACAAAAAAAAGGGGAAAATAATGTGACTGCATGACTTATGGATTCAACGTCTGACTGCGAAGACTTGTTTCAGGAAAGAAGAATAAGTATTGCACATAATGGCTCACAGTTAACTTGCAACATTACATCACATTCAGGTTATGTCCCAAAGCATGCCACATCACAAAAGGGGTCAAGTGATCAAGTCTTCTTACCTATGTCCTACCGAGTGTCCTCTACATTACAAAAGTGTTGTCATAGTGTAAATTGCATAAACATGATGTCTGGGTGAGAAAGGCAGACTCCGTCAAGTCAAGAGAGCGGTGATCTCGAAGAGAAGTCGCAAAGAAAGGAGGATGGAGATCTAGTGCATTACATCATTAGGTCCTGCATCAACACTAGCCATGTAATTTCTGTAGTAGATAATTATGCATGCCAAGAAGAACTTACAGGCAGTCCCAGAACGAGAATCTAAATATTCAAATCCACTCTGGTGATAGAAGGATGATTACAGGTTGACCGAAGCCAAAACATTTATTTTACTCATAATCATATCAACTACACCTAGGAGTGAAATACCAGAATATATATATTTTCAAGACTATCAAAATCTTTTAGAAAGGTCTTGCCATGCCTAATAATGTTAATCAGGGCAGAGGAGAATCTATGTACGATTGGCTAATAACAGCCTATTTTGAAGCTCCAGAATCACACCGTTACACCAGACAATGTTCAAATTTGCCAGCACTTAAATATATAAAAGCTAATTGAAAATTATATTAATATCATTTTTTTTCTTAAATTAAGTTTACCATAATTGCAGATCTCTTAGTAACAAAGGTACAAAATTATTTTTCACCAAGTGAAAAAAATGAGGTATTGCAAAAGGAGTTCTCCCATCTGTGAAAAATGTGCCTAAAATGACTATTGAAAAAAATATTTAGAAAAGTAGTGCATAATAAATGTATATATGTCCATGACAAAATAATCAGCTATAAAACACTGTACAAAAATCAGCAGGCCATGTATAAAATAATATCTTTATCTCTGTGACAGCAAATTCTAGCTACAACCATATCCAACCACAACACTAGTGAGAGAAGCTCCAATCCAGGTAGAGTGTGCAGTGGTACACCATGAGGACAGCTCAGAAGAATGGACTGTGCATTCCCCTAGTTTGAACTACATTAGAATGTTAGCTTCCAGTGCTAAGATCCCTGACAATATACTGTAAAGCGAGCAAATACTCCTGCCAATACCTGAGCCACGAGGGCTGGGCCTTAGTGAGCTGAAACTCCTGACAGACTACTCTGACCTCCGCGTTGACCTCTGCTCTCCATTATGCGTTCTAGGCCAATCTTTGGTTTGCCCTTTCCGTTCACAAAGTTTCCCCTTTTAAACAGAGACCTCACACAATTGCAAGCGGCTCAAACGCGGCATCCGCCAAAACGCGGGTGAGAACAGCTTCCAAACAAATCGATTTGCCATCTAAAACAACATTCCTCCTTTTTTTCAAACCCAACTCAAACTTTGGTAAATGGTAGTTGTTCTCAAATTCTGCACGCAAAAAAAGAAAAACGTGCTCTCTTCAATGCAGCTTCTATCGTTATTATGCTGATTTTATGATGAACCTCAATTGAATTTTCTTGAAACAAACGTAAGCAGCTTTGCCAGCTAACACCAAACAAAATTACGTCAAGTAAGAAAACATCAAAATCCAAATAGAATGCATTCTTATGTTCATGCACACTTTAAGTCAAAACGTAAATGGGATATTACTCTCTTCTTAGTTACTATGTTTAGAGGGCCCAATTTAAAAAAACAATATAAATTAAGTAGTTTTTTTTTTTTTAACTTAAAAGAAAAGTGCATTTATATTTTCTCATATCATAGGTCATCTCATACCCCTTCCCTAGCTACCTTTTTTCCCCCCAGACCCTCCCCAATCCTAAATTTTCTCCCTTGCCTTAGTTCCAGCGGAAGGAGATATGCCGCGGTCGGTCGCCACCTTCCTTCACCAGGGGCTTGTGGAACTCGCGGCCAGCGCGGGAGTGGATGGCCGCCCAGCAGTATTCACAGTAATACTGCAGGCAGGTCACGTTAGCGCAGAAGAAAGGAGCGAACTTCCCTCCGCAGCGGGTGCCCTGGCACTCGTCACACAGCTGGTCATCCAACACGTATGGCTTCACTTCCACCTAGAGAACACGTTCAAATAAGGCATGAAACGGTGTCGTTGAACTGAACTCTATGCAGTCAATTCACACAATACAATAAACCTTGTCGATTCACAATTTCATCATCTAGAGAGCACAAATCATTTGCTGGAGAACGTGCTTATCTGACATTTTGGGATTATGAATGGCATGAGGACAAATATAACATCTTGCAGAACATACAACTATTTAATTGAATTATGACTTTATTATTGTGTTCCGCTGAGATAGTGACGGACAACAAATTTAAGAAATGTTTCAGCAGTAGAATGTTGTCACACACACACACGTGTTGGGCTGGTCCTTAGCTGTGTAAATCAACAATTTCATAATGAAACGATGCAATACCAATTCTTTGGACAACAATGTGATATTTGCCCTTAATACAAAGTTTGCCACGTTGCAAATTCCAATCCATGTAATGTGCTATTATGTTTCAGAAGTTGATGTTTTTGACAAGTTTTTCAAAACACTTCAGACTTTTCAACGAACCACGTTGATCCATGTCTTGTTTCGATCAAACTGATTGGATCATTGCTCATCATATATCGACCCACATTGATGTATTGTTACAGGTTATGCTGTTGCAGCAAAGGCATGGCAAATTTATTTGCATAGCACAATCCAACACAAGGTAATTCATCACACTAAAATCAGCAAGACAGAAAAAGACAAAAACAGTTAATTAAAATAGGAATAAAAACAAGCTGTATTTGAAAAATGTCATTATAAACGTTAAACAAAACCAAAAAAAAACAACAACAAAAAAGGAAATAGAAAGAAAAACACTAATGAATGGTTCGAAAATGGATTAAGTGAAGAAAATGGTGCACCAACAGTGCAAGCTCTCAATTTTTATATGAACCTGCTTGACACAATCTATAGCAGGGGTACCCAACCGCCGGTACGTGACGCATTTGGTACCGGGCCGCAAAAGGAATAATTCATTAACGACTGCATAATGGCCAAATTAACTTTTGCCTGTGCCCGCCCTTAACACACCAGAATCCCTGTCTACTCTAGATATAATACTACAGGATGGAATGTCACCATAGAAATCCATTGATTGGACTGCTGGCAGTACATCTTGTTTTGTATATCTATGTGCGCTTGTCCTCGATAATAATGTCTGACGTAGGGCGGGCGAATCTCATTTGTTCCCAGAAATAATTAGCCCCCACTCTAGAAAGATTGAAAAACAGACATCTTTGGACAGATTTTTTATGGGGAAAAGAGCACCTGACAAGCCAGAAGATGAGCGTACAACCTCGAAGAAAACAAAATCTACTTTACTTCCCAATCACTAAAGACCCACGAACTGCGAAGGAGTGGATTTGTGACCCGTTTTGTGAATAAACCGAGTGATTCGAGCATGTCTGTGCAACAGGAGGATCAATTTGATGACGGCGACCTTAAACGTACATTTGAGACAACAACTCTACCGAGGTTCTGGAACGTACATTTGAGACAACAACTCTACAGAGGTTCTGGATTAAAATCATTCCGGAATATCCTGACATCGCTAGAAGAGCATTGAAAACCGTGCTGCTATTTCCAAGTCCAACATCATATCTTTGTGAAGCGGGCTTCTCTCACTCTCCCATCACACATCGATGGGACCATCTCGTCTCAACGAAAAAAGCTCAGGCCTCCCACTGATTGAGCGGGTGAGTTATATTTTCCCTGCACTTAACACGACGGGGCTAAAACCAAATGTTATTTTATATTTGCTGTATTTTTCTGCCGCACATTGCCGGTGTTCTGACAAATTTTGCGTAACGTTAAAAAATGGCCGCAAATGCAGCGATTCCAAAGTAAACACTGTAAACTTTCTTTAAAGAAAGGAATATTAACTTACGTTTGCCATGTTAGCTGCACACAACAACTGCACGCAGCTCTCTCACTTAACAACTTTGCCGTGTCGTTAAGCATTAATTTACGCCGTTTCCGTGTTGCACATGTATGTTTATAATGTAAATAGTTTTTTAGCACCGTTGGATAACATTGACAGTCCAACTGAATATAAAAGAGGGCTTTTTCACCACAACAAAAGCTTTGGGAGCAAAATTTTATAAGGGTGCAAAATTTGACAAAACACCAGTCCGTGAAAAAAAGACAAATCACACCGGTCCGCAGTGCAAAAAAGGTTGGGGACACCTGATCTATAGGGTTTCTGCTCTACAAATAGTGCCTCAAAATAAAATGTTTCACCAAAATCACGTAGTGTAAATATTAGAGGTGTGCGAAATTTCCGATTCTTAGATTATTCGCGTTTCGGCCATGGAAGATTCGAGAACGGTTCACAAACATCTAAATTCCGATTATTGAAATATATCAAGTAAAGCGGAACTAAAACACAGTCAGCGCGGTCTTCGGGACGCAATGGGGAACGGACCGAGAGTAAACATCATGTTTGTCATTACCCAGGTAATGACCAGTGTTGTCACGGATTACTTAAAAAAGTAATTTAATTACTGACTACACCTCAAAAAAGTAATCTAGTTAATTTACTGATTACTTTATTATCAAAGTAACTAGGTTACTTTAAAAGTAACTTATCAGTTACTTTTTACCAGTTTTTCTCCTTTTGCTGCCTCGACATAAAAATAACAGAAAAATGTCATCACGTGTAATTGAGTTTTTCACATAAGGCTTAATCTTTGAGTTAGCGGGGGTTTAATTAGTCGATGGAGTTGATTTCAACCACCATTGACTCGCCCTAGCTTAGCCATTCTGGAGCCCTAAAACTAACAAGTAACTGACAAACTGCACGAAATTTGTTTAAATCGACTGCAACGACTAATTAAACCCCCGCTAACTCCAAGATTAAGCCTAATGTAGAAAATTCTGAACTTCCCCTTTGAAATAAAGACCTAGCCATTAAAATGTTGTCTTTAAAAGTAGTAAAGCAACAAAACAAACAACAAAAATTAATTAATGAAATGAACCAAAATCCTACAACGTAAAGTTTTCATAACGGGTCAAAATCATTTTTCGAACAGATCATGTGACTAGCACCTTGGAGACTATCCTTTGCTTTTCTTAGCCAAAACTACACGAGAGGAGGCAAGATGGATATTTAGAATTTCTTTAAACCTAAGCTTTTAAACGCTACCAAGAACAACTTGAAGAGTTGATTGAACTCTAAGTGTCACGATGTGTATATATGTACAGTATTAGCCAAAAGTTTGGAGACACCTCAAAGGTGGATACTTTGAAGAATGTAGAATACAAAACCTGTTTTCAGTTATTTCACTTTTTTTTGCCATTCCACATGTTCGTTCATAGTTTTGATGTCTTCAGTGAGAATTTACAATAGTAGTGAAAATATATAAGACGCAAAAATGATGAAGTGTGTCCAAACTTTTGACTTTTGTTTCAGAGTCTTCAACATGCTTTCCCCCAGTCCCACAAATAAAAAACTCCGCCTATGATTACAAACTCTAACTATAAAATGTACATAATTACACATATTATAAAGGCTGGTTACAAAGTGCAGAAGTGCTGGCTGTCTCGCTACCTGTCGGCTTTGTTTTGAGTTTTTTCGCGTTGTGCTGTAATTCCAAGTGCTTCCTTGTTGAATCGGATGTCGAGTTTTTAGCGGGCGACAGTCTTCCCGAGTTTGCAATGCGCGGAGATATTTTTGTCATCTTTACTGGACGGATATGTGAAGCAATGGCTGTATCTCCAGTGAGCAAATGCAGCCGTTTGTTGTATCGCTCAGGCTCCTTTACCGTTAGCATCCTGATAGGTAGCCAGGCCATGTTGTTGACCGCCGTGGCAGACGGCGCGCACCCAGCAGGGTAATTAATACACGTGACCCGTTTTTTTTTTTTTTTGTTCCGGA
Source organism: Corythoichthys intestinalis (assembly GCF_030265065.1). NCBI lineage: Eukaryota > Metazoa > Chordata > Actinopteri > Syngnathiformes > Syngnathidae > Corythoichthys > Corythoichthys intestinalis. Next base: position 35,823,202 of record NC_080405.1, on the reverse strand, counting down.
GGAAGCGTTCCCGATGTCGTAACTGCAGCCAATTTAAGCTCGAGACTGTATTTAAACTAGAGCTAAGATCGGGCTTAAAAAATCCAACCCGACCCGGGTCCGCAGGTATTAAAGCCCGACCCGGTCAGAGCCTGAGCCATAACCCCCCGAAATTTTATGTTTTATTTGTGATGACTCAGGAGAAGGAGGAAAGGGAGGGGATGCGGCAGTCAGACCTGGACAAAGCACTGCTTGCTGCTTGGGAACAGGGACTTGTATTTTCTTTGATACCGATGCATAAAAGCTTTTGTAACGAATTCGCAGCTGGCAGAAAAAAAAACCGCACATTTTCTTCATGTTTAAATAGTCTACATATTTTTATGATCACTATAAATGCATTCACCCAATGAAATAACGCTGGAAAAGTTTGTTAAACATAATGTTGGTCAAATCGTGTTTTTTTGTGGAAGGAGCGTCCCCGATGTCGTAACTGCAGCCAATTTAAGCTCAAGACTGTATTTAAGATAGAGGTAAGATCGGGCTTAAAAAATCCAGCCTGACCTGACCCGAGTCCGCGGGTATTAAAGCCCGACCTGGCCCGAGTCCGATCAATTCACTTGATTTGCAGGCCCGAGCCCGAAAAAAATAAAAAATAAAAAAATTATATTTTATTATAGCCCTGAGCCCGAACCTGGCTCTGCAATGACCATACAGAGCCTTCTCTTTTTTATCCAAATTATTTATTTAATTACAAGTATTCCTTAGTTTAACAGCCATACATTGTTTTAGTATACATATAGAAATATATATTTTAAAAAGTTAGCGAGCGAGAACCCCAGCCAGCCCGACCCGAACGTAATTGACATTTTAATTTCGTTAAGTTTTCAGTTTAATTTAGCTATTTCCTGCTTGCTATATCTATAATTGTGATGTTTGTTTACAGCTTTTCGTCTTACTGCAAACAGGGAGGAAGTAACGGCCGCCATGATATTCAAGTCATCAGCCATTGTGCTGTGACCCGGGAATTTAACACCTGCTTTTACGCACACTGCTTCCCGGGAAAGTGCCGTACATGGTACTATGAAGAAATGTCCGCGTAATCTCCGTGTCAGTCGACACGGGAAATTGTTTTCACACACATTGCTGCACAGTTAAGTCCCACGATATTCCCGGTGTTTCAGAGTATTTGAAAGGGGCTTTAGTGTTTTCTTGGCCTGAGGAAACCAAATAGATGGCCCACTTCGAAAAACAATGACTTACCCTTTTATCAATCTCCCCATGCTGCAGTTGAACGAATCGGGCACTGATAGCTGCAATGTAGCTTTGCTGATTGGAGAAAGCAACTCGCCCCGCCCCCTTTGGGTATTTCAGCTCAGGGTCTGTGTCAATGCCAGCATAGCACACTCCACCATAGAGACGGTCCATGATCATGGCCAGCTCCACTGGAAGGACAACATGCAACTTAGGTTGGTGTGATGAGGGCAGTGTCATTTACTGGGGGGCAATGACCCTAATGTACCTGCACGTAACGGGCGAGGGACACCGCCTACAAAAATGGTCTTTCTTGGATCCAGAGGCTGAGAGCCATCCATGACAAAGTCGCTATCATTTAGGTTCCACGGCCTGATTTGGACCTAGCATATGAAATATAAATACAATTAGCACTGAATAACTTTGCCTCTTCTTACCTCACAAACCTTCGCTGTATCCACACCCCCTCCTGTCACCTCCGCCCATCTAATGGAAACATCCTTGCACTGCCCCGACAAATAAAACACCAACCATGAGGGGACAGAGCTGATGCTGCCCCTTCCCTTTAAGTTTTCGTCTATTGTTTAATTCGGTTTATGTCATTTGCTGGTTTCTTTGTTTTAACTGTAATGAGTCTTTGAGCATCTGTAAAAGCGCTAAACAAATAAAATACAGCAGGTTTGGAGGACATACATAAAGGCAGCTTCCAGCTCTTGCAATCGGGTTGTTTGGTAATCAGACTGCCGTCTTTACACAACATAGATGAAACCGCAGAAGCAGCAAGTCTCTTACAAAGCTTGTTTGTTCGATGGTGTGTCTCGTCTCATGCAAATGTCATTTACAGCTACAGCAACCATGACAACGGGATGATGCAGTAAATCAACTGACTAATTGGAGCGGCAATTTGGTGTTTGCTGTTATAAAGCGCCAATGTAAAGCAACAAAATTGACACCCATTTGATATTGCTGGAAGGAAGAAAAAAACATGTTGGGAGATTAAAGCTTTCTCCCAAAAAAGAGAAAGCTTGTTTTGGCACTACAGTAACAGAGGAGTTTCCCCTTATACTTATTGTTTTCTGCTTCGTCTGTGTACTGAGGAGAGTGAGGACTATATTTCAACACCACATTGTCTAAAATCTTGAAACTGATTTTAAAAATGTTTTAAAATTCTTACCCTTAACGAACCAGGGCACAGCGTTGCAATTTACAGTATTTCAATCACAATTCAAGAAAACTACTCAACATATTTTAGTCGTGTTCACCTGCGTCGTGACGTGTGCTTGTTATACTAACGGGCCGTTTACATGGTGACTCTCTGAGAATACGAACAACTTCAAATTTGCATTTGCGTTTCCATTTGAACAATGTCGCAATTCCGCATGAAAACGATGTAGTATTCATGCCGAGCCCTAGGGGGCAGTGCAGATTTACCGGGCGACAGAGAATGACGCACTTTGAGCCCACCAAGCTCCCTCAGCCTGGAAAAAATATGCCCGCAATTCGAAGCGATGTCATTTTTCTTTTGTTCAAAAAGGCACAAAAATTTAAACGTTCAACATATTTAGTTTAAAAATATTATTAAAACAGTAAATTAAAACTGACATTCCGCCATATTTGCTGTTTTTAATATTTAGTAACAGCGCTGCGCACGCCCAATGTGACGTGTACGAGTGCTGACGTTAACAGCGCGGTCTTGCGCGGCAGGAGCTTTTGATATGCATGCCGAGGAAGCACCCCCCTCCCCCAACCCCCCCGCAATCGGATTCTTTCACTTTTGAGGCAGGATTCAGAATTTTTTGTTTTCGCCTTCAGTCTTCGCCGGCACCGTATGCACGCGAGGCGAGTCCGCAACTCAGTCATTGCGTCTTTGTGTCGCAGAGTCGCCATGTAAACTGCCCCTAACATTTGTGTTTTTTCTCCTTCAACACTCCATCCTAAAAGAGCATGAAAACACTCACAGGCTTGTCTTTGATGGTGGGGCTAGAGACACAGAGGTACAGTTTGCCATCTTCTTGAATGCAGGCATCGATCAGAGCCTGAACAGAGCTCTCATCTTGAAAGAGCAGGAAGGCGTATCCTGAAACGATGCAATGAAAACAATGAGCACCACCACGACGCTGTTGAATCCAAAGTAGAACACACATGAACACAAACACTTACCTTTCGGGGGGAAATAGGACTTGCTTTCTGCCTTGTGCGGCCAGTCCACAAACAAGTGGCCAAAACGACGAAAACTAGCAGTGATTTCATCTGCAAGACAAAAAATAAATAAAATCAAATATTCAGTGTTTAGTAACTATATATAGAGTACTCGTTTAATTTATTAGCCATTGAGGGCACTAGACATCCAATCCATTTTGGCTGGGAAGGTTGGCAGCAAATGATAGCTCTTTTCCCTTCCCCATTTTCTAATCAAAAACAGGAAATGATGTAATAGTAAGTGTCTATCACATTTCAAATGAACTATTCTCTTATTCTTGAATTTTTAAAAGTTTAAAAATGATTGTTAATTTTTATCTTTTTTTCAAAGTTAATTCATAAGATATACATTTAAACTGAAACATGAGCCATCCAAGTTTATATACACTTTGACGTCTGTTGTCAATGGCAGGAAATGAATTATAAATTTTAATAATAAATAATAATAGTGTTATTTGGAGCCCAAACCAGTAAATTTATATTTTAATTAATTTAAATTTGGATTTATTTTTTTTTTTTCTATTAACAGTTAATTTATAATTTATGACACGCCTCTACGACATCGCGTGGACATCAGGGACAGTGCCTCTGGATTTGCAGACCGGGTTAGTCCGTTTTACCAGAGGGTGTGTTCCAATTATAAAGGGATCACACTCCTCAGCCTGCCCAGTAAAGTCTATTCAGAGGTGCTGAAGAGGAGGGTCCGTCGGGAAGTCGAATCTCCGATTCAGAAAGAGCAGTGTGGTTTTCGTCCCGGCCGTGGAACAGTGGACCAGCTCTACACCCTCGGCAGGGTGCTCGAGGGTGCATGGGAGTTCACCCAACCAGTCTACATGTGTTTTTCATATCTGGAGAAGGCGTTCGACAGTGTGCCTTGGGGAGTCCTGTGGGCGGTGCGCCGGGAGTATGGGTTACCGAGCCCCTCGGTAAGGGCTGTTCGGTCTCCGTACGACCGGTGACAGAGTTTGGTCTGTATTGCCGGCAGTAAGTCGAATTCCTTCCCAGTGAGGGTTGGACTCTGCCAAGGCTGCCCTAAGTCACCGATTCTGTTCATAATTTTTATGGACAGAATTTCTAGGCGCAGCCGAAGCGTTGAGGGGGTCCGGTTTGGTGGCTTCAGCATTCCAGCTCTGCTTTTAGCAGATGATGTGGTGCTGTTGGCTTCATCAAGCCATGACCACCAACTCTCACTGGAGCGGTTCGCAGTCGAGTGTGAAGCAGTTGGGATGAAGATCAGCACCTCCAAATCTGAGACCATTGTCCTCAGTCGGAAAAGGGTGGCATGCCCTCTCTGGGTCGGGATGAGATCCTGCCCCAAGTGGAGGAGTTCAAGTATTTTGGGGTCTTGTTCACGAGTGAGGGGAAGAGGGAGCAGAAGATCAACAGGTGGATCGGTGCAGCGTCTGCAGTAATGCGGACTCTGCACCGCCAGACTCCATTGCATATAAACTACTAAGCTTATTGGACAAGAACCTAACGCATCCGCAGTCATGCAGACTCTGCACCGGTCCGTAGTAGTGATGAAGGAGCAGAGCAAAAAGGCCAAGCTCTCGAATTATGCTCCTACTCTTACCTATGGTCACGAGCTGTGGGTCGTGACTGAAAGAAAAAGTTTCGGCATACAAGTGGCTGAAATGAGTTCCCTCCGCAGGGTGTCCGGGCTATCTCTTTGAGATAGGGTGAGAAGCTCTGTCATCCAGGAGAGACTCGGCGTCAAGCTGCTACTCCTCCGCATTGAGAGGAGCCAGCTGAGGTGGCTTAGGAATCTGGTTCGAATGACTCCTGAACACCTCCCGGGTATGTCCCAACGGCGGGAGGCCACGGGACGACCCAGGACGCACTGGAGAGACTATGTCTCTCGGCTGGCCTGGGAACGCCTTGGGATCCCACCGGAGGAGCTGATTAAAGTGGCTGGGAAGAGGGAAGTCTCGGCTTCCCTGCTAAAGCTGATACACCCCGCAACCCGACCCCGGATTAAGCGATAGATGATGATGGATTTAAAACATTCATAAAAATATACATACTAGTATATATATAATAAACAGGGGTGCACATAAGTGGTCCGCATGCGCGCATGCGTACCGGACATAGACAAACGCGCTGGCCCTCAACGGCTTCAATACGCTTTTGCGTACCAATGGCTGACAACTGTATTTGCGGCGGACACGAGAAAATCACTTTCTCTCGGCCCCACTGAGTAATTATTTCCGTGATCCCCCACCCCCGTCAAAAGACAGACAGACGACAGAGACATCAACGGAGCTACCGAAAAAAAGGACTTTTGCTGAAAAGTGGCTGCAGGAGGTACCATGGCTAGAAGCAAATGATGCTCGCACGGAAATGTGGTGCAACATTTGCCGTGAGAATCCCAATGTCGCTAATAAGAGCAGCGCATTTTATGTAGGGTCAAAGAATTTTAGCCATCCAAACTTTGAAAAGCACAAAAAAACAGAGCATGTGGCAATTAAGCAAACTATCTATGTCAGATAGGACCCCACTCGCCCTATGGACAAGTGGCGGAATAAAGCTATTGTAGAACAGCGCCATGCGCTGACAAATGTGTTTTTGCTCGCATTTCACAAAGCTAAACATGCACGTTCAATGAGCTCGTATGAGGAGGACTTCCCATTTTTACAAAGGCTTGGAGTTAATGTGAGAGCCGCATATGAATGCCCTTTATTTTGAATTGGTGCTTTTATGTTTATTTCTTTACATTTCACCTCAAAGTAATGGCAATTTTGTTGTGCCAGTCGATGTTAATCAAGCGTTAATTGTTTATATAATTAATTAAAGGTAATTGGCTCCAAGTAAAGCTTGTCATAATTTTATCGCATCTGGCGGGTCGGCTCTCAAGCTCAATGAGGACCAAGTCACATCTCCAGGTCCTCCTCTGAGAACCTGGGCAAAAAAATTATGTGCACCCCTGATAATAAACTATATATTTTTTTAAACTAACAGGTACAATAATGATCAATAATAACAAACATATAGGTAATCATAAATGAGACGTGTCCAACGACAATGTAAACGTTTGGGTCATGTAGGTCACACTTGTATACTAAATGTTAATACTGTGGCCCACATGACCCAAAATGTGATGCTGACGTATGTGGTCACCAGGTATTTTTGGGGTTAAGTTAAATTTAGCAAAAACAAAAAAGTCACTTGCCCTCTAAAGCAAGGGTGGGCAAACTATTCCACGCAGTGCAGGTTTTTGTTCTAACCCATCAAGAGGACACCTTTTCACCAATCTGGTGTCTTACAATGGCAATAAATTGATTGCAGTCAGGTGTTTGTTTCCACAGAAACTGCATTGGTTAAACTGTCGGTGCTGGATTGGTTGGAACAAAGACCAAGACCCAATGCTGCCCTGAGTGCTCTTATAAAAACCATGCAAATGTTCCCAAGTAGGGATAGGAATAGAAATTAATTACCGGTATCTAGGCTTGCCACCCTGTCCTTTGAAATTAGGAATTGTTCCACATTGGGAATTAAAAGTTGCGTTCCGTATTGAATATGGAACATATATAAATAGATACATTTCTATGCATTTTAGGAGTTTTAGTGAGTCGCTTTTTTTTGTCGCCTGTACGGATTTGGGCGCAACGGGGGCATCCCTTTATTCTATTTCTGAAAGGTGGCAACCCTAGAATTATACTACTTTAGGTCTGTACTGCAAAGCTATACTTGTAGACAAAATGAATATCTCCACTTGCTAAGCTTAATTGTCTGCCAGTTCCAAGCCATATGATCTTTAGGTCTTACACACAGTACTTTAAATCAACATGCAGGTGCGTGATATCGTTTAACAGCATTCGTAACGTATAGTGCTGTACCTTCGTCTATGTCCGGGGGCAGCCCTCCAACAAACACTTTGCGAGAGTAACGCTCTATACGCTCCCCATTGAGGTGTGGGAAACAGTGCGCTGAGCCTAGTCCACCGAGCCCCTGATCAGTAGTTTCGTCATCTCCGAAAGAGCGCTCATCCTCCATAGGGAACAAAGTGGAATGACCTACCAAGAATATCAAATATAGTTAAAATGCTGACAAAAGCTGGAGTATGATTATTTCAGCAGATGGTAGATTCAAAACAAATTACAGGGGGCAATCATTAAAACATTGAGGACATAACATTCAATTGTTGAATTAATGATTGTAAAAATGTAATATTTTATTTTATAAGTGCATTACATGTTTTACCTCGTCTTCTGCCATAGCTTCTCGCTGCATGTAAAACAACATAACCAAAAATTTTACATTGTTTATGGAGTGTAAGGGACTTACTCTTTTTACTAAGTGTCAGGTAACAACTATCAAACAAACGTGCTTTCTATGAAATGTAATTTACATACCATTCATAGGCAAAGGCCCATCTCCACCCTGGTGAGGGAAGCTGAAGCGTCCTACAGTAAATGACAAAACAGGAATAGGACACGTTACAAACTAGAATTACTTTCCGTCAAGGGATTGTATTTGTAGCCCCGTATTCTTTTCCTTTTGGCTTTTTCCTTCGGGGGTTTACCACAGTGAAGAAAATCACTCAGCTTAAATTTTCATAAAAGGCACTAAAGTACAAAATAAAACATTTTTCTCTGCTGTGAATTTTAAAAAAAAACTGCATGCTATGCGAAGACACCTAATAACTTCTGTCAAATAAGGCTGTATCTGTTTACAGCTAATGGCAACAGAGCTCATCTGTACTATTGTTAGTTTGGGACCTAACCTTTCAAGGAATCCTGTTCAGCCCTCATAATGTCAATCAGGGAGTTCTCCAGAGAGTGCATGTTGAAACCATCAAAGGAGCGGGTTCTCTCCTGCTAAAAGAGAGGGAAAAAAACAATTAGCTTATTCGCAGCTCCCCTCACTAACTGAGGCACCAGGAGCCATGAAGCCATCGGGAGAGCTGAGCCAACGACACATAAACTTATGACAACAAGTAAACCGACACGCTACAGGGGATAAGGTTTTCATTTTCTTTTGAGAAAAAATACAAAAGATTTGCATTTGTAACGGCAATTCGAAAAGGCATGATGTTCACTTCGCAAGCTTGAAAGCTTCAGTATGCTATACATACTGTATAGCACAAGATGTTGGAAATTTGTAAAATAAGACCAATGGTGTAAAAACACTCCCCTCCAGCCAAATAATTTACATATGACAGTCATATATCCTGTTTTGCTCAATGGCTCATTTGTTGCATTTGATGCAGACGAGCGCATAATATAGCTTTTCCATGGTAGCGTGTGTGACCTGTCATTACACTACTATTGTGCAAGACTCAAAGTCAAAGAACTAGAGGCTAAATTAAAATACATGATTGCAAATGCTGTAATCCTCACCTGGAAAGGGTAGACACTATCATTGCGGCTCACTGCATCCTCCACCCAGCCCTTGTGATTGAAGCCAGAGCTATTTCGAGGAAATTTCTGGGAAGGAACCTGGAGACCAGTAAGAGTTTCATCAGCAGCCAAAAATTCTCCTTGTACAATTAGCAGCAGGTATTATGAAAATACATCAAAAGAAGAGATGGGCAATTTCAAGATTAAAAAAAATAAAGCAATAGATCTCAGTGATAATCCATGTCATATTTAATTGACCATATGCATATACAGATGCAAACTGACTAGTTTGGCAGATTTTGAACAGTCTGCCAAAAAGAGTCCAATGTTGACGGTGTGTAAGCAGTTTATTACAAAGTTAGGTCAACTGTAAAGCTAAACAAAAAAATTAAACAGAAATTACATGTCATTTTTCGAGTGCATGTGAGCTTAATGCTAGAATACAACGGTAGACGCAATTGCATATAAACTACCAAGATTATTTGAAAAGAACCTAAATGGGACGATATGGAAAGGGAAAAAAATGGTGAATTTGGGGTTGGAGAGGCCTGCCGACCCAACCCTAATCTTAAACTTTATTTTATCAAGCTATGCTTACATAGTTTTCTGTTCAGAGTATGTAGCTAATGACCTGCATAAAAATGACCACAGAAGCTTGTCAAGAAACATTCTATTACTACTTAAAACTACAACAAAAGCAATAAATGCCACAGGTTGACGTGACAGTAGCTAGCTGATCTGCCACCATTTTGTTTTCCCGCCACAGTTTTACTTGTGTTAGTTGATTTTAGTGACACTATTGAATTTCTTTTTATCTTTGAATGATAATCAGGTAATATAAATATTTGAACAAAATTGGTACTGGCTCTAATGTTTTATGGTCACACACCAACAAGGATATAAAAAAAAAAAAAAAAAAAAAAAAAATCAATGTCAACTTTGGAGTTTCCACAGTACATGAGAATGTACACTTCAATGAGTCTTAACATTTGGATATACCTGACTATTGGGGAAGGACTTCTTCAATGGAGAGATAGAGTTTAGACCAGTCATTCCTCCACCTACACCACGTCGGTAATCCCGAACCCCATGTGTGCCCCCCCAGCCTCCATATCCTCCAGGGCTCCAGGTGGTTGATGTAGGTGTGGAGGGGCTCTGGTAGTTTCCCCACGGCGAAGGGTGTTTGCTCTGGGCAGGAGTGAGGTGGGGCAGCTGGGGGAAGCCTCCGGTCCGGTGAGCATGCGGAGGGAAAGATGGCTGAGGTGGGTGAGGGCTTGCTGGGGAGCGCCGGTGCTGCGGTGGAATCCCCTGGCCGTGAGGATGATAGGGCTGGGGGTGAGGTGTTGGGGGGTGATGCTGGGAGACGGGTCCAATCTGTGGAGAGAAATTGCCACCTGCACCAAAGCCAGGCCCGGCGTGGTGGGAGAAGCTCTGGAACAGCAGGGGAGGTGCACTGCCATTGGAGCCAGCGGGACCGAAAAAGCCCCCCACGTCATCACCTACCACAGGAGACTGGGTAGATGGTACAGCAGGGGACCAGTTGTTGAAGCTCGTCAGTGAAGAAGGGGGGGACTGAGTGCATCCGGCTGTACCCATTCCCAGGGTGTCCTGGTAGTCAAACCCACTGAGCACTGGGGACTCCATTCTTAGCTTTTCCTTCCCACCACTGATCTCCAGAGAACCTTTTTCTATTATGTTGTCTTCAGGAAGAACTCCCTCCAGCTCTCCTAAAGAAGTGCTGGCCTCCTGCTGGCCTGGAGAGAGGGCCTGCGGCTGGGCCTGGACCTGAGACTTTTCCTGCATTTCCTGGAGGTCTAAAGCCTTAGACTTGTCCGACTCCAGAATCTCATCTTGCATGTTACTGTGTTGGGCTACTGCAGGGAACAGCCAAGCACTGCCCCCATTGGTGGAGCAGGTGTTGTTTACGAAGGAAGGGGGGCTCGGGGGGTTGGAGGGGTGGTGAGGGTGCTGGGGTTGGAGGTGAGGAGGGATTCTCACAGGAAAAGCAGGTTTGTTACTACTGCTGTTCTTCACCAGAACACCAAACCCGTAGTCCCCCATTTAGGACACCCAGTAAATTATCAGTAGGTTTTGGCTTTCACCGACTTTTTTTTTTTTTTTTTCAAACCTGAAAGGCAGAGGCACAAATGGATTTAAATGGATTAAAAATCTCTTGATTAATAATAATGTAAAATAAATAATAAAAATGTACATCATTTGAGCATAGGATTATTTGCATTGCGATTTGTCTGTTTTCAAGGCATCCACGAAAGTGAAAACTTGGTCTTGTCACGACAATATAATTGTGGTAAGCAAGCAGGGAAAACACCCAACCGAATCACCACAGGCAGCAGCTAAACGCCTGCTTTGACGCCTACAAAGGTCGTCGTGCAGCTAGCAGCAAAGCTAACATCGATTCCACCACCTTGCATGTGTCCTTTTCATGATGCAGACGCACCAGGCTATTTTAAAGCACCCTTCAGCATTACTGTGCATTTGTGACGGCTCCGGCTGGCGCAGAGGTGGGCGACACCATGGACACCTACCGCGAAATCTTCCTTTCTAAGCAATGACCTCCTCACACGTAGCCATTTAAATACAGGAAAATGCTGATGACGTCTATCGTCGGTTCTCGATGTAGGGTAGTTCCCTTCCCGGAGCCGCTAAGCTAGCAAAAGCAGATCGCTAGCATATTTGCAAAGCAGCTGGCGTTAAAGCGCTTTCGGCGGATAGCAATGTCAAACGAAACCAACGAATGTACGCCACACCATTACAGACAGAGCTCGGTGGAAATTTCCAGGGGATGACAAGTTGGAAATGGAGCTAGGCTCGTTCAACGACCTCGTCTATTTCGTGCCCTGTATGTTCAATGTCACACAGCAAAGCCATCAAATTTTCACCTCGAAACAGCGTAATGCAACCCGTCCACTGCTCTGGGGCACTGAGAATGGGAGTTAATAGATCGCAACTCGGTTGTAACTACCTTCAGTTCGACGTCATGACCTTATCGTTTTGATGTTGCCATATTTCTGCGTTTTTCCTTTTTCTGCATATCCCCACGGCCGGTGTAAATGGTTTCTCCTTTCATCTAGATGACAGCTGAGCCAGTCGGTGGACACTTCCGACTACAAGCCCCGCCTGGTGTAGGACCAGGAAGCCAATGAGCGTCAGGATTTCTACTTTAGTCCCGCCCAGCCATGGCCCCTTCTTACATTTGATTGGATTTTCATTGTGTAGCCGCGCCTATAAAACGCCTTTATTCAATGAATGGCACATGTTGTCCTCCAAATAAGGATGCATTAAAATCAATGGGAGGAGTGTTTGGGGGACACGTTCATATCATAATCCAAAGGAGATACCTATCGATGCTACATGTTGGCATTAGATGATTTCACGCTGAAAACGACCTATAAAGTGGGATATTTTGGATGTATTAATAATGCAGAACGATTTGAATGAACAAAATGTCTTCACCCCACCTCATCATCATCATCGGTAGCTGTCCGTGTTAAACGTATGCAGAATCATCTGTTATAGCAAAATCAATAGCCTACTTCATAGAATTTTCAACAGGGCTATAGTAAAACATACTGCTCTTTTCTGCAAAATTGGAATGCATTCATGTGTGCATATTGCCAGTCTTGTTGCTTGTAGAGGGAATAAGATGACATTCAATTGAAGCCCTGCATCATTCATTATTTATGGGAGTAAGGTGATGAGTGTTAACCTATTAACCCCAACCAAATATTTCAGCAGTTCCAGCAGGAATCGTTTTGGTGATTGCCGTTTTTACAAAATCATAGTTCCCCAGCAATACTTTGAATGTTTATGTGGTGGCATTAATGGTAGAATCTTACCTCAACAATGTCCTATATGTCAAATACGACATAATTATTTGAATTTCAACTAATTTATCTCTAAGTCTGTCTAAGTCATTTTCATAGTGTCACGCACACCTCCACGCAATCCACTTTCATGTCCTGCAGAGCCTGTTGAGGTGGTTTAACAACACTACTTCCTTTGAGAGGTCCTTCAAGAACTGTAAAATTCGATTTGATATAAGAGCAAAGTGATACAGAAGCAAAAGAATTTCAGTCGGAGTTAAAGGTGCAATATTTTTTGCATTATGCATTTATTGGTTCCTACAGAAATGGTCGCTGTGCCTCTAGAACTTGTTGTCTAAGGTTTCTCGTACCAGGGGACACTTTTTGTGTTGATGGAGCTCACTTGCTATCAACCAAGCAAGTGTGACAGATTCTGTCTCACCAGCACCCATGCGTTTTCGGTAAGCGGTCATCCATCGAACAATCAGTGTTATAATACCTCTGGCTCTAACTGTTGGCCCTTAAACCAGGTGATCGGTGGCTTGCTGTCATCAAAGATGAACAAGCAAAGAAACAAAGGGACATACACAGTTGGCCAAAAGCATTGGCACCCCTACAATTCTGTCAAATAATGCTCAATTTCTCCCAGAAAATGATTGCAATTTCAAATGCTTTGGTAGTAATATCTTCATTTATTTCGCTTGCAATGAAAAAACACAAAAGACCATGAAAAAAAAAGAATCATTATCATTTTAAACAAAACTCCAAAAATTGGCTGGACAAAAGTATTGGCACCCTCAGCCTAATACTTGGAAACACAACCTTTAGGCAAAATAACTGCAAACAGCCGCTTCCGGGATCCATCACTGAGTTTCTTACAATGCTCTGCTGGAATTTTAAACCAGTCTTCTTTGGCCAACCGCTCTAGGTCTCCGAGATTTGAAGGCTGCCTTCTCCAAACTGTCATCTTCAGATCTCTCCACAGGTGTTCTACGGGATTCAGGTCTGGACTCATTGCTGGTCACTTTAGAAGTCTCCAGGGCTTTCTCTCGAACCATTTTCTAGTGCTTTTTAGTCGTGTGTTTTGGGTCATTGTCCTGCTGGAAGACCTATGACCTCTGAGGGAGACCCAGCTTTCTCACACTGGGCCCTGCATTATGCTGCAACATTTGTTGGTAGTCTTCAGACTTCATATGCCATGCACACAGTCAAGCAGTCCAGTGCCAGAGAAAGCAAAGCAACCCCAAAACATCAGGGAACCTCAACCATGTTTGATTATGGAGACCGTGTTCTTTTCTTTGAAGGCCTTGTTTATTTATCCTGTAAACTCTTATGTTGATGCCTTTTCCCATAAAGCTTTACTTTTGTCTCATCTGAACAGACAACATTCTTCCAAAACGTTTTTGGCTTTCTCAGGTAAGTTTTGGCAAACTCCAGCCTGGCTTTTTTATGTTCCTGGGTCAGAAGTGGGGTCTTCCTGGGTATCTTACCATAGAGTCCCTTTTCATTTAGACGCCGACAGATAGTACGGGCTGTTGTACCCTTGGACTGCAGGACACCTTGAACTTGTTTAGATGTTAGTCGAGGTTCTTTATCCACCATCCGCACAATCTTTCGTTGAACTCTCGTCAATTTTTCTTTTCCGTCCACATCTAGAGAGGTTAGCCACAGTGCCATGGGCTTTACGCTTATGGATGACACTGCACACGGTAGACACAGGAACATTGAGGTATTTGGAGATGACTTATAGCCTTGAGATTGCCCATGCTTCCTCGCAATTTTGCTTCTCACATCCTCAGACAGTTCTTTGGTCTTCTTTCTTTTCTCCATGCACAATGTGGTACACACGAGGACATAGGACAGATGTTGAGTCAACTTTATTCCATTTTAACTGGCTGCAAGTGTGATTTAGTTATTGCCACCACCTGTTATGTGCCACAGGTAAGTAACAGGTGCTGTTAATTACACAAATCAGAGAAGCGTCACATGATTTTTCCAAGGGTGCCAATACTTTTGTCCGGCCCATTTTTAGAGTTTTCTGTAAAATTATAATGATTTAACTTTTTTCCACTTCTCTTTTGTGTTTTTTCACTGCATGCAAAATAAATGAAGATATTACTACCAAAGTATTTGTAATTGCGATAATTTTCTGGGAGAAATTTTCTGACAGAATTGCAGGGGTGCCAATACTTCTGGCCAGCAGTGTATGAGATGACAGAATAAATGGGCATTTAAGCTTCAGTGTTCATCTGTAGGTACTTTATGTTTGGATATAAGGTCAGTGACGTTTTAACCTCACAAAAAAGAAACTGACTTCCCTTCACAAAATGACACTTGCATTTATTAAATCAAATGACCCCTGACACTATATATTAATCAGTACAAATGGATAATGACTTGTAAACATTTAAAGTAGGGCTGTCAAAATTATCGCGTTAACGCGCGGTAATTAATTTTTTTAATTAATCACGTTAAAATATTTGACGCAATTAACGCACATGTCCCGCTCAAACAGTATTCTGCCTTTGGTAAACTTTACATCAAGGATTTTTGTGCTGTCTAACAGCGAACTCTTGTGGTCGCTTTGCTACATGGTTTATTGTTTTCTTGCCAGTTCAATATGGCTTCACGACGTCTCGGGCTGATGCCTACGTTGTAATGTTGTGCTTATATGATCCTTGGACAAGACTTTTCCGTAAGTATGGTTGTTGTAAAGAATGTACATATTATGTTAGTAAGCGAAATGTTATATTTTTTGTATGAGACGCTTTTTGTTTATGTTTAGTGAACCTGTATAGCGTGCTAAGCTAACGTTGTTGCAAATGCAATGCTTGTGTACTTTTTTTTGTAGTTTTATGACGGTCTAAAGAGGACAATGGTTTGAGGCCATTTTATTAATAAATCAGATGAAAAAGGAAGAAGTCTAATTATTAAGGCGTCGTTCACTAGCTGTCTAGCTTTGGAAAAAGTAGACGCTTCGGAGTGAGGACAGCATAGACAGATTTAAATGACAGTAGAGTGAAATGCCCACTACAGTCCTTATGTACCATATGTTGAATATATATATCCATCTTGTGTCTTATCTTTCAATTCCAACAATTTATTTTACAGAATATATATATATATAAAATTTACAGAAAAATATGGCATATTTTATAGATGTTTGCATTGCGATTAATTGCGATTAATTACGATTAATTAATTTTTAAGCTGTAATTAACTCGATTAAAAATTTTAATCGTTTGACAGCCCTAATTTAAAGGCATTCTGACGGGAGACATGATGGGCATTTTACAATGGTCAAAATAGCCAGTAGCATGATGTTTCCCTAACAGAAAAACGTATATCACTCATAGCCATATACACTCACTGGCCACTTTATTAGGTACACCATGCTTGTAATGGGTTGGACCCCCTTTTGCCTTCAGAACTGCCTCAATTCTTCGTGGCATAGATTGAACAAGGTGCTGGAAGCATTCCTCAGAGAGTTTGGTCAGAGAGTTTGGTCATTGACATGATGGCATCACACAGTTGGTGCAGATTTGTCGGCTGCACATCCATCATGCGAATCTCCCATTCCACCACATCCCAAAGATGCTCCATTGGATTGAGATCTGGTGACTGTGGAGGCCATTTTAGTACAGTGAAGTCATTGTCATGTTCAAGAAACCAGTCTGAGATGATTCCAGATTTATGACATGGCGCATTATCCTGCTGAAAGTAAACATCAGAAGTTGGGTACATTGTGGTCATAAAGGGATGGACATGGTCAGCAACAATACTCAGGTAGGCTGTGGCGTTCCAACGATTCTCAATTGGTACCAAGGGGCCCAAAGAGTGCAAAGAAAATATTCGCCACACCATTACACCACCACCACCAGCCTGAACCGTTGATACAAGGCAGGATGGATCCATGCTTTCATGTTGTTGATGCCAAATTCTGACCATACCATCTGAATGTCGCAGCAGAAATCGAGACTCATCAGACCAGGTAACGTTTTTCCAATCTTCTATTCTCCAATTTCGATGAGCTTGTGCAAATTGTAGCCTCAGTTTCCTGTTCTTAGCTGAAAGGAGTGGCACCAGCTGTGGTCTTCTGCTGCTGTAGCCCATCTGCCTCAAAGTTCGACGTACCGTGCGTTCAGAAATGCTCTTCTGTCTACCTTGGTTGTAACGGGTGGTTATTTGAGTCACGGTTGCCTTTCTATCAGCTCGAACCAGTCTGGCCATTCTCCTCTGACCTCTGGCATCAACAAGGCATTTCCGCCCACAGAACTGCCGCTCACTGGATATTTCTTCTTTTTCGGACCATTCTCTGTAAACCCTAGAGATGGTTGTGCGTGAAAATCCCAGTAGATCAGCAGTTTGTGAAATACTAAGACCAGCCCTTTTGGCACCAACGACCATGCCACGTTCAAAGTCACTCAAATCACCTTTGTTCCCCATACTGATGCTTGGTTTGAACTGCAGGAGATTGTCTTAAACCATGTCTACATGCCTAAATGCACTGAGGTGCCGCCATGTGATTGGCTGATTAGAAATTACGTGTTAACGAGGAGTCGGACAGGTGTACCTAATAAAGTGGCCGGTAAGTGTAGTTTTAGATCTGAGTGGAATTTCTTCCACTAAAAACAGCCGAGAAAGGTTACCATCCAGTGGTCATTTAACAATATTACACCTTTATGTATGCCATGATGCTTTTGACAGAGTAGGCCCAATAAAATTGATGTGAACTATTCCATGGCGTGTTGTGATTACAATGCGACCTTTTTTACATTGTGTCACACCATTTAAATGCAAAAAAAAAAAGAAAAAAAAAATTGTAAGCCTGACTCAAGTTTGCAATGCTTTGCAAATATGAGTTTAGTAAATAGGCTTCAAAAACATAACTGAAGCGTTTTTTGTTGTTGTTGTTGTTATTTGCAAGACTGTTGAAAATGTATAAGTTTGAACATGACCGTTCTAAAATGTTCTTCAAATTGTACAGCATTTTTCTTGTGGGCAACTCTTTGTCCACTGTCCCATGAAGTCATTTTTGAGAAGATGACAATGCTTGTTTTTTAAACCCAGTAATAGACAGCTATTTCCAGCACTGTACTTTACACTAAATTTTTAACACGGGCCGTATTTCACCACCAAGAGAGGTGACTGAGAGTCAGACGAGAACTGGGTGTCTTTTAACGTGTGCACACCTGAGACGGATAATTTCCACTGACCTAACTTCGTTAGCACTGATACGATTGCACTGCCAAGCTCCATGTTATATGGATGTAAAATGTACAAATCTATACAGTTTGCTGTACAAAGTAAGGATACAATCATTTTGATGATGGCAAGACCTCAGACATCATTAATCCCAAAACTTGAATTGTGAAAGCCTTGTTAAAAAAACAACAGAAAGTACATCCGTGTGATAATAGCAACAAACTTTATTGTTCTTCAATTAAAGGAAAGCCACTACAATAAACAGAATGTCATGTTACACATACACACAGTACATATTCAATAAAAATAGCTTATGTCTCCTTAGATCTCCAACATCTGTAAAAGAATGGGGGAAATGTTCTTGTGCTTCATATCATACAAAAGGAAATTGACATTTGTGTTGATTGTAATTTGCCATTGTGCTTTGGAGCATGGTTTTACATGATTCTAAAAAGAATTATACTGCAAAAGCATGGCTGGCCTTAAAAGGTCAACAGTTTGTGTCGATGACCTGAGGGATGACAACATAATAAGAAAAAAATAACAGGCCTTTCTCTGTGCTTCTTCCTACACAGGCTTACCTCTTGGAGTTGCTGCCTCTTGGCTGAGGCCCAGAGGAATGCTCTCGTGGCCTCTGTAAATATAACATTTATAATAACATACACCATGTGTGGACATAACCCACTTCCTGGGTCCTTGCTTTATCGCCTGCAGCTCAAACAGGCCCTCTCATCTCTGCAGACCTTGGTGAGTGACTCGAAAGAACAAAATAGGCTGATTTGACCGTTGCAAGCAAGGCAATGGGCATACATGCAAAACTTGGTGCTTGGTCAGATTAAATACCCTGTACAAAGCGGCATGTTTGTGGGGTTGTCGAGTCACATGGTTCATTCTTAAACTTTCAGCAGTCCAACAAAATCTAACAAAAGTGCAAAAGCAAAGACATTTGTGGCTCAACATCATAAAAACAGAACATTCATTCCCCTCAGTTATTCACGTAAAACACTGGACTCCCTTTCTTTTTTTGTGATTGATTATCTGTGAAATGTAATCATGTGCTGATGACTAGATACAAAAAAGATTGGAGACAATGTCGGAACATTTGCCAGTATGATAGCCTCAAACGTGACAGCCATGTGTTCTGTTCATTGAATAATGTGACTGTTTCTGCATCTAAACGAAAATCGTAGCAAATTCCTCATTACTGTTCCTCTCCAATGTTAACCTACCAACAATTTGCAGTTCTGGGGGGTGGTTGGATATAAATCTATGTATGAATCCCATGTTCATTCATAACTGCTTTGTTGGCGCCGTCACTATAATAATGCACTACAATTCATATGTGCCAGAACTGGACTTCAAACCTGTACAATTGGTATTTCACTATCAAGTATCTATTTAGTTACAATGCACATTCTCAATTAGAAACTGACGGTGTATGTTACATATCTACAGAGCAATGCGAGATAGGTGCAATACTGTGGGGGGAAACAACAGCACACTGTATACGACCTGAATCACTATTCTATATTTTAACTATATTTATACACGTTCATATAAATATAGCTTTTTTTAATCCTATTTACATTTTAATAATTCAACATTGCATAAAGAAAATAAATAATACAAATATAGTCAAATCTTACAGTAAGTATGATTAGAGAAATGCTAGATTACAGCCAAAAGAGTAAAAAATAGAAATAATCATGATAATAGTAATTATTCCTTAAAAAATGTGGCCTATAGTCAGACATAACAATTCATGCTATGCCACAATTACCCTGCAAGTTTACCATGTGAGACTGCTGGAATGACTGGAGAAGGTGAAAAAAAGTACACAGAAAAGGGGCTGGTTTTCCCTCTGCTCTGTGTGAAATGTCCAAGTGTGCTATTAAATGGTGTTGGGTTTATCAGTGTTATAATCTCCTGCATTTTCACCTCCTAATGTCAGTGGCCTCGGGGTCTTCCTGCTCCACTGCTGCTCCAGCATCTGGACTTTGGCGACGCAGTCCCTGATTGCGACCGCGATGATGAGCGTGGAACCCAGCCTTACCGGGTTTGTCTCTATCACCATGGCGTGGGTGGCGGGGGTGCTCCGGCTGAGGGTGAGATGGAGACGGGCGGCGTTGTTCGGCAGCTGAGGGCGAAGGCGTCAAGGAAGAACAGAGGCTGAGGCTGTCACACAAAGCTCCCCAGTTCTGCTCGCACTGAAGCCGGACACTACGAGTTAATGCTTCCTTCACCTCTTCTCCACAACCCAGCAGAATATTCACCAACTCCACATAAGGACTAGGCAGACAGAAGCCGATAAATTATATGATGTTTGGACAAATAAAGGTCAAATACTTTGACAAAGTAAGGATTAATGTCTAAAAGAAATCCTAAAAAGGCCAAGCTTTGTTTAAAAACACAGTGTCCAGTTGCTTACCCTTTAGGGAAGAGATCTTGGAAATGGATCATTTCCACCATGACGGCAACATTTTCTTTAGCAGCTGAGCACAGATTGTGTTTTATATAACACTCTCTCTGGAGTTGGAACACCATCTCCTTAATGGAAACACACTTTCTACTGATACAGCTAAACTTGTGTCGAAGCCCATGGGCCATACACTTCAGAGCATCCTTGATGAAAGATTTCCCCTGCACAAAAGCACACAGGAAGATAATTAATGTTGCAACAAAGCCCTTTGCATTTGAAATCTAACAAAAGACAAATAGCAGTTCCACATCAACATTGTGTTGACACTGCAATCCTCTGTTCAAACGAACATTCGATCAAAGCCTGCTCAACAAAAAAGCCATTTTTGGAACAACTGCAATGACAACAGTCATAAATCAGGGAAAAGAACGACACGGACGAGCAGTAAAAACATAATAAAAATTCCAAACTCAAATATAAAGTTAATCAAAATACTAAAACATATTAGGGGAGATAATGAGGCACGTTGTGCAGTTATACACGTACAAATACGGTATTTACAAAAAAGCAGAACATCTGGAGACAAAAGAGCAATAAATTCAGCCCACTGATATATATAAAACCGTTCAAAAACTTCCTGTGCGTCCACTTTCTGTGCAAAAACCCATATACACTGACTTAAATCATTGACTGCCATTTACAGCAATTGGCATTCGAGAGGGAGGACAAGAAAGACTAGGGTATGACGGGGAAGGGTGTGTGCAACATTTTTATCATTGTATGCTATTGACGGCGACTGAAGTCCCATCCATTTTGTTGTGTTACCTTTTTCCAAACCTACCGTTTGCAGAACGAACGCACTTGCAAACATGATCTCAATCGAATAAAAAATTAAACAGATAACACACTTCAACAAGGCACACTCTGATTTCAACCTAACTTATGCAAGAAATAGTGCAAAATATGGGAAAAGACTTGTGACGCTTTAAGCAATTAGTTAATATGATGTCATGATTTCCCATTTACAACAGCTTCACCTTTTGAGAGAAGCACAAACAGAAATAAACAAATCTCTTCCCAGATGAGTCCAGCTCAACGAGTCAGTGTAAAGGAATGTTGCCCCCTGGTTCTACAATTCTTGCAAACGGTACGCTAATACCTGAGAGTCAAATTTGCCAGCATTATGCAGGAACGTCATGCAGATCTCCTGCAGCCCTCGTATCTCGCAGGAGTTGTTCTCAAAGCACTCGAACACGCCACAGCCGACATCGCCCGCGCTCACAAGACAGTGTTGGATCTCAGCTAGAATAGAGAGAGCACATTAGAAGAGGTAGTGGTGTGTAGAAGGCCAAGCTGCAGGACACATCACATAAACAAATATTTACACAAATCCAAGTGGTCCTTTAGCCTGCAAGATAAAAATGCCAATTAGGACTCAAGAGGGGGTGAGGCAATAGAATCTAATGCACCACAGTCCAACTGCAAAACCTCAATTGAGTATTGGGATGGTGCATTGCAGATACGAGCATTTCCTCAGAGCTTTACCGGAATAGCAACGTGTGCAATAAAATGAAAATGTGTACATCTAAACAACAAACGTTGTGAATACTGACAACTGGTTGTTCCTCAACAGTTTCACTAGTCATGAGTGGCAAATGCTGCTGAATTTGAAACTGGCAGATCACACCTGTTGGACCCCAGTAAAGCTTCATTCAGGGCAAGTTGCCTCGGAGCTGGTTTTTCTCCCACTTTCTGTGCAAAACCACCACACAAACCCCCTGGTTTGTGAGCCCTAGTTGAACTTAAGTGCGCAGGAAAAGTGAGCCGCTGACGGCAGTGCTTGTTTTGGCATCAGGGGAATGTGCTTGGATCGTACGAGCTTGGCCGCAGCATGCATTGAGTTACACGCTGCTGTTACAGGAGTGTGAGAGCGGGAGGGGGTACTCCACTATTAAATCTGCCTGTGTGTTTGTCAATATCGTCAAGGAAATTAGCCTTTATTTACACCAGTAAGCTTGAGTGGTTGGAGATGCAGTCAATAGTCATCCTGGATACGGTGCAAACAGAAGCAATAAGTTTTGAGGACATGTCACACCATTTGACAACGTTCCATGAGATATCAATAATTATGTTGTGGTAAATTACCCACATTTTTTGGTTAAAAAGTGATTGATTTACTAGGACAAATATATTGTCATCCATCTTTGCTGGAGACATAGTGGCAGAAGGAAAATAATTAATCTGCACATCCACTTTTCGTGGCATTTTTGTTTTGTGTTGTGTAGCGCAATTGTATTTTTAATTTAAAAATATATTTCATAATTGTTATTATCATTGTTTAAAAATAAATGCCTTTGCTCAGAATATTGGATTCCAAGTGGTCCTTTCCATGATTATTTGCATATCAAGGTACCGTTTTTCAAGTGGCTAGAAAACGGATTAGTTTGAAAAAGCAATTGTCTTGACATGACTCGTATGCACGCAATCACCTGTCTTACGTACACATCCACTTAACCGTACTGTATTGCCAACCTGTATTCTGCAGGGAGAGACGTCCTTTGGGGATGACGAGCTTCTCCGGCGGGGTGTCGTAAATGTCGATATTATCCGAGCCAACCACTTGCTCCAGTACCGAGAGAATCAGCACCACCACGGCCACTTTAAGAAACATCGCGTCTCTGCACCTTTTCCGGCAAAGATCCGCCAGTGTACGTGGGAAGCGTGCGTGGATGGCACGTGATGCTTCACCTCTGCGGCTCGTCGTCGAAGTGAATGCATGAGCTGCCGTGGATGCTGCCTATATTTCTCAAGAGTCCCAGTTGTCAATTTGGATGAAGGAGTTAAGCAGGTGTTGTCGCTCGGCCCATCTCAGCCAATCAGAAAGGCTGACGTCAGAGTCCGCTGCTTTGTGGGGCGGGGCCAGAAAAAGAAAGTTCCCCATATTAACATTACTGTGGAGCAAATATATACAGTATATACATACATACATACATACATACATACTACAAGTAACATTGGTGGCTGTTGGATGATGATAATAATTTCAAGTGCCAAATTATCCCATATTAACTCAAGAATAAAACAGTGGGATTAAGATACAATAAACAAGATACAAGCAGAAAATTAGAAAACGAATGCTTTAAAATGAATTAACCAGAAGTTACAGGATTTTTTTTCTTATCGTTTAGAATATATTTCAGTGCAAAAGCAGTCCCTAAAATATTTCTAGTGACAATAGAAACTTTGTTTCCACTTTAAGGTGGTGCACTGTATAAGCCTGCATGTCTCTGCTCAACCAAATCCCAGGGGGAGGTTGCTTGCATTATCTGCTACGCAAAATGGAAACGAAACTGCAACAAAAAAAAATGAGTGGTCGGCAAGTGCAGGTATATTACAATCCTCTAGGGGGCCCCGTAGATGCAAATAGTTGCTCAATTGCTTCAATCCAGCACTCGCCTTTTAGAATTTAGCCCAACAATAACATAACATTTTGGAATTGTACTCTTCCGGGGTGCTCTGTTTATTTCATGCTAAAAAAAAAAAAAAAAAAAGCGGACTAATGCAGCTGTCAACACAAAAAATTATATATCTAAATTATATCTGTAAGGAAAAAAATGGTCCCAAACAAGTATGAACTAAATTGATCTAATTTTGGTGAGGCATCACTTTCACTTGTCTACTCCACAAATCTCAGCAAGTCAAAACCCAGTCATTTAAAGTAATAATAATAAATGTGTAACGTTCATGTATAATCTATTATATGTGTAATTTTAAATGACAATGACATTGCATTATAAATTTGAACTAGTAAGCCTTTAAAAACCCACTAGCAAAGCAAAAAAGGTTTATCTCAGCCAATTAGCGGCATATGGGCCAACTTTGGCCCTTGTACCAACTGAGTGGTGCATAAGTCAGAAGCACGCATGGGAAGGAAGGGAAAACTTCTAAGCATGTTTGTAATCTTAATTTTTTCAAAATCATTATTATTATTTCTAAATGTGAGAATAGCAAACAATGTAACAGTGTTCTAGTACAGTTACAAGAAAAACAGTATCATATTGTAGGTGCATTTCTTCAACATTGGAACTACAGTTTGCTGGGTGAAAATCTTAACTCATTCGGTGCTATTAACGGTGATAGCGTTAATGTGTTAATTGCTGTGTTAGCTTTGAAAGTATTTTGACAAATTAAAAAGTTGCTCGATCATCACCATTATCTTTAGCCATAGCCAAGTAAATGACAGAAAATTGAATGTGTTGGACATGAGGGTAATTCTTGGACTATGTATATATTGGAGGATTTATTTTTCAATGGCATGCACAAAGACTGTTATGACGGCAAGCCGTTAATGTGGATCCAAAAACACAGACCAGGAGATCAATAGAACAAATGTTTGTGTTTAATTAGTATAACAAAGGGCGCACGCTAGAAAACGCGGATATAACAAGTACAACTGAGGACGCACGCTAGAAAACGCGGATATAACAAGTACAACTTAGGACGCACGCTAGAAAACGCGGATATAACAAGTACAACTTAGGACGCACGCTAGAAAACGCGGATATAACAAGTACAACTTAGGGAGCACGCTAGAAAACGCGGATATAACAAGTACAACTTAGGGAGCACGCTAGAAAACGCGGATATAACAAGTACAACTTAGGGAGCACGCTAGAAAACGCGGATATAACAAGTACAACTTAGGGAGCACGCTAGAAAACGCGGATATAACAAGTATAACTAAAAGAGCACCCAAGATGGCGTGAATATAACAGAGTACAAAATCCTAACTACAAAAACCAGAAGAGCACAAAAGTAAATAAGATCAAACCAGAACACGACCGAAGAACGTCGGAAGGCACCGAGGATGACGATGAGCACACAGCGGTAAGCAAGGCAGGAACAAGCATATGCAATAGTCCGACACTCGCAGACGGTGACAGGAATCCTTAAATAGTGAGCGCTCCTAATGCGCCACAGGTGTGCGGCCACGGCCCCGCCCATCCAGCTGAATCAGATGCTGGAAAGAAAAAACAACTGAGAAGGCATACAGATATGACAGAACCCCCCCCTCAACGGACGCCCCCTGGCGGACCACCTGGTTTCGAGGGATGAAGGGAGTGGAAATCCCGCAAAAGCGATGGATCGAGGATCCAGGAGCGGGGGACCCATTGGCGCTCCTCAGGGCCATAACCTTCCCAGTCGACCAGGTACTGCACCCCCCTTCCCCGCCTCCTAGAATCGAGAATAGTACGCACCGTATATACCGGCCCACCGTCAACCACGCGAGGGGCAGGAGGAGGCACTGGTGGAGGGTTCAGGGGGCTAGTGGAGACCGGCTTGAGCAGAGACACGTGGAAGACTGGGTGGATCTTCATTGAACCGGGAAGCTGTAGCCTGACCGCGACGGGGTTCACCACAGAGTCCACAGCAAAAGGGCCCACGAACCTAGGGCCCAACTTCTTGGAAGTCCCAGCAAGGTTCAAATCCCGCGTTGATAACCAGACCATCTGGCCCGGACGATAGACCGGAGCGGGTCTTCTGTGGCGGTCAGCAATCAGGCGGTTGCGGGCTGCAGTGCGGACTAGTGCAGCCCTAGCGTCCCTCCAGACTCTATGGGCCCTCCGCAGGTGCACTTGGACGGACGGCACGACGACCTCGGCTTCCTGAGAAGGGAACAGTGGTGGTTGGAACCCGTATGCCGACATAAAAGGCGACCTCCCAGTGGCTGAGCTAATGAGGGTGTTGTGGGCATATTCCACCCAAGGCAGGTGTGAGGCCCAGGAGGCCGGATGCAGTTGGCAAACGCAACGGAGGGCAGCCTCCAGCTCCTGGTTGACCCGTTCTGTCTGTCCGTTGGACTGTGGGTGGTAGCCGGAAGACATACTTGACGTGGCCCCCAGAGCTTTGCAGAATGCTCTCCAAACCCGAGACACAAACTGGGGTCCCCTGTCAGAAACTAGGTCAGACGGAATGCCATGGGTTCGAAAAACGTGTGTTACCAGCAGGTCAGCGGTCTCCAGAGCTGAAGGCAACTTGGGGAGAGCGACGAAGTGCGCCATCTTGGAGAATCGGTCAATCACTGTCAAGATGACGGAATATCCCCTTGAGCGTGGAAGGCCAGTAATAAAATCGAGTGCAACATGGGACCAAGGACGAGATGGAACAGGCAACGGACGCAGAAGTCCTGCTGGAGCTTGATGGGCCGATTTGCCCCGAGCGCAGATGGAACACGCAGAAATGTAGTCCATGACGTCCTTTCGCATACCCGGCCACCAAAACCTCTGGGAAATGAGGAAGAACGTGCGGGACACACCCGGGTGGCAGGCAAACTTCGAGGTGTGCCCCCACTTTAGCACACCTGCACGCTGAGCGTCCGGAACAAAAAGTTTGCCAGCAGGGCAGCCTCCGGGCACCCTAACACCCCGTAGAGAGTCTTCCACTAGCCGCTCAACCTCCCATCGGAGTGCGCCGATGATCAGGTTCTCTGGAACAACAGGCTCCTCTGAAGACATTTCCTCCACCGGTTCATGAATTCTTGACAAGGCATCGGGCTTCCCGTTGCGTGATCCCGGACGGTAAGTAATCACATAGTTGAAACGTGTCAGGAACAGCGCCCAACGGGCCTGGCGTGTGTTGAGGCGCTTGGCAGCCCGGAGGTACTCCAAATTCTTATGGTCGGTGAGTATTTGGAACGGCACCTCCGTCCCCTCCAACCAGTGCCTCCATTCCTGTAAAGCCTGAACTATAGCGAGCAGCTCCCTGTTGCCGACGTCATAATTTGCCTCCGCGGGGGTGAGGCGGCGGGAGTAGAATGCGCAGGGGTGTAGTCTCTGGTCGACTGCAGACCTCTGGGATAGGATGGCCCCCACTCCGGAACTCGACGCATCAACCTCGACCACAAAAGGAAGATCTGAGTCAGGGTGAACAAGGACAGGTGAGCTAGTGAATGCCCTTTTAAGACCTACAAAAGCGGCTTCCGCCACAGAGGACCACACAAACGGGCGTTTATTAGAGGTCAACCTGGTAAGGGGCTCGGCCCTCATACTATAGTTCCGGATAAAACGCCTATAAAAATTGGCAAACCCGAGGAACCTTTGTAACTGCTTACGTGAAGTGGGGGTTGGCCAATCTGCAACTGCCTGAATTTTGGCTGGGTCAGGCCGTAATTGCCCTTTTTCGACGATGAAACCAAGAAATTGCATTGACCCGCGGTGGAACTCGCACTTCTCGGCCTTGACAAACAGCCTATTTTCCAGAAGCCTTTGGAGGACCATGCGGACCTGTTGGCGGTGTTCCTGCAAGTTTCTAGAAAATATTAAGATGTCATCTAAATAAACAAAACAGAAGACATTTAGCATGTCACGAAGCACATCATTTATGAGGCTCTGGAAAACAGCGGGTGCATTAGTCAGACCAAAAGGCATGACTAGGTATTCAAAATGTCCGAGCGGGGTTTTGAAAGCGGTTTTCCACTCATCTCCATCCCGAATCCTTACCAAGTGGTAAGCGCTGCGCAAGTCTAACTTGGTATATATGGTGGCTGACTTTAACGGTGCGAAGGCCGAATCTAATAATGGCAGCGGATATTTGTTTTTAACAGTAATCTCATTAAGACCCCGGTAGTCAATGCACGGCCGAAGACCCCCATCTTTTTTGCCAACGAAAAAAAACCCCGCTCCCAACGGTGAGGACAAAGGGCGAATTAGGCCAGTTGCCAAGGAAGAGGTTATATAATCTCTCATAGCCTCCTGCTCAGGTTTAGAAATTTGATATAACCTCGAGCTAGGTAGTGGGGCATTGGGCTGCAAGTCAATGGCGCAGTCGTAAGGGCGGTGCGGAGGCAGGGTCTTAGCCTGGTCTATACTAAAAACCTGTTCGAGATCATGGTACTCGGCAGGAACATTTACTAAATTTACAGGCTCGGCAACTGTTTGGGCTTGATCCGGAAGCAGGCACGCCGAGCGTAAGCAGTGCGCGTAACAGAAGGAACTCCAAGTCACTACTTGTGTTTTAGTCCAGTCAATATTAGGGTTATGCATCTTTAGCCAGGGGAGCCCTAGCACAACCGAAGCCGATTTACATGGCATAACCAAGAAGCTACGAACCTCAAAATGGTTCCCGGACAGCTTTGTTTTAAGCGGGGGCGTTATAAACCTTACGTCCGCCAGGGGTCGCCCATCGAGATCTAGAACCTTTTTAGGAGTAGAGAGTCTTATTAATGGGCATTTAAGAGCATCAACAACACTCTGGTCTATAAAACATTCATCTGCCCCTGAATCTACTAAAGCAGTGAACCTAAAATTAACCCCCCCATGCGAAACCTCTCCCGGCAATTGCAGTCTCATTTCACCTCGAGTTTGTTTTAGTTCAATCGACTCGTTGCGAGGCAAATCATTAGACTGATTGCCATAATGTACGAACCTGGTCCCCCCTCTGGCGAGAGGAACCCCAGGGGCCGAAGATCCAGGACGACGTGAAGAGATCGCGTCACAGGCGGCAACGTGGTGTCCCGGCAAGCCACAGTAAAGACATAAGCCCGCCCTCATCCGTCTCCGCCGCTCCTCCGTAGAAAGACGACCGCTGCCGAGTTGCATTGGCTCCTCCCCCGCCAGGACCGGACTCCGCGTCGGCGTAGAGGTGGATGGTGATTCGACGAAGCCGTCTGCACGTAACGTTGCCGGACCGTACCGCGATGACGACCCACGACGGCCCCGCTGCTCCAAGGCTCGTTCCCTCTCGCGCTCCTTCAGTCGATTGTCCAACTTCACGGACAAGGAGATAAGGTCTTCCAGGCCCGAAGAATCCTCCCGGGCCGCCAACTCGTCCTTCACCGCAGACGACAGCCCCCTCCGAAAAATTCCACACAGCGCCGCCTCATCGTAACCGCACTCCGCGGCCAAAATGCGGAATTGGATGGAGTAGTCCGCCACGCTAAGCTCGCCTTGAAAAAAATCCAGCAGGCGGCTGCCTGCCTCCTTGCCTCTAACCGGGTGATCAAACACTCTCACAAACTCTGTTTTAAAAGTCTCGAATGACTGACGGATTGCGGGATTAGCGTTGCTTACCGCCATTGCCCAAGTGGCCGCTTTACCGGCGAGGAGACTCATGGTATACGCTACACGGGACCTGTCACTCGCGAACGTATATGGCTGCTGGTCAAATACAAGGGAGCACTGGTGCAGAAATTGTCGACATGCGCCGGGTTCTCCCTCGTAACGATGGGGGTGTGGCAACACTGGCTCCCGGAAAGCAGCCGGTGGAACAACCGGAGACGGGGCGGAGTGACCGGGCGCCGCGGCAGCGTTACCTACGCCACCGGACTGTGCAGGTGGGGCCATATTTTCAATTCTAGTGGTTAGCGCGGTGATCACGTTCACTAGTTCATTTAAAGATTGTTCATGCTTGCTGATCATATGACCATGACCGGCAAGCGCGTGGCGAATACCCTCAGAGTCTGTGGGATCCATGGTCGGACTATTCTGTTATGACGGCAAGCCGTTAATGTGGATCCAAAAACACAGACCAGGAGATCAATAGAACAAATGTTTGTGTTTAATTAGTATAACAAAGGGCGCACGCTAGAAAACGCGGATATAACAAGTACAACTGAGGACGCACGCTAGAAAACGCGGATATAACAAGTACAACTTAGGACGCACGCTAGAAAACGCGGATATAACAAGTACAACTTAGGACGCACGCTAGAAAACGCGGATATAACAAGTACAACTTAGGACGCACGCTAGAAAACGCGGATATAACAAGTACAACTTAGGGAGCACGCTAGAAAACGCGGATATAACAAGTACAACTTAGGGAGCACGCTAGAAAACGCGGATATAACAAGTACAACTTAGGGAGCACGCTAGAAAACGCGGATATAACAAGTATAACTAAAAGAGCACCCAAGATGGCGTGAATATAACAGAGTACAAAATCCTAACTACAAAAACCAGAAGAGCACAAAAGTAAATAAGATCAAACCAGAACACGACCGAAGAACGTCGGAAGGCACCGAGGATGACGATGAGCACACAGCGGTAAGCAAGGCAGGAACAAGCATATGCAATAGTCCGACACTCGCAGACGGTGACAGGAATCCTTAAATAGTGAGCGCTCCTAATGCGCCACAGGTGTGCGGCCACGGCCCCGCCCATCCAGCTGAATCAGATGCTGGAAAGAAAAAACAACTGAGAAGGCATACAGATATGACAAAGACAAAGCATATGGGGATGCTAGAAGCGAGTTAGCCTGCACACACGCAGTCAAAGGTTTCATTATCACACCACGTCATCCATGTTTGTACTATTAACACAAATTTAGGATTTTAAACACGTCACAGAGAATTAAAACATAAAATGTTTATGGGTGGTTGACGTCACGTCTTGTTACAAGTACTTGTGTGTTTGTAAGAGGGGGATACCAATTACAAGCGCAAGTTTCTTTTCAGAAAGCTCTTAAATCAAATTGATCTGCAGTAGAACGTTCATATGTAATTTGTTGACCAAAATATTTTAAAACATCCTTATTTAGGTCACATGAGAGTATTCACCCACACAGTTTTTCTTTATTCATTGCATTTTTGTGTTTCAATAAGACAGTCACATGACGTCATTTCTTAATGCAGTAGATTGGCATCAGTTAATTCTCTTGAAAAAAGAAAGTTCCAGTATGTGTGCCACAAAATGCTTAAGGACGATGGGAACAGAGTGGAAATTGCAATGCAGCAATATTTGAAGTCTGCTGGGCATGAGAGCAACTCACATAGGAGGGTGTAACACATCATGGTACATGTCTTGGGAGGGTTTGCATGTTTCCACTAGAGCTTCAACCACGAACTGGAATCTCCTGCTCAACTTAAGTCAGTTGAAACCCACCCTCGCCGTAAACACACCCTCAATATGATCCAATCAGTGAGTTGCATTTGACCACAGGCCCCTAATACTAGTCACCTCTGTCTGATGCTGCATTCACAATCCATGGGAAAAAAATGTGACCAAATCCAGACTAATGTGATGGATATAGACAAGTATGCTAGTCATTTAAAGAGATGCTTTATTAGATGCCGGGGGAATTGAGACTTTCACGCCGTCAGAACAGGCTATGCAAACCATTATTTTGTGCATAGTGGATTCGGTGTGCATAGTGGATTAGTAATTTCGTAGTAAACATAGTAGAATCACAAAACTCAAAGTTCTCGAAGTGGTAAAGTTTAGATTTTAACCACAACAATCATGTAAAATATATTTTTAAAAAATTGAATCACAGAACTTCAGACATTGAACAATGTGGGATTTGAATGACTCCAATTATCATTGTCTATAAATCCTAAACTACCTATCCTAAAATGAAACAGCATGTGATTTATACATACTGGCGCATGACTGTTGTTAAATATGACCAGCAAAGCTTGCCAACATACAACATATTTTCAATGCACCCAAAATGTTCTCCCCCACCAACACACATGAATTTCATTCCAGTCTTCTTAGACCGCAACCACACCATGAAAAAGAATATTCTGATTTAATTTGAATTTATTGTACAACAGTGGTTAACTTCTCTATACACGTGAAGTAAGAATGTTAAAATTAAATATTAGAGTTAACAGTTTCATGATGTACTGGTTTTAGTTGTCAAACAAAACATTACATTATATGTATGTACGTTATTTATTTATTTTAAATTTGAACTACTTAAAAAGTCAACGCAATTCATTAACAGAATCCTGTTTGGCTTTAAAGGTTCCACTATAGCAAATAGGAACTACCAAATCTGTTTGCTTTGTTAAAAAATTAATGTGTCCCATTACTTTTGTACGTACACTGTATGAGAACAATAAATCTGATAAGGGCTCTACTGTGATTTGATAGTTGCTGAGAGCAGTAATGCTGCGTATAAGTGTGGCGCAAGATGATATTGCTTTCAAAGCAGAGTACTGTATCTGTTGAGTCGCTCAAGAGTTACTGTCGCAGCCTACTACAAGAACCACAATTACCACCACATGCTGCCTGTAAACTACTGTAAAAGATCTGTAAACCGGTAATATTTGAATCTACAAAACCTTCTTTCTGGTAGCGATAAACCTACTCGGCCCTCCTTTTATATACAAACACGCCCCCAGCCTGGCCTCTCTGTTGTGGTTTCACTGGTTGATCACAGGCCAGGGGTCCCAACTCAGAACATGTCTGCTTTCTGGGTATTAGACTACAACACAACTGAATGAATGGCACTGCTGTCACAGCATATTTGTCGATTTTCTGGAGTGTCATCCAAAAGAAGCATTATGTAGCACAAGCCCGTCCTCACACTAGCCATCTGCAAAATCCCATTGCCATGTCACTGGTTTTACTTTGATTTTCAACCCTTTTTAACAGTGGCACAGGAAGTGGGGTGAACTGTGGTTAACTGTTAACAGAAGAGGCGTTAATATAGCGCAAAAACGAACAAGTGAATTTTTTCTTTAGAAAAACAGTGAAATTTTCTAAAATATTAATATGAGGTCGAAAATGAAGATGATTATGATAGTTATAAAGTGCCCAGCGAGGAAAAGTTAACTGCGGGTTTAGACAGTGGAGAACTTCAAATCGGTAAGACATGCTTGCATTGTAGCCATATTATTGTCTGTTGTTGCTGTTGAGCTGCCGCCGTGCAGAGCGCTGTTGGATATTTGTCTGCAATTTATTTGATTGTTGAAAAAAGTGGGTGTTAAACCGAGGCTCATTAGACCTTTTAGTTTTCAAATGTGTTTTTGTGTGTTTGCACCATCTAGCTGCGGGGATTTGCATTATACTGCACGGGTGCTTTGATTTCCAATACAAAAACGCCGATGCACACTGTAGGTGAAATAGAAAACTGTCTTTGTAGTACCCTAGTAGTAGCATGTCAACAATCCAGCATGCGTGTGTACTGCCATTGCGCACGCTTTGTATGGAGAAAAAGCGTAAGCATGAGAAATTTGGACCGAAATGACTGTTTTTGGATGGGGAAAAACCCCTACTGTGAGACACCATCACATGTGTTTCAGAGCCACAGAGAAATACTGTGGACAATCCAGCACCTCATAAAAATGACTGCAACCTGAGGCTCGAGCATTGTAAACATGCAATGAAGACTGGCAACCAAATTCTCTACTTTGGCCTTTACACATTTGGGTTGTAATGATAGACTGACCTGGATCAATACATTGATTGGTTAAGCAATAGTCCAATCAAATTGATTGAAATGAAAAACATTAATCAACATTGTCATATTTTAGGTTTTCTTAAAAGAATGGTTTTCATTCATATGTCTAAATATAATATTTAATTTTAATTTTACATAATAATCGATTGAATGTCCTTAAATCAAATCGTGGCAGACTTTGTAACATCAGCAAATAATGTATTGTTGTCCAAAGAAATTATATAATTACAGATTGTCATAAAAGTGTTGATTTACATCCTAAATACTCACCAATGATTATTTTGAGAAGTGTGACAGTACATTAGGGATTTGACTTGCGCTTATCCTACACCCCTGTGTGCTGCTATATTTCACAGACCCACATTTGCTTCGAACTGTAGTGGAGTCCGGTTACATATGATGTGCTAATTGCTGTGGCAGGCTGAAACATAAAGGTCAACTGTGCGTTTCGATTACAGCAGTGTTCAATGCTTGAAGGTAAATCTTCAGCAGACGACACTTTTTGTGTCAATACATAGATTTGACAATAATGTCACTAGAGTTAGTACAACTGCATGAGCGATACAGTACATGTACACTTGTATTTAAACTTACATTTGTATTTGTCCCACTTACCACTGAGAAAGCATCCATGTTAATATGCATTTGCCCGATCCTAATGTGCATTACAATGTTCTATTGGGAAATGTCTTAGATCTGACTAAATCTGTCTTGTTTTGAAGTTGTTGAAGGCCTAATGAGGATCTTGTCCCCGTTATCACAATTATTTACAGCCAATAAAAAAATTTCTTTACTACTCATTACTCATCTTTGTGGACAATACTTTTTGCTAATCGTCTGAATTCAATTGCTGTGGTTGTGGGGGGGCAACCGGCTATGTTGTCCCGGGCTCAGGACTGGTAGGGGCCCCTGAATGATCCTTAATTTATTTTACTTTACATTCACATATTTCTTTTGTATTTAACTCATTGTCTGGTTAAAAATTGTGTTCTACTCGATATATACTTACAAACCTTTAACATATTAAGAATTTAAAATGTATATTCCTTTTTTTGCACAACGCCCCCCCTCCCCATCCCCCCTGTCTTAGCAGAGAATTGTTTGAACCTCTCCGCGCTGTGGCGCACTCAAGGCTACACTACGTAGGTGCCCTGAAACGGGAAATTAAAATCTGTCATTGTTATAAACTCTAAACATGGCGAGTCGTCATACATCGGGGTGCGCAGAAAAAAAAAAAAAAAAGAGATGAAGATCATAGAGGTGAATGAGAAAAAAATGAAGTTTTTAAAATGGGGGACAAGAAGCCAGAGAGTTCGGGCTAGAGTTGGCTGTGGACGGTGATGTCAGTGAGTGAACAACAGCCGCTAACACTGAACGGTTTACATTCGCGATCACTTTGACCAAAGCCCGATCCGAATCTGTCACCGGCCGCTTGTAGCCTATTGAGCTGCGGTATGACAAGACATGCTGCTCACGTTGAGCCGAGGAGAGAGATGGTGATGGGAGATCAGGGATATATGTTAGTCTATGGGGAGCAGGAGTGCGAGGCTGAACAGACTCAGTCCGGTGGCTGGATTTATCTTGGGTTTACAACCCACTGTGTATTATAGCAAACACTAATACAAATCCATCACCGAAACAGCACGAATGAACCTGTTAAAAACCTAGCCATGCTCTCCATTGAGCGTGAGCTTGCTCAAAAACCGTATTTTACTGATGTAATCTAGGCGCGTCACTGTTTTACCCCTTTCCCACTGGCCAAAAAACCCTTGTCAACCCGCCAACAATCGGCTTTTGGTGGCAGTGGGAAAGGTGCAGCGACCCGCTTCGACCCGTGTCAATCAACCCGCCAAACGACCCGCTTTAAAATCACCTCGGCTCTAATCGTCATGCAGTGTGAAAGCAAAACCCCGGGTCAACAGTCAACACCCTAATCTACGTGTTGATGTAGTCTAGTACGTGATGCGTCATAACAAAAAACATGTGCTCTAGCCCGGATCCACATACGGCGAACAGTCGGTGTAGCATCGTTAGCAATAGCCATAACAGATGAAACAAAGGCTCTTCTCCTCCTTCTGTGACGTACACGACTCCTTTCAATTTCAAACCAAAATTCACGTCGCCTACGTTGCCTCAGCACAAGCACAGTGTTGATCCTTTGCTGCATTTCGACCATTTTGCGGGCAGTAAAAAGCATGAAAACAGAGAACACAAGCGGAAAGGAGGCTTCCATGTTGCTTTGCATTGTTTACTTCCTTGAACTGAATGAATTCGGTTGCACTTGTCGAAGCGCATCTTAGCGTCGTGACGTCACGAACCTTACGCACGGCTGAGGAGGGGTGGGGGGTTGGGTGGAAAAAAAAAAAAAAAAAAAAGACACGTTTTTTTTCGTCAATGGGAAAGGTGCCAAATGCCAATTGCTAGTGGGATGCATCAGCTTGGAAAAACGCGCATTGACCCACTAGTTTCAGTGGGAAAGGGGCATTTGAGGGCTTGATAACCCCAGGGATGTGGAGGGGGCAGGCACAGGATGTTTAGTTATACTGTTTTGTTGCTTAGCAGGTAGGCATAGCACTCTCAGTTGTATTGTACAGGGTGACCCAAAAAAAAGTTTACACTCAGTTGACTGCTTATTTAAAAGCCACTGAAACATATCTAAATAGGTTGTCATGCTTAAGTGATTCATTAAGGTCACTCAATGCAGCTGGTAATCTCTCGTCTCTACAATTCCTGTGCCTCTGCTGAAAATGAAGAAAACTTTAGCTGTACCTGAATTGCTGTGTGCCGGTCTGACACCTACTGAGATTGCAGCAAATCTGAGAATATCCAGATGTGCAGTCTACAAAGTTAAAAAGAAGCTGAAAGATACTGGAACAGCCTCACGAAAACCTGGGTCTGGAAAACCCGATCTGTGTGGACCAAAAAGTTGATTGACAAGGTGATATGTGGCCACCCCAGAGTCCAGATCTCAGTCCACTGGATTATAGCATATGGGCAACTGTGGAGGACAGTGCCTGTAAGAAGCCACAAACTTCTGTGGCAGCCTTGGAGAGGTCCATTGTTAGATCTTGGGAAAAGATGACAGCATCCTACATAAAGAAGACCTGTCAAGCGTTCCACAGGCGCCTGGAGGCTGTTGTGACACTTAAGGGAGGACACATTGAAAAATAGAGTGTACTGTACATGTTCTTTACAATAATGTATAATTTGTGATTAAATTCTAATTCTAAATTGAATAAACATGGCTTTTAAGTTGTATTATGGCAGTGTAAACTTTTTTTGGGGTCACCCTGTAATGTAGCCTACATGGGATAATAGATGGAAATTGTTTCTTTATATCATGTCACATCACATTACGATCTGTTAAATTTAACCGTCTATCTCAAATTAAATAATTTGAAAATTTACACTGTCATTTCTTGCAAAGCATTAAAAGTACTGTGTATGTTGTCGTGACAAGCCGGTGGCAGGGGTGGGGTGGTGAGGCCCTATAATGGTCTCTTGTCCCCGCGCTCCTGCAAGTCTGCTGACAGCACTGTATGTGACTAGTTCACTGTAATACATTTTACACAATTGATTTCAGTTCAGCAATTGGATTGGCCCGTCACATGTCACAAAATACTGGGTTCACCATGAAGTTGATTAGGTTTTTAATGGGGATTTCATGATGAATTACATAAATTTGAAAAAATTAACTGCCAAGAGGCTGAAATCAGATGATTTGGACAATATTAAAAATGCTGTTTAATCAATTATCATAATGGTTGCTGAATTTGATAATTGAGTGGTTGACAGTAACTGCAGTAGCGGAGTCAAATGCTGTTTGAGGTAGCTTTGCAATGTTTTTATTTTTTAAATCTCCATTGTCCATTAGTGTATGCATATAAAATATACTTTACATGTACAATATTATGCATCAATCTTATGTTTTGATTAGGGCCGTCAAAATTATCACGTTAACGCGCGGTAATTAATTTTATAAAATAATCACGTTAACATATTTGACGCAATTAACGCACATGTCCAACTCAGACAATATTCTGCCTTTTGGTAAGTTTTAAAGCAAGGTTTTTTGTGCTGTCAAACAGAGAACTCTTGTGGTCGCTTTGCGACATGGTTTATTGCTTTCTTGCCTGTTCAATATGGCTGCACGACGTCTCGGGCTGACGCCTACGTGGTAATGTTATGCTTATATGATCCTTGGACAAGATTTGTCCGTAAGTATGGTTGTTGTAAAGAATGTACATATTATGTTAGTAAGCGAAATGTTATATTTTTTGTATGAGACGCTTTTTGTTTATGTTTAGTGAACCTGTATAGCGTGCTAAGCTAATGTTGTTGCTAATGCAATGCTTGTGTACTTTTTTTTGGAGTTTTACTACGGTCTAAAGAGGACAATGGTTTGAGGCCATTTTATTAATAAATCAGATGAAAAAGGAAGAAGTCTGATTATTAAGGCGTCGTTCACTAGCTTTGGAAAAAGTAGACGCTTCGGAGTGAGGACAGCATAGACAGATTTAAATGACAGTAGAGTGAAATGCCCACTACAGTCCTTATGTACTGTATGTTGAATATATATATATCCATCTTGTGTCTTATCTTTCCATTCCAACAATTTATTTTACAGAATATATATATAATTTACGGAAAAATAGGGCATATTTTATAGATGGTTTGAATTGCGATTAATTGCGATTAATTACGATTAATTAATTTTTAAGCTGTAATTAACTCGATTAAAAATTTTAATCGTTTGACAGCCTTAGTTATGATACTATGCCTATGAAACACATGAGACACAATATATCACCATTAGCTATCAAGCTGTCACAGTTGTGTTTCTTACCCAGAGCAAGGGGTTATACAGATAACACTAATGTATCATATATGCCTAAAGCAGGAAATAGGCCCACCATTCTGATAAAAATATAAAAAACTATTGCGGAACTGTTTGGCTTCCTCGAGCACCTGATCAACGGAACGAGCTTTCCAAGCCAGCACCGTGAAGTGTGAGAGCACCTCATCCCATGAACCTCATTTAATTTGCTTAAAACAATGTGCTATTATAGCTTTTGCTTTGTGTGAGTTATATTGCGCTGGCAAATTGCAAACTCTCATTACTGTCCATATAAGCCCACAGGCCTGGCTAGCACAAAGGAGTGATTGAGTGATACGGGGAAAGAGATGGCCCATAGAAAGACATCACCTTCGCCTCGATGAGGAGGTGATGTCATCGTGACTAGAAACACAGAGGTCGACCTCTCTGATAGGTGGGCACGCTGGGACAAATGAGAGCGGATTGTAGACAAAGACCCTATTTATGAGCCTGAGACAGGAAGCCAAAACTGACTCCGTGGGTGGCACATGGTGTCATAGCTGCTGAAAAACCGGTGAGCAATTAATCATCTGATTCAAGAAGTGGGCAAAGGGCTTATTATGTAAGGTCATTTCAGATCACACCATTGAGGTGAAGGGGCCAGGCTTACACTTCCATCACACATGAGCCTTCAAATTTTCCCTGATCCCATAACATTGCAGCCAGAGATACTATATTTATCATGATGGTCAGCTCCAACAATTGTGTAATATAATATGACACACTTACTCCTCATTAGAGCTGAAGGGCCTTTTGTGGCAGCCTGACAATCATTAAAAGCTCTCCATTGGCTTGGCTTGTTTACTCTTTGGTAATTACCAGGTGATTGTGCAGCCTGTGACCCACATTGAGAGTCAGGTCAGCCAAGCCATGGGGGATAATTGACAATATTCAGGGAAGTGCACGTAGAGAAAGAGTGTTAGTGGATAGACATTTGTTCCTGCATCATTAGACTGTGTTAGAAGACAAGCCTGCTCACAGTATTCTTGCAACGGAACAATACCTCTGTCCAGTGTTAGACCCTAAAGGAGAGAGTAGCGAGTGGTAATGGGGATTTGTGACAACACCAGCAATCTAATAAAGGGAAAGACAACACCTTTATTATCATGAGCATCCCAGTGGAAAGAATCTTGTTTAATAAATAAAAAAAATAAAATACAATTTCATTTTTCTAATGTGTAATAGTGGAGAAAAATTAAAATAAAGCTAGTATTTCCAGGAAATAGCCACCCAACATGGGGGCAGACGACAGGGCCGGATGTATGGGGGGGCCGGGGTGGGCACGGCCTGCCCAGACGTGAGTCGTGCCCACCCAATCAAAATGTCGGGAATATCTATTGTAGCGTCGCACTGGATATAGAGAACGCACGGAGAGTTGGTTTCACCTACTTTTTTATTGCAGGATTGACGGTTACTGTTGGCCGCAACCACGCCGAACAAGCAATCACATAAACAAGCTGTTTTTCCAACGTCGTATGTTATCCGCGCGCTTCCTCTCTCTCCTCCAGACACATTCTCGCAGTCGGACATCCGGGCATTAATGACGTCACCAGCCACAACAAAGCATCGCCAGATTGAAATGGGGGCAAAACACCAGTCACAAGCAGTTGCTCTGTCGTGCAAACTCGTTAAACTTTTGTCTTATTTGCGGTCTTTTTTTCCGTCGGAATGACTAAAACTTGCCGTATTGCGGGTTGTAACACAAGGAAGAGTCCGGAGCCGCATTTGAAGTTCTTCATTCTTCTTCGTGAGAAGAAAAGGACAAGCAAATGGATGAAAGCAATCAGTCGAAGAACAGTAAAAGAAGACTGTTCCGTGGACCGTTCTCGCCAGTGGGAACCTAAATCCAGGCATATTTACGTTTGCGGCCGACATTTTATTACTGGTGAGTAAACTTTAATCGATTTTTTTTGCCCCAATTAGCTGCTAGGATTCAATAGACCAGGAAGTGGTTATTATTACCGTAACTGACAACTCGCAAAGCGTTAGTTTTCTTTTTCCGTGAACTTCTCTGATAGGTCAATCGGTATATTATCTGCCTGGTGGGAATGGGTTATTTTGCCGTGACGTGTTCACGGCTAAATAACGCTTGGAGGCGAATTACTGGCTATGGCAGAAATAATCACTCTGTATCTACCAGTTTTCTTAGTTCCACTCAGTATTGTTCCACGTAATTGATAAAGGTCAACTTCCTGGGTGACTTTATGAGGTAGTTGTAGATCACAGGTGTCAAACCGATTCCAGAAAGGGCCAAGTGGGTGCTGGATTTTGTTCCAACCGATGCAACGCAGAGAGTTTAACCAATGAACTTCCTGCTGAAACAAGCAGCACCTGAGAAAGTTTAACTGATTACACATGTAAAAGATCTAATTGGTGAAAAGGTGTCCTCTTCATTGGTTGGAAAGCAAACCTGCACCCACTTGGCCCTTTTTGGAATCGCTTTGACACCTGTGTTGTAGATGTTTCCGAACTCCACTGCAGGATATTCCTTTGGATTGTTTATCCAGCTATCAGCTGCGACTTTGTATGGGCAGATTTACAGGCCAATACACGCTAATTTTAAGTTGTATCGCCTCCTCGCGTCTGTCAACAGCGACTCGTGATAATGATAAGTCATGTTTAAGATGTTTTTATGAAAAAAAGACGCAAAACACAGCTGAAATATATGAATTTCAGACAACGTTTGTCTACGGATGTTTACCTGTGCGTGCCCCCATCTCAAAATGGCGACACGTTACTATGCGAGATGACGTCATCGTGACATCACGCCGACTGCGAGAATAAGTAGATAGATGAAAGAAAAAGAAAAAAAAAACAGAAAACAAATAAACCCCCCAAAAATAATGCAGCCTCAAAGCCACAAGCCAGTGTCCTACTTGCGCCGGTCCCAAGCCTGGAGAAATGCAGAGGGTAAAAAAAAGCCTGCATTGGGTGTGCCCCCTCAAGATTTCTTAGTGTCCACTCTGGTGGATAAACCTAGATTCGGGCCTGGCAGACGATCAGTGCTGGTACTATTTAAGCCAGTCAAATGCTAGTTTCACAGTTATAATTTACTTGTGTTTCAACATTATTTTCTCCAGTATTATCAGAGGCTGAATAAATTTGTGATTTGCATTCCCAAATAATTTGAGCAACCGGTTTTTCGCATGAAGGTGCTAATATAACATGCTAATCTAACTTGTCTCGCCTGTCACAGAAACTGTTTGAGCCTTTAAAATTTATTGAAAAATGTAATTATTCCAAGATTCATTCATTTTCTGAACCGCTTATCCCCACGAGGGTCGCGGGGGTGCTGGAGCCTATCCCAGCTAACAAAGAGCAGGAGGCAGGGCTCAACCTGAACTGGCTGCCAGCCAGTCGTCTGGCACATAAAAAAAACAAAACAACCATACACATACATGCACACACTAACGGACAATTTGGAGTGTTCAATCAACGTACTATGCATGTTTTTGAAATGTGCAGGGAAATCGGATTAAATGCAATTATATATTAGGGGCATAATGGTACACCGTTTGGGGTTTGGTACATACCCCGATACGGGGTTCACGGTTCGATACGGGTTCAGTAAAACATGGAAAACATTTGAACGGTGACCAAGTGGTTAGCCCTGCGATTGGCTGGCAACCAATTCAGGGTGTACCCTGCCTACTGCCTGTAATTAGCTGGGATAGGCTCCAGCACCTCCGCGACCCACGTGAGGAAAAGTGACATGGAAAATGAATGAATGAACATTCAAATGTTCAGTTATTTATTTTTCATTGCAGTTTGTTCTATTGGCTAAAAATAAAAACAGCTCTTATTAAAGTGCAAAGTAAATAGAGAACATCAAATTTGTGAATGTTTTTATTGAGCCAACATTTTTTAATTCATAGATTATGGTCAAAAAATAGACAACATGCCCTTTTTTTTTTTTCAAGGATTGACTGGGGCAACAGTAAAAGACAGTTAGCACTCGCCAGCTGCAAACTTTTTAAAAAAAATGAAAATAAGATCCTACCATTTTCAGTGTTGAATTACACACATTTAACTGTAAACAATAACCAGTGAACATGCAGTCCTACATAAGATATTTCATTTTATATTACTTTTATATATAACTTATACTGACTGGCGAATGGAGGTCAGAGAATGACCGTCAAGATCGTAGACATTCTACGGCCGTATTTTCGAGCCAGTTCACGTATGCCCACATCACGCTCATATTTTCTATCATTTACATCTTCATTTCAATGGTAAGCGTCACTCTTTTGTTTTATCATCACCTACGCTAACCTTTTCTCTCACAAGAAAATCCGCCTTGTGCCGTGCGGCGCTGTCATAAATCGTCATATTTCGAGCATGTCATTGGGGGATTTTATGAGTGAAACATGGTAATATAACAAGGGTCATGATGCAGAAATCGCAGACATCAAGGAGTGGTCAAGATTTTGTTTTTCATATATTTACCCTTTTAAACATTTTTTCTTTGTTTCGATTATTTATCATCTAAAATATTGGGGAAAATGCATCAGTAACAAAAAAGTACAATTAAGCGATAGTTATGTGGTAGATATCTGTGACTTATTTACACCTTTTTTTTTTTTTGTAGCGTAATTTGTTTAAAAGTTTAAAACATGCGAGTGAATAATTTTTGAAAGTT
Source organism: Corythoichthys intestinalis (assembly GCF_030265065.1). Lineage (NCBI taxonomy): Eukaryota > Metazoa > Chordata > Actinopteri > Syngnathiformes > Syngnathidae > Corythoichthys > Corythoichthys intestinalis. The sequence goes on along the minus strand of NC_080405.1, from coordinate 35,780,280 downwards.
TTTTTTTTTAAACTAAATATTAGACATCAATTAATGATTCTAAGATAAAAATGACAGACATTTTGAATAGTAAATATAATTACTTGCCTTCTTTTTATGGCTGGGTTGAAACAAAAGCGGTTGTGCGACGTCTGTAAACGGTGGTTTCCAGGGTAAAACCGACAAATCAAAAATAGTTTGGGGGCTTAATGCGCCATGAATATGCTATGGCATCATATAGACATCTTGTTCAATCAAACACAACAGTTCTTTTGGCTTACAATACAGCAGTTTATTTTAAGAGGGGTGCAAGAGCAGAAACTGCTTTTTCAGCCTTGTCTGTGTATATATATATATATATATATATATATATATATATATATATATATATATATATATATATATATATATATATATATATATATATATATATATATTTATATATATATATATATATTATATATAATATACTGTATATGTATTGCATTTCAATCATCTTTTAGAGAACTCAAGGACACTGTACAAGGGACAGATAAAATCACAAATACAGATAAAACTAGGATAAAAGTGTTGGATGAGACAGAGCTAAAAATCATGGTGGGCAAAACATATTGAACAGATATGTTTTAAGTTGGGATTTGAAAAGAGAGCGCTGATACGTTGCGGAGGTCAGGGAGTAAGGAGTTCCAGAGCTGGGGGGCACAGTGACTAAAAGCTGTGGAACCGAAGGTGGTGAAACGGACATGAGAGACGAAAAGGTGGAGGGTAGACGAAGAGCAAAGTGAACGGGGGGGATAGCTAATACAGAGGAGACTGGATAGGTAGGGTGGGGCCAGGCCATGAAGTGCTTTGAAGGTAATGAGGAGGATCTTGTAGTTAATTCTTTAACTGGCAGCCAGTGAAGCTGATGGAGGATGGGAGTGATGTGGTGTGTGCTGGGGGTCCAAGTGATGAGGCGTACTCCTGAGTTCTGGAGGAGCGGCAGTTTCTGGAGGGACTTATTTGGGGGACCGAAAAGCAGTGAGTCAATAATAGTTAAGCCGGGAGGTGACTAGACTGCAAACGAGAGTGGAAGTGGAGTGGCAGGCGAGAAAAAGGAGGAGGTGAGAAATTTGCGAAGGTGGAAATAGGCTGTTCTGGTGATGTCATTGATATGGGATCGGAAGGAGAGTGGGATGTCGAGGATGATACCTAGACTCTTAACCAGACCAGAAGGAGAGATCAGTACATTATTGTCATCAGTGAACATAGTGGAGGTGCCTACAAAAAGGACTTCTGTTTTTGAGCTATTGAGTTGTAGGAAGTTAGAGGAGAAGCATGTGTTAATGTCTTCTAAGCAGAGGGTGAGAGAGGAAGTGGGAGGGAAGGGGTTGATTTTGAGGAAATGTAGAGCTGGGTGTTATCCGCGTAGCAGTGGAATTGAATGTTACAATTACGAAAGATGGAACCAAAGAGGAGAATGTAAGTGATGATGAGGAGCGGCCCCAGGACAGAGCCCTGCGGCACGTCAACGGAAACAGGAAGGGATTTGCTATATATTAATGTCACTTTATACATACTAGTATATCTATATAACATAAGAATGTGACAGAGAAATGTCTTACAATCTTATGAACTCCTGCTTCAATTTAGTTGTTTTATGGAGAAGAACAATATTCCTCACAGAAGTTATGCCACAGTGCAGATAGACAGAAAATGGTTCACAATGTCATGGGAACTTTGTTATCACATGGGGACTCCGAGTGGGTGAATAACAATGACTCGGTGGGTAGCCCATTAGAAAAGTGTTCTGTGATGTGGCTTCTTTGGCAAGCACTCAATTTAAAAGTTTGCTTTGTGTTTACAGAAAACAACTTTTATAGCTTTAATAATGGTCTTATATAATGCCTTTTCAATTTTACTTTGAAAAGTGCATGTTTGTCAAGCATGGACTATCTATTTGTCAAGATAGAAATAAAGCATATTATAAAATTTACAATAGCTGTGGTTAATTAGTCAGCTCATTAATTCCTGGCCGGGTCCTGATCAAAACGATATCTCACAGCTGCTTGTGAACCGCTACGCCATGATGTTTCAATTGTGGATTGTTTCAGGATATTTGTTGTTTACGATGTGCTCTACAAAGTAAGGGGTAATTGATCGCTGTTATGTGCATGTCGGAACATGCTGGATTTTTCCGTAAGGCCAGCCGAGAGGAGCAGGGGGGTGCGCCGCTGCAGCAGATGAAAAGTCTCCTTGGACCATCCAGCTCCATGCACCCATCCCATGAACATGTGCGTGCACGTACAAACACGTGCACATTCCAATTACTCATCTAGCAGCATCAGCACAGATGGACAGTAACAGGAAACAGCAGATCGAGGATTTAGATCCTTTGGGAAAGTAGAATAAAAGAAAAATGGGGTGAAGAAGACTTGAGACATTACAGTATATAGTTCATATTAACTCATGTATTTTTTTATTAAAATGGATAAAACAAATACTGTACTGTATATTTTTGGATTCCTAAAAGCTTACCTTAAAGTGATCTTCGATCTTTAAGACAAGTAATTCTTAAAAGATAAATATTAGTATGAGTTATATTAATTTCATATTAAAACCCCTCTTAATGTTTTCGTTTTAATAAAATTTGTAAAATTATTTGAAGTGATAGGTTGCCATTCTTGTTACTTCGCAGTGCGTGACGTCAGCGGGCCGAACTTCCAGCGTGTCACTCTTAGCTACCCAAACATGTCGTCGGTTCTGCCCTTCCAATTTGAACCAGATCGGAAAAGTGAAGAGCAGGACAGCGCTGTCGGTCGTTCACAAGACGAGCAGTAATGGCAAAATGAGAACAGGAAATACAGTACCTTATAAGAGAAGTATTGGGCAAAACTGGTGATGTAGTCTCAATGATAACGGAGCAGAGAGTGTATGCTGTTGAGAACTCCGGTTTTTGTTGGCAGATCTTCAAGGTAAGATGTTGCGTTTTCAAACTTATCCCAGTATAATTATGTAGATTGTTAGTGTCTAGAGCTGTCGTATGCTTTACATACAGTACAAGCCAACAGTTTGACGGAAACAAATCCTGGAATGAGTGTAATCCATGTCTTGTACATTGTAACGCGTGGTAGGTAGGATACGTGCATAAAAGTACCAAAAAGGGGAGAAGCTTCCACTTATGGACATTTATTCACACAAAAACTAATATTTTCACCTTGACCACTCGTCACTCGGGAGCTCAGCGGTACGCACACGCGCGTTCTCAGACGAACTCCAACATAAAAGTAAGGTCCATGTCAGAGTCACTGTCGTCACTGTAGCGTGCCATAGTGCTTTAATTATTTGGTATAATTTGGGGAAAACTCGCACGAAGAATAGTCAACAAAAAAGATACCAATAGTAATCAAAACCCGCGTTTTTCCACTCACTCGAAGATCCCGGAATTAGACCGATCTCACGGCAATGTTGCAACCGCGATCAGGCCGTCGAATCCACAAAATAGACTGATCCCAAAAGCCGCTGTGGGACCGACAAATCCAGAAACTAGACAGATCCGAAACCAATATTGCAGCCGCAGTGGGACCGTCGGATCCAGAAATTAGACAGATCCCTTACTTGACTGAGGATCCAGGAAAAATGTTCGGGCGGTAGTTGTAACGCATGGTAGGTAGGATACGAGCATACAGGGACCAAAAAGGGGAGAAGCTTCCACTTATGCACATTTATTCACAAAAAATAATAATTCCACCTTGACCACTCACGTCACTCCACTTGTAACCATTTGACTGGAAATTGCATCCAAAAGCAGCACATCGTGACATTTTACTAAGCGAGTTTAGGCAGCAATACACAATTGTTGAACAAGCTACACATTTGAAGACATTCCATGTACGTCATCACTGCGAGCCCGCAAAACATGGCGCCAACTATCGGTCAAAATATGTACTAAATATGATAAAATATTGCCATTGATTCAACATTTTATGTGTTTCTAACAACATATTTTAGTACAAGAGAACAATTGTGGTTTATTAGAGCCTACATGTATTTAAGGTAGAGGATCACTTTAAGACAACAGATTTTTATATCTACAGCATTTTATCTATCAAACTATTTATCTAACCATATGTTTCTCAGTTCACCCGCCCATCCAACCATCATCGTCCATCCATCCAACACACATCCATCCTTCATTCCATCCATCCATCCATCCATCCATCCATCCATCCATCCATCCATCCATCCATCCATCCATCCATCCATCCATCCATCCATCCATCCATCCATCCATCCATCCATCCATCCATCCATCCATCCATCCCAGTTGTTCTCATTAGGGTCATTGATGAGCTGCAACTTATTCCAACTGTCATTCACAACTATGGACAATTTGGGGACAACAAACTTTTAGAAAATACAATGCTTATCATAAGTATTCACCCAATTGGATGTTTTTCCCTTATTTTACATTCTTAAATCAATCATGGTCAAAACAATTTGGCGTTTTTAACACAAAAAATTGTCGTGAAAAACTTTTAATGTCAGAGTGATAACAGATTTCTACAGAGTAATGTCAATGAAATAAAAATATAAAATTGAAAATAATTGTTTGCATAATTATTTACCCCTTCAAGTTAGTATTTCATAGATGCACCTTTGGCAGCAATCACAGCAGTGAGTCTGAGTAGTTAAGTCTCAATCAGTCTTGTGCATCTGCCCACTGCAATTATGCTCCATTCTTCTGTGCAAAACTGCTCAAGCTCTGTCAGGTTGTGCAGGTATAGGGCATGAACAGCCTGTTTCAAGTCCAGCCACAAATTCTCTATAGGATTGAGGTCTAGGCTTTGACTCGGCCACATTTACCTGGTTCTGTTTTTGTTAGGTTTTGTGTCGGTTTTCTCCTAGTGTGACTTGTCTCTGTGATTGCCCATTGATTTCACATGTTGTACCTTCTCCTAGTGTCCTGCAATCTGCATCCTACTGTGTTACCCAGCTGTTCCTCGTTGTTTTGCTACCCCTTGTCTGCGTGTGTGTATATAAGCACCCAGTTTCTTGTCACTCCTTGTTGCGTCATTGTCAATGTCAGTCTCCGTCAATGTCTATGTCAAAGTCACTTTCAAGTCCGGTCCAAGCCCTCGTGTTCGCCTCAGTAAGTTTTTGATACCCAGCCTTTGTTAGTGACCTGAGTTTTTTTGCTGCATTTTTTGGGATCTCCACATTATTTGTTGATACTTTATTTTTGCTGGCCTTAATTAAATCGTTTTTGCACCATCTACCTGCCTCGCCTCACTTTCCCTGCATTTGGGTCCACACACCTCCTGACTGCCCCGCACTACCTGACAGTTTTAACCAAAACTGTGTCGCTTTTGCAGTATGCTTTGGATCATTGTCTTGCTGGAAAACAAATCTTCTCCTAAGCCATACAGGGTGACCCAAAAAAAAGTTTACACTGCCATAATACAACTTAAATGCCATGTTTATTCATTTTAGAATTAGAATTTAATCACAAATTATACATTATTGTAAAGAACATGTAGAATACACTCTATTTTTCAATGTGTCCTCCCTTAAGTGTCACAACAGCCTCCAGGCGCCTGTGGAATGCTTGACAGGTCTTCTTTATGTAGGATGCTGTCATCTTTTCCCAAGATCTAACAATGGACCTCTCCAAGGCTGCCACAGAAGTTTGTGGCTTCTTACAGGCACTGTCCTCCACAGTTGCCCATATGCTATAATCCAAGGGATTGAGATCTGCACTCTGGGGTGGCCACATATCACCTTGTCAATCAACTTTTTGGTCCGCACAGATCGGCACTTCCAGACCCAGGTTTTCGTGAGGCTGTTCCAGTATCTTACAGCTTCTTTTTAACTTTGTAGACTGCACATCTGGATATTCTCAGATTTGCTGCAATCTCAGTAGGTGTCAGACGGCACGCAGCAATTCGGGTACAGCTAAAGTTTTCTTCATTTTCAGCAGAAGCACAGGAATTGTAGAGACGAGAGATTACCAGCTGCATTGAGTGACCTTAATGAATCACTTAAGCATGACAACCTATTTAGATATGTTTCAATGGCTTTTAAACAAGCAGTCAACTGAGTGTAAACTTTTTTTTGGGTCACCCTGTAGTTCTCTTGTAAACTGAAGAAGATAATCCACTAGGATTTCAGTGTATTTTGCAGCAATCATTCTGCTGTCTATCTTTATAAGCCTTCAAGGTCAGCGTATGTTCCAGCAATCATTCTGCCGTCTATCTTTACAAGCCTTCAAGGTCCGGTTGCTGAGAATCATCCCCACAGAAAGATGCTGCTACTACCATGCTTCACAGTGGGGATGGTGTGATTTTAGTTTTATCATACACTTCATAATGTATTGACGGGACACGGGGCGATTCATAGGAGGACTATCTCCGTCAAAGCTGACCAAGTGGACACACAAAGAGCTTTTTCCGTTGAAAATTCTTGTGAATAAATGCTTTAATCCCTGAATTCTTTATAGGTATGGACTTAAAACAGCCTCAATTCTTGGTTAAAAGCAAAAGAAAAAACGTGCAGGTAGCATTTATTTTACGTAAGTATTGCGAACTATAAGGCTAGTCAGTAAGGAAATTAGTGGCAGCCATATGTAAACAAAGAGCTTTTTCCGTTGACGATTCTTGTGAATAAATGCTTAAATCCCTGAATTCTTCATAGATATGGACGTGAAAGAGTCTCGATTCCTTGTTAAAATTTAAAAAAAAAACGTGCAGTTAACATTTATTTTATGTAAATATTTGAAAGTATAATGCCAGTGCTGTAGCGGCTAATTTCTCCCATTTTTTTCACAACTTTTCAAAATGCATGCATGGTACGAAAAATAATTACCTTGAATCCTCGAACAAATCACTCCTGAGACAATCCTTCCTGTTTGTATGCTGTACAGCTTTCATACTTTTTCTACCTAAATCCGGCGTTATATCGCTGCATGTGACCAACTGCTAAAAAATGAAGCGGAGTGTTGGATGGCCCCCTTCGGGAAGGGGTTATGCAATAAATGGGTAATGTGTCATGTTAATACATTATGAAGTCTACGGTTTTATCAATTTATTAATGCAATAAAAGAGGAAAACATCCAAAGGGGTGAATACGTGTGATAAGCACTGTTAATTTTTGTTCATTCAAATAGGCACAACACATTTTTTGTTTGTTTGTTCGTACACAACTTATATTTTTGTTTTCAATGTCCATTTTCGTACAAAATGCTTTATATTCATTTGTTTACAAATGTTGCTATGTTTTGAGAATTAAATTATGGCCTTTAGATTTTAAGTTATTGACAGCTAAATCCTGACCGGACACATTTTTCAAAAATAATCAATGGCAAATGTTTGTTTCTATGAGTTGTACCTACCAAATATGAACAAAAAAAATATACCATACTATACTTTTACACTTTAGACCCCCGTTTACAGATGTCGCACAACCGCTTTTGTTTCAACCCAGCCATAACAAGAAGGTAAGTAGTTATATTTATTATTTGAAATGTCTGTCATTTTTAGCTTAGAATCATTAATTGATGTCTAATATTTGCTTTAAAAAAAAAAGAAAAAATGACTTTAAAAAAATTATCCACTCGCATATTTTAAACTTTTAAACAAATTACGTCACAATGAAAAAAAATTGTGTCTGTAAATAAGTCACGAATATCTACCTCATAACTATCGCTTAATAGTATTTTTTTTGTTCCTGTCGCATTTTCCCCTACATTTTAGATGATAAATAATCGATCCAAACAAAGAAATTTATATTTTTTTAAATCGTTTAAAAGGGAAAATATGTGAAATCTCGACCATTCCTTGATGTCTGCAATTTATGCATCGCGACCCTTGTTATATTACCATGTTTCACCGATAAAATTCCCCCAAAATCCGGCTGTGGCCATTCACAGCTGTGTCTTGACACTAAGTAATACATGCTACATAGAGTTTTTGGACTGAAAAGAAGTACGCGGTAATATCTCGTTAAAATCATGCCGTCTTTAATTATGTTCTCTCATGCTCTCACCTCCAGTTAGGATTTTGCTGTTTGTATTTTTTTTTTAAATTGCCCACCTCTTCAAAATCACTCATGCATATAGGACATTTTTGAAATTTGGCCAAATTGGGGGTCTCAGAGCAGAAGTGCAAGTCACCTGAGTGTTTTCTGCCATATGTATGTTGGTATGGTTTGGCAGGGGCAGGATAAATCTTTCTTGACACCTGCAAAGTTGCTAGTTTTTGTGAAAGACCATGTTAATCCAACACGGCATTTTAGCTGGCCGTAAACAAACTTTCTGTCGTGTCAACAATTAAATGCAAGTCGACATTTGAAATTGAGAGCAAAAAATTTTGGGATGCGTCAATAACCCATGAAAGCTGTAGTTGCAGAACCATGCACATTGCACGACGCGACTGAATATTTCAGTGGCTTAAGAGTCATCTATGGGACTGTTCCCAAACCTGCCACTGTCTGTGTCCCTGAATTACACTTGATTTATTATAGACAGCTCTAAAATATTCCATTAAATGATGCAACTTTTGCATCGGCTAATTTATGCTCATTTTGTGAGTTAAAAAAAAAATGCCCATAGTTCTTTCCTTTCACATGGTGGTTAAAGTGGGCACACAGGAGACCAAAAAGACACTTACTGCCAAGACTCTGGTAAGCACTCAGACCATGTAGTTGTGCCTTACTGACTAGACTATGAAATTTGAACACTGGATTCACTGCGGTTTGTGTCCTGATTTGATTGACTCAAACTTTTTTTAATGAATTGGGGTTTCAGTCCATCTTTCAACACAATTTGCTGATTTAATCTGTCTGTGTTTTTGGTGTCTGGCAGCCTGTGTTCGTGGGATTTTTTTTTTTTTTTTTTTTTTTTTAGCATTAGACTGTAAATAGCTGCTACTTGACTGTGGAATCCTCCATACGCTCATACCCATTCACAAGTAATCATACAACCACAAGCTATAATTCAACTATTAATCATGGCTATGTTAAGAGGGAAAATATATCCATTTCCTTAAAAATGCAGAGATGGTTAAATGTTTTGACAGGCTTCTCGCTGCAGGAGGAGCTGGGGACACAAACACACTAATGTAAACCTTCGGATATGAACTAAGAACATTTTGTTCCTGAGGGAAATCTCACTGATTAAGTATAACTATTTTGACAATACACCAAGTGACACAGTGATGGGATGAATTTAAGAGCTTTAAAGCAAACCAACATGTTCCCAGCCTCCTCCCATGCCTGTCTGGAAAACGCGCCTGTTTTTATGGTTTTGCTGCAATAAGGTATTGTTCATTTTAATGAAAATCCACTCTTGTTTATTTGTAAACATACATTCAGCTTATAGTATCAGTGAAAGCATGACAATTGTCATAGGTGGGCCAACTGCTAAAATGGATATGCATGTATCTTTATTTTTAGCGCAGAGCCCCTCACCGTACCACTCTAAGGAGCTCTGGGGGAAAAAAAGGACTCTTTATTCAAAATGGCATACAGGTTTCCTTCATAAGGTCGACATGGGAAATTTATAACATCTGACCTCAGCATTTGTGAGTGCAGCTTGTGGGTCTGTCCCACGTGCTGTGCAGCAAATTGATTCCTGTCTTATAGAATTTTTCATATTGAATAACTGCAATTTATATGAAGCAAAATGTGAGGAATGATCCTAACGTACCGCAAATTACGCATTACACATGATATAGCATCAGAAGAAGTAGACTATAGTATTGCAGAGATAACTCATTTGCTCTCAAAAACGTATAAATACTTTCTATTTTTAATTGTTTCAGTGTCCCAAAGACGTATTTGTAAGTCTTTTATGTTTTTTTCACAGGAAATCTAGGTTCTGATGGAACTTAGCTCCAAAGCACAGTGCTGAAAATCCATTTGAAAGCAATAAAACTGGCCACTGGCAGGCAGTAGCACATTTAGTAAGACCCACAACCCGATTAAACGGAATGAACGGCTGGGCCGCACGGCCGTGGCGCCGGCGGAGGACAACCGAATGGGCGACCAGGACGCCAGGCGCGGGAAGTCCGAGCAGGAAGTACGGGATGCCAGGCGGCGGACGACAGAGCAGAACAACCGGGAGGACGCCCGGGATGCCAGGTGCTGGACGACCGAGCAGAACGACTGGGACCACCAGTGCAGCGGACGATGCCGTTGAGTCCGTGCTGCTCGCCGAACAGAGCACGTGTTGCCGTGCTCTGCCGCTTGCGTCCCCTGCTACCCTCCAGTGTCCCGCGACTCAGCTGGAAACCCGCATGGCCAAACCAGTTCCCCCCCAGAAACACAACATGCCCCACACAAGTTCCCCAGGCGAACTCCACCACGAGGCAGTGGTCACCACAAAAGAAAGACTAAAAAAAAAATCCATCTTGATGAGACAGGCAGCGATGAGGGAAAAGTTTACCCCGGCTGTTGAGGCGACAACAGCGTCATCTCTCAGTTCAATAGTTTAGTTATGTGTAAATAAATTGTTACTTTGCTATCAAAAGCTCTATTTGTCTTGTTGTTTATGTTATTTTGTAGAAGGAAAACATTATTCAGATGTTTGGGATGTCACAAAAACAAAAAATAGCTGTGTTAAAGTCAAAGTTATGTTTGATATGTATGCTTTTACAAAAAGCTCAATTTCTCAGTTTTTTTTTTTTTTTTATCAGAAATTGCTCAAACTAAGCTATTTTCTAATGCTGATTTCTAAAGAATGGAAAACGATATGAACTAACTTTTTTTTCCTACTGAAAGAACAGAGTCTAATCTTTCTTTTGGTGAGTTCCATGTTTATATAGCAATAGAACAGAATTTTCTGTGGGCCTTGCAAAATCAGTCAAAATCCAGTAATACGGCCGGGAGCCAAGCGCCTTGCTCCGGTGAATGAGTGAATGAGATAATGACGTACAGATTGAAGAAGTTGGATAAACTTCCGTTGTTAATAGTTAATACATTTCCCATTTGCATGGTAGTCGTGGTGCTTTTGCGTTGTAGTTATTGTTAACAGAAGACCAACAGCCTATTTGGAGTGACAGACGACACCTTTATCATGCCCATTCCAGCTAAAAGAATCTTTTTTAATGAATTGCAAAAAAAAAAAAAAAAAAAAAAAAACACAAACATAATTTTATATTTTTGGTCATTTTTTGTGTGTTAAAATATTTTTCTATTACCAGAGATCTAAGAAATGCACAATATGCATACGTAATGGGAACCACGGACAGAAAGACTTGTAGTTCTTAAAAGATAAATGTTGGTATGAGTTATAATAATTGATATTCAATGTTTTCAATGTTTTCATTTTTATAAAATTTGAAAAATTAGTTTAACCCTTGAGAGTCGAAGGACGCGCCGGCGCGTCCTCACCGCACGTCGTCTTTGAAGCGCCCTCACGTTTTAATTACGTCACCCACATGCCGTTGGTTGGTCTCGTTTTAAAGTGCGGAAGTTGCGGTTTACTCTCGTTATTATTTGAAGTCAATCGACCAACTAAAACGTGAGATATTGTCATTTAAGTTTTATAGTTTTGTTGTCCTCTCAAAAAAACATTAAAACGCTGCATGGATCATTTGTTTATGTCTATATTTCCATCATTTCTTGTCCTTTTTCAAAACGGAAGCTCCATGAAAAAAACGCAAATCAAACGAAGCCTTTCGAAGTCACAGTGGAAGCACAAAATGCGTTTTTTTTTTTTTAATAAATATGACTGCCGTGCGAGGTTCCACCGAAGCAGCGAGGTGGCGAGCGACGGCCGTTTGGATCGAGCAGCGACTTTGTGTGACTTTGAGAATGCACGGAAAACTAAATTTAGCGCAAGCAATTGTGCTTTTTGATCAACTTGAGGAAGAGGATGGTCCAAATTCGTCATCATCGTCTTCTTCGGAAGAGTCCTCGAGTGAAGATAGTGACGGATTTGAACACGTGGGTGACGCCATCGACGAGCAGAGGTAAGCCAACTCACTTTTTTTTTTTTTTTAATGCTGAAAAAGTTTCTTTTGAAAGTTTCTTTTGATATTGCAAGACAAAGTTAATATTGATGCAATATAAGTGTGTGTTTGTGTATATAATAATAAAATGTGCATATCAGATCAAAGTCGTACGTGCACTGTGTGTATGCCAGGCAGGAATTTATAATTTGTGGTGTTCTTCTTTCTATATGAAGATTAGGGATGTAGCACATATTCAGCTATGGTATTCTTTCTATTGTCATACATATAGATTTCCATTATTATTTATTACTGTATATATTTTTATTTTATACTTGAAATACTGACTTTTTCTTCATGTACATTTATAGTGACAATGAAAGTAAAGTGAAATGAAAATGGAAGGGTGGGAAGAGGACCGACACCCCATGGAAGTGTGGGCTGTCTGATGTAGCCCTGTGTCTAATTCCAGGACGAAACTGCTTTTCGGAGTGGCATGCCTGAAAATTTTTTTAACTTGTTTATTGTAAATATTTTTGAAAATACTTTTTCCCCCCAATGTTAAATATATATTTTTTCCCCCACAATCAGTCTTCTCAATTTGTGTATATAAATGTGTGTTCAAGAAGCTTGATTGTGTGTACATAGTTTTCATCAAGTGATGGGCCGCAATACCTAAACTCATAAAGAGATGGCCTCTAAACACTTTTTGTGTTAGATGGTATATATTTTTTCACTGTTTGGTCTGCTGTATACAACCTGTTTTGACTAGAGCATGTATAAAGGCAGAAAACGCCTATGGCTATACCTGTTGTTTATGTTGAATTGTCAAATATAAGACTATTTATTCTAAATTTTTTTGGTTGAATGTTCATCCTAACATGTTGAATAAATATTACAAAGTTTCAAAACGGTTCGTTACGCATGTTTGGTTGTCAATTGGACATCAATATTAAAAATTTTGACAAAACGATTTTGGAATTTTTGGTCTTTTTGGGCCCAAAATGATGATTTATAATTGGTCAGTGAAGGAAACAACAGTTTGGACATGAAGTTCAAGGTGTCACAAAAAAAGGGACCAAACCAGGCCATCGTAAACAATTCTTTCTTTGAAATATAAAGGCAACTTCAAAGGCATGCAAAATCAGACAAAATAGGCCCAGACCTTAAAGGGTTAACTAGTAGGTTGCGATGTTTGTTGACAACGCAATGCACTGTGGGCGGTGACACCACTGTGCAGCGCTGCCGTGCTTCCACAGTGTCACTCGTTAGCTACATAAACATGTCGTCGATTCTGCCCTTCCAATTTGAACCCGAGCGTAAAAGTGATGAGCAGGACAGCACTGTCGATATTTCACAAAACGAGCAACAAAAGCAATTAAATGAAGGTCTCCAGCAGAATGCAAACCTGCGTTTTCCGGGCAACAGATGAGTGCGTAGACCACAGGACTATACTTCCGTGTGGTGTTGGAGTCATGAATTTCTTATAAGGCAATCGAAACCCACATGTGTTGTCTGTGTGGGGTAGAACATGAAAAGGAAACGCAACGCAAAAGAAAATACTTTCAAATTCCGTGGCTTGACCACGGAATTTGAAAAAACGTCTCACTTCAGATAGCAAACAGACAACAATAACATAGGGATTGCGTAAAAGGGTTGATTGAACACACAAAAAAACACGCAAAAAGGGTCAGTGACAGTAGGTCGGGATCAGTATTAAAAAAATAAAGAAATAATCCCGAGGGAAAACCGCAGTGAGAGGCAGACAAATGAAAAAAAAAAGGCAATAATGCAATACAAACTGTCAAATGGCGGCAAGTCAATATCTCGGCAAGCCGCTTAGGAGCGGTTTAAAGCAGAGGTGCCCAATCCCGGTCCTCGAGAGCCCCTATCCAGCTTGTTTTCCGTGTCTCCCTCCTTTAACACACCTGAATCAAATGATCAGCTCATCAGCAAGCTCTGCAGCAGCCTAAATATTATACATTTATAAATCAATGGCAATAATATACGTGTTTCTTATAACATTTTAGAAAAAGTGAACAATTGTGGCTTATTAGAGCCTAAAAATCTTTAAGTCATAGGTTCCCTTTAAATTCTTTGAGCAAGTTATTTATTACAATGTCATTTATACCATGTGTTGGCTTGTGCTTTAAGGTTTTCTCGGTGAGATATGATCATTTTAAGTTTAATTACATTACATATAAAAAGTTGCATCGCCAAAAAGAGGAAGTGTCATTAGTAACAACAAGATTTCTCTAATAAAAATCAATCATATAAATAAGATCTGATTCATTTCAGAAAGGAGGAATTCACTATTGCAGAGGTCGTATAGACACGCAAAGGGTGCAAAATTACTCATTGTCTGCTCATGTAGAATATTTATTTACAAAAACTACTACAAAGTAACACTGGCACATTCCTATTCCTAATACTGTGTTTCATCGGGTCAATATTGATTTGGGTATTTGTCTCTACATGATGGTGCTCTGGTGGAAAAAATGCAAATCAACAGTGAATCACAAAAGTGAGTACACCACTCGCATTTCTGCAGATATTTAAGTATAATTTTTTAATGGGACAAAACTGACAAAATGACACTTTGACACAATGAAAAGTAGTCTGTGTGCAGCTTATATATTAGAGTTAATTTATTTCCCCCTCAAAATAACTCAAAATATACTGTAGCTATTAATATCTGAACCCCTGGCAACAAAAGTGAGTACACCCCTATGAAAAACCATACATCCCTAAATGTCCAAATTGAGTACTGCTTGTCATTTCCCCTCCAAAATGTCATGTGACTCGTTACAGGAGTGCTGTCAGCATTGCTGCAGAGATTGAAGAGGTGGGGGGTCAGCCTGTTAGTGCTCAGACCATACGCCGCACTCTACATCAAATTGGTGTGCATGGCCATCACCCCAGGAGGAAGTCTCTTCTGAAGACGGTACACTGCCGTCCTGTATCATCAGACCATAGGACATGGTTTCAGTAATCCATGTGCTTTGTTGATATGTCTTCAGCAAACTGTTTGTGGGCTTTCTTAGTACTCACTTTTGTGATACACTGTACATTTTGACCATTTTGATCGAGTAAATTAATCTTTATGAAGTGTTGGCATATGTACCGGCACCAATGTTTCATGGTGCTTCATCTGAAGAGCACTAGTTGACGACGTGTGACATGAATACGGATGTGCTTTCATACTGCCAAGGTGTCCGATATACCAGTGTTTTTCAACCTTTTCTGAGTCACGGTACATTCTTACATTGGTAAGCATCTCGCGGCACACCACACCAAAATGTTCCAAAATTATTTTCTGTACAGTATATTTAATTATAAAATACTTTCTCAGTACTTATACTTAGCATGAAACTTGAGCCTGTTAAGATGAACACAAAGCCGAAAAACAGGAATCTTCTTTAACAGCTCTCAATCTCTGTTTTTATTTATTTATTAGCAGTTAGGCTTGAAAAGCTCAGAACTATCAGACTGTGGGACTTTAGCAATGTCTTTAACCACATCAGGGCTGGTCATCTCACTGACAATGGCTTTGCAGAAAGGTAGTATTAACGTCTCTGACAGTTTGGGACTTTTTGGATTTAGCAACAAGTTCAACAACAAGGTAAAAGTTGCCTGTTTCTCTGTGTTTTCACAAAGGCGAATAAAATATTCCATCGACTTGTTTTTAAGCGACGGGTGTGTCATTTGGAGATGAAGTTTAAGCTTGCTTGGCACCATGTCGCTAGATAGCTGCTCGTGTCACGTTCAAGAATTGTTCAGATTTCTAGCCATCAGCCACCTTGCTGGCCTCGATAAAGTGTTGGAATAAAACACGGGGAGGATTGATAGTCGTCAACTGGATAAAATGAAAAGGACACTTTTGTGTATATTGACACTTGATGAGTCTAATCAAATGATGTACCTGTACAGTAGGCGTGCTGGGATCCACATTGTCGCGGACAGCAAGGCGGCTGATGGCTAGAAATCCGATCAGTTTTTGAACACAACACGAGCAATACCTCGCTCGTCTGCACACAACCGAGAACTTTCTGCCTATTCCGTCTTTCCTACTGCAACTCTGCCTGACGACGTAAAAAACAAAAACAAAAAAACCCCAACATTGGCTAATTTTTTGCGGCACACCTGACAATCTCTCAAGGCACACTAGTATGCCACGGCACACTGGTTGATAAACACTGCGATACACATCCGATTTATATTCACATATGAATGAGCCCAGGTCAGATTTGAGAAAATCGGAATTAAACTTTTCATTTTGAAAAACAAACATTCTGACATGTGTCGCATATGGACAATAAAATCGAATCTGACCTGCAGTGTAAACGTAGCCAAGAATTCTAGCTGGCTTTTAATTCTCAAAATTCTATTGACGTTGCATTTATGAGCTGTTAAATTATCAGGAAAATTGAGTATGTGAAATGTTTGACTCTAAATCTTTCTATATGTATAATCAAATATCATACATCTGTATGTGAAACTCCTCCTTGGCTGATTCTAGAAAACCACAAATATCAGCTCGGTTTCAACATTGCATATAAGCATTCAAAGCTCCGCTGCTTTTTTGCAACATGTCTATTTTTTAAGTCATAGACTTCAAGTTTGGCTCTCAACAGTTGAGGTTAAGAATCCGAGAGAAGCATCTTAGTTTTCATGATGATGGGCGCCACTCATTGTCATGGTTCCAGGCTCCAATCTGATAATTACACTGTCTTGGCCTTTGGACTATTCATGGTCATACCTGTGGGTTGGATGAGGGCTTGTGAATCTAAGTTGATTGGTAAGAAATGGCACTGGTGCCCAATGCTGTCCTAGTATAACCTGCTGTGGTAGGTTTGGTGGAAAGTCAGCCCTTCCATCTCCCATGATATAGAATATTTGCGCTATTTGATACCTCCGCAGTTCGATCTGAAATAAGTCACAAGATTTTCTTCATATTAAAACAATATAGCAGAAGTTTTCTAGCATTAAGCAACTTTAAACATGTTGGGTTAGATGTAACCTAGGTCTGAACGAATTTAAGATTGTAGGTTGAAAAACGATCTTGGTGATCGACAGATATTTAGTTAACCGAACATGATGATGGCAGACAGTTAACTGTACCTCTAAAAAGAGTCTAATGTTGATGGGTTTCAAGCAGTTTATTACAACCTATTTGAGACTACTACATTTTTGAACTCCCTCTAGCTTAATGCTAATATACAGTACATTCAAAGACGCCATTTACACTCTAAGAAAAAAGCTTTGCCAAACTTAACCTTGATTTACTTCATAATATAAAATGTTTAACTACTCTCTAGATTTCTTATGTTTTCTTTGTAGTAGGGCAGCAGCTATCGAATATTTTAGTAATCGATTAATCGACTGAAAATGCTATCGATTAATCGAGTAATCGGATAAAACAAATACACTTTTAGGTGAAGAGCAATTATAAATATACATGAGAAAACAAGACATTTCATCTAATCTTGAACCATTTTCAGTCAATCAATGTCTTTATTTTCGATGCATATTGTTGAAAACAGCCAACAATTGCATCTCAGATGTAACTAGAATTAAATAAAAAAATATATATATATATAAATATATATAAAATATATATATATATAATATATATATATATATATATATATATATATATATATATATATATATATATATATATATATATATATATATATATATATATATATATATATATATATAAGTTAGGATTTTTTTTCCCCACGTGTTTCAATTGAATTTCTAAACTGTAAGTCCTGATAGGATTTTGAGTTTTTGCAGTGTTCAAAATAAATGTATGATACAGGCTGTATTGGATCACATTAGGGACCAGTTCTACTTGGTGTTTTATCCAGCAATGACTACTGAGCTAAAATTGATAGTTAGCATTATTGAGTTTTTATTTTACACCCTCATCCCTCCACAACGCTATGTTATGTTAAAGCCTGGATGTAAGACACGTTAGCCACGCATCGACAGTGGACATAATTAATAGAAACCTAGCCCTCCGCAGGGCTAACGTTACGTGAGCTAGTGACAGTAACGTTAATCTTTATTTATTAGCGCTTAGCGCTCTACTGCTTTAAGATGGCGGCTGTTTACTAACGCTGCCCAGACGCGGCCAAGTCTGTCATTTCGCATCTAGTTAAACATACATGTGATCTCTCTGAGACTCATCAGACGCTACCTGCTACCAACGTAGCATCGTGCGGGCTAGTATTTACCAATGTCGGCGTCGTTTGTAGCGGCTGTCGGTTGCAGTAAGTTTTTATTTTTATTTTTTTTGCTTCTTCCTCTACGCACGTGACATCAGCGCGTTGTCCCGCATTAAAAGTAGTCCGAGCAAAACGTGATGCTTAGAGCTGTCAAAATAAACGATTACTCGAGGTGAATAAAATTACTCGGATCAGTTTTTAAACTCGAGTTACTCGAGTTGCTCGAGTATTCGTTTCAGCTCTACTTTGTAGATTCTTTAAAACTACGAGATAGAAAGATCAATAAAAAAATGATTTTTAAAAAATCGTGAAAACATTTTTGTACGATATGAAAAATAAAATTATTTTATAACAATAATAAAATAAAACAACCACAATGGCACTACAGTGGTACCTCGACATATGATTGCATCGATCCTTTCGACAGCCGACGGAAAATTTGACATGACGTTTGTCTCAACATTAGACGACATGCTCGAAATAAGATTATTTATGACAGCGTCGCAATTTCATTGTTTTCCCGCACGACGGATGCACGGCGGAGTTTCTTGTGAGAGATATCAACGTACTGTAATTTCCCGAATATAAGGCGCACCCGTGTATAACACGCACCCCAAATTTACATGTATAATCTAGGAAAATTATTGTACCGTATTGTATAACGTGCACCCTAATTTTAGCACCAATAAAAAATAGAAGAATACAAGAAAACAGAGCTCGTGTACAGATGCAGAAATATCATTTTACTGACTGGTGAAACACAGCACAAGCATAGCACATTGGTAGTTCAAAACATTACCGTAAACTGACAAGATGCACAGTAATAAAATCTGATAAATTCTTGAACTTACCAGAATCCAGGAGAAAACAAAACAGATGTGACTTTTCTTTTAAAGGCTGCTGTATAACTTGCTCGTTTCATCGTGATGAATAAATGTTTCCTCCATGGATTGATACGGTAAAATGAAAGTGAGAACGTAAGTCGGAAATCCAAGAGACCTCATCGCTGTCGACATGACAGTGACAATAGGAACTATTGTTATTTGGGTTTGAGTTTCCCGAGGGACAGATATAGTTGACGGACCAAGGAAGTCTGTGTTGTTACGTTTGTTATGGTCCGAGTTGCGCAGCTGCAATAATCGTTGACTCAAATGAGTTCAGGAAACTAAATTCTGTGCTTTATGAAGAGTGAAAAAAGCTGAATTTAACACTGACGAAATCATTCGGCCGATCAGCGTGAAGTATTACCGAAACAAAATGGTGACGTCACGTACCGTAATGGTCGGCAACGGATCGTGGCATACGTTTCTCCAACACAACATGGCCGAGTCAATAAAAAAAATAAAAAATCGGTTTATATATATATATATACATAATATATATATATTTCTGTCTCCATCCATGTACCCGTTTATAATGCGCACCATGATTTTACAAGTTGATTTTGGGGAAAAAAAGTGCGCGTTATATTCGGGAAATTATGGTAGGTCCCAAAAAAGGTTAGTGAAGGTGGTGGAAAAAAAAGGAAAAAGGTGGCGCTTACCAGTGAAATTATGAAGAAAATGACAGAAAAATATGAGCGGTGTGTGCGTGAATGGACTGGCTCGACAGTATGGCCAGTCTCCTCCGACCTCCGTTCGCCAGTTAAGGTGACAAAACGCTTTTTTATATTATTATTGCAACATCCGCAAGCCAGCTCCATCAGGTTTTTAATCATTTCATTTCAGAACTTGAGCAACACAACACGTTTACTGTCCGCTGTAGCCGATGCCAACAACAACATGAAAAAAGTAAAACCTTTCCACTCTACCACACCTCTCTCTCGTCAGTCACACAGTGCGTTCAGGAACAGCATGAAAAACACAACGGCCACATTAGAACCCAATTGGTTACATCATTATTATTATTATCATTATTGTATTATTGGTAAATCGACTGGTAAATTGAGATTCGATTTGTGAAGAAAAAAACACTACTCTTACTCTGCTACATTGGGTAATACTTGTCGTTACTAGTCACCGAAAGGCGAAGTTCTCTATTGAAGGAAGCCAGACCGCCGTAATCGCACCAGCCGAACTGCAGACCGGCGCATCTCCAATGACCCGGGCCGGCGGGATCCCGACAATCCGGCCAGAAGGTCAAACGCGTTCACCTTAGTCTTAAACCTTAGTACTAACTCCATTTTGAAAGGTGTAAAGAAGGCTCATCGAAAACGAGTTGAAACAGAAACACTCAGGCGGGAAGGTAAGGTCACCCTACCACACGTCAACAAACGGTTCCCGAGAAAAATTAGTACAACATTCAGTGTTTTGAAGGCTCTCGCCGGGTGGGCTGTGGGCAAGAAGAAGCGTGTGTTTGAGATTATTGTCTGTTTGTGGATTGGACTGGAGGATTCAGGAGTTACTGTTGTCAGAGCAACGGGGGTTGTGGATTGTCGCTTTACCAACGTCACCTCCACCCATCACTGATTGGTCCACTTCGCTGTCAATTTGCTGTGGCTTGCTTCGCCCTGGGAATTTGCTCCGCTGAAAAGTCGCCAGACTCTATAGACCCTACCCACGTGACGTCACAACTCCTTCCTCCTGACTGGTGCCGCCCAATTGTCCGTCAACACATCATGTTTACCTGTTACGGCTACGTACATTCCTCCTATTTACGACGTGTTTTTCTGCTCGTTAACATTAATAATCAAAATGGGGAAGGCGTGTGTGGCGGTCGGTTGCAATAACAGAGAAGATAGACGGAGAAGACGGAGAGACTTGAAGTTCTACCGGATTCCGAGAGACCCGGAGAGAAGAGAGCGAGATGGGCTGCTGCAATTTGACGAGAAAACTGGGCTCCAAACGATTACCACAGATTATGTAGTAGTCATTTTATATCTGGTAAGATGCATTTAATATATATTTAGAGGGTTTTGGCTGACAACCACAATTAAGATCATTGCTAGCCTAATCGCCGACAACATACATGTATGTATGTAGTGAGAGTGCTATCGCTAAACCATATAAACATTAAAAGCCCTAACTCCATTGACAAACGACATGAAATACATTAGACTTGACAGTGGATGGTAGCAATAACAAAAGATTTTGAATTGAAAATTTCGTAACTCACCTTTCCAAGCACAAGATAGATTCCTGCCGAATTTTCGTGGACGAGGACCTGTTTCACCCAACCAGCAACGAAGTATTTATAAGCCTCCAAGCTCTTAAAGTTTTTCAAACCTTCGTGAGAATAGGCTGATTTTGTGTGGACAAGATAGTTGTACATATCAGGGTAGCTAGCAGATGTCAGGCAAGTACGGCGGAGACAGCGGGTCGAAAAACATCGATTTAGGCATCAAATATGGATCTGGCGAATGGATAAACTGAAGCTTTTCCACATAACACCTTTTATGCAACGCATCAAGTAAGTTTACGGCATCCGAAAGCACCGGGTCTTCCATAAAATGCATTATAAATTGCTCGATCAATTGAGACCATTGATAATACAGACACAAAATGACGGACAAGGGGGCGGAACCATACAGCGAGCACGTGATTTTGTGACGTCGGTGGGTAGGGTCTATAGCTGGAACAGCGGTGAGTCTGGAGTTCCAGGCTAGTAACCGAAAGAACAAGATCCCGGATACAAGCTGCCGAAATGAGTTTCCTCCGCAAGGTGTCCGGGCTCTCCCTTAGAGATAGGGTTGGAAGCTCGGTCATCCAGGAGGGACTCGGTGTCGAGCTGCTACTCCTCTGAATTGAGAGGAGCCAGTTGAGGTGGTTCGTGCATCTGGTTCGGATGCCTCATGGACACCTCCCTGGAGAGGTGTTCCGGGCATGTCCCACCAGCGGGAGGCCCCGGGGACGACCAGGACACACTGGAGAGACCATGTCTCTCGGGTGGCCTGGGAACGCCTTAGGATCTCGCCGAGGAGCTGGTTGAAGTGCCTGGGGAGAGGGAGGTCTGAGCATCCCTGCTAAAGCTGCTGTCCCCGTGACCCGTCCCCAGATTAGGCGGCATATGATGGATGGATGGATGGATGGATGGATGGATGGATGGATGGATGGATGGATGGATGGATGGATTATTTTTATTATTATTCTGATTCGTAGTTATAGTTTATTTGTTTTGCTACGTGTAATTGCTATTTGTTATTGTACCAGCAGTAATTATTAAGGATTTTGGTTTTTGGACTGTAGAACGTTTAAATCGAATTATAATATATTCTTATAGGACAATCCCGCTCGACATACGACCATTTCAACTGACAAACCAGTTCCTGGAACGAATTTAATTCGTATGTAAAGGTACCGCTGTACAACAAACTCCCGTGTGGCGTATTAAAACTGTTCACTTAATAAGGACACTCATATTAAAATTTACCGTGTCTTAGCAGCTGAAAAAGACTGGTGAAAAAATAAAATCGTGATCCTTTTTTTTTTTTTTACTAGATCGCCTAACCCCAAACCTATAATATAATGTAAAGCTTCTTTGTGGGCCATATGTGGACTGACTTAGAGGGAGTGGGCCCGGGAGCTGTGGATGTAGAAGACATGCACAGCACTGGGAAGTATGTGGTAATTATTGTGTTCACGACTTCCATCTGTCATCTCTCACCTTCTAGATATTTACTGGACTTGCATTCCTCTTCGTGGATTGGTGAAAAGGATGCAATGTGTGTGTATGAGACATGCGATAAATACATGCATACGATACAAAAATTGGTGCATATGCTGTTTAAACTACTTTCTTAGCCCCGGGCCTTCTTCCATCAATTCCAAATATCAGTCCTATCTTTCACCTCCATGGTTTATATCTCCTCCACAAATTCCATTTGTCGCTTTGAGGTGTTTACATTTTGCAAGAATGAACATACAAAGAACTCTTGGATTTTATCCACAGTCTCCCCATTATGAAGCATTAGCAGAGTGCAACGTTTACAGATGGCCTCAAATGTTATGGATGGCCAGTGAAGGAATCTGACCTTGCCAGCCGAACTGCCGGACCCGCGCTGGCGCAGCTCCAACGACCCGGGCCGACGAGATCCGGACAATCCACCAGAAGACCAAACTCCGCACATTCACGTTAGTCTTAACCCTTTGTACTGACTCCATTTTGAAAGGTTTAAAGAAGGCTCACCGAAAACAAGTTGACAATTTATTCAGGTCGACAGCGATCAAAACGGCAAGGCTTAACAGAAACACTCAGGCGGGGAGGCAAGGTCACCCTATCACACGTCAACAAAAGGTTCCCGGGGAAAATGACAATGCTTAGTTAAACATTCAGTCTTTTGGAGGCTCTCGCAGGCGGGTGGGGGGTGGGGATTATTGTCTGTTTGTGGATTGGACAGGAGGATTCGGGAGTTACTGTTGTCCGGGCAACAAGGGCTGTGGATTTTGCCACCTCAGCGTCAAAGGGTTCTTGGAGTCAGTTGTGTTATCAGTTGAATATGTGTTCTCTGGTGTTCCTTGTGTTGGAACATTTGTTCTGGACTGTCTGGGAGACCTAAGTGCGAGAGTTGGTGCGTCAATCTTGCTCAGTCAGTTGCATGACGCAAGCGCTGGGCTTCCGCGATAAGAAGGCGTTGTTTATCTCTTATGCCCTATATTCTGTTTGCTTTCCTTAAACTGTGCTATAAGTGCTATTTCTTTTATATTGGGTGTATTAGAGTAATACAATAAACAGTCAAACAGTGAATACGAGAAACAATACTATTCTCCTTCACCAGTTTAGTTTAGTTTTGTAATCGTGCTTTGTGCTTGGTGTCACTAAAAGTTTAAAGCTCATAATTAAAGGAATATGGTTGCATCAAGATTATTTGAGAGGTGCCCTTCTCATTGTATGATAAAGTAACTGAACACAAGCTATGGTCTTTTTAGCGGTGATTGTTTGAACCAAGCCATGGTTGTTCTTCTCCCAATATTTAAGTGTCAGACCAGTTATCAATAAATGCACCGAATACAAATTATCCTATGCTCATTCAGATGTAGTGAAATCATTGCATTGTATAGGGGATTCTCTGTAAATCGAGCATGGAAGTCCAAAACTGACTACTAATCCACCAGAGCTATGGTGATTCTGGATCTTCAGTTATCAAGATGAGACTATCTAAACTTTTTCCTGACTTGTCACCGCGTAGGGTAGAAAGGTGGAAGTTTTACCAGTTCTTGACATAACCTTGGCCCCAGATGCGTAAGAGGCGCTATGCTGCCAACCGCAAACAGAGGGAAGTTTAATTCCGTAGATTCACCATCCACGTTGCTTTGTTATGAAATTACTGTAATTGTCAGCGCTTGGCTGTTGTCCATGCATCTCATTATATTAGTTGAGTAACCCACATTAGCTGTGTTAAATGCAATAGTACTAATGCTGTCCTAATTAATTATTGTTGCATGAATGTTACTTCTTCAATCCCCTGAGAATGAGATGACCTGGATGAATGAGAATATTCATAAGCAAAGGGGGTGTTGTTACGTTTCATAAGTTTAAAAGTCTCACATTTTTAAAAAACTTAAAAAAGCATGCTTGTCAGTCATCTGTAAATCCCTTTACTCTGCACCTATATCCAAATAACATGTGTTATTTAAATAAAGTTGTATGAAATGATTGATTGATTTACCCACTCATGGGTCGCTACGGGAGCTGTGAATGGCAACAGGCCAGACAAGACTGTCAGTAAACCCAGCAGGGGTCCCTTGCAATCTGTCGAGGGATAAAATAGACCAGGTCCAAGCAGTGGTGTTGGCTGTCATAGAGTCAAAAAGGAGTGTATGTTTTTATAGGACGATTCCCAAGCCACAGCGTTAGGTCTTATTCCCCACAGACATTAATGACAAACCAGCCGGTTAAGATGTGGCTTTTTCACACTCACACACATACAGAAGAGCAGAGTGGTTCATGCCACTATTTTAACAGACCAGTAAAAGAAGTACTATAATAAACTGTGGCTTTATTGAGAAACGCGTGAGCCAATGATTTTTGTGTCATGGTGATGCAAAAAGTTTAATTATCATATTGGCTCTGCGAGTGAGAGCGACTTTATACGACCTGGCAGATGGAGTTACACATCCATAATATTGCGAAAAGCATACAGAGGCAGAGGTTATTTTAATGACATCTCTATGATTCCTTGAAAGTCAGGGTAATAAACCTCATTTCTCAGCCAAACCTCACACTGGTTTAAATTACAATAACTTTTTAACTGTAACATTCTTGTAAAATATAGTAGTTCTCTAAAATTTAATGGAACGTTGCCTAAATATGCATTCACCAGATTATATGGTTCTTCGAAAATTTGGTACTTAATTCCAGGAATGCATGAGAAACCCAAATATGGGCCTTTCTAATAAAGTGTGGCTTGCAAACAGATTGACTCCTCGGGGCTATCATCAATGTAATGTATAATGAACTACAGAGGTGCATTTGAGGACATGCTTTGAGGTTATTTCTTTACTAAACACTTCATCTACAACCCAAATGGGCTCTTCTGATGACCATGTGGGTCACTCACTGCATGAATAGAATAGAATAGAATAGAATAGAATAGAATAGAATAGAATAGAATAGAATAGAATAGAATAGAATAGAATAGATGTCAAGGAAAATGCAGGCAGGCAGGTGGTGTGGACCCTAACGCAGGGAAACAAAAACACAGCAAGGCAGTTGTCAGTGAACTAAAAAAAAAAAAAACGTTTTAATAATAACTAACAAAAACACAAAGTAAAACCAAAAGGACTGGGGATCAAAAAGGCAATGTTCAAACAAAACTTACTTGATCGGAGGGACTGGTACACGAGGGCTTGGACAGGTCTTGACATCGACATCGACAATGAAGCAACAAGGAGTGAACAGAAACTTGGAGTTTATATACACACAGAGACAAGGGGTAACGAGACTTCGAGGAACAGATGGGTGACACAGGAGGATGCAGATTGGAGGATACACAAGGAGGAGGTACAACAGGTGAAATCAATGGACAATCACAGGGACACACTAGGAGGGAACCAACACAAAACCTAACAATAGAATAGAATAGAATAGAATAGAATAGAATAGAATAGAATAATCATCTTTGTTGTCATTTCAGATTAGAGAATTACAAGTGGTCTTGGAAACGCAAAATTTTACATTCGCTAAATGCAGGAGATTTTAGGCATATGGACACACCCCTACGGCTACCCACCTAGCAGTTCAAACATGTATATTAAATCCGTGATCCTAATAGATTACTCTCCATCAACAGTTAGGCACACAAGTAGTCCACTGATTGGTTTGTGTACCTCTCTTAAATGTAATGCTGCATTCAGAGCACTGGACACCAGTTGTGAATGATTGTTTTCCAACCTTATTGGTCATGCATAGTCAAAAACCAAAACATGAACAGACATTTAAATGAATGTTGTCAATTGCAGCCAGGTGGCTTCCTGGTCTTTAGTTGCTTACACTGTGTCTTTTGTGATTTTTTCTGTATTGACGGCCACTAACACTTAACACCAGATGTCCAAAGACTAAGGATGCTTGTCTGACTGGCATCACTATTGGCTGGAGCACCAATAACCCCATTTACAGTACATAACGACCTGGCAACTGTCTTTTTCTCATGTTGGCATTTATCCAAATTTTTAAGATGTATACCATAAACTGAAGGACCTGTATGACAAAAGGATTCATCTGCATATTTGGACACTGTTTTCTGTCCACAGCACACTCAAATGCCACACAGGTGGTACCAATTTTCTCACCCACACTACGCTGTTATCCAACTGGATGTGTAGGTACCACGGCATATCGCAGCAGTAAGTCACTGCTTGCCCTTCATGCCAAGTCAGTTCTTGGACTTAGTGCAAGGTTATTTTTAGTGACAGAGCTGGGTCGTTTAAATGGTGTTCACGTGGTTTGCCAAGTGTAGGAAATGAAGCCTGGGCCCTGAACTCTCAGGTTATTTAGCAAACACATGAGCCCCTTTCACACACCATTAAAATCCTGGGATTTAAACAGGCAGCCTTTGTATTTGAAAGAAATTTTCCGGGTTGACTGACACGGTGATTACGCGGACATTTAACAGGTTGCGTCTTAGTATAATGTCCCGTAAAGTCGCGGCACAAGGCGAATGTGAAAGCAAGCATTAAATTCGCGGGTCACAGCACGATGGCTGATGACGTAAATATCCTGGCGGGCCGATCGTCACTTCCACTTTTTTCGCAATAAGACGAAATGCGCTAAACAAACATCGCAATTATCAACATAGCAAGCTGGAAATAGCTAAATTAAACTGAAAACATAATAAAATTAAATTGCTACTGGATCGTAGAGCCGAATAAGAGAGTCAATCGTCCATCTTTGGAAATGTGTGGTTTTAATTGTTGCCGATGTTAGGGTCAGCAACTGCGGAAGCAAAACAGAAAACAATAGAGGGACGCTTTCAAGGGTGGACGGGGATCAATAAGACTAACCTTAGCGGTAGGCAGTGAGCCGATAAGACAACAAAACAAATATACTCAAATACTGTGGGGCAAATAAGTATTTCGTCAATCACCAATTGTGCAAGTTCTCCTACTTGAAAAGATTAGAGAGGCCTGTAATTGTCAACATTGGTAGACTTCAACCATGAGTGACAGAATGTGGGAAAGAAAAAAACCCAGAAAATCATATTGTTTGATTTTCAAAGAATTTATTTCCAAATTAGAGTGGAAAATAAGTATTTGGTCACCTACAAACAAGCAAGATTTCTGGCTGTCAAAGAGGTCTAACTTCTTCTAATGAGGTCTAACGAGGCTCCACTCATTACCTGTATTAATGTCACCTGTTTTAACTCATTATCGGTATAAAAGACACCTGTCCACATGCTCAGTCAGTCACACTTCAAACTCCACTATGGCCAAGACAGAAGAGCTGTCGAAGGACACTAGAGACAAAATTGTAGACCTGCACCAGGTTGCGAAGACTGAATCTGCAACTGGTAAAACGCTTGGTGTAAAGAAATCAACCGTGGGAGCAATTATTAGAAAATGGAAGACATACAAGACCACTGATTATCTCCCGCGATCTGGGGCTCCATGCAAGATCTCACCCCGTGGCGTCAAAATGATAACAAGAACGGTGAGCAAAAATCCCAGAACCACACGGGGGGACCTAGTGAATGACCTACAGAGAGCTGGGACCACAGTAACAAATTAACACAATACGCCGCCAGGGACTCAAATCCTGCACTGCAAGATGTGTCCCCCTGCTGAAGAAAATACACGTCCAGGCCCGTCTGCGGTTCGCCAGAGAGTGTCCAACCAGCGTTATTCCCAGGATATTTCTACATGCGTGATAGCAATGACGTGGGTAAATCCCGCGTCACCTTACACAGGAATTTACACAAAAGTATGTTTTTGGGCGATTTATTTTTACACTACAATTTTTATCACTTTCCTGGATGTGATGAAAGCAAGACTGCCTTATTGTGTTTTGAATGTAACAACAAAAGTGTTTTATTCAAGGATAAACACATTTAATTTCCGAGCTGAGCACTAGATGTGTGTTCACATGAGGACGGACAGCCACGCGCGTCGTATTTGATGACCCGATTCATCGGTGGGCCGGAAATGAGCTCATCCCTCTGTCTCTAGCGCTGGCTCATCTTCGGGGATTCTGTGTGGATTCAGAGCCAACGGGAACATGGAGTCCATCCCAGATAAACATAAAGGAGTTAATTGATCAACTGAAGTTCAGATCCGGGACAGGCCTTGTACACACTCAATCCATTTCCGTCCGTTACTCACTGAGGTCCAACATGACCTCTCTCTATTCATCGTTTCATACCTGAACCTGAGTTCTCAGGTCACATCCGATCATTACGATGGCAGCCATTGAATCTCTTTATCCAACCTGTTGGACAGTGAAAGAGGATGGAAAGTTGGCTTCAGAGGATGTATGTCATTTAAAGCCTAAAGAGGATGTTACAGCAACTCTTTAGTTCACTTGGGGCTTTGTTTTGTGAAAAACCAAGCAATTTAGGGGAAAACCTGAAGATGAAAAAGCATTCCCATCCCAAAATAGAGAAACTAAATGTCAGAGTTTTAACTCTGAAGTGTTAAATTCTCTCAGAGATGAACAGTAAGAGTCCATATAATGTGAGGATATGCCTTCTATATTCCAGCTCAGAATAAATGTCTACCCTTTTTTTTTTTTGCTCAAATAATATTTCAAAAGCTCATGTGACAACAAACATGTCAAAGAAACCAAAGTCTTGGCTTATTATGTTTGTTATCAAAGCACTTAAATTTGAATGGCATGTACGATTGCTGTGCCAGTTGGATTCTTTGCTGCCAGTTTTCTTGAATGTGGTGGTTTCCCAACAGCACTTAAGTGGTGACAATTTTAATGTAACCAATATAATATTCAGTACAGTATTGTAAACATTTAGCAAATGCAGGACTCCACATTTAAAACATGCGAGGTTTGAAGGACATTTAGGTTGGGAAAACGCTGAGATTCCATCATGTATTATCTGCAAAAGATAAGTATTTTGAAACACTGTCAGCAAACATGCCAATTCCTGTTTTAGTATGAATGTAGCAAGGAGATAATGAGCATGAAGAATTCAAACTTGAGAAAACAGTCTGGCTTCATTCAAAGTTTCTAGAATCCTCCTGGTACTTAACGTGGTCTGCCAAAAACAGCTAATAATCAAGACAAAAAAGGTTACACTTTGCATTTTCATTTGCTGTAAAAACAAAAAAGATAGACCCTAAAATTCCCAATTAATGGGCTTTGTTGTAATGAACAACACAAATAAATGCCTCCACTCGAATGTTTCTTCTCAGGGGGAAAAAAAAACCAATGTAATTAGTCTAGCTACATTTACACAAAGCAGTAAAATTAAGCTTGGTACATCATATTCTGATTTCATTTGGTTTTCAACAGAGGTAGGAAATGCTAAGAATTTAACAAGAAAAATGCACTACTACTTATAGTGTATTTCATTATTTATCTTGATCACAGCAACATTTTTAGATATATTGGAAGCAGCATACGCTGGTATAAGATTCCAATGGTATGATAAACTTAAGCACAAATATCAAGGATTCACGGTATTGCAATTACAGCTCTAAAATGAGTTACTTTGAGATATTTGCGTTAAAAAAAAAACTTTTTTCCATTGAACAGGAGGCTAAACCCACAGCCACAGCTCAACATTATTTCCATCACAACAAAAATAATTGAATTATTTTGCTTAAAAAGCACGTGTGTATGACTCGTCTCATGTTTTACATTATATACAAACACTCTTTTTCTCAACACAGACAGTTGCCAGAGAGAAAAAAAAACACCACATTTTTACCACCGCTAGACACACTAAACACACTAGAGTTAACTCTCATAGCTGGTGGGAAAAATTCATGACAGTGTTTACCAGTGTCTTTAATCTTACTTTTAAAAAATAATTAATTACAGTTACAAATTACTTCTCCCAAAAGTAATTGCGTTAATAACTTAGTTACCTGAATGTAAGAGTATTAGTTACTTGGCAAAGTAACTGGTGTTACTTTTCATGTTTTTTTTTTTTTTTTTTTTTCCCATTCCAAAAAAAAACAAAAAACAAAAAACATAGGTCACACTATTCGAAGTTCAAAGGTTTTTTGGGACAATTGGCCCTAGTCCAATTCTTTACCCTAAACTTAAGTAGACACAGGGGTATTGCAGATGATGCGATAACTGGATAGATAGTAACCTTTGCTATGCTTGGAAGTCATTTAATGTTGTGTATCAACCGTTAAAGTTATTAAAATTGCTCCTGTTATTGCATTAGTTCCCTTCTGTCTACCTTCGACATGTGAAAGTTTTAAAAATGTTTGATCATTTAAAGATAGATTCAAGAACCTCAAGATTTTGCCGATTTAGAAGTATTTTAGATAAAAATGTTACTTACTGGTAGGTTCGCTACAAAGGTTCTCTACGACAGAGCCTTCCTGAGAAGTCTACTGCTTTAAGATGGCGGCTGTTTTCTGACGCCAACGAGTCATCATTTTGGATGCAGTTCCTTATACATGTGCTAACCCCGCCGTGTCTGTCAATTCGCATCTAGTTCTATATACATGTGATATCTACCGTAGCATCATGTGGGCGTCGTTTGTAGGCTATCGGCTACAGTCAGTTATTACTGGAGCCACCTAGCATCGCGTTTGCAATGGCGTCACAACTCCCTTGCCTCCTCCCCACTCCATCTCTGCTCTCTTGTCTCCGTGAGTCCGTGTCCCTCAGACTTTTCTAGCGTCATTCAACCACTGTAGTCACACATAGTAACGCACGCCTTTACATCCTCAGCAGGGCCGGCCCAGGCCATTTGGGGGCCCTAAGCAAAATAATAACAAGGGGCCCATATTTTTGTAAAGATGAATTAAAATTGTAACCTTATGTGCTTCTTTCTTGAGTCCTGATCTCTTAACTATGTACACGACATTGCCAAGCATTACCTTGAATTGTACATTTGGGGAAATCATCATCTTGTGAAGATGACGGCACTCAACCTCCAATTCCATAGTGAGATACTTCTCAATAGCTCCTTTGAATCATCCAAAGTACAACATATGATTACGTGGAACAAAATTCAGCCCAGGAAAATATTTGTCAACAAAAACGTGTACTGTGGGGAATACTCAAATAATTAAGTTGATTCACCGTAGGCTGATACATGGCATACTACTTGATAATAATGTGCGATATAAATGCAATGAGACAGATAATTTTCTCCAGGGTATTTTGCCGACTATTTTTTTTACCTTTCCACACTTCGTTTAAGGTGCGTTTAAGCCCCCCCCCCCCCCCCCCCCCGCCCCTTCTGCAAAGTACGACTGCATTTGCGCAAACTACGCATGCGTAGAAAGGAGAAGCCTAATGTGTTACGTCGTCGCCCGCGCCGTTTACCTCTGAACCGGAAACTCATTACTTGCCCGCAGCAAATTTTGAAATCACTGCATATTACTGTCATTATTTTGTGATCACTGTTTTTTTCGTGATCGCAGTTGAACGCATCACGCAGGAGTGAGAGTGAAGGGAGAGCACTTTTACGAGCAGGCGCCGAGTTGTGATAGAAATAAATCTTTATAAAAAAAAACGTAAGCCTGACATCATTACTTGGGATGTTACAATTGATGCTCAATTGCGCTCTCACCACTTGGAAAATAACAAATAGAAGCATATAGTGTGGCGCTGCGTGTATTTCCTGTAAACTTGTGAATAAAAGTAGCGATCCTGAAAGTGGCGACAGTTTTGACTTGGGAAAAAAAACTGATCGCGCGCCTCTTTGACTGGGGGTACCACGCATGTCACTTTTTCGGGGTTTAATTTTCCTCTACGCATTTTTATATACAGTACTCATTTTTGGTCGGCATTGAGTTGGGAGGGGGCAGCCCCGCAGCTGGCTGACCGGAGACAACTCGGGAGACGAGCTCTGTAAAAAACGCTCATCTTCACCTCATCCGCGATTGGAGGACCCCAAATGGGCACTGAATTGAAGCATATTATTGAGACGTCACGGAGTTTGAAGGTTCAAGAAAAATGTGTGGAAAAGAAAAGAGCAGGAATGCCACGTCGTGATCATCCGCCTCCATTGTTTACGATGCTGTCATGCCGCAGTAAAAACTGCGACGGCATGACGTCCCTTGGTGAGTATCCGAATGTTGTACGGTGACAGCAGTCCATATTAGGCGGCGCGTAGGCAGCGGGGGCACTGCGGCTAATGGCAATTACCAGTACGACATATTGACAAGCTCAGCTGACAACAACGTTAAAGTTGGAGTGTCTTGCACAACAACAACTTCAACAACATGCTCTATTACCTTGATACTGTTGTTTCTTTTCTTCTCTGATTTTCTTCTTCTTTCGTTTCTCTGCTCCAAAGGATAAATTATGTTCGACATATTCGTGCATCTATTTTCCAATCAAGTTTGAGCACCAATCATCGCAAAGCAAGTTCACCGTCACTCCCCAGGTTGCCAGATTGTAATGACAAGAACATGGATTTTTGCATAGATAAACGGCAATTCACGCCACATTATTCACGATGCTCTATTAACAACGTATAAAATGCGCTTGCCAGATTGGGGGCCACCCTAAGCAGCTGCATACTCTGCGTATAGGCTAGGCCGGCCTTGATCCTCAGTAAGGGTAACGGCGAAGATGAGAAAACTAATTAATTAGATTACTCACTGCTAAAAAAAATAACGCTGTTATACTCTAACGCCGTTATTAACAACACTGGTGTTTACTAACCTTTAATTTTGTAAAAAATGGAAAATGCAAAAAATGCTAAATCATATTGGAGGTTTCGCCTCCATGGCAGCCATCGTCTGAAAACATGGTTGGCCCTTCTCATCTAAATCGCGGCCGTCTGTAAATTTTCTGTAGGCGAAGTATTCCCATACCAGCGACTTTGTTTTCTTCGATGGGGGAAAAAGTTTAGGAGTTTAACATCCTCCAGCTATCGTGTAGCACAGTTAATACACTGACACTGAGCAATAACCGGTGGGGTAGGGTTGAGCCTTGCAGCTGCAAGCGAGGGATTTCGCCCTGCATTTTTGGGATATAAAAAATAGCTAATACCTTAGGGACAGTATGACGGAAAATTTTTACTGTTTTTAAATGACGTTTTCATACCACGGTATAGCTTGAAACAGGTAATCGGCACATGTCTAATTGGAAGCTGTAAACACACATGAAAATATTTGGGAAAAACAACTGACATTCTTTGGAATAATTGCATTTTCAATAATAACACTGACTTTCTCACATACAATCTCATGTTAATTAACCTTTACAGTGCAATCCTCCACCTTTCTAAATGTTCTCCCACCTGCTCAATGCTCTCACTGCAGATCACAGCGTCATCTGCAATCATGATGTTCCTGTGGGATTCTAGTCTTACCTCAGCTGTCAGTCTATCCATCACGATTGCAAACAAAAAGAGGCTCACAACTGATCCCTTATCCAGTCGCTTTGCCAATGTAAACTCATCTGTCCCAAAACACACCTCACCACTGACCTACACCTGTCATAAATGTTGATGTACGACTTTGTTCACGAAGCAAATTAAACTTGTATGTAAAGGTACTATTGTAATTATCTATAAATGTATGTTTCATTGCAGTATTAATAATTAACCTTTAAACGGTTATTATTGTTTCATAGGACAAGGAGATAAAAGTAAATGAACCTTTGGATTGGATCTTTCTTTTTAAGTCCCGGTAATATCATAACCAAATGTTTTCTGTTGTAGATGCACAACCATCATGATGAATTTTGGACCATTCCTTTTTACAAAACTGTTGCAGTTCAGCAAAATTCCTGGGATGTCTGGTGTGAAGATCAGTCTTGAGGCCATGCCACAGCGCCTCAAAAAATATGAAAACATAATTGTGTGGTATTAGTTTAGGCACTGTTGGGTTTATTTTCATGATTTGATGATCATACCACATTTTATGACAAATTTATAGAGCTTTTTCTTCTTTTTTTAATTCCAAAGGCTTCACATATTTTTTCCTTGTAGTGTATCATAAATTAAAAAAAATAATAATAATACAGTGGTACCTCGACATATGATTGCAACGACACACGATCCTTTCGAGATCCGACGTAAAATTTGACCTGTTATTTGTCTCGACATATGATGACATGCTCGAAATATGGCGACAGCGTCGCAATTTCCTTGTTTTCCCGCAAGACGTACGCACATTGGATTTTCTTGTGAGAAAGCTCAACATGGGTCCCAAGAAGGTTAATGCAGCTGGTGAAAATAGGAAAAAGGTGACGCTTACCATTCAAATTAAGAAGGAGATGATAGAAAAAATTGAGCGTGGTGTACGTGTGAGTGAATTGGCTAGACCAGGGGTGTCCAAACTATTACACATAGGGCCACAGCGGGTGCTGGATTTCATTCCAACAAAATAAGACAAGACCTTTTAACCAAACTGGTGTCTTACAAGTGTAATCATTTGATTACAGTCAGGTACTGCTTGTTTTAGCAGAAACATCATTGGTTAAACGAGGGGTCAGGAACCTATGGCTCGCGAGCCAGATCTGGCTCTTTTGACAGCTGCATCTGGCTCACAGACAAATCTGAGAGCCCGCAAACAGTTTGCTGAAGACATGTCAACAAAGCACATGGATTACTGGAACCATGTCCTATGGTCTGATGAGACGGGCGGGCTTTCTTATGTACCGTCTTCAGAAGAGGCTTCCTCGTGGGGTGACAGCCATGCACACCAATTTGATGTAGAGTGCGACGTC
This sequence comes from Corythoichthys intestinalis, assembly GCF_030265065.1. Taxonomy (NCBI): domain Eukaryota; kingdom Metazoa; phylum Chordata; class Actinopteri; order Syngnathiformes; family Syngnathidae; genus Corythoichthys; species Corythoichthys intestinalis. Next base: position 35,744,882 of record NC_080405.1, on the reverse strand, counting down.
TGGTCTGAGCACTAACAGCTAACTAACAACCCCCAACCTCTTCAATCTCTGCAGCAATGCTGACAGCACTCCTGTAACGAGTCACATGACAGTTTGGAGGGAAAATGACAAGCAGTACTCAATTTGGAAATTTAGGGATTTACGTAGTTTCTAAGGGGCGTACTCACTTTTGTTGCCAGGGGTTTAGATATTAATGGTGATATTTTGAGTTATTTTGAGGGGAAAATAAATTAACTCTATTATATAAGCTGCACACAGACTACTTTTTATTGTGTCAAAGTGTCATTTTGTCAGTGGTGTCCCATGAAAAGATATACTTAAATATCTACAGAAATGTGAGGGGTGTACTCACTTTTGTGATAAACTGTATCTATCAATCGCACAGGCAACGCAAATGAGCCAGAGACACTGTTCAAGGGGGGTTTCCGTATTTTGCTGTCGAAAATAGCGGCCGATGTGCGCATAAGAGTGAGATCAGGAAGTAAACTTACCTCGTTTTCAGTTTTGTTTTGCGTGTTGTCAGCTAATTTTAGAAACCCTTTTGAGAAGATGGACAAAAACGAAAAAAAGACGAGGAGTAGTTTTCAGTAGGAATGGACAGGATAAAGTGTCGGCAAGAACTGTTCACGATCGTACCATCATGATGTCAAACTGAGGCAACGCAAGTGAAGGACACAAATGCATCACCATTTTTTTCTCTCGCTTTGGATGAGTCAACAGACATAAGCAATTTATCCCAGTTCAACGTGATTGCAAGGTTTTGACTATTAAGGGATAACGAGAGGGGAGGATTTATTCAAGTCCTTCATTGAGTTTCCTAAAGAAAAAAATCTATGGTGGATTAACTTGTTTCGGTGTGCACTGATGGTGCTTTGTTCGTGGTGGGGAAAAACAGGATTCGTGGCACTTCTTCGCGAATATGAAAAGAGACGCATCCTCAGTTTCTCAATGCCTATATGAAACTCAACCTCACCAAGTTTCAACCTGACTACAAAACCGTCAGCAATCGCATTAATGGTAAGAAATACTCATCATTGATTAGCAACAGCATAACAATGTTATTAAAAAAATTCAGAGACTTATTGTAGATTGAAAGTGTTGACATTACATAAAATGCACACATTACTTTTAGTTTTAGATTTAAACATATTGTATGGCTCTCAGGGAATTACATGTAAAAATATGTGGTGTTCATGGCTCTCTCAGTCAAAAAGGTTCCCGACCTTTGCTCTATAGGATGCACTGCAGTGAAAATAAACATTTTATCATGAAGGGTCATTATGTAGGCTATTTGTAGCTAACTTAGGCATTTTGATAGTAGGCTAATAAAGCTAATAAACTGTAGATACATACAGCATGTGTTTCCTTGATTATAAGGCTGAAGCAAGGCTTTTAATTTTTTGCGGCTCCAGAATTTGTTTTTTTTTTTTTGTTCCAATATGGCTCTTTCAACACTTTGGGTTGCCGACCCCTGGATTGAACTGTCTGTGCTCGATTGGTAGGAACAAAAACCAGGACTCACAGCGCCCCTTGAGGACCGGTTTGGACACTCCTGGGCTACACAATATGGCCGCTTTCCACCGACCTCTGTTGGCTAGTCTCTATTGACTAATCCGAGAAGAGATTTGTGTACGCCGCCCTCTGGGGTTTGGCCGCCATTAATGGGGTGTTTGCGTCAGTCAGTGTAAACAGCATCGTTAGTTGCTGTTGGCTGTGTGCTGCGGGCAGTACACCTCAGCAATGGCGGACAGGGTACTTGCGGTCATTTTGCTCAGATTTGTCTATCAGTTAAGGTGACACTTATTTTTCTGATTTATTATTAATATTATTATTGTAACATCGGCAAGGAAGTTGCCAGCTTCGTCAGGTTTTTAATCATTTATACAGAGCCTTTGCAACACAACATGGCCACTGTCCGCTGTAGCCAACGCCAACAACAACATGAAAAAAAAGTAAAAATTTCCCACTGTACCGCACCTCTCTCTCCCTCGTCAGACACACAGTGCGTTCAGGAACAGAATGCAAAACACAACCGCCACATTAGAATCCGATTTGTTTCATTACTATTATTATCATTATTATATTAGTATAGTTATTAAAATTTGTATTAATGAGGGGCATTCAACAAGTAATGCACGCAAGTGCATTGCTCGTACAAGATTTTACCAATCTTGTTTATATTTGACACAAACATGATAGGACATACCTTAAAACATGATAGGACATACCTTTTTGCGATTGTTATATGTGTTTTTCTTATTTTCACATTTTTAAAGCTTAAACTAACTCATCAGCATAAGTTTTGTTGTCAGGATTGACAGAGGTGGATGGGCGACCTCGACGGGGTTTATTGGCTATGCTGGCTTTACCCACCTCTTCATAGTCTTCAATACTGTTTTTAAATCGCTGTACCCATCTTTTTACCGTAATATAGTCTATTGTATCATCCTTGTCGACATTTTCCAGCCGTTGTGAATCCTCAGAGGGGTTTCTCCCTCTGCAACAAGGAATTCGATTACAGCTCCGTTTCTGACGAGCTTCAAGAAGGGCAGCCATTTTGGAAGCTAGTTTAAGCTTTAAAAATCTGAAAATAAGAAAAACATATAACAATCGCAAAAAGGTGTGTCCTATCATGTTTGTGCCAAATATAAACAAGATTGGTAAAATCCTGTACGAGCAATGCACTTCAGTGCATTACTTTTTGATTGTCCCTTGTATGATTATTTGTTTTGATATGTTTAATTGCTATTTATAATTGTTCCAGCAGTATTTATTAAGGATTTAGCGTAGGTTTTTGGGCTGTGGAACGAATTAATCAAATTATAATGTATTCTTATGGGAAAATACCGCTCGACAAACGACCCTTTCAACTTACAAACCAGGTCCTGGAATGAATTAAATTCGTATGGAGAGGTACCACTGTATTGTAAAAGCATAAGCACCCAGTCACTCATAACGTTGGCTAGAAAGCCTGCAAATGCAATTCATGTGACAGCCTTTAGTCTATAATGGCATTGTGTGTGTGAGTCTTTCATTTGGCTGCTCGACTGCTGGCCATTTACACGATTCCCCGACCGGCCAAGCACAATATTAGCACTGAGACTAAATAACCACCATGATCACCTGGCAGCGGCGACTGCCGAGTGAATGCCAAGCTGAGACAGCAAAAATCGAGTCTACGCAGGAAGACGGTCACACCTGCACCTCTGGTCTATTATCCACTCTGGTGTGACACGAGCTGGACTGACCAACATCAACACAGTGTTGATTAAGAAAAAAAAAACAGTGTTTGAAGTTTCAATGATTTTACTGACAGCATCCAAATTCAGTCTACTTGTCATTAAAATCCATCGTTGACAGATTCTGTTACAACTCTATGAAAAAGACCGTTGATTTTACTGTAAATGAAATTAAAACAGATTCTGATATTTTTCCAATGAAAATTATAAACATTTCGGGCATCTGTATCTTTGCTTAAATCGATAAAAGCTTTCAGTAGGGGTCTCAAACTTGCAGCCCAAGGACCAATTAAAGCACAGTATTTTGCGGCCCCCTACTTGACATCTAAGCTTGGTGTTAGCACAGCCAGTGCGCTTTTTACCTAGGATTTTTTTCTTTTTAATCACTTACAGTAGAAGCTATCATATCTCAGTCTCATGACATTTTTCACCGGTGTTTATAAATAAGTTAATCAAACGATTGCTATTTTATGGACCGTTAGTTGCACCGATGTATAAAGATTGGTTTATACCTGACACTTTGAACTTGCCACGCGGAAACGAGATATCCGGCACATGTTTTTCTAAATGTGTACTCGTGCTGCTCAACACAGCTCTGTGTGACTTGCCCCCATGGTGAAACCAATCTTCTCCAAGACTACAGGGGGCAACAAAATGTGTCAACGGCATACAGGCAACTTCATACTATCACAGAAGTACAGAATCCAATTTTATGCAACATAGATAAGCTCATCAAGGAGGAAAAACGTCTTATTGATATTTGATAGCATTCTGATCCCAGTGGTCTTTATCGGCCGAATCATACAAATGCTTTTACTCGCGAACCTCTGCAATTAGTAGGTTGTCCGCACACAAAGTGGTCGCTGAGGTTACGTGATTTTTCCATGTGAAGCCATGAAGACCACACGGCCAGGTATAAAGCAGCTGCAAGTTAAGTTACACCAGGCAAACAATGCACAATAAAAAGGATGAAATTATATACCGTATTTTTTGGACTATAAGTCGCAGATTTTTTCATAGTTTGGCTGGGGGTGCGACTCATACTCTAGAGCGTCTTTTTTAACACATTATTGTATCATTTCACTTGTTAATTTTGGTGTTTTGGAGTGACACTGATGGTTTGGTAAACTTGTTAGCATGTTCTTTATGCTATAGGTATCTGACTAACTCTTAATAGCTATGTTACGTTAACATACCGGCCACGTTCGCATTTCGTTGTTCATGCATCATGTAACATTATCATACTGTACACTTATTCAACATGTTGTTCTCTATTATATTTTTATTTTAAATTGCCTTTCAAGATGACATATCTGTTCTATGTGTTGGATTTTAGCAATAAATTTCCCCCCAAAATGTGACTTATATTCCAGTACGACCTATGTTTTATTTTCCTCTTTGTTGGGCATTTTTGGGCTGGTGCGACTTATACTGAGGTGCGACTTATAGTCCGAAAAATACGGTACTGTATTTTCAGCACTATAAGCCTTCTATTTTCTAAAAAGCCGACAGTGCGCCTTATAATCCAATGCGCTTTATATATGGATCTATATGGGTTAAAGGGATCCTCGATGTAGGCTCTAATACACCACAATTGTTCTCTTGTACTAAAATATGTTGTTAGAAACACATAAAATGTTAAATCAATGGCAATATTTTATAATATTTAGTACATATTTTGACCGATAGTTGGCCCCATGATTCGCGGGCTTGGAGTGATGACGTAAATGGGAGGTTTCCAATAATGTACAACAATTATGTATTGCTGCCTAAACTCGCTAAGTAAAATGCCACGATGTGCTGCTTTGGATGCATTTTCCAGTCAAATGGAAACAAGGGGAGTGATGTGAGTCTCCTCTGATTTCCAATTGACAAGAAGTGGAGAAAGTTTCGGGAAAATGCCTGTAGACTGACAAAACTTCCCAAAGACCCAAGGCTTTGTTTTCGCCATTTTTGTCCTACCACGTTCGAGGCTTTTAGTCGACGACAACTTATGAAAGAGCTCACCGGAGCGGCTGGATATAGGCGGAGACTAAAATCAAATTCTTCTTCCAACTATTTTCCCTCACAAGAAGCCTCAATGCACTCGGATAGCGAGTGAAATGCGCCAAAGACAAGAAACTCTGGCCGCTCACTTAAGCAGGCAAGCCGCTCCTGTCGCTACAGCGGTAGGCGGACCTTCGGGCGTACCACTAGTCACAGATGGAAGCTAATAATTCACCTATGCTGTCAGTTCATCAGGCAGTAAGCGCTGCCACTCAAACTGATCCAGACACGTCCGATGCAGCAGTACAGTGGCCAGCTGATGCGCGCCGAGCACTTAATATGGACCACCCTTTCGTATCTATACGTGAGTTGGATGTACAAGACATGGAGGACACTCTTCCCGTCAGATGACGAATTTAATGAGGACAGTCAGCCACGACACAATTCCGATCCTGACTATCTCACGTGTGCATTCATAGTTTTATTACCTTCAGTGAGAGTTTATCATGTCAATAGTCATGAAAATAAAAATGCACGAATGACAAGGTGTGTTCAAACTTTTGGCCTGTACTGTATGTAAAGCACACGACAGCTCTGGATGCAAACAATTTACATAACTATATTGTAATAAGTTTGATCACGCAATAGCTCACCTTAAAGATTTGCTAACAAAAACCGGAGTTCTCGAAAGCATACACTCTCTCGCTCCATTGTCATTGAGACGCACTTGCCGCAAGTACACCACCAGTTTTGCCCGACTCATGTCTCATCGGGTATTGCCTGTTCTGCATTTTGCCTTTGCTGCTCGTCTTGTGACCGACCGAAAGTGCTGTCCTGCTCTTCACTTTTCCGCTCTAGTTCAAATTGGAAGAGCAGAACCAACGACATGTTGGGGTAGCTAACAAGTGACACGCTGGAAGTTTGGCAGCCGGCCATGTGACGTCACCGAACTGCAACGTCACCAAGAATGGCAACCTATCAGTTAAAATAATTTTACAAATTTTATTAAAACGAAAACATTAAGAGGGGTTTTAATATCAAATTATTATAACTTATACTAACATTTATCTTTTAAGAATTACATATCTTTACGATTGAGGATCCCTTTAATAATGGCATGAAGTTTTCTTTAGTGCAGCTCCATCTAGTGGATGCATAATGCAACCCCAACCCCTACTACTACTACTGCTGCTGCGCCTTGTCATGCAGACCGGTGCAACATTTTAAAATATCCCATTCATTCAAGGTGCGGTACTCCGATGCACCAAATAGGGCAGAAAATAGGGTAAGTCACACTAGTGTATCGTTTTTTGTTTTGTTTTGTTTTTTACCAGACTCAAATATCACTATCAGTATCACTTCTGAACAAAAATGTGGCACTTTAAAACATAAAAAAACAAAAACATGGGCTAAGAGATTTCTGCATTACAATATTCATTGTGATGACTTGTGCTATTTCCTGTTTTGTTTTGTTTTTAATTCTCTATTTCTGATTTTAATGTGACGTTCACATATCTTTTCACTGGAGTTTTTATTTTCTTTCTCAATTCTTTTTTTTGTTGTTGATTTTGACGTTACATATGTATATATTTTATATAAAAGCACACTGAAATTAACTATAAATATAAATTTGCCTTGTCTTGCCTTCCTTAATCCTACACAAATTTAGCTAATAAACTGTAAACTGTAATAAACTGTTTTCTGTAAGGGACAACGACACGCACGTAAACTAAAAGAGGGAGAGGTCCCAGACTGCCGTCTGTGGCTTCTCACTGAATAAATCATATTGCAGACGTGTAACATCATCAGAAATGTACCAGTGAAAAATCCTTTCTGTATGCTGTCATGACATTTGTGCATTTCTTGTGCTCGCCTAATGACCACTTAAATGTTTTCTGGGGGAAAAAGATGCAGCGATAGATATGATTTGTCTGGTGCACTTTTTCCACCATTCATCACATGGGTAAGTGGAAAGGGCACAAACAATGAAATAGCACACTGAGGGACGAATAATGGGAATGCATAGATTTAGCATCTCTTCTTTCAAAGTGTTCTTCATTGAGGTCAGTTTTCTGATGAACGAGTCAGTTTGTCTCGAATGGGCAGCAGTTTGATACATTGACATGAAAACTCTCCTGGCAACAACTTCACAAATCCTACAACGGGCCCAGGAGAACCATAATCACCACTTTCATTTTTCAGACTTGTTTATTTCAGAGGCTGCGGTTCCAATTAAGGCCATTCGCCTTGCAATTACCGGGTTAAAAATAATAAATACAATTTTGGACTACCTAAAATACCTGCATTTTGTGTAATAAATTTAGGCTCCGTAAATTGAAATTGCAATGTGTGGACATTGTCACGGAGTTGTGTGAAGCTGCCAGAGTGATACAACTATGTTTGTGTGGGTGTTTGTCCGCTCCTGGATTGCTAGCACTTTGTCAGAATGCAGCCAAACCCTGCTCCAATTTTCTGCCTCACTTTCACCAGATAATTTTAGCTGTGTGGATGTATAATGTCATGATTTACTGCGAGGATTAGTTTTTCAACAGCCACAATGTAACCGAGGAACATCTCTCAGGGGTCAGTGAGTAAATTTCCCTGTCAGTAACGCTGCACCCTCGACACACACAAACACCGTGATCCTCACCACAGCATACACTCATTTTTTTAATAAAGTCCCAGAGCTCAGCCAACTGCCATACTCAGGCCAGCAGACAGGGACGTTCAGGAATACCCAGAGGGATATTGTTTATGTGCATGTGACAAATAAACAGTGGTATGAAAAACCTTTTGGAATTTCTTATATATGTGCATAAAATCACCATCAAATGTTCTCTGATCTTTGTCAAAATCACAAAGATGAAAATACAGTGTCTTCTTTAACTAAGACCACCTAAACATTCATAGGTTTTCATATTTTAATCAAGATAGCATGCAAACAATGACAGAAGGGGGGGAAATGAGTCAGTGAACCCTCTGCCTAAGGACAATTAAAGAGCAATTGAAACCAATTTTTACCTAATATTTTAAGTCAGGTGTGTGCCCAATCACTTATGAGTGGTTTAAAGCTAACCTGCCCACTATAAAACACACACCTGGAATGAAATGTCTTGATGAGAAGCATTGTCTGATGTGCATCATGGCTCGGTCAAAAGAGCTGTCTAAAGACCTGCGATCAAGGATTGTTGATTTGTATGAAGCTGGAAAAGGATACAAAAACCATCTCTAAAAGTCTTGATGTTCATCAATAGACAGTCAGAGACGTTGTCTACAAATGGAGAGAGTACTATTGCTTCTCTCCCAAGGAATGGCTGTCCACCAACGATGATGCCAAGAGTTAAGCGCAGAATACTCTGAGAGTTACAAAAAAAAAAAAAAAAAAAGAACCCTAGAGTGTCAGCTAAAGACTTACAGAAATCACTGGCACAGTCCAATATCTCTGTGCACACATAAACTACAGTTGGGCCAATAAGTATTTAGTCAACCACCAATTGTGCAAGTTGTCCTACTTGAAAAGATTACAGAGGCCTGTAATTGTCAACATGGGTAGACCTCAACCACGAGAGACAGAATGTGGAAGAAAAAAAACAAAAAACAAAATCACATTGTTTGATTTTTAAAGAATTTATTTTCAAATTAGAGTGGAAAATTAGTATTTGGTCACCTACAAACAAGCAAGATTTCTGGCTGTCAAAGAGGTCTGTATTAATGGCACCTGTTTTAGCTCATTATCGGTATAAAAGACACCTGTCCACAAACTCAGTCAGTCACACTTCAAACTCCACCATGGCTAAGACCAAAGAGCTGCCGAAGGACACCAGAGAAAAAAATTGTAGACCCGCACCAGGCTGGGAAGACTGAATCTGCAATAGGTAAAACGCTTGGTGAAAAGAAATCAGCTGTGGGAGCAATTATTAGAAAATGGAAGACATACAAGACCACTGATAATCTCCCTCTATCTGGGGCTCCATGCAAGATATCACCCCGTGGCGGCAAAATGAAAACAAGAACGGTGAGCAAAAATCCCAGAACCACACAGGGGACCTAGTGAAGGACCTACAGAGAGCTGGTACTACAGCAGTACTTCTCAAATAGTGGGGCGCGACCCCCTGGGGGGGCGCAGAGCAATGCCATGTTTTTTTTTTTTTTTTTTTTTTTTTTTTTTTGCCGTACTGGAATAAAGTGTACTTGCACATCCACTCAGTAGGTGGCAGTGGCGCTCTCATTTTCAGAGTGCGCGCAGTATTTTTGAACTAAGGAAGAGCACTCAGCACACACAGACAACAGATATGAAGAGCAGTGTGCCACCGCCGTTTTCGAAAGCCGTTTTCCGACCGGACTCACTCACGCAGCGACCCACTGTCTTGTCTGGTTCTCACGTCGCCGCCCGAGAAGTGCCATTTTCGGCTTGGGATCGTCACGACGACTGCCCTCACCTACGGTTCTACCTCGGCCGCCGTGAATGCACTTTTTTCGTGCCATTTGCCTTTTAGCTTTGACTTTTAATACAGTGGGTGATGATGAAAGACCACTGTTTACTGTGTCTAAAAATAATTATAGCAGACAGCAAGAAGCCAAATCAATTAAGACGCCACTTAAAGACATTAGACCCCAATCTCATTGTTAAGCCGCTTGAAAACGTGCCGAATATTGCCAACAATCGTCCTGCTTTGTCAGTGTTATATCAGTAAGCCAGTGAGCATTGTTAGCATGCTAATTGCAAAATAACTCCACACCATTGCAAAGGAGTGGGAGAGCTTGCACAAATAGCGGTTGACTAAATACTTATTTGCCCCACTGTATATGTAAAACTATTGCCATGAATGGTGTTCATTGGAGGACTCTACGGAGGAAGCCACTGCTGTCTGAAAAAAACACTGTTGCTCGTTTAATGTTCGCAAAAAGGCACTTGGACATACCACAGAAGTTTTGGTAAAATATTTTGTGGACTGATGAAACCATAGTTGAACTGTTTGGGAGTAACACACAACGTCATGTGTGGAGGAAAAATGGAACAGCTCACCAATATCAACACCTCATTCCCACCGTAAAGCATAGTGGAGGGAGCATCATGATTTGGGCCTGTTTTCTGCCTCAACCTGGACAACTTGCAATCATTAATTGATGAATGAATTCAAAAGTTTATCAGGATGTTTTGCTGGAAAACCGGAGGCCGTCTGTCAGACAGTTGAATTTAAAAAGAGGATGGGTGCTGTCACAAAACAATGATCCAAAACACAGAAGTAAATCAACTTCAGAATGGTTTCAGAATAACAAAATACACGTTCTGGAGTGGCCACGTCAAAGTCCATACTTGAACCTAATTGAGATGCTGTGGCATGACCTAAAGACACCGACTCATGCCAGACATCCCAGGAATCTGACTGAACTACAGCAGTTTGAATGGGCCAAGATTAGTTCTGATCGATGTGCCAGACTGATCTGCAGCTACAGGAAGCGTCTGGTTGAAGTTATTGCCGCCAAAGGAGGGGCTACAAAATATTAAATGTGATGGTTCACTTACTTATTTTTCCCCTTTCTGTCATTGTTTGCATACTATCCTCATTAAAATATGAAAACCTATAAATGTTTGGGTGGTTTTACTTAAAGCAGACATTGTTTTTTCATCCGTGTGATTTTGACAAAGATCAGATCACATTTGATGGTGATTTCATGCAGAAATGTGAGAATTTTTAAAGGTTTCAGATACTTTTTCATACCACTGTACCTTTATTTCGTCCACTTTTTTCGTCGTCGATAGATGTTCAATTCATTTGATCCCTCCTGATTGAATTGGACAAGGTCATTAGCAACAAATGAGGTAATGTGGCACCTCTGGAGTAGGCCGGACACATTAGTATAAAGAATATATTTTTCATTTATTGTATTAATTTTTTTGCACATGTGCAAAAACAACAATCAAAATGTCTCAAAACTAAGCAATTAAGACAGGTGAGACCAGAAATTACAAGGCGTGTTTAGAAATCTCAAAGTGTGTTTGGAAAATTAAGCTTCACCTCAGTACACATTACTAAGCTAAGTATTAAGTTTAGGTTTCAAGCACTTTTAATTTTCGTCTGTCTTATGGTTTTATTTGGAGCTAACAAAACCAAAGTGCAAACAAAAGACTACAGAATCCCAAAACTCTAAGGCAAGCAACTGACTATGGAACTCAAATACGGCAAGACGAGGGCACAGGAACATGCACACACCAAACGCTGACAAGAACAATGTCGCAACAAGGACTGAACAAAAACGGGGAGCTTACGTATATAAACAGACAAGGAGTAACAACACAATGAGGCACAGGTAGGTGACACGAGAGGAAGCCGATTGGTGGATACACAAGCAGCAGGCACAACAGGGCAATAATAGGGACAAGCCCCACTAGGTGGAAACAAACACAAGCCCTAACATATATATTGTTTATATCTCCAAGGACAATGCCAACTTTGTGATGATATGTAACACTCAGTAGGGAAACAGTACATTATTTTCAATTAATTATACCTTCCTGGACACCACGAACTGGATGTGTAAAAAAGTTGTCCGAGAGAGAGAACATTTATGCTAATGCTAATGCAAACGTGAATGCTATGCTGACACTACAAGTTACATTTAGTGTGTGATGATCACTCATGTTAGATCTTTAAAGGCTAAAGCAACATTGCATATTATTTTGATTAGATAAGAATGCAAATATTACTGTGTGTTTCAAAATAAGCAAGCCTGGAGAGATGAGTGGGAAAGGCAGCACCTCACATGAGTGACACAACCAGACACTGCTACAATACACATAAATGTCACACATTGTGAACATGTGACGGATACTTTGACACATTTTCATCTCGTTTTGAAAACTGGCATTCATTTTGTTATGTTTTCGTCACACAAGACACATTTTTAGCTCGTCATTGTCACGTCATCTTCATGAAAAAATTGTTCGTTGCCAAAATATTTTCGTCGCTGTTGATGAAAACAACAATGGTATTAAGTGACTTTCATTTATTTTCCGTATGAGTAGCAGTTAGAAATTACTATATAAAGCATTTGTATGTACTAAAGAAATAATGGCAATATTCCAATACATTTCAGCGCTGAAATGTATTCATAATTAACATGGTTGAAATCATTTTTCACTTCATTAAGAAAAAACATAAAAAATCAACAAACATTAGTATTTTCTTTTACTCTGTAAATTGTTCAGATCCTTTGACGGTGACACAGCTGAGATGGAAAGACACACAGCCAACCACAGTGGTTGGGATTAAATCTCTTTGGCTGGCTTTCAGTCCACACTCGGAGCTGCTATTGCTTGATGTCTTTCTTGTGTACAGGCCAACTGAGGTGAGAAAACCATTGTAAGTCATCTGGTGCTGTCATGACTAAAAAGGAAAAGGCCCGCAGAAACCTCTTCTCCTTTTGGCTTTTGAAATTTCTTTAAAAGCCATAGGGGAAAATAGGCTAGGACCAGTGTTGTTTTTGGCAGCTCTTTTAATTTTCGTCTTAATCTTTTGGATGAAAATACTTATTAGTCTTAGTCATATTTTAGTTATTTCAAAATGTGTTCGTCTTCATGTAGTTTTAGTCAACAAAAACTCTGACAAATTTCGTCTGGTTTTAGTCGACGATTCTCAAAATGTTTTCGTCTACAAACTTCAAAAGTTTTACTCCATGAATAAATAAGTTAAAAAAAAAAATTAAAAATGAAAGGTTTCCAACAATTTCGAATAAACATTGACAGACGAGCACATAGTTGTAGAGTCTACAAGGACATCAACATCTTTATGATGATAATACACACTCAGCAGGAAAACAGCACATTATATGCAATTAATTAAAACTCACTTGGACGCCACCAACTGAATCTAAAAAGTTTTCCAAGAGTTTAAGAAGACACTCACCGAGTCACCGCGCTAAATGCTAACGCCAACGCGTATGCTATGTTAACGCTACAAGTTAGTTGAGTGTGTAAATGATCACTCTGCACAGACATTTAAAGCTTAAAGCAACATGGCACAGCTAAAATAAGAAAACAGGTAACACTTGGTAATAAGGGTCCCTAAATTAACATTAGTTAATGCATTTTTAGACCATAACTAATGTTTAAGTAACATGACAATAATTCATTTAATCCCTAATCTAACATTTATTAATATATTAATTAACATGAGTTAATGCATTAGTTAATGCATTTTAAGACAATAACTAATGTTTAAGTAACATTACAATAATTCATATAATCCCTTATTTAACATTTAGTAATATATTAATTAACATTAGTTAATGCATTAGTTAATGCATAACCAGACAGTAACTAATAGTTTGGTAAAATTAAAAATATATATAGGCCTATATAGGGTTAGGTTTAGCGTTTAGGGTTTGTTAACTTGAGCATTTATAATGTCTTAGTTAAGGGACACATGCGCTACACTTTACAATATGGGTCCAAAATGTGCTACACTTTACAATAAGGGTCCAAAAAGCATTCAGTAATGATTAATAAAGGTTAGGGGGGGGGGGGGGGGGGGGGGACTTAGGCATTTATAATTTCTTAGTTACGGGACACATGTGCTACACTTTACAATAAGGGTCAAAAAACATTCAGTAATGGTAAATTAAGGTTAAGTAATACTTATGAGGTACGTTCATGTGAAATATTACCATACTTAAGGTTAGGTTATAATATATAATAAATATAGTACATTACTTAACATTAATTCACATATACATTAGTGCATTAATAAATAGTTATAATGTACACTGGTACTAGTAAGTGATTGTTATTTTAAAATGAGAATCAGTCACATATACATTAGTGCCTTAATAAATACGTATTAATATATACTGGTACTAGTAAGTGATTGTTATTTTAAAATCAGAAACATTGCTCTGTGAGTCCTTGGGTGCTGCTAACCTAACCTTAAGTATGGTATTATTTCACATGGACCTCATAAGTATTATGTAACCTTAATTAACAATTACTGAATGTTTTTTGGACCCTTATTGTAAAGTGTAGCACATGGGTCACTTAACTAAAAAATTATAAATGCTTAAGTTCCCCCCCTTAACCTTTATGAACCATTACTGAATGCTTTTTGGACCCTTATTGTAAAGTGTAGGACATGTGTCCCTTAACTAAGAAATTATGAATGCTTCAGTTCCCCAATGCTTCAGAACCCTCAGCACCCCACTTCCCACGCCATAATTCTACCCCATTATTTTAAATTGTGAGAGAACACACAGAATATGAAAGAAAAGTGTATGAATAATTCCTCTCAACACTACCCACACGGGATAATCTTTTCAACAAATCTAATGATCGGGTCCTTGCTGGCTTTAATCGGAAGACTTGAAAAACTTGAAAAAATTACACTCGATTATCAATATGTAGGTGGTAATATTCTAATATGAACAAGACTGTTCTCTCCAAATTATATTCCCTTTTGTTGCATGACACCATCTAAAGGTAGTGGCTTATTTTTTTGTGGATGCCAAGTCCAACAAAATTAAAGGTCACTCCCTCTGGACAGCCACCCACCTGTTGTTATAGGCAGCGAGCATTGGAAAGAATAATTTTGTTAGCCCCCTGATGAGGCTCTTGAACTCAGTGTCCAGTTGCAGCATGATGGGATAACAGTGACAACATAACATTTAGCCACCCCTTTAGGTAAAACTAAACAATCTAGTGAGAGTCAAAATCTTGCCTTTAGTCATAACTTTGCTTCTGTGAAAGAAGTAACATGTTCATTTTACAATATTTTTTTTTAACACATTTGAGTTTGAGGATCTTGAAATTCCACCATAGGTGAAATGTAGGTACAGTATATTGCACCTAAAAGTAGAAGCAATCAAAGACTACAACTCCTCTGCTAAATGTCCGTTGATGTGCTGGATAAAAATACAACCCGAGACATTTTATTGTTGGCATAATTTCCTGACTTTTATGTTCAAGATAATGAACCAGTTGTAAATAATCAACATTAAAGATAACCACAAGTGAAGATAAAAATGCAGTTTTTAAATGGTGATTCTCTGTAAAAATGAATTAATAATGATAATAATAATAATAATAATAACAAATTTCTCTTATTATTAAATCATGAAGTACCTGTGGCTATATGTCATCTTTTGGAAGAAAGCTGCCTTCATTTAAACTGACCACCCGTGCCGAATTAGCCCCAAATCTGTACAATCACGAAATCACTTACTGTAAATAGAACTTGCCTGTCAAATTGAAGTTGGACAAAGGAATTCCACTATCTAAGGAAATTCAAGAACTGGTGAGGAACTGACATTTATCAGTCAGGAGGTTTCACAAAGTCATTTGGAAAGTTTAATGACACCAGCAAACCACCGAGAGCTATTATCCACAAATGTATAAACGCGAAACAATGACGAACCTTCCCAGAAGCAGTGGCTGGTCTCAAAAAATGTCCCTAATAGCATAGTGACGACTTAGCCGTGATGCCACAAAGGCATCCTGGAAAATATCTGAGAACTACAGGCCTCCCCTATTTCAGTTAAAGTTAGTGTTCATGACTCAACAACAAGGAAGAAACAGTCAAACATTATGGTAGCATGGAAGTCTGGGGCTGCTTTGTTACTTAAGGACCTCAACGACTTGCTGTGATTGATGGAACTAATTCCGCTCGTAAACAGAAAATCCTAAGGGAGAATGTGCTGCTATCAGTTCATGAATTCAGGCTGAAGTACATTTACACTGCTGGCCAAAAGTATTGGCACCCCTGCAATCCTGTCAGATAATGCTAAATTTCTCCCAGAAAATGATTGCAATTACAAATGCTTTGATAGCAATATCTTCATCGATTTTGCTTGCAATGAAAAAACACAAAAGAGAATGGAAAAAAAATTAAATCAATATTATTTTACACAAAACTCTAAAAATGAGCCGGACAAAAGTATTGGCACCCTTTCAAAAAAAATATGTGATGCTTCTCTAATTTGTGTAGTTAACAACATGTGGCACATAACAGGTGGTGGCAATAACTAAATCACACTTGTAGCCAGTTAAAATGGATTAAAGTTGACTCAACCTCTGTCCTGTGTCCTTGCGTGTACCACATTGAGCATCAAGAAAAGAAAGAAGACCTAAGAACTGTCTGAGGACGTGAGAAGCAAAATTGTGAGGAAGCATGGGCAATCTCAAGGTTACAAGTCCATCTCCAAACACCTAAATGTTCCCGTGTCTACAGTGCGCAGTGTCATCAATAAGTGTAAAGCCCATGGCACTGTGGCTAACCTCCCTAGATGTGGACGGAAAAGAAAAATTGACGAGTGATGTCAACGAAAGGTTGTGCGGATGGTGGCTAAAGAACCTCAACTAACATCCAAACAAGTTCAAGCTGCCCTGCAGTCCGAGGGTACAACAGTGTCAACCCGTACTATCCGTCGGCGTCTGAATGAAAAGGGACTCTATGATAGGATATCCCGGAAGACCCCACTTCTGACCCAGAGACATAAAAAGCCAGGTTGGAGTTTGCGAAAACTTACCTGAGAAAGCCCAAAACGTTTTGGAAGAACGTTCTCTCGTCAGATGAGACGAAAGTAGAGCTTGAAGGCATTAGGTACCGTTCTCGCACACACCATATAATTGTTTGCATTAGTCTAACACATTCATTATAGTAAAGCATCTAACCATAGTTTAGGCAGACTTCACTCCATGGCCTTTGACACAGTAAAGTGAATCACCATATCAGCCCTGTCAGGGCTCATGAGGGGGAATGAAAAAGATGGTACCGTTTCTCGTAGGCACCGTCTAACTATTTACATCACTCTAACAAACGTAATACAATCAATCAGGGAATAGTATCATTTCTCATATGTACTGTAGGACTGTCTGTACCACTCTAACACACCTAATATAAAATAAATAGCACTTACACCATCGTTTAATGAAAAGAAGCAGAATAGATACACAACGCCATCTTATCATAGAAGCCCAACGTGTGCGTCACGAGCAAGATGATGCACCAACTCTCGCAATCAGTTCTCCCGGACAAAGAGCAGGGCGCTCTGTCCTAAAACAAGTAGCATCTCGCCCAGCCAATTGATAGCGGGAGCTTGTCAAGACCGGCATCGGTCGCTGTGGCAACCACGTCCCAGCCACGAAAGATGACGCACGAACCTAACCGCCCAAAACCGGCCACAGAGGGATGATCCCAAGATCACACCCAGCCACACCTTCGGCTCGGCCCACTCCCCCACAGCTTTCAAAAAGACTGGACACTGAGATAACAAACTGTCGCTGCTCAAGAAAATTTCTATGTAGTCGTTGTTTTGACGACCCTGGATCCAGAATTGTCCCTCCGTCGTCTGTTTTGCCTTGTTTTTTGACCACTGTCAACGAATAAATTGTCAACCTGTTTTCGATGATTTTGGAACATGGAGTCAGTACAAAGGGTTAACACAAGAGGGGAACTCGCGGAATTTTGGATCCTCCCGGTTGACTCACGGAGCGGTCTCTGTGGAGTACCGTTTCTGTGTGGCTTGGCCGGGAGGCTGATGCCTTTTGGGAAAAGGCATCAACATAGAGTTTACAGGAGAAATAAAAACGAAGCCTTCAGAGAAAAGAACACGGTCCCCACAGTCAAACTTGGTGGAGGTTCCCTGATTTGGGGTTGCTTTGCTCCCTCTGGCACTGGACTGCTTGACCGTTTGCATGGCATTTTGAAGTCTGAAGACTACCAACAAATTTTGCAGCATAATGTAGGGCCCAGTGTGAGAAAGATGGGTCTTCCTCAAAGGTCATGGGTCTTCCAGCAAGACAATGATCCAAAACACACTTCAAAAAGCACTAGAAAATGGTTTGAGAGAAAGCACTGGAGACTTCCAAAGTGGCCAGCAATGAGTCCAGACCTAAATCCCATAGAACACCTGTGGAGAGATCTGCAGATCGGCAGGTTGGAGAAGGCACCCTTCAAATCCCACTGACCTGGAGCAGTTGGCCAAAGAAGAATGGTCTAAAATTCCAGCAGAGCATTGTAAGAAACTCATTGATGGATACCGGAAGCGGTTGTTCGCAGTTATTTTGTCTTAAGGTCGTACTACCAAGTATTAAGCTAGGGGTGCCAATACTTTTGTGTGGCCCATTTTTGGAGTTTTGTGTAAATTGATATTTTTTAAATATTTTTTGATATATTTTCTCTTTTGTGTTTTTTCATTGCAAGCAAAATAAATGAAGATATTACTACCAAAGCATTTGTGATTGCAATCATTTTCTGGGCGAAATTGAGCATTATCTGACAGAATTGCAGGGGAACCAATACTTTTGGCCAGCATTGTAGGTTGTACAACTTGACAATTATCCAAAATGCAACTACAAAATGTTACAAACATGTTAAATCGGTTTCCAACTACCGGTATTTGAAATTATAAAAGCCAGCAACATATCTCACTACATATTAAAGCATTAAAATGACTAAATTCCAAATCTGTTGGTTTTATCATAATTAGACAATGTAATACAGAACATGTGCAAGATTTTAAGATACATGGACCAGCTACATTATACCCACGTGTACAACGTACCATCCAATAAAAAAAAAAAAAAAAAAAATGCATCAGCCTATATACACTATGTCACAAGCATCCAATCCAAAAGCATTTCACCACCAAAAAAATGTGCCACATATCATTCATAGTGCCAAACAGCTGCTTTACGCATCAAGCAGGCACATATGAGCAATCATCGCCCTCCTTAAAACTCTAGTCTGGTTTACGAAGATGATCCATCATGTTCCACACATGTAGCTGAGGGAAGCCGCACAAGCAGTTATAAATAGTGACGTAAAGTAAATAATACTAAACGACATTAAATTAAAAGTGTATGTGCACTTAAATATAATTTGCAATTCAAATCTAGGGCAATGTGATGTATGCAGTATTATTTTAACACTCCCCAAACCAAGAGGTGACAATCTGCCAATGCTCTTCCAAACATGTAAATAACGTGTACGCATGTCTTATTGCATTGGAATGCGAGTTCAGTATTGTTAAAGTATTTAAAGAAAAATAAATATTCAATATTGCAGTAAAGTTTGTGCATCAGAAACTACGCAACACAAGCTGTCAGTCTAAGCCTTGCGAAGGGGATGGGGGGGTAACACATACAATAATTAGATATGATATCCTGGCTGATTTGTGCTGGGATCTTGTTGCACGGCCGTAGAATGCTGCAGGGTGTTTGTTTCCATCCACTGATATCAGGTCAGGTCCGTGGCCCCCAAACACATTTCTTTGCCCGTGATTTGGAGATGGGAAACTGATACTGCGGGTATTATTCCCCAACTTATTGATGGCGTAAATAGATGTGGAGGTTTGCACTCTGCAGGAATCTGCAGCTCCGAGCCAATTGTCCATGTGGCGACAGTTTCAGCTTCACACAGAAATGAGAAGCATGCAGCAGACAGCAGGCAGCACTGGCTGTGGCAACGGGCCAACCGTGGCAGGCGCTCTCTCGCGGTCCCTGATGCAGTGTGCGCCTCGTGCTGAATGTGCTCTGCTCCTTCCTTGCTTGTGGAATGATAACACACAAAGATTGTCTTCAACTCTCCTTTTATAGTTACCTTTTAATTAGTTCTGTCCCATAAGATGTTAATTTATTATTCCCTTTCACTGTCATTTCAGTGGTTCTCCAAAAATGGATCACACGGGAAGAATTTCAATGGAATGTTTTTTTACTGTAAATACGGGCAAGCATCTGGAACAAGCAGACATCCATTAGAAAAGGCTTAGTTTCACTATCTTTTGGTGAGAGTTGAGGTTTTCATTGTTTTAAAGCCAATTTAGGGATTAACTGTGGTTCCATTTTCTTGCTGCTTTATAGGAATAAAAAGTTTAGCAGTCCCTGCCATCAACTTTTATGTTGACAACAGCCATCATTATGATTTCACAGCTGGACAGCAATTGGGGAGTAATTATAGAAAAAAAAAGTCTGATGTGAATGAATTAGTGGCAACCCACTTTCAAACAAATATGCCCTTAGCAGTTCGACACGTGACGAAAGACAAGGCCCTTTTTAATTGCATGCCAGTTTAAAAAGAACACTGCGAGTACACTGTGTCCCTTTTTCCCAACCTTTCACTTTGTCATGACATGAGGTTTCTCCTCTGGATTGAGAACTAAGGTCCAATAAATTTCTCAGTGATCCAGCTGGGACTGTACTGGCCTTCCCTAACTTCAAAACATCACATTTCCAATTCTTTTTCGGGTACTGAGTGTACTAGACATAAAACGGCAAAAAGTGGTGATTTTTGACGATCTTTGTCATCTTTTTGTCATCTTGCATGCTATCTACTGTATTTTTCAATCTTTATACTACTAAAATGTTACTTTTTTAATATTGACTGCACAGTTACTTTGTATTCTTACGGTTTACAATGCTATAACTAAGGAAGTAGACCAACAACCTTCCTACTATTTAACGTCTTTAGTTTTATTTAGGGCTGTCAAACGATTAAAATTTTTAATTACAGCTTAAAAATTAATTAATCGTAATTAATCGCAATTCAAACCATCTCTAAAATATGCCATATTTTTCTGTAAATTATTGTTGGAATGGAAAGATAAGGAGGCTTGCCGAGAAATTGATATGCTGTCATTTGACAGTTTGCATTCTTGACCCCTTCGTTGAGAGTTGCATCTTTGCCTCTCACCGCGATTTTCCTCAGGTTTTTTTTTTTTTAAATTGATCCTGACCAACTGTCACGGACCCTTTCTGTGTTTTTTTTTTCCATTTTACGCAATCCCTATGTCAGTGTTGTCTGCTTGCTCCCGCATTGACGGACCGTAAAGGATTTGTTGGTTTTCATCTGCGGACTTGTGACTGATTGCAGCTAATAGATCGAATAGGTCTTTATAAGGAAAATCATGACTCCAACATCACACGGAAGTATAGTCTTGTAGTCTACTTGTCTGTTGCACGTGAAATGCGGGTTTGAATCCTGCTGAGACCTTGATTTAATTGCTTTTGCTGTTCGTTTTGTGAAATATTGACAGTGCTGTACTTCATTTCACTTTTCTGCTCGGGTTCAAATTGGAAGGGCAGAACCGATGACATGTTTATGTAGCTAAAGAGAGACACTGTGGAAGCCCGGCAGCGCCGGCCAGTGACGTCGGCACCCAGAGTGCATTGCGTCGTCAACAACAATGGCAACCTGCTAGTTAAACAAATTTTTACAAATTTTATTAAAACGAAAACATTAAGGAGGGTATTAATATCAAATTATTATACAGTCGGACAAATAAGTATTTAGACAACCACGAATTGTGCAAGTTTTCCCACTTGAAAATATTAGAGAGGCGTGTAATTGTCAACATGGGTAATCATCAACCATGAGAGACAGAATGTGGGAAAAAAAACATTGTTTGATTTTTAAAGAATTTATTTGCAAATCATGGTGGAAAAGAAATATTTGGTCAATACCAAAAGTTCATCTCAATACTTTACTGTTATAACCCTAACCCTAACCCGAACCCTTTGTTGGCAATAACGGAGGCCAAACGTTTTCTGTAACTCTTCACAAGCATTTCACACACTGTTGCTGGTATTTTGGCCCATTCCTCCATGCTGACCTCCTCTAAAGCAGTGATCTTTTGGGGCTGTCGTTGGGGAACACGGACTTTCAACTCCCTCCACAGATTTTCTATGGGGTTGAGATCTGGAGACTGGCTAGGCCACACCAGGACCTTGAAATGCTTCTTACGAAGCCAATCCTTTGTTGCCCTGGCTGTGTGGTTCTGGGATTTTTGCTCACCGTTCTTGTTATCATTTTGACGCCACAGGGTGAGATCTTGCATGGAGCCCCAGATCGAGGGAGATTATCAGTGGACTTGTATGTCTTCCATTTTCTAATAATTGCTCCGACAGTTGATTTTTTTACACCAAGCATCTTACCTACTGCAGATTCAGTCTTCCCAGCCTGGTGCAAGTCTACAATTTTGTCTACATCCTTCGACAGCTCTTTGGTCTTGGCCGTAGTGGAGTTTGGAATGTGACCGACTGAGGTTGTGGACAGGTGTGTTTTATACCGATAATGAGTTAAAAACAGGTGCCATTAATACAGGTAACTAATGCAGCCTCGTTAGACCTCGTTAGAAGAAGTTAGACCTCTTTGACAGCCAGAAATCTTGCTTGTTTGTAGGTGACCAAATACTTATTTTCCACTCTAATTTGGATATAAATTCTTTAAAAATCAAACAATGTGATTTTCTGTTTTTTTTTTTCCACATTCTGTCTCTCATGGTTGAGGTTTACCCATGTTGACAATTACAGGCATCTCTAATCTTTTCAAGTAGGAGAACTTGCACAATTGGTGGCTGACTAAATACTTATTTGCCCCACTGTAACTCATAATAACATTTATCTTTTAAGAATTAGATGTCTCTCTTCTGTAGTACCCTTTAGAAAAAATTAACTCATTGGCTGCCATTGATAGTAATGGACATTGAATCCATTTTGATCGAGAGAGGCATTTTGATAGAAGGAGACTGGCAGCAATCATTTGTTGCCAGCTTCCCCTACCATAATGGATTCATTGGGTGTCTAGCGCATTCAATGGCACCGAAATAGTTAACTCATTTGCAGCATAATCTGACATGCCGGATTAAATCTGAATATAAACATATCTGTTTCTGCTTTAATTTAATATTTCTGGATGTTGACACTTTCACAATGGAGTGCTGACTTCAATTTTAAGATTTATATGAATCAGGACTGGTTGTTATGTTAATAATGTGTCTTGTTAATCTGTCTAGTCCAGCATATTGAAATGGCATTTAAATAACCTCAAATGGTTTTCCTCAAGTAACCAAAAGGTGTTTAGTCTTTAGGGACTTGGTGGCAAAGCCAAACCTGTCTGTCTCTAAGGTTGCTGATTAATGTCCGAGTCTTGCGACCATAAAATAAAGACTGTGAGCAGCAGGGCTCTAAATACTTTTCCCCGGGTGTAAATATCTTGAACGCCAAACACTATGGTTCAGCAACTCCATTACTCCCCACACTCGGACTCATAAGCAAACTCACCAGGAGAGTAAAATATCGCTGCCAAGGGAATCTCTCCAAGCTCATAGTAGCCACATATACTGAGCTTGTACTCCAAGTCAATTTGCTTATACTAGTATTGTGTGTCTTTCTGGCTTCTTATGTGACACTTTGTTTACAGGTTATTTTTTCTTTTGAATATCATTATTTTAATGTATAGTTTTACAAATTCCTTTGTAAATTCTCACGTCGCATAACAGTAAAATAAAGCTGCGGTTGCCAAAATTTTACTGTTAAAAAACAAACAAAAAACAAAAAAAACTGAAAACATGTAAAATAAACGTAAAAACGTTTTTGGAGGTTTTTTTTTTTCTGCAGAAAGAACTGAAAGAAAAAACCTTATTGTACATTTTATATTCTGTTATGCGTATGTAACCAGTCTTCATGGTGGTGACATTATTGGGTTCCTTAACAAACCTACACCATCATTTTAGCATTTGCATGTCATTACTATAGAGCTATCGAAGATCAGTTGAAACAAATCCTGTGCATGTAGAAGTTTAAAAAAAACCTTACTCCCTGATAATTTAAAGAGCCTTCTGGCAGTTGAAGCTAAACTGGGCTGCTGGCTCAGCAGTCAGCACGTTCAACTACCACAGTGCCAGTGCAGGTTCAAAATAGAGTGCAGTATTGCTTCTATCACCAGCAGGCCAGTTACACATTCATTCTTTATAGAGTCATTAGCTGTAAAACAACAGGTAAAACGTAGTTCCTTTTGCAATAGTTTGCTGTTAATTTGACAGTAAACATTTTACCAGTTCTAGTTTTTTTTCAAGGTACAATTCTGGCATTCACAGACTGTGTGCGTATGAATTAAACTAAAGCAGTACTTCTCAAATAGTGGGACGATGCCGGGGGGGCGCATGTGACCTCGGGGAACATGTTTTTTTTGTTTTGTTTTTTGCCGTACTGGAATAAAGTGTACTTGCACATCCACTCAGTAGGTGGCAGTGGCGCTCTCATTTTCAGAGTGCGTGCAGTATTTTTGAACTAAGGAAGAGCACTCAGCACACACAGACAACAGATATGAAGAGCAGTGTGTCACCGCCGTTTTCGAAAGCCGTTTTCCGACCGGACTCATTCACGCAGCGACCCACTGTCTTGTCCGGTTCTCACGTCGCCGCCCGAGAAGTGCCATTTTCGGCTTGGGATCGTCACGACGACCGCCCTCATCTACGGTTCTACCTCGGCCGCCGTGAATGCGCTTTTTTCGTGCCGTTTGCCTTTTAGCTTTGACTTTTAATACAGTGGGCGATGTGAAAGACCACTGTTTACTGTGTCTAAAAATAATTATAGCAGACAGCCAGAAGCCAAATCAGTTAAGACGCCACTTAAGGACATTAGACCCCAATCTCATTGTTAAGCCGCTTGATTTTTTCAGTGAAAACGTGCCGAATATTGCCAACAATCGTCCTGCTTTGTCAGTGTTATATCAGTAAACCAGTGAGCATTGTTAGCATGCTCATTGCAAAATAACTCCACACCATTGCAAAGGAGGTAAATACTGTGAGCAGCAAAAATAAAAACTGTCCTGTCCAAGGACACTTTTTTTTCCTTTTATTCAGTTTTGTTTTTTCAGTCAAATTTTTTGGCATATTGTCCTCATGAGTGAATGTTTCTAATCAATTTTAATTTATTATTATTTACTGATTTTATTACATTTTATTTTTCTGTATCAAATGGTCAAAAATGTACCTTGAGTGTATTTTTTAGTTTGGATGAGAATTTTTTTTTTTTAGAATTCAGGCAAATTGATGCACGTCAAGTCTTCTCTGTTACAAACAAAACAATGTTAATAAATTTATACTTTATTATAAGTTGATCTATGTTACTTTTTTTCTTTATTAGAAAAAAAGGACACAATGTTAGGCAGATGCGTATTTATAATAGTAATTTTATAGACAAATGATACTATTTACAGTGGCGGCAGAGAGTTTGGGGGGGGCGCGAAACATTTACGTCTTCCTTGGGGGGGGGGTGACAGAAAATAATTGAGAAGCACTGAACTAAAGTAATGACCATCCTTTTCAGACTATAAGGCGCACCTGACTATGACCCGCCACCCAAAATTTGACACAAAAACTGCATTTGTTCATAGATAAGCTGCACTGCACTATTAGCTGCTGCTATCGTCACTGTATTATGGGATATTTACACCAAAAGATATTAACCGGTAACACTTTATTTGGCAGCGGCATCATATGACTGTCATAAACCCAAATGAACCACCATGACGCTTTGAACCAATTGGCTGCAAAGCTTAATTGCTTGAAGAAGCTTCATTTAGCCGTCACTGACGGTCAACCTCTGCTGCTACCTGCTGTCAAACCTGTTGTTGTCCAACATGCCTCCTAGCATGCATTGCAGTGCTACAGATGTAAATAACAATTAAAATTCATGTTCTGTGCTAATTATTTGTGCAGTTACTGTTCCAGTTGTTTCATTAATTGCTACTTACGGTACTCGGTAACACTTTATTTGACAGTGGCGCTATAAGACTGACATTAGACAATCATAGTTATGATATGACGCCGTCATGAGCATTAATGAATGCATATAACAGATGTCATTTGGTTGCCTGGTATACCAGACTCACCGCTGTTCCAGCGATTGAGTCTGGCGACTGTCCGGCGGATCAAATTCCGAGGGCGGAGCAAGCCACAGCAAACAGACAGCGGAGTGGGCCAATCAGCGACGGGCAGACGTGACGTTGTTAAAGTGACAAGTAATTAGCGTGAGCGGAGAATGGAGACGTTTATTCAACATGGCTAGCGCGAGCCATGTTGACTGTTGTCAATGACTTGTTTCGATGTGTTTTTGGTAATTAAAAACTGGTTTACCGCGGATTGGAACATATTCTCGGCTCTCCCGTTCGCCATCTGTGTTGTTGTAGACACGACTTTTGGCGCGCAAGAGTGACATTACTAGTTAAGAACACGTCACGCCACTAAATGAATCTGATTGGACGACTGATTTTGTACCTTGCTCGAGAGGCCGTTAATGGGCTGGGTCCCAGACTATTTCTCACAGTGTTTGAAAAATACAGAGCGAATAGTCTGGCTGTGCCAGGCAAGTCATTTGGTGTTATCTCACTTTTGAAAGATCCGAGCTGGACATAAATGGAGCTAGTGACATAATTTGTCGGATGACACTTAATGGCATTTTTTATAAGCATTCAGTAATGCCCATGATAGTGTCATGTCATTATTATGACGGTCTTATGACAGTCTTATGACGTCCCTGTCAAAGTGTTACCTATTAACCCAAATAAATCAACAAATAAACCGCACTGGACTATAAGCCGCAGGATTCAAAATGAAGGAAAAAAGTAGCGGCTTATAGTCTGAAACATAGACTTCATAATGCTTGACATAACATGGAAAATGGGGCCAATCCGTAGGAGGCCTACTTTCAAAAACGTCAAATTCAAATATTTCAAAACCAAAGCTGCTACCGACCTAAAACAAAAATTGGCACCTACCTTAGCCATATATGAGTCTCCATGAGCAGCGTCATCAAGAAAATTTTAAATTGCTATGAAATTCTTAGATTTTACACTAGATACACAAAAATCAGCAAATGCAGAGATAATCACTATATTTTCAGGATCAATGGTAATATTTAACATAACATACAAGTTTAAAAAAAAAAAAAATAGCGACTTGTTTTTTTTTTTTATTTACTGCAAGTTTTCAACCGCTAATAAATCACTCAACTAAATCACTCAGGAAAGATGGCCACTTGAGGACCGCCCGGCCAGTCTCCGTTTCCCTGTGTTCCTACTTGCCCGTCATGGCCAGGAGCCTCAGCCTGGCTACCGTGTTGGCGTTGACAACCGCCATGATGAGCCCGACGCTCTGCAACTCGATCGAAGAGCGCGTCAGCACCTTTTGGGTAAACTTGTAGCCGGCCTTGAAGGACTTCTAGTTCTCCCACATGGCCAGCACCTTCAGGCTTGAGAATCGGGCCGTCTTCATTCTCTCAGGCTCCTAAAAAACATGGTTTTTTTTTTGTTTTGTTTTTAAAGATAGGTGTTTTGATTCATCTTTTTTATAAAGTGAATAATGCTGGCCACTTACTTCAGCCCCAGGACACCTGGGCAGCACCATACAGCCGCTATTGTGAAAGCTGCTATAGATGTTCTTCCATAGGTGCACAGGGTCAAAGTAGACGAAGATCTGCTTGTTGCCATTGGCGTAGGGGTTGGTGTAAGACCAGGTGCCCTCTGGAAGCTCATGGCTGGCGTAGTAGCCAGCATTGTTGGCGTGGCTGTCAAAGCTGACTGAGTGGAAACACAGGCAAAGAGCTTTTTCCGTTAAAATTTCTAGAGAAAAAATGCTTAAATCCCTGAATTCTTTATAAATATGGACGTAAAACAGTCTCGATTCTTGGTTAAAAGCAAAAGAAACCGTGCAGGTAGCACTTATTTTACGTAAATATGTCGAATGTGCGGCTCGTCTTTAAGTTCACTGGGGCACCGCCTTTCCACAAGTCCACGACAAACAGCTTTTTACGTTGATATTCTTGTGAATAAATGCTTAAATCCCTGAATTCTTTATAGATATGGACGTAAAACAGTCTTGATTCTTGGTTAAAAGCAAAAGAAACCGTGCAGGTAGCATTTATTTTACGTAAATATGTCGAATGTGCGGCTCGTCTTTAAGTTCACTGTGGTGCCGCCTTACCACAACAAAGAGCTTTTTTACATTGAAATTCTTGTGAATCAACGCTTAAATTCCTGAATTCTTTATAGATATGGACGTAAAACAGTCTCGATTCTTGGTTGAAAGCAAAAAGAAAACGGGCGGTTTGAATTTACTTTATGTAAACATGTCGAAGAATGATGCTAGTCTGTTAGCTCTTTGTTATGATGAGGGGGCTGCCAAAACGGCTTTTTCTGTTCAAAATTCTTGTTAGGTTTTGTGTTGGTTCCCTCCTAATGCATCCCTGTGATTGCTCCATTGATTTAACCTGTTGTGCCCGCTCCTAGTGTATCCGCCAATCTGCATCCTTCTGTGTCACCCATCTGTTCCTCATTGTCTCGTTACCCCTTGTCCCTGTGTGTGTATATAAGCTCCCAGTTTCTTTTCACTCCTTGTTGCGTCATTGTCGATGTCCATGTGCACATCCGAGTCTGTTCCCGTCAGTTTTCTCCAAGCCCTCGCGCTCCCCTCAGTAAGTTTTTGATAGTAACCTGTGTTTTGTTCTTCTGTGTTTTTTGGGATCTCCACAGTTTTTTTTTTTGTTTTGTTTGCCGTAATTAAATAATTTTTGCACTGCCTGTCTGTGTCACCTCTTTTCCTACAATTGGGTGCACACCACATGCCTGCCCGCAGACCCTGACAATTCTTGTAAATAAATGCTTAAATCACTCAATTCTTTACAGATTTGGAGGTAAAACGGTCTCGATTCTTGGTTAAAAGCAAAAACCGGGCAGTTGTCAGCTATTTTACGTAAATATTGCGAGGTTTGGAGCGGCTAATTTCTCCCATTGATTTTTCTCACGAGGTTTCAAAATACATGCATGGTACAAAAAATATAATGATTACCTTGAATCCTCGAAAAACCACTCCTGAGACAATCCTTCTTGTTAGTATGCGATGCAGCTTTTGTACTTTTTAAATGTAAATCCGGCTTTTTGCTCAAAAGCATGAGTGAGAGTTTCACTCCCACTGACTTCTAATAAATGAAGCTGAGTCACACAGCCCCTTATGGGTAGGCGAGGCAGAGTGAATGAAGGAGCTTTCAGGTCAAGTATTTTAATGTCTATGTCTGGTCACACATATTCAAAAGCGCTATGGCTGCGCAGAATCGCGATGACTCTCCAAATTCTTCAGCAGCATCAACAAAGTTGAAAACAGTGAGTCCCTTCGCCTGTCAACTCATCCATTTCAATCCCAATTATCTAAAACTACAAATTTATGTTGTAGAATATTTTCCAGAAAAGACAAATGATGCATGTGTGAGCAATAATTCTCCTTGACCCCTGACTGTTAAAATGAAAACAAAGTACAGACAGAAGAGGATTCCAGGACTGGATCTATTAACAGGATATAAAAAGATAAAATATGTGCTGTACTAATAAATGTCTCCCATAACCCAGCACCTCTGTTTGTTTTTTGAGCAGTTGACAAAGTTGCCACACTATTTTTCTGTTTTTATAGCTTACTCACACGAGCTATTTATGCAGTGCCGCTGTCAAGTTTGAAGCCCCATTTTGGAATGTTATTATTTTAATTGCATTTATTTTGTAATCTGTCCAATGTGAATGCACTCCCATGTAAAATTTGGGAAGCATCACAGAGTGTTATTTAGCAAATACCACTTCCAAAGCAAAGACCACCATTGGCTATGTTTGTTAATGCTACATTTCTAACTAAGTGTCTTACTTCCAAGTGGGAATTATATGCTGTTTGCAATGAGCCAAGTGGGAGACACAGGTCTGGTGTCACAACATGCTGATTCAGCTGTACTTTATTTGTCTTTGAAAAAGAGCATACTGTTGTGCTGTCAAGGGATAAATGCATGGTGACTGAATTTGTCCTGTGTTTAGCTACCATTCACCATCACGCACTGGCAACGGTTTAGTTATTTCATTAGCTGAGGCCAACAGAGGACATCTTCCTCACTATAAAGTACGTGGATCCGTGGTCGAGCAGTAGTTCCCCAACCCTGAGGTTGTGGGTTCACTTGCCTGCCTTGGTGACCTTGAGCAAGATACTGATCCCCATATTGCTTGTGATGCTGCATCATCCTTAGGTAAATAAGCAGAGTTGGGTAGAGTAGCGTTACTTCAAAATAATATTACTCAAGTAAAAGTAGTCATCCAAACATGTACTCAAGTACAAATAAAAAAGGATTTGGTGAAAAGAATACTAAAGTAATGAGTAGCATTGTGAGTAACTGCTTAGGATTTTTTTTTTGTAAACAATGGTATTTTCTTTCTCAGCACAAAGTTATCCATCTAAACTGTTATT
This sequence comes from Corythoichthys intestinalis, assembly GCF_030265065.1. Lineage (NCBI taxonomy): Eukaryota > Metazoa > Chordata > Actinopteri > Syngnathiformes > Syngnathidae > Corythoichthys > Corythoichthys intestinalis. Next base: position 35,714,613 of record NC_080405.1, on the reverse strand, counting down.
AATATTATATTATACTGCAACCTATTAAATAACCAGCTCACACTTTACAATAAGGGTTCCTTAATTAACATTAGTTAATGCATTTTTTGACAATAAGTAATGTTTAAGTAACATTACAATAATTAATATTGTTGCTTATCTAATATTTATTAATATATTAATTAACATGAGTTAAAGCATTAGTTAATGCATTAGTTAATGCATAACCAAACAGTAACTAATGGTTTGGTAAAATTAACAATATATATAGGCCTATATAGGGTTTGGGTTAGGGTTTGTTAATTTAAGCATTTATAATTTCTTAGTTAAGGGACATGTGCTAAACTTTACAATAAGGATCCAAAAAGCATTCAGTAATGGTTAATAAAGGTTAAGGGGGGGAACGTAAGCATTTAGAATATCTTAGTTAACGGACACATGTGCTGCACTTTACAATAAGGGTCCAAAAAGCATTGAGTAATGGTTAATAAAGGTTAAGGGGGTGGGGGGTGGGGGGTGGGGGGGGCTTAAGCATTTATAATTTCTTAGTTAAGGGACACATGTGTTACACTTTACAATAAGGTTCCATAAACATTCAGTAATGGCTAATTAAGGTTAAGTAATACGTACTTATGAGGTACGTTCACGTGAAATAATACCATACTTAAGGTTAGGTTAGCAGCACCCAAGGACTCACAGAGCAATGTTTCTCATTTTAAAATAACATAATAACTTACCAGTATCCATTAATAACTATTCATTAATGCACCAATGTATATGTGAATTAATGTTCAGTAATGTATTATTTATATCATATAATATAACCTAACCTAATGCATTAACTAATGTTAATTAATATATTAATAAATGTTAAATAAGGGATTTAATGAATTATTGTAATGTTACTTAAACATTTGTTATTGTCTAAAAATACATTAACTAATGTTAATTAAGGGACCTTTATTGTAAAGTGTTACCAATAACCATGATAAGCCAAAGAAATACAAAAAAAAAAAAAAAAATCATTGAATTCCGGCGAGAGAAAACAATCTACAGAAATGAAGCATTGCTCGTCCAAAGAGCATGAGTGACCTCTAGAGGAGAAAACAAAAAAAGTAAAATCTAATTTGTAGAATAAAGAGGAAAAATGTAACGACTATCCATCCATCATTTTCTCCCGCTTATCCAAAGTCGGGTCTTGGGGGCAGCAGCTTCAGCAGGGACTCCAGCTCTTCTTGGGGGATCCCAAGGCATTCCCAGGCCAGCCCGGAGACATAGTCCCCCCAGCGTGTCTTCGGGCTTCTCCCCGGAACACCTCACCAAGGGGGAGCAGCGGCTCTATTCCGAGCCACTCCCGGATGACTGAGCTTCTCACCTTATCTCTAAGGGAGAGCCCGGACACCCTACGGAGGAACCCATTTCGGCCGCTCGTATCTAGGATCTTCTTCTTTCGGTCACGACCCACAGCTCGTGACCATAGTTGAGTGTAGAAACGTAGATCGACCGGTAAATAGAGAGCTTCGCCTTTCGGCGCCAAATAACAACTAGTGTGTGAAGGTAGATTTTTGTCTTTATTATTCAATCCAAAAAAAGGTGCTTCAATCAAAATATATATTTTCAATCAAAGAAAAAGCCACTTCAATCAAAAAAAATGTGTTTGAATGCAAAAATAAATTTGAAACTCAAAAAAATGTATTTGAAAACTTTTTCTTCAATTTTTTTTTTTTTTTTTGTCATTTAAGTCAAGCTTTTTTTTTTTTGATTGAAACAACTTTGGACCACATTCTGGCCAAGACATTTGTGTCTTTATTATTCAATCAAAAAATAAGTTAGAATAGAATAGATATTTTCAAAACTAAAATCACTTCAATCAAAAATAAAAACATTTCAATCATAGAAAAAAAAAAGTTTTTGAATGCGAAAAAATATTTGAGACTCATAAACTTGCATCTGAACAAAATTTGTAATTGAAACTGAAACTGTCATGTCATTTCCTGTTTTATTTTGAAGGCTTCACCCTCCTCGTGTCTGCGTACTTGCCCTTCCTCTGGTCACCTAATCACCTATTGTTTCCACCTGTTCCCCATTACCCCCTGTGTATATATTGCCTTAGTTTCCCTTGTCTTGTGTAGAAGTGTCTTTCATCCATGGTCAGTCACATCAGCCGCTCGCCATAGCTATCATAGTTATTCTGTGCATTATCCTCCATTTGGAGCGCTTTGTGTTTGTAACTTTTGATCCTAGCCAGCTTGACTTTTTCCTCCATTTGGAGCGCTTTATGTTTTTGCCTTACCTGCCTTTTGGAGTGCTTTGTGTTTGAAACCTTATTTTTAATTCTAGTCATTCTGATTCATTCCTCCATTGGAGCGCTTTCTGTTTGTACTTTTTCCTCATCCCCGCATGTAAGCGGAAGAACCTCTGTTTTCAAAATAACAAAAGTTTTTTGCCCGAAACTCCGCAACTGAGTCCACCTCGTCGTCTCGGTCTGACACTGTTTTCTTTTATTGAAGCAATCCTTTTTGCGTTTGGGCCATATTATGGGTAGGACATTTGTGTCGAAGTTCTTCAATCCCAGTATAAGTTGCTTCAATCAAAAAAACTATTTTAATCAAAGAAAAAGTCTCAAAATTTTTTTTTTTTTTTAAATTTGAAATTGATTTCTTTTTATTGAAGTGTCACTTTTTTGAAAAGCAAAAAGTTTTAAACTTTTTTTTTTTTTTTTTTTTGAAGTAGAAAAAAGATTCAACTTCGCTGCTACTTCCGACATGTTTGAGTGACAGGTGACTTCGCCAATGGCATAAAAGCATGAAGGAATAATAAAGACACAAATGTCCGTGCCAAAATGTGGTCCAAATGCATAACTACATTTCGTCAATCAAAAAAGTTGTTTCAATCAAAAAAAAAAAAAAAAAAAAATCAAAGAAAAATAGTTTTCAAATATATTTTTTTGAGTTTCAAATTTATTTTTGCATTCAAACACATTTTCTTTGATTAAAGTGACTTAAGCTTTGGTTGAAATTATATATTTTGATTGAAGCAACTTTTTTTTTTTTTTTTTTGGGTTGAATAATAGACACAAATCGACCTCCATACTAGTGTAGCACAGTAAGAGTAGTGTTTTTTTTCCCCACAAATCTACTCAAGTAAAAGTAAGAAGTATGGCTTTGTAAAAATTTTTCTTAAAAAGTTACACAAGTAAATGTAATGGAGTAAATGTAATGCGTTACTACCCACCTCTGTAAATAAGCATATAGTGTCAGAGTACCTTGATGGTAGCCTGGTACTACAGACTCAACGCTGTTCCAGCTATTGAGTCTGGCCACCATTAAGCGGATAAATTTCCAGGGGGGAGCAAGCCACATCACACAGACAGCGGAGTGGACCAATCAGCGACGGGCGGGACAAGGGACTTGCGCGCAGAAGTAATCATACGAGGAGAGCGGAGTTTATTCAACATGGCTAGCGCGAGACAGACTGTTGTCAATAACTTGTGTCGATGTGTTTTTGGTAATTTAAAACTGATTTTACCGTGGATTGGAACATTTTCTCGGCTCTCCTGTTCGCCATCTGTTGTTGTGGAGACGACTTCCGAGGCGGAAGAGTGACGCAAATAAACGAATCTGATTTGTCGATTGATTTTGTACTTGCACGAGAGGCTGTTAATGGGCTGGGTCCCAGACCATTCTCTCAGTCCTTGAAAAATATGGGGAGAACAGTCTGGCCGTGCCCGGCAACCTTGATGGTGGAAAGTCGCTATACAAATGTAAGACTGTTTAACCTTTCCGCGATCTCCCCAATAGGATAAAGAAAAATATCTGAATGGATCATTGAGATCTTTTAAATCTGCATTATTTCTGTGTTTAAGTGACTAGACATTAAAATAACCTTTCTGTGCCCCAAAAATGTCTTATGTTATCATGATCACCGGCAGTTTACGGTCAATCAGGTGCAGTGTAGCATGCATATATGTATGTATGTATATATATATATATATATTAGGGCTGTCAAACGATTAAAATTTTTAATCGAGTTAATTACAGCTTAAAAATTAATTAATCGTAATTAATCGCAATTCAAACCATCTATAAAATATGCCATATTTTGTAAATTATATATATATTCTGTAAAATAATTTGTTGGAATGGAAAGATAAGACACAAGATGGATATATACATTCAACATACGGTACATAGGGACTGTAGTGGGCATTTCACTCTACTGTCATTTAAATCTGTCTATGCTGTCCTCACTCCGAAGCGTCTACTTTTTCCAAAGCTAGACAGCTAGTGAACGACGCCTTAATAAGCAGAATTCTTCCTTTTTCATCTGATTTATTAATAAAATGGCCTCAAACCACTGTCCTCTTTAGACCGTAGTGAAACTACAAAAAAAAGTACACAAGCATTGCATTAGCAACTACGTTAGCTTAGCACGCTATACAGATTCACTAAACATAAACAAAAAGCGTCTCATACAAAAAATATAACATTTCGCTTACTAACATATGTACAATCTTTACAACAACCATACTTACTGGAAAATCTTGTCCAAGGATCATATAAGCACAACATTACAACGTAGGCGTCAGCCCGAGACGTCGTGCAGCCATATTGAACTGGCAAGAAAGCAATAAACCATGTTGCAAAGCGACCACAAGAGTTCGCTGTTGGACAGCACAAAAAACCTTGCTGTAAAACTTACCAAAAGGCAGAATACTGTCTGAGCGGGACATGTGCGTTAATTGCGTCAAATATTTTAACGTGATTAATTTAAAAAATTAATTACCGCGCGTTAACGCGATAATTTTGACAGCCCTAATATATATATATATATATATATATTTTTTTTTTTTTTTTTTTTTTTTTTATTTTAATTGTGCATCCTTTAGTCAGGTATGCTCTTTAGTGTCGAATTCACGGGATGGAATGTGATGCGGTAATAGCTCACATGTGGGGTTGAATGTGTTGTTCACATCTTCACTTAAAGCTGCATCTTTCCTCTGCTGAAATCTTCCTCTGTGCCACCGTAAAAAACAGAGCGAGAGAAGCAACAGAATTACTGAGTTAAAGGGAAAAAGAGAGCAAATAACAGCTTTTTGTATGTTTGGATTATGAAACCAGAACATTAGTGCAAACCATAATGGCTGGCCAAGCAACTCGCCACAACTTCACTCTCCCAGGCGATGATGTAACGCCTGCCATTTCATAAGAAACATTCGCCCTCAAAGTCTATTTATACCTTTCTTCTTCTACTCAGTATAAAGTTGCTTATGTTCATCCTTTGCCCTTTAATAGTCAATTTATTTAAGTCAAATGAATTACAATACAACTGTGGTGGCAAATTCTCACAATTATTTTATAAGACCTAAAACAACTGTTGTATTGGGTTTGCTTCTTGGTATTCTTGCCTGATGCAAGCAATTGAGCTCCATAAATCACCACATAAGTAGACGTGGTGCACAACTCCCATTTTGTGTCTGCTGAAACCTGTGGTATTGACCAGGAAAGTGTGTTTGGTTTACCACCAAGTCTCCATTTATACTGCACACCAGTGTAACCATTCTGTAATTGAATTGGTAACACTCCAGAGAAATGGATTAGCAGCACACGTCATTACATTATACAGTGCACATCTGGGGCAAAACTAGCATGACTTATAGTTATTAAACCAAAAATTATATTATAAAGAGGCTACACGGCTATAAACTTAATGGCTACCCACAGCCGTCTGATGCATGTCTCGCTAAATCAAATCTATGCTTAAAATTGTGGCATCCAATATTTGCCTCCGCAGGCCCAGCTTTTTTTTTGCCATATTTTCTAAATGGTACTCAGATTCTCTACCTGTTATAAGCATCCTAGAGCCTGGCTCCAACAATGTCATACTGGTGTGGTCATAATCCATTTTAGGCACTCAAAACAGACACTACAGATAAAGCATTTGTACCACATATTATACTCTGTTGGTATTTTAAGTCTACTGAGTCAAGTCTATGCATTAATTATTACATGTGTTAATGTGGATATCATTTAGAGGTATGTAGATTCTTGTGATTGTAGACTCTGGAACAGGCGTACGTGCATGTCTGACCAGATTTTTCCCTCTACTGCAACAGAGACAACACTGTTGCGCTTAAAGGGGAAATGTGAACTAAGGTTAGCCAACCATGTTTTTGAATAATATCAATGGCTGAACAATTATAGGCATATTTTCATTTTTTTTTTTTTTAACACAACCCTTTCAGATTCTTTGTTTAATCCATAGCAGCACCCTTGACAACGAAAATGCTTTTCTTCGGCAATGTTCGGAAATCTTCGGAAATTACGTCACACCGGGAAGTGCGAGGGAAGTCCGCCATAGAACAATATTGTTTGTTGCATTGCTTCTCGGTAAGATGCCACGGCGGAGTGTGGCGATGTTTTGTTCTCACTCAAAGTTGTATGAGTGGCCAAAGGATAGCAGGGCACGTAAATGGACATCATTCGTTCGCACGAAGCGAATGAATTTCACGCCATCATCGAGTAGTCTTCTCTGCTGCAAACACTTCAAAGATGCCTGCTTCCTTAACCGGTGTGCTTATGATCAAGTATTTGCCAAAAAGTAAGTGTGATTTTTGGATAGATGACTGATGACTTTGTCAAAGCAGAGCTGCCAACTGTTGTGGGATGTACAGTAGAAGCTAGCGACGTTAGCCGAAAGCCAACTCGTGGCAATAGTCGTGGCATAGTTGTTGTTGTGTTCGCTAGTGTTACGTCCCAAGGATGGCTCGCGAAGGGCGTAACATAAAACGAGCCACACAATTTCACAAGTGGCACAAATTTATTTACACAACAATCAAACTCGCAATGAATATGTACAAAATGTGGATGAAGCGTGGCTTCAGGGTAAAAACAGGCCAAAACAACAAACAAAAGGCATCTACACTTGAACCCCACCCGCTAACTAAACCCAGATCATGAAAAAGAAAAAAGAAAAGACTGCCACTAACCTAGCTTCCTATGCTAAACAAAACAGGAGAAAACGGGTTGAACAGAAATGGCGACTTACACCTATTGCTTCAGTGCTCTTATTTACAGTGGTGAACAAAAACGATCCAATAACGAATAAACACAAAAGACCTCACTGAAAAAGCGGGAGTGTATCAGACTAGTGATCAAATGCAAACGAGCGTGAATGGCGAGCAAACAGCTGGAGAGGAGGGCCCCGGCAGAATGCTGTGAAATGCGACCTTCCAGAGCGTTGACAGCGGCAGGTTTACACCGCCGGTGAGTTTGTGCACATTTATTTGTATTTGTATTTGTATTATATATTTCCACCTTCATGCTTTAAGCATTGCATTGCATTTGTAGCGGCGTTTCTTTCATGGTGATCGCTTGATAGTCTTCTAGTTTGTTTCGCGAGAGCCGGTCGAATGTGGCAGAACCCTGAGACTATCACAGAGCAGGTGCATTTATACGGAGACTTGATTACACACCGGTGGATTCTATTTATCCTCATCGGTCATTTAGGACAACATTGGATCATTCAGAGCTCCTCACTGAACTTCTGGAGTGAGTTTGCTGCACTGAAAGTAAACGGGCCGAATAATATTGCACGCCCCACTTTTCAGTTTTTTATTTGTTAAAAAAGTTTAAATTATCCAATAAATGTTGTTCCACTTCACGATTGTGTCCCACTTGTTGTTGATTCTTGACAAAAAAATTAAATTTCATATCTTTAGCCGGTTGAATGTGGCAGCAGTCCGCTATTATTTTGTTTTCTTATTGTTGCCACAATAAAGTGGAGAAAGCCAACAACGACTCATCCCCCCCCCCCCCCCCCCAACGTTTTTATATTATTATTTTATATGCATGAGCGCTGCCGGATTTGCCAAAATGAAAATGCAGTCTGTTTATTATTTTTTTAAACAATGTCATCAGATAGACAAAAATATAAAATTATGTGCAAATGCCTGCATCTTCAAATCATGAAAATAATAACAGCCTATATCTTACCAATCTTGTAATCTCGATGAGTCTTGTCTCCATTCGATGTCAGGTAGTCTGGGCACATTGTTTGCATCCTGATTAGCGTCTGGCTAATACATGTACGATCCAACATAAAATTCCAACCTCCTCCTCTTCCTCCAACTCTTCAAAAACGTGGGTCTCCTCACTTGCACTTGATCTATCACTTATATCGTTGTTTGAAGCTTTGTTTGAAGGGCTTTGTAGGGCAGCCATATGGAGCGCTCCCATCGCTGTTCTCGGTGTGACGTATCACTTCCGGGTTCGTCCCCTTTCAGGCTCGAACTTCGGAAACGCGATTATTTTGTCAAATATACAACATATAAATTATTTTTTCATGCTTTATTTGTTGGACAATGTTTAATTACTTTAATTGTGACCCTATTTGGCATGCTATGAAATTACTTCACATTACAGCTTTAAGTTAGGTGTTGTTATATCGAGTTGGGTGAGAAGTTGTTGTATGATTAATGTAAGGAGTTATGGAATTGAGATGCAGTGTACTGTTATGCTTTTTATATTGGTGTTTGCCAACATGGTGCCCGTAGACCTTTGGATTGCAAAGTTGTGGATGGTACACTTCGAACTGTGACCATATTTCTAAATGAGGCGTTACTATGAGGCGGAGTTACCGTATTTTTCGGACTATAGAGTGGGGCAAATAAGTATTCAGTCAACCACTAATCGTGCAAGTTCTCCCACTTGAAAATATTAGAGAGGCCTGTAATTGTCAACATGTGTAAACCTCAACCATGAGAGATAGAATGTGGGGAAAAAAAAAAGCAGAAAAACACATTGTTTGATTTTTAAAGAATTTATTTGCAAATCATGGTGGAAAATAAGTATTTGGTCAATACCAAAAGTTCATCTCAATACTTTGTTATGTACCCTTTGTTGGACATATAACGGAGGCCAAACGTTTTCTGTAACTCTTCACAAGCTTTTCACACACTGTTGCTAGTTTTTTTGGCCGATTCCTCTATGCAGATTCTCCTCTAGAGCAGTGACGTTTTGGGGCTTTACTCCATTTGTCTTCGGCTTGCTGGTAAGGGTCAACATTGTTCACATCCTTAAGTTTGATATACATATAACATATCTGTTCTTCGCATCAGTAATGAGTTTATCTCTTTATCGAACTGGCAAGTTAATGTCCTGCGAGCCAGACCTGCTTCCATTATGGCTGCGTTGTTGTCAAATCTCACGTGATCCCCCATTCTGTGACGTAAACGCTTGAGCCTAATAGCGCACGTACTTCAGAGCTGGTTGTTTATATGTGAATTGTCTTGCCCTATGATTGTGTTTTTGTTGTTAATAAAGTTCGTTTAAAAATAAATTTAAAAAAAACTTCTGAGCTGGTGTTTTCACACACAAACCAGAACAGCGCGTGCGGCAAACACACACACGCAAAACAGATGCAGAGGGATATGATGGCAGAGCATTCAGAGGAAAAGTTGTCCTTTACGAGGTCGACGTCGACATCTGTGGTAAGCAATTCAAATCTGTTTATTTTTGTGGCACTTCAAGTGTAGGATAAATCTGTTGTTGGTGAGGTGCAATAAATATTACAAGGTTCTATAACACAACTACCTGTCTGTCCTTCTCTATTCAACTGACTCGAATACTGCTCAGAAAATTTCAAATTCTTTGACATACAACTTCTTTTTAAAGTAACGGAAATAAATACTTTCCCTGGTAAGTTACTTTTACAGTAGAGTAATTCAGTTACTAACTCAGTTACTTTTTGGAAGAAGTAGTGAGAAACCCAACACTGGTAATAAGTAATCAGTAGTTAAATTACTTTTTCAAGTAATCTGTGACTACACTGTATATAACACAGCAGCAAAATTGTCGAAAAAATCAAAATAGGGGACATTCGGCATTTTTCAACTTTTCCTAGCATTTAAGGTACACTAGAGATTGCCGTGGACCAACGAAGAAGAACAGAAGACTGTGTTCCTCTTTGCTGCCTGCATACTGCTGTGATACCCAGCTTTTGTTGTTTTGTGACAGAAAACCACCAAGCACTTTTCGTCCTCCATTGTGTTTACTCCATTGGAATCTTTTTTCACACTCAAGGATGATGTGATATTCCCGCAACATTGTTATCCGATAGAACAAACAGTAACCAAAACGAAAACAAACAAAAAAAATAACCTATGCGGTAGAAACACTGTATTTTTAGGGGATGGTCTGGAAAGTACGGTACGTAGCGTACTACATTGAAAAAATCTCGGTGGAAACGAGGCTATTCTTGGGATGTTATTTTCTCAGGCTGTTACCGGCTTTTTTGATAAGAAACTGCCTGAGACAGCCTCTGGATGGATCGAAATGCTCAAATTATTGATCTGCAAATGTGATCGTACACGTAACGTAGTTCTGCTGTTTCTCCTAACATCGACAGCAAATCCAAGTCATCAATCCAGTCTTTGATACTGTTGCTCTTGTCGTCACCACCGCCATTATAATTCCACTTTGTTTGCAGCTAAATGTTCATACTGACCTCATCTTTCTAAAAGAGAATAATTACTAAATGAGGACACCATGTTTTAACAATGATTTTGAGGTCAACAGCTCCCTCACGTTTTCCAAGTTATTCTTGCCCTCTACTGTGAAACTTTCCAGTGCTTCTGTTAGTCCACCCCAACCCCTCCCCTTTTCCTCGGTGCACACGAGTCCATAGTTTGATTGCAGTAGGAGTAATCACTGCAATCCCACAGTCTCCCAGGAGTTGGCAGGGCACCCTGTTTGTCTCGGAACATTGTGTCCATGCCTTGCTGTGTGAGTGGTGCGTCGTGAATGTGAGTGTGAAAACTGTGGCATGGTTTTGCAATAGGTCACCCATCAAAGGTCAAGATGGTCGATTTTCAATAAAGGGATGATTTTGACAATTTTGCTGGAACCAAGGGCGTAGGTTTGCATTGGGACGGTAGGGACATGACACTACCAACTTTTCAGGATGCTAAAATTTTCCCCACCAACTTTTAAGCAACCTTATTTGCACTATATAATTAGTTCAGTTATATAAGAAATGAAGATTGTCTTCCTATATGATGTTAGAACAGAATAGACTCTACCATTATTAAGTGCATTATTTTCATTATGTTCAGACTTACATTTATTCCTTTTCACTTGCTGAATGTTCCGGTCCTTTTTTTCCCCCTCAAATGTACGTTTGATTGGCTGATGATTTCACTCGCCTCCCCCCTCCCCGCCACACACAACACGCACACTCACACAGCCCCGACAAATTCATGTCGACAACATGCCGCCTCCTCCGCCCCCTGCGAAGAGGAGGAATATTAGAAGTTCAGCAGAAGTAAGTAATGAAAAAAGACGTCAATGTTTTGGAGGTGGGGGAAACACCACTAATTTTGCTACTGAAAATCCAACCTGTATCAAGAGTTAGCATAACATTAAACTGTGTGAACTTGCTAACCTGCAAAACTACTGCGGTCAGGCCAGCCTCCACAAGGACCAACGAAGCCAAGATAGTTGTCCCTCATTTCGATCATTGATTGGATTATGTCCATTATGGTGATGCAACGCGGTGGCTTCAGAGTGCAAGTCCCTTTATTTAAAAGAAAAAAAAAAAACTGGGCACTTTTCAAGAATGGGTCCACTGACATGAACATGAACTGACATGGGGGAAAAATCTGTGAAATGAAATCACACATCAGAATTTCAAAGATGCTGTTATATCGTTCCTACCAATGTTGAGACCAAACCTACGCCAAGTTTAGTGTTTTGATCGATTTGATTGGACCATTGTTTAACCCAGGGGTTTTCAACCCAGTCCTCAAGGCACACTGTGGGTCCTGGTTTTTGTTCCAGCCGATCCAGCAGAGACAGTTGAACCAATGAGGCTTCTGCTAAAACAAGCCACACCTGACTGCAATCAACTGATTGCACTTGTAAAACACCAGATTGGGGAAAAAGTGTTGTCATCTTGTTTGGTAAGAATGAAATCCTGCACCCACAGTGTGCCTTAGTGGAATAGGTTGGGAACCCCTGGACTTTAACCAATTGATTAGTGCATTCAGATTTGTGTATCATCACTAATTTCACGATGATACAAGACCATATCAATTCTGTACAATTTTTGACAAAACTGAAAAGTCTGCCATGTTC